>NC_072003.2:32773454-33398454 GCF_028885655.2 Pongo abelii
TTTTCCTCAAACGCCCGCTTCCTTTCCTTATCCCCCAAATGCACAAACCTTGCCTCTTCCTCTCCAGGGGAACGCTGACCAGTTTGTGTGAACGCCATCACCCACACTCTTGAAATATATCTGGAAAGTGCCGGAAGTGAACTGGAGGATCCTTGCCTCCCAAAATAGGGACGGGCTCTGAACACCCCACCACGGCCTGCTGCCACGCGCGCCTCTCGCTGCAGGAGCGGTGGATCCACCGATGGGCTTCCAGGGCGGTCTTGCGCTTGAAGCCTTTCCCACACTCCGCGCAGGGGAAGGGCCGGCTGTCGGAGTGAATGCGCCGGTGACTGAGGAGGAGGGAAGAGTAGGTGAAGCGGCGGCCGCAGTCAGAACAGGGGTAGGGCTTCTCGCCGGTGTGTGTGCGCCTGTGGATGGCCAGCAGGGAGGTGTAGGAGAAACGGAGGCTGCAATCAGGGCAGCTGTAGGGCTTCTCGCCCGTGTGCTTGCGCTGGTGGATGGCCAGCAGGTAGGGGTAAGTGAAGCGACTCTTGCAGTCTGAGCACGCGTAAGGCTTCTCCCCGGTGTGAGCCCGCCTGTGGATAGCCAGGGAACCCCTCTGGCGGAAGCGGCGCCCGCAGTCGGGGCAGGGGTAGGGCTTCTCGCCGGTGTGGATGAACTGATGCTGGAGCAGGTACCTGCGCTGGGAGAAACGCGCCTGACACTGGCCGCAGGAGAAGGGCCGCTCCCCGGAATGGACCCGCTGGTGGCTGGCCAGGAGGGAAGGGTAGCTGAAGTTGCGGCCACAGTCTGGGCAAGAGTGGGGCGGTCTTCGGGTCAGAGTGTCCTTGAGCCAGGGATTCATGGGGCTCTGCCTAGGGTTGCAGAGCTCTGGGCAGGCGGCGCTGGGCCACCACTCCTTGACAGCCACTTCATGCGCCACCTCTTTTTGTTTTGGACACTTCTTCAGCCTTTCCTTCTCCTCATTCCCATCCCTGGATCCTGAAACAGGGAAGATGATAAAATCAGAAACTCATCCCTGGATCCTGAGACAGGGAAGATGATAAAATCAAAACCAGCGTATTCCGGGGCCATGTCCTGCCTTGGAAGGCAGCAGGAATGGTTCAGAATATGGCCCCCAGGGAGCACGGCTTAATGATAAGGGCCTCATGAAGCCCTGAAAGCCAGCCTGGAGTAAAAGCAAATGCCATGGGCTGCAGGTTAACACAGGAAGGCCTTGAGCACTGGAGATAATGAAAGAGGAGTCAGGCCGGGTGCCATGGCTCACACCTGTAATCCAAGCACTTCAGGAGGCTGAGGTGGGAGGATCGCTTGAGGCCAGAAATTCAAGGGACAGTGAGCTGTGATCGGGCCACTGCACTCCAGCCTGGGCAACTCTCTAAAAAAAAAAAAAAAAAAATGCTGGGCGTGGTGGCCCACGCCTGTAATCCCAGCACCACTCTGGGAGGCTGGGGTGGGCAGATCACCTGAGGTCAGGAGTTCGAGACCTGCCTGGCCAACATGGGGAAACCCCGTCTGTACTAAATTACAAAAATTAGCCAGGCGAGGTGGCAGGCGCCTGTATTCCCAGCTACTTGGGAGGCTGAGGCAGGAGAATCCCTGGAACTGGGGAGGTGGAGGTTGCTGTGAGCCAACATCGTGCCACTGCACTCCAGCATGGGCGACACAGCAAGACTCAGTCTCAAAAAAATAAAAAAAGAGGAGTGAACAATATTGAACACTTAACTCTGTGTCAGGCTTTGAGGACACAGTGATGGTCCCAGTCCTCATGGCACTTACCATCCTGAACCTGTTTATGATCCCTTTACAAAACAGACATTCAATGACCTTTGGTACCAACTCAAATTCTTTTGGCACCTTTCCTCTCTGCTCTTACCATCACCAAAAAGTCTACACTTGCTGGCGGGGCACGGTGGCTCACACCTGTAATCCCAGCACTTTGGGAGGCCGAGGCAGGTGGATCACGAGATCAGGAGTTCAAGACCAGCCTGGCCAAGATGGTGAAAGCCCGTCTCTACTAAAAATACAAAAATTAGCCGGGCATGATGGCGGACACCTGTAATCCCAGCTACTCAGGAGGCTGAAGCAGGAGAATTGCTTGAGCCCGGGAGGCGGAGGTTGCAGTGAGCCTAGACCATGCCACTGTACTCCAGTCTGGGCAACAGAGTGAGACTCTGTCTCAAAAAATAAGTCTACATTTGGACTGCCTCACTAGGTTCCACAGGAAGACCTTCTGGGAACAAGCATTTATTCCGGTATCAGGGCTGCAGGAAAAACAGTTCGTCTTCATTTAAAAATCTAATTAATGGTGTTATTTACTACACTTGGTTCACATCATTAATATCCAAGAGGAACATCTGTCTTCATTTTATCCCACAACAAAAATCAAATTACAGGTTTCCCCTTTCCCTTGACCTCCTAGGAAGCTCAAGCTCTATTTTGCATTAAACTGAGTTTTTCCAGTATGGTTAATCGGTTCCATAGATCCCAATTTCGCTGTTCCATCGGGCCATTTTGCAGTGAGATGAGGACGTTTCTGGGGTAAGGTGCAGTGAGACAGGATGGGACTTTGGAGGGGGCAGCCTGCGCTGAGGATGTGAGTTGGCGGCGGGGGTTGGGGCTTCTTCACGGCAACCTACTGGGGTTTCAAATGAAGTACCTGTTTCCTGGCCTTGGCCCCTGCTGAAAGCTGCAGAGCTCTCACCGTCGGGATCCTGGGCCTCCGGGCTCCACGCCTCCACTTCTCCTTCCACCCACGAGATAAAAGCGGGTTTGGGACCTGAAAATCCTGCGAAGGAGAAACAATGGGCTCGGCTGAGCGCACGGGAGGGGATGATGAGGCTGCTCCCTCGGCGCCCCGCTTCCAGCCCACTAGCCTCTAGGGACACCGATCACCGCTTCCCACCGACGGACTGGGTATCCCGGCCGGAGCGCCCGGCCTCACCCAGCGCGCCCAGGTGGCCGAAGGTCTCCCGCATCACGTCGCGGTACAGGGCCCTCTGCGCTGGCCGCAGGCAGCCCCACTCCTCGGGAGAGAAGTACACGGCCACGTCCGCGAAGCTCACGGCGCCCGGCCTGCTTTCCCTCGTCCTCCGGGGCCCGGCCTCCCCGGGTACGTGGGCCGGGCGCGGCGCCAGGGGCGGCCCCATGGGAAACCCTTTCTGCCTGGCAAAGGGAGGCTTCCGGGGAAGGTGGAGATGCTGGCGCTTTCCTGTCTTTCCTCAGACAAATCCGTAAGGGACTCCTGCCCTTAACCAAGATGGAACCTTCCTGGCTTCAACACCCCTCGCCTTTCCTCTCGCCTTTACACACCACGAGGGAAACCAGCGGGAAGGGAGGCCCCGCAACACCACCAACCGATAGATGGCGTACGTTGATTGGACAGTGCCGGGAGGCCAGGAGAAGAAGGAAGGCTGTGATTGGGCTTTCTGGAGCGGCCTGTTTGAAAGGCTGAGGGTGAAGGAGCGACAGATCTGAAAATAGCCGGAGCTGAGGGGGCCTCAGGGTCCACCCTGACTCGCTTTTCCCGGACGGCCTCTTAGGAGAGAGGCTGTGGCCAGCTGACGCGACTTCCTTCTGCTACTGAGGTGAGAAGCCTTAGGGCAGATGCGGATGTCCAGGGCTTCGAGGTGAATAAAGGTGAAGCGCAAAGCCTTAGGCGACGTTGCACTGGGTGGGTAAGGGACTGCGGATCCCAGCTCTGAGCTCCGAGTACTCCTGGCAGGGCCAGCCCGAGGGGCTGCGGGAACAGGATCCTACCCAGGATCTAATTTGACCTTTGCCCCGAGGTCACAGATGTCTTTCCTTTTAGAGATGCAGAAGGCCAGGCGCAGAGCCCGGATTCAAAGTCAGCTCCTGGCCGGGCGCGATGGAGCGTGCCGGTGGTCCCAGCTCCTCGTGGGGGCTGAGGCAGGAAGATCGCCTGAACTTGGGAGGTGGAGGCTGCTGTGAGCCGAGATCGCGCCCCCGCACTCCAGGTTGGCGACAGAGCTGGGCGCCCATCTCTAAAAACAAACAAAAGTCATCTTCTCGCTTCCGGGTTCGGTTAAGGGCTTAGGGTAGGGCCCTGCACAAAGTACTATTATAATAGATATGAATTTATAGTGTTATGGTAATTTTTTTTTTTTTTTTTTTGAGATGGAGTCTTGCTCTGTCGCCCAGGCTGGAATGCAGTGGTGTGATCTTGGCTCACTGCAAGCTCCACCTCCCAGGTTCACACCATTCTGCTGCCTCAGCCTCCCGAGTAGCTGGGACTACAGGCGCCCGCCACCACGCCCGGCTAACTTTTTGTATTTTTAGTAGAGACAGGGCTTCACTGTGTTAGCCAGGATGGTCTCGATCTCCTGACCTCATGATCCACCCGCCTCGTCCTCCCAAAGTGCTGGGATTACAGGCGTGAGCCACCGCGCCCGGATGTGTTGTAGTAATGTTTAATACCATCTGAGTCATGTCTCAATCAGAAAACCTATGTTCAAATTACAGCTGATACGTGAGTAATAAAACTGGGAAACGAATCAGATAATCTCTTAAGACCGTTTTTCAGCCCTTTCCAACCAAGTATTCATAGAAACAGAAGAGGAATGTTCTAGATGTATAACAAAAAGCTGCCCATCCCCACAGTGAAACCACTTCGAAGACATCACTTTAAAATTCATGTGAATTCGGCCGGGTGTGGAGGCTCATGCCTGTAATCCCAGCACTTTGGGAGGCTGAGGTGTGTGGATCACTTAAAGTCAGCAGTTCGAAACCAGGCAACATGGTGAAACGCCATCTCTACTAAAACAGAAAAATTAGCCAGGTGTGGTAGTGTACCCCTGTAATTCCAGCTACTTGGGGGGCTGAGGCATGAGAATCACTTGAACCCAGGAGACGGAGCTTGCAGTGAGCCATAGTCGCGCCACTGCACTCCATACTGAGTGACAGAGTGAGACTCCATCTCAGGAAAAAAAAAAATGTGAATTCAGTTGGGTGTAGTGTCTCAGGCCTCAGGCCTGTAATCCCAGCACTTTGGGAGGCCGAAGGTGAGAGGATCACGAGGCCAGGAGTTCGAGACCAGACTGAGCAACATAGCAAGACCTCGTCTCTAAGAAAATAAATAAATAAAAAATAAAAACTCGTGTGAATTTGCATTCTATTTTATAATATAACCAAATGATCTCAGCCTTCACACCATCTTCTTGGAAACCTCTGCACCATGAGAGCCGAGTGGAGGAAGCGAATGCGCAGGCTGAAGCGCAAAAGAAGAAAGATGAGGCAGAGGTCCAAGTAAATCACAAGCTTATGCACCCATGGAGGCTACAGGAGCAGAAACGTGGAATCCAGAGGCTGGGGATGCTGGTACAGTTATTGGGCTGCATGCTACTGTCCAGAGCTTGTTTCAATGCATCTAGAACTTCATCTCCATCTGGTCGCCAAGACCACCTCTGAAACTCACCTTGCTCATAACCAAAACTGCATGTTGGTCCTTTGCTCCGGACCTGTGATATTCTGGACCATTTCTGTGTTCACTGGTGGCCAAGTGTAACAACCATATAATAAATCACCTCTTCTGCTGTCTTAGCTGAATATATATAACCAAATTCAAAAGAATATATAGTCAAAAGCAAGTTTCTCAAGTGTTATCCTCTTTTACACTACTGGTGGAGTGTGAATTGGTGCAGCCGCTTTTGAAAACTGGCAGTATCTACTAAAGCTGAATAGATGTCATACCCTATGACCCAGTGATTCCACTTGCAGGTGTATACCCAACAGATATGCATACGTATGTTTACTCAAATGCATTTACTCAAATGTTCTCAACACTTCTTATAATAGGTAAAAACTAGGCCGGATGCGGTGGCTCATGCCTGTAATCCCAGCACTTTGGGAGGCCGAGGTCAGCAGATCACCTGAGGTCAGGAATTTGAAACCAGCCTGGCCAACATGGCAAAACCCCATCGAAAAATACAAAAATTATTTGGGCGAGGTGGCAGGCGCCTGTAGGCCCGGCTACTCGGGAGGCTGAGACAGGAGAATCACTTGAACCCAGGAGGTGGAGGTTGCAATGAGCCGAGATCACACCACTGCACTCTAGCCTGGGTGACAGAGCAAGACTCCATCTCAAAAAAAAAGATTCCATTTCTATAGTTTTTCTTTTTAAAAGACTGCAAGTAGGCTAGGCTGGTGGCTGAGGCCTGTAATATCAGCACTTTGGGAGGCTGAGGCTGGATGATCACTTGAGCTTAAGAATTTGAGACCAGCCTGGGCAATATAGTGAGACACCATCTCTACAAAAACAATTTTTTTTAATAAGCCAGGCATAGTGGTGTGCACTTGTGGTCCCAGCTACTCAGGAGGCTGAGATGGGAGAACTGCTTGAGACCCAGAGGTCAAGGGTGCAGTAAGCCATGATCATCATGCCACTGCACTCCAGCCTGAGCAACAGAGCAAGACCCTGTCTCTAAAATAGAAAACATATGTATAAAAACAGACAAACTATGGCCGGGCACGGTGGCTTATGCCTGTAATCCCAGAACTTTGGGAGGCCAAGGCGAGTGGATCATGAAGTCAGGGATTCAAGACCAGCCTGGCCAAGATGGTGAAACCCCATCTCTAGTAAAAATACAAAAAATTAGCAGGGTGTGATGGCGGGCACCTGTAATCCCAGCTACTCAGGCAGCTGAGGCAGAGAATTGCTCGAACCCAGGAGGTGGAGGTTGCAGTGAGCCGAGATCGCGCCACTGCACTCCAGCCTGAGCAAGACTCCATCTCAAAAACAAAACAAAACAACAACAACAACAAAAAAAAAACAGCAAACTTAATCCATGCTATTAAAAATCAGAGCCAGGTACAATAATAGATGCTTCTAGGATGCTGATAATATTCTCTTTTTTTCTTTTTTTTTTAGATGAAATCTCCCTGTGTCACCCAAACTGGAGTGCAGCAGTGCAATCTCAGGTCACTGCAACCTCCCCCTCCCGGGTTCAGGGGATTCTCGTGCCTCAGCCTCTGGAGTACCTGGGATTACAGGCAGGTGCCACCATGCCTGGCTAAGTTTTTTGTATTTTTGGTAGAGACGGGGTCTCACATGTTGCCCAGGCTGGTCTCAAACTCCTGGCCTCCTGTGATCCACTGGCCTCAGCTTCCCAAAATTCTGGGATTACAGGCATGAGAATTGCTTGAGCCTGGGAGGCAGAGGTTGCAGTGAGCCAAGATCGTGCCACTGCACTCCAGCCTGGGTAACAGAGTGAGACTCTGTCTCAAAAAAAAAAAGTTCACACCCCAGTAATTTGCATATCAGAGTAAAAAGTAATCTCTTGGGTCTCATTTTTCATTGTGTTTAGCACAGTACCATAAACCTTAAATAACACCATAGGACCCATACAAAGTGCCACTAGTGATGCTGGGAAGTACTCCCAAGAAGCAAAGTCATGACATTTCAAGAAAAAGTTGAATTGCTTGGTATGTACCATAGACTGAGGTCTGCAGCTGCAGTTGCCCACCATTTCCAGATAAATTGATCCAGTACAAGAACCACTGTAGCGGCCTGTAGTCCCAGCTACTCAGGAGGCTGAGGCAGGAGAATGGTGTGAACCCGGGAGGCGGAGCTTGCAGTGAGCCAAGATCGCGCCACTGCACTCCAGCCTGGGCGACAGAGCAAGACTCTGTCTCAAAAAAAAAAAATAAAAAAATAAAACCACTGTAGCTGGGCGCGGTGGCTCACACCTGTAATCCCAGCACTTTGGGAGGCCGAGGCTGGTGGATCTCCTGAGGTTTTCCAGTATGGTTCATTGGTTCCATAGATCCCCTGTAATTCCAGCTACTAGAGAGGGTGAGGCAGAAGAATCGCTTGAACCCAGGAGGCAGAGGCTGCGGTGAGCCGAGATTGCGCCATGGGACTGGGCAACAAAAGTGAAACTCCATCTAAAAAAAAAAAAAAGGCACAAAGGACATTTAGTAGTAAGGAAGAGAAGCAAGCACCAGGACTTACAACAGGAAGGGATAAGCTAACTCCACTGTTTTGTGCAGATGCAGTCAGGTTTATGATCAGTACTTCCCTTATCTATAGAGGTGCTTATCCTTGAGCCTTGAAGGGAAAAGAGAAATACTAGCTTGCAGTCTTCTGGGTGTACAACAAAAAAGGCCTGAACAACAATAACGTTTTTCTGGATGGGGTACATCTGTGCTTTATCCCTGAAGTCAGGAAGTACCTGGCCAGTAAAGGCCTGCCTTTCTCCATCCCCTTTTACCATCTTATTTTATTTTTATTTATTTTGTTTGTTTATTTATTTATTTATTTTTGAGACGGAGTATCACTCTGTCACCAGGCTGGAGTGCAGTGGGGTAATCTCAGCTCACTGCAACCTCCACCTCCCGGGTTCAAGTGATTCTCCTGCCTCAGCCTCCCGAGTAGCTGGGACTAGAGACATGCACCACCACGCCCAGCTAATTTTTGTGCTTTTAGTAGAGACAGAGTTTCACCATGTTGGTCACGATAGTCTCGATCTCTTGACCTCGTGATACACCTGCCTCAGCCTCCCAAAGTGCTGAGATTACAGGCATGAGCCACCGCACTCGGCCTTATTTATTTATTTATTTATTTGAGACGGAGTCTTGCTCTGTTGCCCAGGCTGGAGTTCAGTGGCGCAATCTCAGCTCACTGCAACCTCTGCCTCCGGGGGTTCAAGCAATTCTCCTGCCTCAGTCTCCCAAGTAGCTGGGACTACAAGCACACACCACCATGCCTAGCTAATTTTTGTATTTTTATTCGAGACGAGGTTTCACCATATTGGCCAGGCTGGTCTCCAACTCCTGACCTCGTGATCCGCCCGCTTCGGCCTCCCAAAGTGCTGGGATTACAGGTGTGAACCACTGTACCCGGCCCACCATCTCATTTTATTAAAGGGAAATTAAAGCACAAGGAAATACAGACCATGACTGACAGGTTAGAGCCACTAGATTTCTGTCCGCAGCCACAGATCTTCCTTCCTGGGCATCCACTGCCTGCAGCTAGAGAGTCTAGTCTGTGTTCCTCACAACACCATTATCAGGTGGGGTCCCTCAGATGGTGAGATGCACAAGCCACTGGCACGTCACTTAGACTCTGCCCAATTTGGACAAATTTTATCAAACTCTGTGTTTCATTTGCTGGTTCATTATAAGGACATTACAAAGGATACAGATGAAGAGATGTAGTGGGTGAGATATGGGGGAAGGGGAGCAAAGATTCCATGCCCTCCCTGAGTATGCATGCTACCCCTCCAGGAACCTCCACATGTTCACCTATCTGGAAGCTTTTTTTTTTTTTGAGACGGAGTTTTGCTCTTGTTGCGAGGCCAGAGTGCAATGGCATGATCTCGGCTCACTGCAACCCCCACCTCCTGGGTTCAAGCAATTCTTCTGCCTCAGCCTCCTGTGTAGCTAGGATTACAGGCGCATGCCACCATGCCCAGCTAATTTTTGTACTTTTAGTAGAGACAGGGTTTCACCATGTTGGCCAGGCTGGTCTTGAACTTCTGACCTCAGGTGATCCACCCTCCTTGGCCTCCCAAAGTGCTGGGATTACAGGCGTGAGCCACCGCGCCCAGCCAGGACTGCCTTTTAAAGTTATTTTGATATTGGACAATGCCCCTGGCCACCCAGAACCCCATGAGTTCAACACCTTTGGTGGTGAAGTGGCCTACTTACCCCCAAACACAACACTTCCAATTCAGCCTATAGATCAGGTTGTCATAAAGATCTTTAAGGCTCATTACACATGGTACTCTATAGAAAGGATGGTCAACCCTATGGAAGAGAACCCCGTCATGAAAGTCTGGAAGGATTACACCATTGAAGACACCATCTTTGTTATAGAAAAAGCTGTGAAAGCCATCAAACCTGAAACAAATTCCTACAGGAGAAAACTGTATCCAATAGTGTGACTACTAGAGAAAACTATGCCCAGATATTAGGCGTTACTTCATAGGAAATTATGACAAGAGCCAATCAAGGAAATCACGAAAGAGACTGTGAATATGGCAAAAAAAAAAAAAAAAAAAAAAGGTAGGGGGTGAACGATTTCAAAACATGGATTTTGGAGAAATTGAAGAGCTAATAGACACCATACCAGAGGAATTAGAATACAACTTGGTAGAGATGAGTGCTTCTGAACCAGTGCCAGATGATAAGGAAGATGGAAAAGGGGCAGTGCCAGAAAACAAATTGACATTAGACAATCTGGCAGGAGGGTTTCCATCATTTAAGACTGCTTTTGACTTCTTTTATGACTTAGACCCGTCTATGATATGGGCACTGAAACTAAAGCAAACAGTAGAAGAAGGATTGGTACTGTATAGAAATGTGTCTAGAGAAATGAAAAAGCAAAAAAAGTCATTATTTTTTGATGTACTTATGATGTATTATGAAATTATGATGTATTTCCAGAAATTATGATGTATTTCCATAAAGTTGCACCAGTGTGCCTGCCTCTTCTGCTCCTCCTTCCCCCTTCTCCACCTCTTCTGCCTCTGCCACCCTTGAAACAGCAAGACTAACTCTTCCTCCTCTTCTTCCTCAGCCTGCTGAACATGAAGATGATGATTATGAAGAGTTTTATGATGATCCACTTCCACTTAATGAATAGTAAATATATTTTCTCTTCCTTATGATTTTCTTAATAACATTTTCTTTTCTCTAGCTTACTTTATGATAAGAATACACTATATAAGCCAGGCGTGGTGGCATGCACCTGTAGTCCCGGCTACTCAGGAGGCTGGGGCAGGAAGATCCCTTGAGCTGAGGAGTTTCAGGCTGCAGTTGAGCTATGATCACGTCACTGCACTCCAACCTTCGTGACAGAGCAAGACCCATCTCTAAATTAAAAAAAAAAAAAGGCGGGGGGAGAGTACAGTATATGATATATATGACATACAAAATATGTTTTTGTTTTTTTCTTTTTGAGACAGGGTCTGGCTCAGTCGCCCAGGCTGGAGTGCAGTGGCTACCATCCTGGCAACCTCCGCCTCCTGAGCTCAAGCCATCCTCCTACATTAGCCCCCCAGGTAGCTGCGAATACAGGTACATGCCACAAGCAATTAAAAAAATGCTTGGCTAATTTTTTAATTTTTTGTAGAAGCGGGGTTTCACCTTGTTGTCCAGGCTGGTCTCGAACACCTGAGCTCAAGCAATCCTCTCGCCTCAGCCTCCCAAAGTGCTGGGATTACAGGCGTGAGCCCAAAAGAGTATATATATATTTAAATATTTGCTATCTGATTTTTTTTTTTTTTTTTTTAGGAAAAGGTCTGGCTCTGTCACCCAGGCTGGAGTGCAGTGGGGAGATCTCGGCTCACTGCAACCTCCGCCTCCCAAGCTCAAGCAATCCTCCTGGCTCAGTCTCAGCTGGGATTACGGGCATGCACCATGGCACCCAACCCCAAAACATGTTTTAATTGACTATTTATGTTATTGGTAAGGCTTCCAGTCAACAGTAGTTAAGTTCTGGGGAGTCAAATTTAGTGGAGGCTGGGTGTGGTGACTAATGCCTGTAATCCTAGCACTTTGGGAGGCCGAGGTGGGTGGATCACCTGAGGTCAGGAGTTCGAGACCAGCCTGGCCGATATGGTGAAACCCTGTCTCTATTAAAAATACAAAAATTAGCCAGGCGTGGTGGCACATGCCTGTAATCCCAGCTACTCGGCAGGCTGAGGCACAGGAATTGCCTGAACGCAGGTGTCAGAGATTGCAGTCAGCCGAGATTGTGCCACTTCACTCCAGCCAGGGCCAAACAGCAAAACTCCATCTCAAAAAAAAAAAAAAAAAAAAAAAAGCAGAATAGATGTTACTAGAGGCTAGAAAGGGAAGGGTAGGGGCAAGGGTGGGATAGGGAAAAATTTGTTAATGGACACTGGACACTAAATTATTAGCTATATTGGAGGAATAAGTTCCAGTGTTTTATAGCACTGTAGGATGACTATAGATAACAATAATATACTGTATATTTTCAAATAGCTAGAAGAGAAGATATTGAATGTTCCTAACACAAAGAAATAATAAATGTTTTAAATGATGGGTATGTTAATTGCCCTGATTTGATCACTACACATCATATGTATAGAAACATCACCGCATACTCCATATTTGTGTATAGTTATTATGTATGAATTAAGAAGAATAATGGACCCCAAAGATTTCACATCCTAATCTGCAAAACTTGTGACTGTGTTACCTTATATTGGCAAATAGGACTTCGCAGATGTGATTAAACTAAGGATTTTGAGTTAGGAAAACTAACCTGTTGAGTCTAATGTAATCACAATGGTCCTTATAAAAGGGAGGCAAGAGGGTCAAAGTCTGAGAAGGAGATGTGACAACAAAAGCAGAGGTGGAGTGATGCAGTTGCTGGAGAGGGGCCACTAGCCAAGGAATGCAGGCAGCCTCTAGAAGCTGGAAAAGGCAAGAAACAGATTCTCCCTAGAGCCTCTAAAGAAGGAATGCAGCCCTGCCAACACCTCGATTGTCCCATAAGACCTATTTTCAAACTTTAGACCTGAAGAACTATAAGATGATAAATTTGTGTTGTTTTTAGCCACCAGTTTCTAGTAATTTCTTACAGTAACAAATGAACACAGGTAACATTGTTGAGGAGCATTTCTGAGTTTGTCAACTACTCTGTTGATGTGGGAGCACTCTCCCAGCTCTGAACTCAAGAAAGTCTAAAAAGAAGCAGGACTCAGAGACATTATGCTGAATAAAAGAAGCTTTAGACAAAAAAAAAAAAAAAAAAAAAAAAAAATACACACTGTATGATTCCAATTATATGAAGTTTTATAACACGGAACACTAATTAGAATAGTAGTTGTCTCTGGTGGGGTGGGAATGGGAATTGACTAGGAAGGGGCATAAGGCAACTTTCTTTCTTTTCTTTTTTTTTTTTTTTTTTGAGACAGAATCTCACTCTGTCGCCGGGCTGGAGTACAGCGGCACAATCTCAGCTCACTGCAATCTCTGACTCCCTGGTTCAAGCGCTTCTCCTGCCTGAGCCTCCCGAGTAGCTGGGATTACGGGCACATGCCACCATGCCCAGCTAATTTTTGTATTTTTAGTAGAGACGGGGTTTCACCATATTGGCCAGGATGGTCTCGAACTCCTGACCTCGTGATCCGCCCACCTCGGCCTCCCAAACTACTGGGATTACAGGCATGAGCCACTGCACCCAGCCACATGAGACAACTTTCTAGGATGATGGTAATGTTATGTATTTGGATAGGGGTTTCAGTTACAGATATATATGTCTTTGTCAACACTCAGCAAATATACACTTAAAGTTTGTGCATTTTATGTACTTTTAACTCAAAAAATATGTAAAACAAATGTGGAGCTCTAGTTAATGATATGCATGTTGAAATGTTTACGGGTGAAGTGTACTGATTACAGCAATTTTTTTACATGCACCCAAAAACAAAGTGTACTGGTAGAGAAACTGATAGTTACATGATAAAGCAGATACACTAAATGTTAGTGGTAGCATCTAGGTGGTGAGTATATGGGTATTCTTTGTAAAAGTCCTTCAACTTTACTGTGTCTTTCAAAACTTTTAAAATGAATTGTGGCTGGGCGCAGTGGCTCACGCCTGTAACTCCTAGCACTTTGGGAGGCTGAGGCAGGCGGATCGCCTAAGGTCAGGAGTTTGAGACCAGCCTGGTCAACATGGTGAAACCCCGTCTCTACTAAAAATACAAAAATTAGCTGGGCATGGTAGCTTATGCCTGTAATCCCAGCTACTCTGGAGGCTGAGGCCTGAGAATCACTTGAACCTGGGAAGTGAAGGTTGTAGTGAGCCAAGATTGCACCATTGCACTCCAGCCTGGGCAACAGAGTGACTCCATCTCAAAAGAAAAAAAAAGCAAAATCACTATTGGGAATGAAAAGACACCCCACAGAATGGGAGAAAATATTTGTAAATCATGTGTCTAATAAGGGATTAATATTCAGAATTTATAAAGAACTCCAGTAACTCAACAACCACTAAAAAATAAAAATCCCAATTTAAAAGCAGACAAAGAGGCTGGGCGCGGTGGCTCACACTGTAATCCCAGCACTTTGGGAGGCCAAGACAGGCAGATCACTTGAGGCCAGAAATTCGAGACCAGCCTAGCCAACAGAGATGGCGAGACTCCATTTCTGCTAAAAATACAAAAATTAGCCGGCATTGTGGCACAGACCTGTAATCCCAGCTACTCAGGAAGCTGAGGCAGGAAAATCACTTGAGCCTGTGAGGTGGAGGTTGCAGTGAGCCGAAACGGTACCACAGCATTCCAGCCTGGGCAACAGAGCAAGACACCACTCAAAAAAAGAATTAAAAAAAAAAAGATAAAAGCAGGCAAAGGATTTATATAGACATTTCTCCAAAGAAGATATACAGATGAGCTGGGTGTAGTGACTCACGCCTGTAATCCCAGCACTTTGGGGGGCTGAGGCAGGTGAATCACCTGAGACCAGGACCAGGAGTTCAAGACCAGCCTGGCCAACGTGGCAAAACCCCATCTCTACTAAAAATAAAAAATAAAAAAATTAAAAAAAATTAGCTGGGCGTGGTGGTGCATGCCTGTAATCCTAGCTACTTGGGAGGCTGAGGCAGGAGAATTGCTTGAACCCAGGAGACAGAGGTTGCAGTGAGCCAAGATCTTGTCGTTGCACTCCAGCCTGGGCAACAGAGTAAGACTCTATCTCAAAAATAAATAAATGAATAAACACACAAACAAACAAATAACAAATAATTATCACTTTTTTGCATTTTCCCAATTTCTTTACTGATTATTTTTGGGATTTGGAAAAAACATAAGGCCGGGCGAGGTGGCCCACACCTGTAATCCCAGCACTCTAGGAAGCCAAGGCAGGAGGACTGCTTGAGCCCAGGAGTTCGAGACCAGCCTGGGCAACATGGAGAAACCTCATCTCTACAAAGAATACAAAAAAATTAGTTGGGTGTGGTGGCGCATGCCTGTGGTCCCATCTACTCAGGAGGCTGAAGTGAGAGGATCACTTGAGCTCAGGAAAGTAGAGACTGCAGTGAGCCATGATCGCACAACTGCACTCCAGCCTGGGCCACAGAGCAAGACTCTTTCTTGCTAGGAAGGAATTCTCACATGTACACACTAGCAGAAGCCACAAGCGGCACCAGGAAGACTAGAAGAATGCGGGGCATGAAAGCTAAGTTACAAGAGAGTTTAAGTAGGAAAACTAAGGGGTGTAAGATAAAAACTGAAGCACTGATTTGTTAACTAGGTCATCAGTTATCTTAAAAGACAGTCTTAGAATAATACATTGTATAGCGGCTGACTTTACAGTCACCCAGATATGTGATCCTGGACAAGTTATTTATTTATTTATTTTTTTAATTTTTTGAGATGGAGTTTCGCTCTTGTTGCCCAGGCTGGAGTGCAATGGCGCAATCTCGGCTCATTGCAACCTCTGCCTCCCGGGTTCAAGTGATTCTCCTGCCTCAGCCTCCCAAGTAGTTGAGATTACAGGCATGTGCCACCATGCCTGGCTAATTTTTTGCATTTAGTAGAGACGGGATTTCACCATGTTGGTCAGACCGGTCTCGAACTCCTGACCTCAGGTGATCCACCCGCTTCGGCCTCCCAAAGTGCTGGGATTATAGCTGTGCAGCCCTGTGCCCAGTCGACAAGCTATTTAATGTCACTGTGCCTCTGTTTCCTCATCTGGTCAAGAAAAACAATACTTACTGTCAGATCTGGAATTTGAGGCTGCCCTACTTATGGGTTAATAAATGGATCTGTTATTGTTTCATGGATGCTGTCAGAAAACAGAGACAAAAGACCTTACTGTTCAGGGCACAACAAGCAGCATGAGCATGCCTGCATTGGTTCCCTTCTGCCCCCTGCAGGGGCAACGTGGGATGTGCCCAGATGGATGCTAGACACACAGTGAGTTGCATCATAGGGGAGGAAAAAGAAGCTCCTGCTGTTTTTTTCCTTTTTAAAGATGGGGTTGGGCTGGAGCGGTAGCTCACACCTGTAATCCCAGCACTTTGGGAGGCCAAGGCAGGCAGATCACCTAAGGTCAGGAGTTCGAGACCAGCCTGACCAACATGGTGAAACCCTGTCTCTACAAAAATTAGCTGGGCATGGTGGCAGGTGAGTGTAATCTCAGCTACTTGGGAGGCTGAGGCAGGAAAGTTGCTTGAACCCAGGAGGTGGAGGTTGCAGTGAGCCAAGATTATACCACTGCACTCCAGCCTGGGTGACAAGAGTGAGACTCCTTCTCTAAATAAATAAATAAATAAGATGGGGTCTTGCTATGTTGGCCAGGGTAGTCTCAAACTCCTGGCCTCAAGCAATCCTCCTGCCTTGGCCACCCAAAGTTCTGGGATTACAGTTGTGAGCCACCATGCCCAGCCATCTGCTGTTT
The DNA here is from genome assembly GCF_028885655.2 of Pongo abelii. NCBI lineage: Eukaryota > Metazoa > Chordata > Mammalia > Primates > Hominidae > Pongo > Pongo abelii. The sequence continues at coordinate 32,789,847 of NC_072003.2, forward strand.
TATAGTAAGCAGTAAGGAAGCTGCTCTTTGTCCTGGATGCAGACATTACCTCTCCCTCAAGGTTTGCTTGCTGCAAACACTGTCCTGAGAAATGTGCTGGGTAATGAGTGGCAAGGGCTTTGCTTATTTATTTTTATTTATTGGTTATACTTACATTTATGGTTTATTAAAGCAAAAGGATACAGATTAAAATCATCAAAGGGATAAGGTACATGGAACAAAATCCAGATGCAACCAGGCACAAACTTTCAGGTGTCTACTCCCAGTGGGGTATCACAGGGATATGCTTTTTTCTCCCTGCAATGATTTTTGACAACAGGTGCTGATTGTTCCCAAACAGAGAAGTTCACCCAAGAATTAGGGTGCAGGTTTTTTTTGTTTGTTTGTTTTGGTTTTTTGTTTGTTTGTTTAGATAGTCTTACTTTTGTTGCCCAGGCTGGAGAGCAATGGCGCAATCTCAGCTTATTGCAACCTCTGCCTCCCAGGTTCAAGCAATTCTCCTGCCTCAGCCTCCCGAGTAGCTGGGATTACAGATGTGTACCACCACCTGGCTAATTTTGTATTTTTAGTAGAGACAGGGTTTCACCACGTTGGCCAGTCTGGTCTCAAACTCCTGACCACAGGTGATCCACCCACCTCGCGCTCCCAAAGTGCTGGGATTATAGATGTGAGCCACCACGCCTGGCCATGTGTGGGGTTTTTAATGGGGGTCAGTCACATAGGCTTGGAGTGTCCACACTACTGATCTCTGCTACTCAGACCCCAGAGCAAAAAACAATGTTCACTATAAATCACACTTAGGATAAACTTATTTGTTCAGACTGGTACAGCATGATGGCATGGCCCAAGACCTCTGGCATACAAAAACACTAAACAAATAAAATATTCCACGGGCTCAGAAGTTATTTCCCAGGAGCAGACCAAATGCCAGTTCTGAAGATGAGCTTTCTTTGGAATGTGCAGGGTTCGAACAACCTACACCTCCTGAGTTAACCCATTCCTACACACACCTGATCCCATGAGTCCACTGCACCTGGTAAACTAAATTTTGTATCTCCTAGAATTAAAATTAGTTTAGGTCCAATGTCAACAAATCTCTGGAAACTCTAGTTACTTCCCCTTCCCTGATGCTCACAGTAGCAGTAGTCTACATTCACTGAACCCACTTGTTTATTCTTTGGCCCACTGCAGTATTAATAGACACTTGACTGAGCTTTCATGATGTGCCATGTACTGAGTTAAGCACTTTATATACATTCCAATCTAATGTGCTTGCTAAATGGCTGCAAGTACACTTGGAAAAGGCTAGAAGGTCTACAGCATGTTTTTGTCAGTGTAGAACTGACATCAAGTCCTTCATCAAGGGAACCCAGCCTACCCTTCATTCAGGAGACTCTAGGTCTGTGAATAGGCTCAAGTCTGAGAATTTATTGAAGGCAGGGACTTGCGATTTTTGCCAACTCAGCAAGATGTGAAGGCAGGACTTGCCGAGATGGATTGGAAGTAAATATGAGTGGGCACGCTGGTCAATTTGGAGTCACATCAGGGAGACTCATGGAGGAGTGTCTGCTAACACCTACTTTATAGAGTTCTTGTGAACATTAGATTGGAATGTATATAAAGTGCTTAACACAGTACATGGAACATCATAAAAGCTCAGTCAAGTGGCTATTAACATTGCAGTAGGCCAAAGAATAAACAGAAGTGGATTCAGGCCAGGTGCAGTGGCTCACACGTGTAATCCCAGCAGTTTGGGAAGCTGAGGCGGGCAGATCACTTGAGGTCAGGAGTTTGAGACCAGCCTGGCCAACATGGTGAAACCCCGTCTCTACCAAAAATACAAAAATTAGCTGGGTGTGGTAGCATACACCTGCAGTCTCAGCTACTGAGGAGGCTGAGGCACAGAATCACTTGAACCTGGGAGGAGGAGGAGGCTGCAGTGAGCAGAGATCGTGCCACTGCACTCCAGCCTGGGTGACAGTGTGAGGCTCCAGCTCAAAAAAAGAAAGAAAAGAAAAAAGTGGATTCAGTGAATGTAGGCTACTGCTTCAAGGCATTTAGCTGAAAATAATAGGGATCGAGAGAAAAGTTCTTTTTTATTGTTTTAAAGGCAGATCTTAGCATGCTTATAGGCTGGAGTGTCTTTGGGATAAGAAAGGAAATCTGAAACCATAAAACTAGGAGACTAGAAAGTAGGAATAATAGAGCAAAGTCCCTGAGGGGCAGAAGGGGATGAAACCCAGGCCCAGCTGTGTTGCTGAACATTGTATGTCCAGGACTTGCCGAGATGGATCAGAAGTAAATATGAGTGGGCACGCTGGTCAATTTGGAGTAATGGCAGGGAGTGGAATGTTAAAGAAGCTCCTATTTGACCCCTTGTATTTTCCTAGTGAAAGAGGAGGTATTTACTGGTTAAAAATATATGGAGTGGGCAGGGAGCGGTGGCTCACGCCTGAATTCCCGGCACTTTGGGAGGCCGAGGCAGGCGGATCATGAAGTCGGGAGATCGAGACCATCCTGGCTAACATGGTGAAATCCCGTCTCTACTAAAAATACAAAAGATTAGCCAGGTGTGGTGGCAGGCACCTATAGTCTCAGCTACCAGGGAGGCTGAGGCAGGAGAATCACTTGAACCCAGGAGGCAGAGGTTGCAGTGAGCCGAGATCACGCCACTGCATTCCAGCCTGGGTGACAAAGCAAGACTCCGTCTCAAAAAAAAAAAAAAAGAATATATGGAATGCTACTCTGGGCACACTGCCTATAGTGTGGTCCTGCTCTGGACTACCAGAGTATTTATATATTTATTTATATTTATATTTATACATTTGTATATAAACTATTAGTTTATATCTAACTTTAATTCTATATATATATATATATATATATATATATATATATGGAAGACATAATATTATTACTGTTGTTGCTTTCTAAGTCTTGCTATGTTGCCCGGGCTGGTCTCAAACTCCCAGTTCAAACAATCCTCCCGCCTTGGCCTCCCAAAGTGCTGAGATTACAGGTATGAGCCACCGCACCCAGCCCATAAGACATAATATTGAAGGTTCTACTGAGGATGAAGGTCAGGAAAGGTATCGTGGTCCCTCTCAGCAGCAATGCAGTGTTTTTCTTCACAGCTCATATCTAGGCATGGAGGCAGATGGGAAATTAACCCAGACGGAGGCTGTGTATTAGTTCATTCTTTTGACTGCAAATAACAGAAACTCAAACCACCTTAAGCGGAAAGGGGAAGTTATTGGAAGGATGCTAGGATCTCTCACTGAATGAGGAACCAGGATCCCAGCTCGGGTGGATTGAAGTGCTTCAGGGAACCTAGGAAGTTGTCTCCCATTTCTGCTCTCCACAGACCACATAATGGAATTTAGCCATCAGTGGCTCCCAAGTTTTATGAATTACAATCCAGTCCCAAAGAAAGTTATACAATTCCTAACTGAGGAAATCCTTGCATTCTGGTGACAAAGGGTAGGGGAAAGAGCCGGCTCTACCAGGGGGCTGGGCAGACCTGGTAATAGGGCTCTGCTGGGCAGGGCAGGTCTCCTGGTCTGAAAGTCTGGCTCTCCCATCAGAATAGCAAAAATTGCTACAGAGTCAAGGAACCAGATTGATATCTTGTAAAAAGTAATTCCACAAGGAAGAGAACTCATTCATCAGACATTTTAATGAGACCCAATCTGATATGACCCCTTCTTGGGGGTAGCTCACCATCCAAGGAGAAACAAACAGTTACAATGTTACAATGCAACTTGCTAAATATTGAACAGAGGTAATTACATAAAGCTGTGTTCTCCAGCTGCTCCCCTGCTTGTGCTGAGATCAGGAGAGCTGCAGGAAAGAGCCACAGGGGTAAAGGATGACCCACTCCAGATGTTGGAATGAGTCACATCTGGAAATTCTAATTTGGTGCAGCTGCCCAAGGCAAAGTGGTAGGCCTTGTTCACATCTAACTTGGTAAAGCTTTATGAAGCACCTACCCAGCGGGTGCCATGGAGGTGGATCAGATTGAGCCACGCTGCTGCCACCTCTCTGGAGGGAGGCTGGCATGGATACAACTTGATGACTATAGACTCTTCCTCTCTGGATTCAATTCCCTCTTTCTAGCCTCCTTGAATGGCCTCAGCTCATTTTGTGAAAAAATGCTGACTGAGGCCTCATGGAAGTTCTGTGCCGATTCTTAGGTGCCTGTGATTCATCTGTGCCTGATGAGAATCAGGGTCAAGTACGGCCCAATTCTCCAGGCTTTTCCAGGCACTGGCTGCCTGAAGCCAATCCAGGTCTGCCAGGTAGAGCACAAGCCAGTCCCATTTGCACTTCCTGCTGCTAAACCACAGGTCCCTGCTTCTCCTTAAGAGCAACCTTCTCCCAGAGCTGACTACGCTTATGTCTCATACCCAGCTTGAACCAATTTTCCAAACACAAGATGAAGACTTAGCTTTATAGCTTTTTTTTTTTTTTTTAAGTTTAGGGCATTTATATATCTGCAACCCAATAAACCCCTGGTACCATGCAGCTCCCCCAAATTCAGTGCAACCAAAGCTGCTGAAACAAGTCCAGCCCCAGAAGGTGTAGTGGCACTGTGGGTGTTACCTTATTTTTATATGACCCTTCAAAAAGGACACTGAAAACCCAGTGCCTGTTGGCAGAGATCATGTGTGGAAATTGAAACCCTGTCTTTAAGGAATGACCAAATTCATGCTACTTAACCTGAAAACTTGGGGGCAAAGTGGTTGTGATTATCTGAAGGGCTGCCATGTAGATGAAGTATTAAACATGTCGTAGGCAAGGTTTAGAGGAAAATGTGGTACTTAGCCTTCTATAGATCCCACAATGAAATGACCTGCCTTGTGAGGTAGTGAGCTCCCTGTCAAAGGAGATTTTCAAGCAATGGGTAGAAGACCACTTGGCAGGAATGTTGCAAAAAGTGGGCTAAACCAGATTTTTCCAACCTAGTATGGAGGAAGAGGCAGAGTAGGGGAAGGTCCTGCCCCTATGAGATTCTCCTGATTGCATGCAAGATGACAGGTAATCCCTGTGTGCACAGACTAGAAAAGCAGACAGCCCCTAAAATAGATGGGGAGAACTTTTAGCCCTGATATCCACACAAACTATCTTAGGATAGGGTAGCTTGGAAAACTTTAACCAAATGATGTCACCTCTCCTAATGGGACTGTTCCAGACACGCACAGGGAGGCAGCCAGTGCAGTGCAAGATACAAAGTTCAGCTCTGTGCAGCAGGAGACCCGGGTTTAGTTCTAACTCTGCCCTGTATGACCTGGGGCTCCTCCTTCCCTTTTCTGGGACCCTCCATAAAATGAAATGAACGTAGGCAGTCCTTCCCCTTCTAATGGGCGTTGCCCCTCTGACTGGAGCCCCCGATAGCAGATCTAGGGCTACAGTTTGGGGCCTTGGGGCTACACTTGTGGACAGCCAGAGACCACCTCTGGCGGAAGCACCGGCCACACTCGAGGCAGGGGAAAGGCTTCTCCCCCGTGTGCAGCAGCTGGTGCTGGGCCAGGTGGCTCCACTGAGCAAAACGCTTGGAGCAAAGGTCGCAGGCATAGGGCCGCTCGCCCGAGTGCACGCGCCGGTGGCTGGCCAGCAGCGAGGGGTAGGCAAAGCGGCGACCACAGTCTTCGCAGGCGTGCAGCTTCTCCTCTGTGTGCGTGCTGCGATGGATGGCCAGGGAGCCACTCCGCCGGAAGGCACGCCCACAGTCTGGGCAGGGGTAGGGCTTCTCTCCGGTGTGCAAGAGCTGGTGCTGGAGCAGCGTGCTGCGCTGGGAGAAGCGGGCCTCACAGTGCTCGCAGGCATAGGGACGCTCCCCGGAGTGCACACGCCGGTGACTGACCAGGCGAGAGGAGGAGGAGAAGCGCCGCTCGCAGTCCGGGCACGGGTAGGGCTTCTCGCCCGTGTGGATGCGCTGGTGGATGACGAGGGCCGTGCGCTGGCGGAAGCGGCGGTTGCACTCGAGGCAGGTGTAGGGCTTCTCTCCCGTGTGTGTACGCTGGTGGATGGCTAGCAGGGAGGGGTAGGCGAAGCGACGTCCGCAGCTAGGGCACTGGTGGGGTTTTTCGCCTGTGTGTGTGGTCCGGTGATTGGCCAAGGACCGGCTCCTCCGGAAGCAGCGACCACAGTCAGGGCAGTGGTAGGGCTTCTCACCTGTATGGATAACCTGGTGCTGGGAGAGGTTCTTACGCTGGGAGAAACGTTTGCCACACTGGTCACAAACATAGGGGCACTCGCCGGAGTGTGCCCGCCGGTGACTGACCAGCAGGGATGGATAGGAAAAGCGGCGCCCACAGTCTGGGCAAGGGTAAGGCTTTTTTAGATTTTGGGCGCACTTGTGGCTCTCCAGGGCCTGATGATCAGGGAAGGTACAGCCGCAGTCAGGGCAGATGGGGCCCCCAGACGTCTGCCTGGGAATCAGTCGGGGTTTGCTGGGCCTCCGGCCTCGCTTCCCCTTTCGGGGTGCCTCCTTAGGCGGAAATACTTCCTTCTCCCCATTCTTCTTTCTGGTTCTGCTTTCTATAGGAATACAGAAGAATTAATTTAACAAATACTGGGCTCCTGCTCTTGTCAATTACATTGTAGGTTACAAGACCAATAGACTCACCCCCTGGCCTCAATTCCTAGTGCCACAGACAGCTAAGTGTGACATACTATCATGCAAATATGGTGTGCATTACAGGAGCTTCTAACCCAGCTTGGAGAAGTCTAGGAAGATTTCTCGGAGATTAAACTAACTTTAAAAATTGAGGCCGGGCGCGGTGGATCACGCTTGTAATCCTAAGCACTGGGAGGCGGAGGCGGGCAGATCACAAGGTCAGGAGTTTGAGAGCAGCCTGGCCGACATGGTGAAACCCTGTCTCTACTAAAAATACAAAAATTAGCCGGGCGTGGTGGCACGCACCTGTAATCTCAGCTACCCAGAAGGCTGAGGCAGGAGAATCGTTTGAACCCCGGGAGGCAGAGGTTGCAGTGAGCCAAGATTGCGCCACTGCACTCCAACCTGGGCGAGAGAGAGATTCCATCTCAAAAAAAAAAAAAAAAAAAAGGAATATTTTTGAAGAGCTTACATCATTCAAAAGCCAAAATATCAGCCAGGCATGGTGGCTCATGCCTGTGATCCCAGCACTTTGGGAGCCCAAGGCAAGAGATCGCTTGAACCCAGGAGTTCAAGATCAGCCTGGGCAGCATAGTGAGACCCCATATCTACAAAAAATACAAATATTAGCCTGGCATGGTGGCACGTGCACCTGCCTGTAGTCCTAGCTACCTGGAAGGCTGAGGTAGAGGATTACTTGAGCCCAGGAGTTCAAGGCTACTGTGAACCATGATGGCACCACTGTACTCCAGCCTGGGCAACAGAGCAAGACCCTATCTCAAAAAACAAACAAGTCAAAATATTAATAAAAGGAATATAGAGAAGTCTTGCTGCCACCTTTTTACCATCTACCTTGTAGAAACCATATTAGTTTCTTCCCATTTTTTTGATGCAATACAAATGTCACCTTCCCCATCTTTCTTTCATAACAGATTGCATATAAATGCTTTACAGCATATGTTCCCTTCCCCACCTTTCTTTTTTTTTTTTTTTTTTTTTGAGACAGAGTAACGCTCTGTCACCCAGGCTGGAGTGCAATGGTGTGATCTCAGTTCACTGAAATCTCCGCCTCCCGGGTTCAAGCGATTCTCCCTGCCTCAGCCTCCTAAGTAGCTGGGATTACAGGCATGCACCACTATGCCCGGCTAATTTTTTGTATTTTTAGTAGAGTCGGGGTTTCACCATGTTGGCCAAGTTGGTCTCGAACTCCTGACCTCAGGTTATCTGCTCGCCTCTATCTCCCAAAGTGACTACAGGCATGAACCACCATGCCCAGCTCACCTTTCTTATACAAAAGATAACATATACACACCTTATACACACTTTACTGTGCTTTCATTTTTTCACTTAATATATTCTAAAGATCATTTTATGTCAGCAAATCTTTTTTCTGTTTTACAGTTGCACAGAATTCCATTGTGGATGGTTTATTTGACTTAGCTGATTCTTTAAAAAATGTGGCTGGGCGTGGTGGCTCATGCCTGTAATCCTAGCACTTTAGGAGGCCGAGGCAGGCAGATCACCTGAGGTCAGGAGTTCAAGACCAGCCTGGCCAACATGGTGAAACCCCGTCTCTACAAAAATACAAAAATTAGCTGGGCACAATAGCGGGTGCCTATAATCCCAGCTACCCAGGAGGCTGAGGTGGGAGAATCGCTTGATCCCGGGAGGCGGAGGTTGCAGTGAGCCAAGATCGCGCCATTGCACTCCAGCCTGAATGACAGAGCGAGACTCCATCTCAAAAAAAAAAAAAAAAAAAAAAAAGAATTAAAATTATGCAGTGTTAGAAACGTTAAGTCCCGGCCAAGCACAGTGGCTCATTCCTATAATCCCAGCACTTTGGGAGGCCAAGGTGGGCGGACTGCGAGGTCAGGAGTTCGAGACCAGACTGGCCAACATGGTGAAACCCTGCCTCTACTAAAAATACAAAAATTAGCCGGGCATGGTGGCAGGCGCCTGTAATCCCAGCTACTTGGGAAACTGAGTCAAGATGATTACTTGAAACCGGAAGGCAAAGGTTGCAGCGAGCCGAGATTGCACCACTACACTCCAGCCTGGGTGGAAGAGCGAAACTCCGTCTCAAAAAAAGAAAAGAAACATAAGTCCCAAGGCTCAGTGTACAGTGTGCACAGGCCCTAAGATCTTCTTAGACACAAAGTGTAAAGCAAGACAGGCCAGGCGCAGTGGCTTACACCTGCAATCCCATCACTTTGGAAGGCCAAGGCAGGCGGATCACCTGAGGTCAGGAGTTCGAGACCAGCCTGACCAATATGGAGAAACCCTGTCTCTACTCAAAATTAGCCGGGCGTGGTGGTGGGCACCTGTAGTCCCAGCTACTCCAGAGGCTGAGACAGGAGAATTGCTTGAACCTGGGAGGAAGAGGTTACAGTGAGCTGAGATTGTGCCACTGCACTCCTGCCTGGGCAACAGAGCAAGACTCCGTCTCACACACACACAAAAAAGAGTGTAAGGCAAGATATGGAAACCTGCGAGGTATGAGCTAGCAGTGACTGGGTCAAAAGGCCCTCTAAGCCAATGGTTCTCAAACTCCACTGTGATCAGAATCATTTGGAGGATCTACTGAAACAGACTGCCAGGCCCTAGTGCCCGTTTTGGATTCAGCAGGTCTGGGGGAGGGTCCAAGAATGTGCATTTCTAACAAGTTTCCAAGTAATGCTGCTTCTGGTCTGAGACCACGCTTTGAGAACCACTGCTGTTAGCATTGTTAAAGACCTTGGACTGTATTTTACCCAATGGTTTTCTTTTCTTTTTTTTTCCCCCGAGATGGAGTCTCACTGTGGCACCCAGGCTGGAGTACAGTGGTATGATCTCGGCTCACTGCAACTTCCACCTCCCAGGATCATGCAATTCTCCCTGCCTCAGCCTCCTGAGTAGCTGGGATTACAGGCGCCCACCATAATGCCTGGCTAATTTTTGTATTTTTTTAGTAGAGATGGGGTTTCACGATGTTGGTCAGGCTGGTCTTGAACTCCGGACCTCAAGTGATCTACCCGCCTCGGCCTCCCAAAGTGCTGGGATTACAGGCATGAGCCACCACCCGGCCAGTTTTCAAACCTAGATGCACATCTGAATCAGCTGAGGCTATTTAAAAAATGGAAGTTCCTAAACATTCACACGAGTGAATGAATAGCTCTGGGATGGGGTCCTGGAACCTGCGTTTTTACCAAGTTCCCCAGGTGATTTAGATATAACCAATGGCCATTTAACAACCTTGGCAAAAATTAACTGAAAAGTTTTAAGCAAGGAAATACAATGGTCAGATCTGAATCTTGGACAGCTATCCCTGGTCTTGAAGAATCTGGCTCTGAAATTCCAGCCCAGACAGCTGCATCTTCTATGAGTGGATCTGGGACCCTTCTACCTGAATGGGGTTAAGCAGAGCCTTGTTGGATTCTGGGGAGATTGCAGTATGTCCTTCGCTGATAAGGGTCATCCTGCCGTAAGAGCAGAAAGAGGCCCCTGCATCCCAGGCAGCTGTTCCCCGTGAGCTCCCTTCAACCAAAACCCAGAAAACTCTGAGAAGTTTAGGATCTCTTTGGTCCAACTCAAAGGTGGCTAGAGGCAGAGATCCTGGAAAGGAGGCAGAGGGTAGCACCTGTTAAAAACTCACTGATTCTGGCTGGCTGCAATGGCTCACGCCAGTAACCCCTGCATTTTGGGAGGCCAAGGCCGGAGGATCGCTTGAGGCCAGAAGTTCAAGACCAAACTGGGCAACACAGCAAGACTATGTCTCTACAAAAAAAAAAAAAAAAAAAAAAAGACGAAGAAGCAGCCCACTGATTCATTCACACAATGGAAAACTGCAGCTTGCAGACTGACATAGGAATCTCTGTGTGGTGGACCGGCCCCACACCACCAGACACAAGAGGCTGGGAAGATGAATACACTAAATACGCGGCAACCACCCCTAGCCAAACCAAAACTCTGGACGGAGCCGTTAGAGGTAGAACGTTATAGGAGGGCTGCAGGCTCTGCGTGGTTATTTAGCACTCACTTCTCCGGACTGTTAGCCCTCTCGGGTACTCCTGCGGATCTAGAGCAGCCGGTTCCCAGTCATCGGTGTTTCGTTCCAACCAGGAGATGAGGGCTGGTTTGGGACCTGCGCACCCTGGGGAAAGAGAACAAATCATAAGGCCAGCTCCTAGATCACGCCGAGTAGTATCTCCCCGACGGCACCTCCTGCTAAGCCCCTGCCCACCTCCCCTGACAACCTGGTCGCCTGCCAGGACCGTGGCCTCCCTGCCTACACCCTCTCCGGCTCCTGCATCCCTTCGCGCCCCGCGGCAGCGGATGGGGCCGGCCTCACCGAGCGCGCCCAGGTGACCGTAGGTCTCCCGCATCACGTCCCGGTACAGGGCCCTCTGTGCGGGCCGCAGGCAGCCCCACTCCTCCGGGGAGAAGTACACGGCCACGTCCACGAACTTCAGAGCCCTCGGCCTCCTGCCCCTTTTCCGACTGGGTCTGGCCTCTCCTGGTCCCTGCGAGGGGAGCGGAGCCGAAGGTGGCGCCATGGGACCCGAGGAGCCGGCGCCACGGCCTTCCCCGTCCAGGCCTCGGCCCTCGGGCGCTGGCGGCCCCTGGGATCGAGGAGCCCCTGCCGGACCAGGGCTGAGCGTGGCCGGGGAGGCCCGGAGGGAATCGGAATCGGCCGCCCGCGGGGCTAACGGAAACCTTTTGCTGTTATTCAGGAAACTCCTGCCCGAACTTGGGTGAAAGGCACCGGAAGATGCCTTCGGGGAAAATGGCGGCGCTGCTACCGCACCGCCTTTGCCTGGAACACAGGCAGCTTCCAGCTATCGATTTTATTGACCGGAGCGCCATGCCGGCTTCCTAACCTCTTTGCCCTCAAGTGTAATGGCGCTGCGATTGGGCTTCACGCCGTCTTTTTTCCCCTCCCCATTACGCGCGTTCATTGGACGAGAGCCGAAGATCGAGCGTTCTGATTGGGTGCTAGCAAAGGCGGTCCGTTTGAACGAAGCCAAGAGCTGCATAAGGGCAGGAAGCTGGACTGCTAGGATCAGGCGGCTACAAGGAGTTGTGAAGCGACTTGCACCGACCTGGGGGCAGCAAGAGGCCCTGGGGCTGCTTTCCGCTGTTCGACTCTGGCAGGCTCAGCCAATCACTGAAGGAGGGAACGATTTGAGCGATGGAGCCACTCTGGCCGAGTTAGAGCTGAGATTATCCTGAGTTCCTTTTACTGGTGTTCTCAGGGCATCCTTGACTTTGGAGACTGGTTATCTTCTTTGTTTGCCCTTTAGGGGAGGGAATTATGGTTAGCATTTCCTGGGGGCAGGCGCCATGCCCAGCATGTTACATATTTCATCTTTATTATTTTTTATTTTTATTTATTTATTTTTGAGACAGAGTCGTGCTCTGTCGCCCAGGCTGGAGTGCAGTGGTGAAATCTCGGCTCACTGCAACTTCCGCCTCCCACGTTCAAGCGATTCTCCTGCCTCAGCCTCCCGAGTAACTGAGATTACAGGCGCGTGCCACCACGCACTACTAATATTCATATTTATTAGTAGAGACAGGGTTTCACCATGTTAGCCAGGCTGGTCTCGAACTTCTGACCTCAAGTGATCCACCCACCTCGGCCCCACAAAGTGCTAGGATTACAGGCGTGAGCCACTATGCCCGGCCTTATTTTTATTTTTTTGAGACAGTGTCTCACTCTGTTACCTGGGCTGGATGGAATGCAGTAGTGCAATCTCAGCTCACTGCAGCCTCTAACTCCTGGGGTCAAGCAATCGTCCCGCCTCAGCCTTCAGAGTAACTGGGACTACTGGTGTGCACTACCACGCCTGGCTAATTTTTTATGTTATTTGTTGAGTCAGGGTTTCCCTGTGTTTCCCAGGCTGGTCTCAAACCCCTAGGCTAAGTGATCCTCCTGCCTCGTCCTCCCAAAGGGCTGGGATTACTGGCATAAGCCACAGCACCAGGGCCATTAGTTATTCGCTTTTTTTTCTTTTTTTGAGACTGGGTCTCATTCCATTGCCCAGACTGGAGTGAAGGCACGCACCCACAGTGCTCTGCTAATTTTTTGTATTTTTGGTAGAGATGGGGTTTCGCCATATTTCCCAGGCTGGTCTCGAACTCCTGAACTCAAGCAATCCGCCCACCTCGGTCTCCCAAAGTGCTGGGATTACAGGAGTGAGCCACCACACCCAGCCCATTATTAATTCTTTACTAGCATTTTGTGAACCAATGGTTATCATCCTGGTTCTACTAATGAAGAAACAATCTCAGAGGGATTCCATGAGTTTCCAGGGCCATACTGCTAGTAAGGAGCGGGAATAAAGATTTAAACCTGGGGCAGACAGAGGCTTTATTCATACCACTGATAGGCATCCTTCCTTTACAGTATCCTAATTTGCTTGCTAAACCAGGAATCCACCTGAGCTCTTGTTTTCTTCTCAAGTTCAATATTCTGCATAATCTCCCTACATTATTTTCACGTGACGTTTGTTCAACGTACAAAGCATAGTGCTAGGCAATTGGGAGAGCCTACATAAATAAGTCATAGGCCATGCTTTGAATGGAGCTTACAGTCTAGTAAAGCATGTAAATTCACAATGAATCATAACAGAATGATACAAGCATGTATATGAAAGGCACTGAACTGAAAATTGCTGATGGAACAAGCCAGCACCCACCCCATTAGCCGCCACTTTTTTTTTTTTTTTTTTTTTTTTTTTTGAGATGGAGTCTCGCTCTGTCACCCAAGCTGGAGGGCAGTGGCGCAATCTTGGCTCACTGCAAGTTCTGCCTGCCGGGCTCACGCCATTCTCCTGCCTCAGCCTCCCGAGTAGCTGGGACTACAGGCGCCCGCCACCACGCCCAGCTAATTTTTTGTATTTTTAGTAGAGACGGGGTTTCACCGTGTTAGCCAGGATGGTCTTGATCTCCTGACCTCATGATCCACCTGTCTCGGCCTCCCAAAGTGCTGGGATTACAGGTGTGAGCCACCGTGCCCAGCCATTTTTTTTTTTTTTTTTGAGACGGAGTCTTGCTCCGTTGCCCAAGCTAGAGTGCAGTGGTGCGAACTCGGCTCACTGCAACCTCTGCCTCCTGGGTTCAAGTGATTCTCCTGCCTCAGCCTCCCGAGTAGCTGAGATTACAGGCACCCGCCACTGTGCTCGGCTAATTTTTGTATTTTTAGTAGCGACGGGGTTTCACCATCTTGGCCAGGCTGGTCTCGAACTCCTGACCTCATGATCCACCCGCCTCTGCCTCCCAAAGTGCTGGGATTACAGGCATGAGCCACCACGCCCGGCCTAGCCCCTACTTCTATGTATGTGTTATACTGCAGAGTTTCACCAGCTCAATGCCACCCCCAAGGGTCCTGCAAGCAGGAGAATATACCATTTGCCACATCTCTTAGCTAGTGACATACATATCTATCTCTCTAACCCTTTAATTCATATTGTAAAGCACATACTATGGGCAAAACACTAACCTCAAAGCTTTCAAGGAATAAAGACAAACAATGTGGCAGGAAAAGTCACAAAATTAGAAGGCAATGAGGCCGGTAGCAGTGGCTCACACCTGTAATCCCAGCAGTTTGGGAGGCCGAGGTGGGTGGATCACGTGAGGCCAGGAGTTCAAGACCAGCCTGGCCAACATGGCAAAACCCTGTCTCTACTAAAAATACAAAAATTAGCTGGGCTTGGTGGCACATGCCTATGGTCCCTGCTACTTGGGAGGTTGAGGCATGAGAATTGTTTTTTGTTTTGTTTTGTTTTGAGACGGAGTTTTGCTCTTGTCCCCCAGGCTGGAGTGCAATGGAGCAATCTCGGCTCACCGCAACCTCCGCCTCCCGGGTTCAAGTGATTCTCCCGCCTCAGCCTCCTGAGTAGCTGGAATTACAGGCGTGCGCCACTACACCCAGCTAATTTTGTATTTTTAGTAGAGATGGGGTTTCTTCATGTTGGTCAGGCTGGTCTTGAACTTCCGACCTCAGCTGATCTGCCCGCCTCGACCTCCCAAAGTGCTTGGATTACAGGCATGAGCCACCAGGCCCAGCTGAAGAGAATCGTTTGAAACTGGAAGGCGGAGGATGCAGTGATCCAAGATGGTGCCACTGCACTCCAGCCTGGGTGACAGAGTAAGACTAAGTCTCAAAAAAAAAAAAAAAAAAAGGCTGGGCTTGGTGGGTCATACCTGTAATCCCAGCACTTTGGGAGGCCGAGGCGGGCGGATCACCAGGTCAGGAGATCAAGACCATCCTGGCTAACATGGTGAAATCCCGTCTCTACGAAAAATATAAAAAATTAGCCGGGCATGGAGGTGGGCTCCTGTAGTCCCAGCTACTTAGGAGGCTGAGGCAGGAGAATGGCATGAACCCGGGAGGCGGAGCTTTCGACCGAGCGAGACTCGTCTCAAAAAAAAAAAAAAAAAAAAGAGGAAGGAGAAGAAAG
This sequence comes from Pongo abelii, assembly GCF_028885655.2. NCBI lineage: Eukaryota > Metazoa > Chordata > Mammalia > Primates > Hominidae > Pongo > Pongo abelii. Next base: position 32,804,904 of record NC_072003.2, read on the forward strand.
AAGAAGGAGGAGGAGGATGAGGAGGCAGCAGTGAGATATTCAGAGGAAGGAGATGTTTGAACAGAGGTGGTGGAAAAAAAACTACAGTTACAGGCTAGGTGTGGTGGCTCACACTTATAATCCCAGCACTTTGGGAGGCTGAGGTGGGGGGATTGCTTGAGCCCAGGAGTTCAAGACCAGCCTGGCCAACATGGCAAAACCCTGTCTCTACAAAAAATACAAAAATTAGCTAGGCATGGTGTCGGGCACTTATAGTCCCAGCTACTTGGGAAGCTGAGGTGGGAGGATCGCTTGAGACTTGGGAGGTCAAGGCTACAGTAAGCCAAGATTGCACCACTGCACTCCAGCCTGGGCGAAAGAATGAGACCCTGCCTCAAAAAAAAAAAAAAAAAAAAAGGCAGGAGCTCTAGCCTCCTAATTGTGGCTGGGCGTGTGGGCATGATGGCTCATGCCTGTAGTCCCAGCTTTTTGGGAGGCTAAGGCGAGAGGATGACTTGAGCCCAAGAGTTCAAGGCTGCAGTTAACTATGATTATTACACCATGTGCTCCAGCGTGGTCAACAGAGTGAGACTCTGTGTTTAAATAAATAAACAAAACAAAAACAAACAAACAAAAAACCTGGGCTGCATGAATCTGTTAAGAAAAGTCAGGCCAGCTGGGCGTGGTGGCTTACACCTGTAATCCATCCCAGCACTTCAGGAGGCTGAGGCGGGTGGATCGCCTGAGGTCAGGAGTTCAAGACCAGCCTGACCCAAATGGTGAAACCCTGTCTCTACTAAATACAAAAAATTAGCCGAGAGTGGTGGTGCATGCCTGTAATCCCAGCTACTTGGGAGGCTGAGGCAGGAGAATCACTTGGACACGGGAGGCAGAGGTTGCAGTGAGCCAAGATCACACCACTGCACTCCAGCCTAGGGGACAAAGTGAGACTCCGTCTAAAAAGGGAAAAGTCAAGCTTTTATTTATTTTTTTCTTTTTTTTAGCAGGAGAAGCAGATGCCACACTCTGAGCAGGACTGAGGCTTCTCACCTATATGCGTGTGTCTATAAATGGCCAAGGGAGCCTCTTTGGTGCATGCGCCACACGCAGTCAAAGCACCAGTAGGGCTTCTCTCCTGTGTGGATAAGCTGGTGCTGGAGCAAGTTTCCCAGTCAGCAAGGGGAGTGCCACACTGTAGGCAGTGGTGGCAGTGCTCACCCAAGTGCATGTGCCTGGTGGTAGCCACAAGGGAGGGGAATGCAACCTGGCACCCACATCTGTGCACACATCTGCATATGTGCATGGACAACGCCCTCCTCAGGTGGAAGAGGTGGCTGCAGTCGGAGCCCTGGCAGAGCTCGTCCCCTGTGTGGGGGCAGCTGGTGCTGGACCAGGTGAGCTCTCTGGGAGAATTAGACACTGCATGACCCACAAATGTGGCTGTCGGTTCGGGAGTGAACAAAGGAGGACGAACGCAGAAATGAAGACAAAGAAAAGGATCTGTTGTAAAGAAAGGGTCAGGGGCTCCTTGCTTCTAGGGAATAAGGGCCCTGAGCTTCTACAGCCCTTCATATTTATTAGGTAGAATCAACAGGGACGAAGATGTAGTAATTGGTCAGCTGCTTGATTTAGCACAGGCTCACATAATTGCTTTCTTTATACAACAGGTTCCAGATGTTCCTATAGATAACACAAGGAACAACTGCGCCTGGTGTGTGACTGTCCTCAGCATTCCTTCTGGCGGCAGACGCAGTTGTCAGCTTGCCAACATCCTGCATTCATGAGAACAGTTTGCTGTTTGCTCATATAGCCTCCAGTGGTATACTGAGTTGGTCACGACCCTCATTCTTTCGGCCTCCAACATCTCCCCCTTTCTGTTTTTGCATTAATTGAATAAAGGTAATTGCAGGCTGTGCAGCTCTCAATTGCCAGCTGGTGGTCCAGCTGACTTTACAGACTATGAACAAAAAACAGAAACATAACATTTTTCCGATAATTACACAAAAGACACTGAGGTGCTATTTGAAGTAGGTCCAAGGGTTAAGGCTCTCTAAAAGTTGCTGGAATTCTGCCCAATATTTTAAAGAGGGCTGAAATGCTTGAGTTTGCTTATTCAAGTTAAGGATTTTACTTTGTAAATCATTAATATCAAAAGTAACATTGGATGTAAAAGCTCCCTGTAAATGGGCCTTTACAAGGTTCCATGGATATTCACTTTGATTGTATTCCAAATTGGTTACACAAATATGAGTATGGTTAAAATGACAATGCAATTGCTGCTGCAACTGCAAGCTTTGTACTTGTTCTCCTAGCCACAGAAGAGTAGTCTTTAACATTGCCACTTCTGTTTGTATCTCGGTGTTAATTTTATTTTGAAGCATCCATGCCTGGTCGGCTATACGCGTCCAATTTTCTACATATTGAGCTGTTTAAATGGAGCTATGCAGTGCTACAGAGGACACCACAACAGAGGTTATTAATGTAACTAAGGAGACTATAGCAAAAATTATCATGCCTAAGGCTCTACGAGCACGATGAGTAAGCTGAGTAATAAGGAGTTTTACAAAATGCAAAGCAGGGGCCCAAGGCTTGGACAGATTTACAGGAATCCATAATCCGGGAATGTGACCTAGAATTATTAGGGTGGATATGCTGTGTGTTTGTATTGTGCTATGATTAAGGCAATTATACAGCTGACAGGAATCACAAGTCAACTGGGCATCGTTTACCTGGAGTTGGTCCTTTTTTGCTACTAGAAAGACATAGGGCTTAAAAACACAAATTGTAGGCCAGGCGCGGTGGCTCACGCCTGTAATCCCAGCACTTTGGGAGGCCAAGACGGGCAGATCACGAGTTCAGGAGATCGAGATCATCCTGGCTAACAGGGTGAAATCCCGTCTCTACTAAAAATACAAAAAGATTAGCCGGGTGTGGTGGCGGGAGCCTGTAGTCCCAGCTACTCAGGAGGCTGAGGCAAGAGAATGGTGTGAACCCGGGAGGCGGAGCTTGCAGTGAGCTGAGATCGCACCACTGCACTCCAGCCTGGGCGACAGTACAAGACTCCATCTCAAAAAAAAAAACAAACAAAAAACAAACAAAAAAACACAAATTGTGAATTGGGTGGTAATATTTTCTATAAAGGTAACATTAAAACTGTGTTGAGCACTATTATTGGATAGTGTCCCAACCCAAATGCTGCCATTCATAAATGTGAGTGCTGCCTTCCATATCGACTCCTGAATTGGACCTCTCTTTCCTTGATAATGCCATTGAGGCAAAGGTGGGCTAAAGCCCATTCCGTGCCAAGCAAGTTACATGACAGATTGGGATTGAATCCCAGTGCGATGTAGTGAAGAGATGTTAAAGTTTTGCCACCAGTGCTAGTGAAGTTTATGCCATGAGGTCTGATTCTCATCTCTCCCATCTAAATGACCACGGGGACCCCAGTCAATAATGTCTCCCATTAACATGGACTGTTGTCTAGCTAAGGGGCCAAGACAGTGGGCCCAAGGAGGGGGGTGAGAATTATCAAAGGGAGCCCATTCTGTACAATCAATACAATTTGGGTGATGGGGTCGGGAGTGATTAGTAACCACACCAGTGATATTAATAGAGCTAAGGCCTAATAGGTACATAATATTTCCATGATAACTCAGCCATGCTTGGGATTGAATTGCAAGGCAACTGCAGTTGAGTGAGGTATCCTGGGTGATGCATAAAGGAAGTTCCTCCAATGGAGTGGTATAATTGATACCATTGTTCTGAGAGTCTAATTGCTCTGTGTCAGGGGGGATTAGGGGTCCTGGTACCTGTGCTCCTTGATCATGATATATCTCAGGAGGAGTGTCACTCCAGAGTATGGTCACCCTACCAGTGGGTTAGGAACATATGCCCAATATGTTTTTGCCTCTGCACAGGGAAAACATACCTCACAGGATATTACAGCTAGCGTGGCCATAAACATGGAGTCAGGGGTTTTTGCCTGACCCTGGCGCTCCAGCAGTTTTTCAGCTTCCTGTGTGGTCTTCTTGATCGGTCCCCATGTTATGGGGGTTGATGTCATTGTGACTCCAGTCGGCCCTCGTTCCGTCTTCGCATTCAGATTCCACTGGCTCATGGCTCATACTGGGGGAACCGGACGCATGGTTGGGATCCACAGATCCCTCCAGTCCCCCATTCCATGGTCGCACACACCTAGAGGGCACCCACGTGGTTTGTCCATCTCCTGTAAGAACACAAGCATAGGCTGGGTGCGGTGGCTCACGCTTGTAATCCCAGCACTTTGGGAGGCCAAGGTGGGCAGATCACGAGGTCAGGAGATCGAGACCACAGTGAAACCCCGTCTCTACTAAAAATACAAAAAATTAGCCTGGCATTGTGGCGGGCGCCTATAGTCCCAGCTACTCGGAGAGGCTGAGGCAGGAGAATGGCATGAACCCGGGAGGCAGAGCTTGCAGTGAGCTAAGATCACGCCACTGCACTCCAGCCTGGGTGACAGAGCGAGACTCTGTCCCCCCCCAAAAAAAAAAACCAACAACAACAACAAAAAAAAAAACACAAGCATATCCTCGTCCCCACGTCAGTAAATCCACTGGGCCTTTCCATTGTCCTTCTTCCAGGGATTTCCATAATACCTTTGGATAAACTTTCCTCTTTCCCTCTAACATTTGCCAATGTCATTCTGCCAGAGTCTTACTATCTGTACCAGGAGTCAAAAAATTTAAAGTAAATAAGGCTAAATGTAATTTTGTTTCAAGTGGTTAATTGGTCTCCTATTCCCCCTTTTTGTTGTTTCAACATACATTGTAATGTTTGATGTGCCTGCTCTATGATTCCTTGTCCTCGAGGGTTATGAGGAATTCCTGTTTTATGAGTGATTGCCCATAACTATAAAAATTTTGAAAAGCATGACTAACATAAGCAGATCCATTGTCAGTTTTTAATTGTTTAGGAACCCCCATATGGGCGAATAATCACAATGTCATCGGACATGGACAGCTGTTTCCCCTGTTTGACATGTGGCATGTAACATATGAGAGTAGGTGTCTATAGTCACATGAACATAGCTGAGTGTGCCAAAGGCTGCTATATGTGTAACATCCATCTGCCAGATTTCATTTGGAGCCAAGCCTCATGGGTTGCATCCTTCCATGGGTGCAACACCAGGGACATGCTGGCAAGTAGGGCAGGCTTGCACAATAGCTTGAGCCTGGCTGCGAAGCAGATGAAACATACGAGTAAGGGCAGAGGTGTTTTGATGCAATAATGCATGAGAAACTAGGGCTTGTTGAAATGCAGAACTTATCATTTTATCTGCTCTATCATTACCTAGAGATAGTGGTCTAGGGAGTTGTGTGTGAGAGTGGATATGAGAAATATCAAAAGGAACAGCACGAGAGAAAATGGCTTGTTGAAGTCTTAGAAATAAGTTAAACAGCTCTGGTTCTAGGGTGCTTTTAATAGTGGCAGTTTCAATGCGACTGGCTACATTCACAACATAGGCTGAATCACAGACAATGTTAATAGGAGATGAAGCGGTGAGCTGTGAAACCTGAATAACTGCCATTAGTTCTGAGCACTGAGCTGAAACTCCAGAGGTCTTTATTGTTTGAGTATGCTTAGGTCCATAAACAGCTGCTTGGCCTTTGGAAGAGCCATCAGTGAAATAAGTCTGTCCGCCTGGAATAGGCTTGTGATGAGTAATCACAGGAAGGATAAAAGGGTGAGCTTTATCAAATTGCAAAATTTTGTCTGATAGATAATGGTTAACTATTATTTCTACAAAATCTGTGAGAGCAATTTGCCATGCAGTCAACATTTCCCATGCTGCTGCCTGTTGTTGGGAATCTAAGGGAACAATAATTTTTTCTGGATCATATCCCATAAGCATTTTTGATCTCTGCCTACCTATTGTTATAAGTTGAGTAATTAAAGATAAACTTGCAAAGATTTCACTGTCTGACTAGATTTTTTAAAAAGCCATTCTAATACTACTACAGATTTGTCTATGAATTGGCCTAAAGGTCTTGTTGGAGAATGGAGGGTAGGAAGAATAAACAGAAGCAAAGGCTTTTGTGGCTGTAGCCGGGAGGCATGTCGTTGCTGAAGCACCTGCTCTACAAGCTGTAACTCAGCTTCTGCCTCCTTAGTAAGTTGCAGAGGCGAGCTTAATGAAGAATCTCCTTGGAGGGTCTGATAAAGCTGTTTGAGTTAATAAGTAGCAATACCTAGCATTGGGCGCAGCCAGTTAATATCCCCCAATAATTGTTGGAAATCGTTCAGAATTTGTAATCTGTCCTTACGGAGAGCTACTTTTTGAGGCCAAACACTTCTTTCAGTAACAGTAGTGCCTAAGTACTGGTATGGGGAGGTTGTTTGCACCTTTTCTGGAGCTACTTTGAGATTCCATTTAGTCAAAGCCCATTTTATTTATCTGAATAACTGATGTAAAATTTGATCTGTAGAAGCAGCCAAAAGAATATCATCCATATAATGAATGATGTAGGCAGTGGGAAACATATTCCAAGGCTCCTTTAATGCCTGTCCTGCAAAATGCTGACATAACATAGGACTGTTGAGCATGCCTTGGGGTAAAACTTTCCATTGATAATGAGAGACAGACTCTTTTTGATTAACAGAAGGCACAGAGAAGGCAAATCAAGGCCTATCCTGCTCATGTAATAGTATAAGAACAACAACAACAACAAAAAGCAGTCTTTAAGATCTATACTACAAGAGGCCAGTCTCTTGGAATGACTGCCGGGGATGGCAGACCTTGCTGTAATGCACCCAGTGGTTTAATCTGTGCATTAATAGCTCTCAAATCATGAAACAGTTGCCATTTTCCTAACTTTTTTGGAATTACAAATACTGATGAATTCCAGGGGCTGACTCTTCAATATGTCCTGCATCCAACTGCTCTTTTACTAGCTGATGGAGTTGAGTTAGTTTCTCCTGTGATAGGGGCCATTGATCCACCCATACAGGTTTGTCAGTCAGCCACTCTAGCGGCAAAGCAGTGGGTGGAGGAGAAATATTAATGCCCCCTGTCAGAAATCCTGACGACCTAGCCCTTTTCTGTTTGCCCAGTTATTGATATAGGATCAGGGTTTTCCTGTAGGGACTTTCCTAAGCCTTTTCCATTCTGATATCCCATTTTCTTTAACATTTTAAATCCTGGATTGTCAATAGTTTCATTTGTAAGTCTCATATCCCATGCTGTAAGTCTCATATCCCATGCTGTAAGTAAATCTTGGCCCCATAGGTTAACAGCTATATTTGCAACATAAGGTTGAAAAGTACACGACTGTCCATCTGGTCTGAGACGGGTAAAATCTCAACACTCTGTTGAACACTTTGAACTTTTCCTACTCCCACTAAGGATGTAGAAGTTAATTGCAGGGGCCAGGATGGGGGCCAATTGTTTTTAGATATTACTGATACGTCAGCTCCCATATCCATAAGCTCATAGAACTTTTTTCCTTTAATTTGCACTGTACAGGTGGGTTGATTAGAAGCTATCGTTTGGGGTAAATTTCCCTCCTAGTTGTACTCCCAAATCCTTGATTCCCTCATTTCTCCTTATGTGGAGAAGGGTGTAATTTGCAGGGAATAAGCAGTAGTTGTATATTCTCCTGGTTCAAAAACCCACAGATCTTGTGACATTACCACTACTTGAATTTCTCCTTCATGATCAGAATCAATTCCTGGGACTATAGTAATGCCCTGTAAGTTGAGACGGCTTCTACCCAAAATTAATCCCATATATCCTGTTGGCCAAGGACCCCAAATGCCAGTGGGAATTTTAGCGGTTTTTGTCTCCTCTGACTAACGTAACCCGTTCTCCGACTGGGAGATCTATTCCTGCACTTCCAGGTGTTCCTGGGGAGAGGGAATCAATGTGCCTCTGGAGATCCACCCCTGAAGCGGGGTTGTGGCCTGGATGGGGAACACCCTCATTGCTTGAGGGGCCTGGGTCCAGGCCCCCTTCTCATTTCCCAATGTGGGCAGTGCCATTCTGATGAAATTGTGAATGGCATTGATTAGCCCAATGATTTCCTTTATTGCAATGAGGGCAAAGTCCTGGCGTTTTTTTCTGTTGGGGGTGGGGTAATGCATTATAAGATCCCTTCTGCCCAGAGGTATGACGGCATTCCTTTTTGAAACGTCTGATTTTTCCACGATTATAACATTTTCCCCTTTTAGAGTTTGACCTTTGGCCCTTTCTAGATTTGGCTACTACTAAATTAGCTGTTGCTTGAGCTAACATTGTAGAGCGATGAAGCTCAGTTCCCACATCTTGACAGGCTTTGAGAAAATTTCCTGTTTTTTGTACATCTCACAGGAGCCAGCGCACGTTTACAATCCACGTTTGCATTCTCAAAAGCTAAAGTTAAAGTTAGCATCTCTGCAGCCACGGTATGAGGAATCTGACACCTCACTCCTCTAGTAATCATGCAAGAAAATGTGCAGAGGGCTCCTGCAACCCTTGCATGGCACATGAAAAAAATTGTATTGGGACCCCCTTTCTCTGGAATTGTGGCCAACGTGCGTTTAGCAGCCAGTGCACACTGCTGATAAGCAGCTTCTGGGAGTGCCATTTGATGTTCCAGGTCTGAATAAGGGCCATTACCCAACAGCATATCCTCTGTAATGTCCCTGTGTCCAGCAGCACTATTCTGTCTAGCCTGGTCTGCACACAGTTCTTGCCAATTTAAATTCCATGTCAGGTATGAACTAGCAGACAAACAAGTGCGGGCCAAATGCTTTACATCAAAGGGTGGAAGGCGCATAGCTCCAAATAAAGATTCTAGCAATCCTAAAGTAAATGGGCTCTAAACTCCATTATTCAGTACATGAGCTTTTAATTCCTTCAACAACTTAAACTCTAGTGGGGTGTGTTCATGAATAAACTGCTGTGGATTATTTGGATCCAGCCTTATAGAAATAGGAAAAGCACAAGGTTCGAAGGGCTCTCCAGCTATGGCAGCAGAGTGTAGAATTCTTTGTATTGGGGTCTCTATTTCTGTTACTGAAGGAGACAGTACAGGTGTTTCCGCTACTGGAGGAGGCGGTACAGGCCAATTTTCATCCTTCCTCTCCTGTTTATTATTTCAATGGGCGCTGTGGGTGGGACAAAAGATTCTTTTGAAATTTGAGATTCAGAACATGGCTCCTGCTATCCGGCAGAATAAGAAGGAGACAACGGCAGGAGGACAGTATGGAATAAAGTCAAAACAGAAGGATCAACTTTAAGACCTTTTTGATAAGCCTGTTTTAATCCTTCCCCTACACCGTCCCAATTTTCCGCATCGAGAGTGCCTGTCTGTGGAAACCATGGGTTATGCATAACAACCTCCTGCAGCAGCTTAGTGTTTGAGAACTAACCTGAGCACCAGATTGTTTAAGTAAAACTTTAAGCAACTGCACATAATGTTGCTCCTCAGTTGAAAAATTCTGCCCCATGTTACCCTGATTCACAAACTTCCCACTCCCAGTATCTCTTTAGGGCACTGACCTTATATCCTCTGCCAGCAGATTTGTCCCGGGGTTTCTCGTTCGTCTGGTCAGTTTCAGTTTCTCTGCTCCAGCAGACCTTCTTCCTTCATGTCCCTGATCGGGCACCACTTGTGGCTGTTGGTTTGAGACTGAACGAAGGAGGATAAACGCAGAAATGAAGACAAAGACAAAAGGATCTGTTTTAAGGAAGGGGTCAGGGGGCTCCTTGCTTCTAGGGAATAAGGGCCCTGAGCTTCTACAGCCCTTCGTATTTATTAGGTAGAATCAACAGGGAGGAAGAGGCAACAGTTGATCAGCTGCTTGATTTATCACAGGCTCACATAATTGCTTTCTTTATACAACAGGCTCCAGATGTTCCTATAGATAACCACAAGGAACACTTCACCTGCGGCATGACCATCCTCAGCAATCCTTCTGGCAGCAGCAGTTGTCAGCTTGCCGACATCCCGCATTCATGAGAACAGTTTGCTGTTTGCTCATATAGCCTCCAGTGGTATACTGAGTTGGTCACAACCCTCATTCTTTTGGCTTCCAACACACAAACATGGGGACGGTCACCAGAGTGGATTTCCTGGTATCAGACCAACAGTGAGGTGGAGGCAAAGAGCTGCCCACGGTCAAGACATGCCTACGGCTTCTCCCTCATGTGTGTGCCTGTGGGTGGCCAGAGCCCCACTTGTTCGAATGCAGTGGACACTCTGGGGGCAGCAGCAGGGTGTCTCGTCTCTACGGATGAATGAGCGGATGCTGGAGCAGACCCTTGCTTTGAGGAGCAGACCCTTGCTTTGAGCAGTTACAGGGAAGGGCTGCTCCAGCAAGTGGATTTGGAGGGGCTGCCCAGGAAGAGGAGGGAGCCAAAGCCACTGGAGCCTGAGTGCACTGTCACCCCATGGTTGAGGAGCCCCCAGGCCATGTCTGGCCACAGGCCCTGCAGATAGGGCCTTTGGCTTCTCCAGGGGTCCCGCCACCTGTGACATACTGACCACTTCCTCACACAGGCCACATTCAGTTTCTTGACCCCCATTTCTTTTTTTTGAGATGGAGTCTCGCTCTGTCGCCCAGGCTGGAGGGCAGTGGCGCGATCTCGGCTCACTGCAAGCTCCGCCTCCCGGGTTCACGCCATTCTCCTGCCTCAGCCTCCCCAGTAGCTGGGACTACTAGCTACTGGGACTACTATTAGCGCCCGCCACCACGTCCGGCTAATTTTTTGTATTTTTAGTAGAGACGGGATTTCACCATGCTAGCCAGGATGGACTCGATCTCCTGACCTCGTGATCCGCCCGTCTCGGCCTCCCAAAGTGCTGAGATTACAGGCATGAGCCACCGCGCCCGGCCATTGACCCCCATTTATTTATTATTTGTTTGTTTGGTTGTTGTTTCTATTTTTTCCTTTGCATTTTTTTAAGTTTATTTTTTAATTCTCTTTTTTTCTTGTTTCACTTTTGGCCATCATTTCTTCCTCCTGTTCTTTCTTATTCTTGTTTTGCAGAGACAAGATAATTGGAACTAAGAATTATAAGGTGGTCTGGGCATGGCAGCTCAACTTACTGGAGCCCTGGAATTGGAGACCAACCTGGTGAAACCCTGTCTCTACTAAAAATATAAAAATCAGCCTGACAGCCGGGCGTGGTGGCTCACGCCTGTAATCCCAGCACTTTGGGAGGCTGAGGCAGGCGGATCACGAGTTCAGGAGATCAAGACCATCCTGGCTAACATGGTGAAACCCTGTCTCTACTAAAAATATTTTAAAAAATAGCCAGGTGTGGTGGTGGGCGCCTGTAGTCCCAGCTACTCGGGAGGCTGAGGCAGGAGAATGGCGTGAACCCAGGAGGCGGAGCTTGTAGTGAGCGGAGATCACGCCACTGCACTCCAGCCTGGGGTACACAGTGAGACTCCGTCTCAAAAAAAAAAAAAAAAAAAAATCAGCCCGGCATGGTGGCGGGTGCCTATAATCCCAGCTACTTGGGAGGTTGAGGCAGGAGAATCCCTTGAACCCAGGAGATGGAAGTTGCAGTGAGCTGAGATCGCACCACTGCACTCCAGCCTGGGTGACAGAGCGAGACTTTGTCTCAAAAAAAAAAAAAAAAAAAAAGACCAGGCATGGTGGCTCACACGGAGATGTGAGCCGAGATGGTGCCACTGCACTTCCATGCCCACTCCAGCTTGCGTGTCTCAGAAAAAAAAAAAAAAGAAAGAAAGAAAGAAGGAAAAAAAGAATAAGGGCTACTTTAAGAGATACCAAGTGAAATTTAGAAGACAACAAGAGGGTAAAACCACATTACTATGCTCGGAAATACTTGGTGATAAAGGATAAAAATAAATACAACACATCCAAATACAGGATGATCGTGTGTGCAACAAACAGAGATATCATTTGTCAGATTGCTTATGCCTGTGTAGAAGGGAATATGATAGGCCAGGCATGGTAGCTCACGCCTGTAATCCCAGCACTTTGGGAGGCCAAGGTGGGCAGATCACGAGGTCAGGAGTTTGAGACCAGCCTGACTAACATGGTGAAACACCATTTCTACTAAAAATATAAAAATTAGCCAGTCATGGTGGTGTGTGCCTGTAATCTCAGCTACTCAGGAGGCTGAGGCAGGAGAATCACTTGAACCCAGGAGGCAGAGGTTGCAGTGAGCCAAGATCGCACCACTGCACTCCAGCCTGAGCGACAGAGCAAGACTCCATCTCAAAAATATAAAAAATAAAGCAATAGGGCATGGTGGCATGCGCCTGTATTCTCAGCTACTCAGGAGGCTGAAAGGGATCACTTGAGCCCAAAGGTTTGAGGCTACAATGGGCTATGACTGTGCCACTGCATTCCAGCCTGGGCAACTAAGGGAGACCCTGTCTCTCAAATAAAACAAACAAATTAATAAAGCAATTGTTTTCAGCAGGGATGATTAGGGTGAGGCTGTGGTCAATATTCAAAAATATATACTTTCCTCACCCTCATTATAATGGCAACCATTAGAAACATCAGGGCAGGTACGGTGGCTCATGCCTGTAATTCCAACACTTTGGGAGGCCGAGGCAGGCGGATCACAAGGTCAGGAGTTTGAGACTGGCCTGGCCTGGCCAACATGGTGAAACCCCGTCTCTACTAAAAATACAAAAATTAGCCGGGCGTGGTGGCCGGCGCCTGTAATCCCAGCTACTCAGGAGGCTGAGTTAGGAGAATTGCTTGAACCTGGGAGGTGGAGGTTGCAGTGAGCCGAGATCACACCACTGCACTCCAGCCTGGGTGACAGAGCAAGACTCCGTCTTAAAAAAAAAAAAAAAAAGAACTATTAACATTCAGAAAGTAAGTGCTGATGATAATGTGGAGAAACTGAAACTCTTGTGCAGTGTTGATGGGAAAGCAAAAATGGTGCGGCTGTTGTGGAAAACAATATGGTAGTTTCTCAAAAAAGTAAAAGCAGAAACACAGAATTACGATATAATCCGGCAATTCCAGGTACTAGGCAAAAGAACTGAAAGTAGAGTCTCAGCCAGGCACGGTGGCTCATGCCTATAATCCCATCACTTTGGGAGGCCAAGATGGGCGGAGCACGAGGTCAGGAGATCGAGACCATCCTGGCTAACATGGTGAAACCCCGTCTCTACCAAAAATACAAAAAATTAGCCGGACGTGGTGGCGGGCGCCTATAGTCCCAGCTACTCGGGAGGCTGAGGCAGGAGAATGGCGTGAACCCGGGAGGTGGAGCTTGCAGTGAACTGAGATCCCGCTACTGCACTCCAGCCTGGGAGAGAGAGCGAGACTCTGTCTCGAAAAAAAAAATTAGCTGGGCGTGGTGGTGCGCACCTGTAGTCCCAGCTACTCGGAAGACTGAGGCAGGAGAATCGCTTGAACCTGGGAGGTGGAGGTTGCAGTGAGCCGAAATCGGGCCACTGCACTCCAGCCTGGGCGACAGAGGGAAACTCCGTCTCAATTAAAAAAAAGAAAGAAAAAAGAAAACGATTGTCTTTGCTTTCCTCTTTCCTCGGTGCTTCTTCTCTACCCAAAGGAACAGATTGTCTTTTTACTCCTAGTGGCGTACAGCGGACCCTCATTCCATAATTCACCCCCTTTACAGGCTATGAGGCACAGGAAATGCAAATAGGTTCATTCGTAGTTCAGAGGGAAGAGGTCAGGCCTTGGAATCAGGAGAACCTCCTTTGAACCGTGGCTCCACCTGGCGGCAGCTGTTGGAAGTAAGCAAGTGGGGGGTTCATCTGTGAAGCTGGGATCATGCTACCTATTTCACAGAAATGTCATGTGAGATTTAAATGCATTACCTGTGTAAAGTATGGGGTCTGTGGTAGGCAGTTATTTCCAAAGGGTTATCTGAGGGAGACAGAGCTTGGCCAACAGGAAGGCTGCTTCCTAGTATGTTCTGCTATCTCTAAGCAGTGAGACACACTACAGTATACATTCTTGGAGAAGACTTGAAGGTTGATGATCATGTTCTCGGGATCCAGCAGCTGTGGTAACCAACATAATAAGCCTCAGCATTCGCATTGTAATTGAGCTCATTCAAGCAAAGCTATCTTCAGTAGGGACTGTCCCTTCTAGAGAGCATACACATTTTCATTTTACCCATCCTCAAACTGATCCTTTCCTCATTATCATAGTAAAAATACACCCCTGGGTGGAGATTTAAGATGCTGAATGACGAGGTATGAACAAGCATGTACAGCTACTGCGCATGTGCACCCAGAGGACCACCCAAAACAAGCTTACTAGTGACACCTCTTCCCATCCCCTTGTGAATAATCGTGTAAGACTCCCATAAAGGGACTCTTCCTAGTGTCAGTCTTTGCTGTCTCATCCTTAACAGCAGCCCGCCCCGAATCCTCACACTCTCAGAATGTCCTGTCTATTCTGCAAATAACTTTTTTTTTTCCTTTGAGACAGAGTCTTGCTCTGTCACCCAGGCTGGAGTGCAGAGATGCGATCTCGCCTCACTACAACCTCCGCATCCCGGGCTCAAGCAATCCTCCCACCTCAGCCTCCCGAGTATCTGGGACTACAGGTGTGTGCCACCACGCACAGCTAATTTTTCTATTCTTAGTAGAAACGGGTTGCCCAGGCTGTGGCATCTAACTTACAAAATATTTTTTCTTTTGCAATAAATTACTATATGCTACACTTTTTTTGTTGTGTCTCTTGTCTAAATTCTTTTAAACCAAGAAGAATCGAGATATCACAACAGCCATCAACAGAAGTACAGTCGGCTTCAGTGTTCCATTCCTTGGCTACTAGGGTATCTCCCATTTCCATCACTCTCTCAGGCTGATTCATTTAGACTTCTAGAAGATATCACCCTCAATCTGGATAAAAGAACTGAGATCCCAACTCGTGCTACTGTGTGTGTGTGTGCGTGCGTGCATGTGTGTGTGAGAGAGAGAGAGACAGAGACAGATACAGGGTCTCACTCCATCACTAGGCTGCAGTGTAGTGGTGCAATCACAGTTCACTGCAGCCTCGACTTCCTAGGCTCAAGTGATCCTCCCACCTCAGCCTACCAAGGAGCTAAGACTACAGGCATGCACCACCATGCCCGGCTAATTATTGCATTTTTTGTAGGGACCTGGTTTCATCATGTTGCCCAGGCTGGTCTCGAACTTCGCGGCTCAAGTGATCCTCCTGCCTCAGCCTCCCAATCCCTGGGATTACAGGCATGAGCCACCGTGCCCGGCCCATTCTAATCTTTTTAAATGACTGGCACAGGAAACACTGATTTTCACCTTGGAGGGATTCCAGGCGTGGACTGACCTTCACAACTCTCCCACTCCAACCAAAAGCAATGTACCTAAAGCTTCAAACACTTAAAAGTCATCTTTGGGCCCCTTTCCAAAGAGCTTATGTTTCCTTGAGAATTCCCATTTACAAAGCAAATTTAACCTCTGCTCCTCACTGGCAAGAGACTTAGCCTTTCTGCTTTAATTTCCACGGATAATAATTTCTCCCTCTTAGGGCTGTCACGAAGATTAAGTGTGATAATTAAAGGGACCCTCTTTAAAAAGAATGTGGTACAAGACCTGAGTTCAGTTATATGCTAAACAAAATGTAGCTTCCCTCCCTACCTGTACGTTGCAGCCCTCTCTCTCTGTATCATTCACAGGGAAAGGGGTCAGTGAAGAAAAGATTTTAGTTGTGTTACATTTATTTATTTATTTATTTAGAGACAGAATCTCACTCTGTCGCCCAGGCTGGAGTGCAGTGGCGGGATCTCGGCTCACTGCAACCTCCGCTTCCCAGCTTCAAGTGATTCTCCTATCTCAGCCTCCTGAGTAGCTGGGACTACAGGTGCATGCCAACATGCCCAGGTAATTTTTGTATTTTTAGTAGAGACGGGGTTTCGCTATGTTGTTCAGGCTGGTCTCGAACTCCTGACATCAGGTGATCTGCCCATCTCGGCCTCCCAAAGTGCTGAGATTACAGGCATGAGCCACTGTGCCTGGCCAGTTGTGTTACTTTTAGAAACCCATTGATATACAAAATTAAAAAAAATTAAAAAGGTGGTTTGGACCTCTTAGATCCTGAGGGAGAAGAAATTAGGCAGAGCAGGTGTAGGAGACCCAGAGGAAGTCCCTGGTGGAAAAGGGAAACAACTCACAGGTCCTCAACTAGGAAGTTGGGGATACTTATCGAACTTTTTTCCTTCTTAAGAGCCAGGGTTTCACTCTGTTGCCCAGGCTGAAGTGCAATGGCATGATCATAGCTCTCTGTAACCTCAAATTCCTGGGCTCCAGCCATTCTCCTACCTTGGCTCCCCAAAGTGCAAGGATTACAGGCCCGAGCCAACACACTCAGTCAAAACTCTAAAATTTAAACCTTTATTTTAGCCTCAAGCAAGTATTCTGGACCCAGAGACATTGAATTGGAAGAAAACCCTCATTAGGAACTAGGCCTCATTACCTTGCCTTATGTATTATTTTTCTCTTATAACAATGAGTATAATAATTATATTGTAATGTATTAGTGTGTTAAAAGCATCAGTTTCTTAAATGCAAACACTAAAAATATATAGCTATTTTTGTATTCCTCTTTTGCTTTTGTTGTGTATGGACACAGGGTCTCACTGTGTCACTCAGGCTGGGGTGCAGTGGTGCAATCACAGCTCACTACAGCCTCAAACTCCTGGGCTCAAGAGATCCTCCCACCTCAGCCTCCTGAGGAGCTAGGACCACAGGTGCCTGCCACCATGCCCAGCTAATTTTTTTTTTCATTTTTGTTTTGTCTTGTTTTGTTTTTTGAGATGGAGTCTCGCTCCGTCGCCTAGGCTGGAGTGCAGTGGCGCAATCTTGGTTCACTGCAACTTCCACCTCCCAGGTTCAAGCGATTCTTCTGCCACAGCCTGTGGGATTAGAGGTTCCCACCACCATGCCTGGCTAATTTTTGTATTTTTAGTAGAAACAGGGTTTCACCATGTTGGCCAGGCTGGTCTCCAACTCCTGGCCTCAAGTGATCTGCCTGCCTGCGCCTCCCAAAGTGCTGGGATTAGAGGCATGAGCCACCGTGCCCGGCCTTGTTTGGTTTTTTATTTTTTAAATGTTTGGTTTTTTTTTTTTTTTGAGACAAAGTCTTGCTCTGTCGCCCAGGCTGGAGTGCAATGGCATGATCTCGGCTCACTGCAACCTCCACCTCCCGAGTTCAAGGGATTCTCCTGTCTCAGCCTCCCAAGTACCTGGGATTACAGGCATCCACTGCCGCGCTGGGCTAATTTTTTTGTATTTTTAGTAGAGAAAAGGTTTCACCATGTTGGCCAGGCTGGTTTCAAACTCCTGACCTCAAGTGATCCGCCCGCCTTGGCCTCCCAAAGTGCTGGGATTACAGGCGTTAGCCACCGCACCCAGCAATGTTTTATTTGTTTTTGTTTTTTTGAGACAGAGTTTCACTCTTGTTGCCCCAGCTGGAGTGCAATGGCGTGATGTTGGCTAGCTGCAACTTTCGCCTCCTGGGTTCATGCGATTCTCCTGCCTCAGCCTCCCGAATCGCTGGTATTAGAGGCGCCCGCCACCACGCCCTGCTAATTTTTGTTATTTTTAGTAGAGACGGGATTTCGCCATGTTGGCCAGGCTGGTCTCGAACTCCCGACTTCAGGTGATCCACCTGCCTTGGCCTCCCAAAGTGCTGGGATTACAGGCGTGAGCTGCTGCGCCTGGAGTGTTTGAGTTTTTTAATACTGGGTAGAGAGTCACGGTTAACGCCTATAATCTCACCCAGAGGCTGAGATGGGAGGCTCCGTTGAGTCCCGGAGTTCGAAACCCCGTCACTACAAAAAAATATATATAAAGAAAAAAAATTAGGCGGGCGCGGTGGTGGCACCTGTGGTACCAGCAACTCGGGAGGCTGAGGTGGGAGGATCACTTGAGCCAGGGAAGTCGAGGCTGCAGTGAGCCAAGATCACGCCGCTGCATTCTAGAACGGGCAACAGCCTCAAAAAAAAAAAAAAAAAAAAGTCAGCCTTAACAATAACAAAAAAGGCAATGGCTAGGGCCCCTCCCAACCTTTCATGCCCACTCGGAGCCCCTGCGCGGCCCTTACATTTAAAAGCCCCTTTGGGAAGCTGAGGTTGGCGGATCACTTGAAGTCAGAGGTTGAAGACCAGCCTGGACAACATGGTGAAACCCCGTCTCTACTTAAAATACAAAAATTAGCCTGGCGTGGTGGCGGGCGCCTGTAATCGCAGTTACTCTGGAGGCTGAGGCAGGAGAATTGCTTGAACCCGAGAGGCGGAAGTTGCAGTGAGCCGAGATCGCGCCACTGCACTCCAGCCTGGGTGACAGAGCGAGACAACGTCTCAAAAAAAAAAAAAAAAAAAAAAAAAAAGCCCCTAAAGGACCACTCATTTTTGGATCTGATCCTGAGAAAGTCCCTTAGAAAACATGGCGATGCCAGCCTCACCACCTGTTTCCAAAAGCATTGTGACGCCCTTCGCTCCCTTAGTCAAGCTAACCTTACCATATAAGGCACAGGCTTCCCCTGCGGCTTGCCCTTCAGCGCACTGGCACTGCCCACCCAAACGGGCGTCGCGGGTCCTGGTCAGTCTCTAGGATCGCGCTCGCTGATAGGACGCTTCCGGTCGAACGTCCAAACAAGGTGCGCGTTGATTGGGCCGCGGAGGGCGGAGGCGTTTGAACGGCGCGTGCGTGGGAGTTCCCGAGGCCGGCGTCGTTAGGATCCTGGTGGGCGGTGGGACTTGGGTTCAAAGAAGACCAAGCAGGCAGACGTGTTCAGGGGCCCGCGGGTTCCGAGACTGGAGACTGGACCTTTGGCTGTCCCCACGTGCATTCTAGGTCAACGGTGCGGTGGCAGAACCCTGGGGCTCGCCCCCGCGGAACGCGGCCCTGGCCGAGGCCCCAACCACGCTAGTGGGAGGAGGCCGAGCATCCCCCCTCGAAATCGCGAAATCCCGGCCAGACAATGTAGCCACGGAGTCCGAAAGCCGCGTGCGAACTTGGCATTCACAAAGCCTAGATAACCGTCTGTTTTCTCCTGTAAAATAGGAGGGATGGACCCCCACAGATGATTCTTACAAAGAAAAATCCTCCTGGGCCGGGCACGGTGGCTCACGCCTGTAATCCCAGCACTTTGAACGGATCACCTGATGTAGGGAGTTCGAGACCAACCTGACCAACATGGAGAAACCCCGTCTCTACTAAAACAGAAAATTAGCCGGGCGTAGTGGCGCATGCCTGTAATCCCAGCTACTCTGGAGGCTGAGACAGGAGAATCGCTTGAACCCGGGAGGCAGAGGTTGTGGTGAGCCGAGACCGCGCCATTGCACTCCAACCTGGGCAACAAGAGCGAAATTCTGTCTCAAAAAAAAAGAAAAAAAAAAAAAGAAGAAAAGAAAAATCCTCCTGGAAGTCAAGTAAAAATGTGTGAAGGTGTTTTTATAAAATATGAAATATCCAGAATACACAAATCTATAGAAGGACTCGGGGAAAGGGGAGTGAATGCTAATAAATACAGAGTTTCTTTCCGGGGTAATGAAAATGTGCTAGTACTGATTGTGGCCACGCTAGCACAAAAATCTGTTTAATTGGCCAGACGCTATGGCCCAGGGAAAAGAAGGACGAGGGGGAATGGGGAGTGAATGCTAATGAATATGCAGTTTCTTTTTGTGATCATGAAAGTGCACTAAAATTTTGATGCTAGCACAAAAATTGAATTGTACACTTCAAATAGGTATATTTGTGATATGTGCATTCTAGCTCCATAAAACTTTCAAAATGTGTGAAAATTCTTTGTAACTTTACCAAAAATTGGGTTCACTCTATAGTTTACAAAACTATCCCCATCCAGGCAGGGCACGGTGGCTCACACCTGTAATCCCAGCACTCTGGGAGGCCGAGGCGGGCGGATCACCTGAGGTGAGGAGTTCAAGACCAGCCCGACCAATATTGTGAAACCCCGTCTCTACTAAAAATACAAAATTAGCCGGGCGTGGTGGCGCATGCCTGTAATCCCACTTACTCGGGAGGCTGAGGCAGGAGAATCGCTTGAGCCCGGGAGGCAGAGGTTGCAGTGAGCTGAGATCGCACCATTATTCTCCAGCCTGGGCAACAAGAACAAAACTCTGACTCAAAAAAAAAAAAAAAAAAATTTCTCCATCCAGTCTTCTGAGGTCAGCAGCATTTTGTTTGTTTTTTTTGTTTGTTTGTTTTGAGATGGAGTCTCGCTCTTGTTGCCTAGACTGGAGTGCAATGGTGCAATTTCAGCTCACTGCAACCTCTGCCTCCCGGGTTCAAGCGATTCTCCTGCTTCAGCTTCCCGTGTAGCTGGGATTACAGGCGCGCACTACCATGCTTGGCTAATTTTTGTATTTTTAGTAGAGACGGGGTTTCACCATGTTGGCCGGGCTAGTCTCGAATTCCTGACTTCAGGTGATCCACCCACCTCAGCCTCCCAAATTGCTGGGAGTACAGGTGTGAGCCACTGCGCCCTGCTTATTTATTTATTTATTTAGAGACAGAGTCTCTGTCGTCCAGGCTAGAGTGCAGTGGCACTATTTCGGCTTACTACAGCCTCCGCCTCCCAGAGCTAAAGCAATTCTCCTGCCTCAGCCTCCTGAGTAGCTGGGATTACAGGCATGTGCCACCACACCCGGCTAATTTTTGTATTTTTAGCAGAGACGGCGTTTTGCCATGTTGGCCAGGCTGGAGGTGGCACAATTGGAGGCAGAAGGGACATTAAAAGATGCCCTAGGAACTCAGAAGAACGAAAGACCTCAGAAGGCTTCGATGCATGGGTGGGGCTGCTATTGCAGCTGGACCTTCAAGGATGATAGAATCTAAACAAATGCAATAGTAATGAAAGAGGTAAAAAATGGGAAACCATGGAAAATATACAGAGGTAATAATTAGATGAAGGCCCTACGTGGTGACTCGTGCCTGAAATCCCAGAAACAGGGCCTCCCTGTGTTGCCCAGTCTGGTCTCGAACTCCTGTTTCAAGCAATCTTCATGCCTCAGCCTCCTAAAGTGCTGGGATTACAGGCGTGAGCCACCGCACCTGGCCACCCTTCATTTTAAAAGTACATTTCTGGCCAGGTGCGGTGGCTCATGCCTGTAATCCCAGCACGTTGGGAGTCCGAGGTGGGCCGATCACTTGAGGTGAGGACTTCAAGACCAGCTTGGCCAACATGATGAAACCCCATCTGTACTAAAAATACAAAAATTAGCTGGGAGTGGTTGTGTGAACCTGTAATTCCAGCTACTCAGGCGGCTGAGGCACGAGAATAGCTTGAGCCCCGGAGACAGAGGTTGCAGCAAGCTGAGATAGCACCACTGCACTCCAGCCTGGGTGATAGAGTGAGACTCAGTCTGAAAAAAAAAAAAAAAAAAAATTTCTGGCCAGGCGCCATGGCTCATGTCCGTAATCCAGCACTTTGGGAGGCTAAGGTGGGAGGATCACCTGAGGTCAGGAGTTGGAGACCAGCCTAGCCAAAATGGTAAAGCCCCTTCTCTACTAAATACAAATAATTAGCTGGGCATGGTGGCAGGTGCCTGTAATCCCAGCTACTCAGGAGGCTGAGGCAGGAGAATCGCTTAAACTGGGGAGGCAGAGGTTGCAGTGAGCTGAGATCGTGCCATCGCACTCCAGCCTGGACAACAAGAGCGAAAATCTGAAAAAAAAAAAAAAAATTAGCCGGGCGTGGTGGCACCCGCCTGTAATACCAGCTACTCAGGAGGCTGAGGCAGGAGAATCACTTGAACCCAGCAGGTGGAGGTTGCAGTGAGCCAAGATCACGGCATTGCATTCCAGCCTGGGCAAAAAGAGTGAAACTCCATCTCAAAAAAAAAAAATAAAAATAAATAAATAAAATATATTTCCCCAAGGTTCAAGCCTCCACCCTCTTTGCCTTGGTTTCAATATTCTGTAGGCCAGTGATTCCCAACTAGGGGTGATTGCCCCTAAAGGGCATTTGGCAATGTCTGGAGACATTTTTGTTTGTCACAAATGGGCAGAAAGACAGGGAGGAGACGTAAGTGCTACTGACATCTAGTGGGTAGAGGCTAGGGATGCTGCTATTAATACTACATCCTACAATGCACAGGACAGCTCTTCACAGGAATTATCTGGTCCAAAATATTAATTGCTCTGAGGTTGAGTAACCTCCTTCTAGGCCGACACATCTAAATGGCTGCTAAATATTTTCACATGATTGTTGGGTTACGAGTTTATTTTTCCTAGAAACTTTCATTGACTCTTCAATTAGACTTCCCTCCTGTTACTAGCAATATGTTTTGGACCTAATGTCCCAAAACATGGGCGTTATCTGAGTCCCTCCTTTTCATGGCTTTTCCCTGCCAGTCCTGAGAGTCCCTTATGTACTGGTAGATTAGGATAAATCAGTTATTTTATTTAAAAATATTCATTCTGAGGCCAGGCACAGTGGCTCACGCCTGTAATCCCAGCACTTTGAGAGGCCAAGGAAGGCAGATCACCTGAGGTCAGGAGTTCGAGACCAGCCTGGCCAACATGGTGAAACCCCATCTCTACTAAAAATACAAAAATTAGCCGGGCATGGTCGTGGGTGCCTGCAATCCCAGCTACTGGGGAGGCCGAGGCAGGAGAATCACTTGAACCTGGGAGGCGGAGGTTGCAGTGAGTTGAGATGGCACTATTGCACTCCAGCCTGGATGACGAGAGCAAAACTCTGTCTCAACAACAACAACAACAACAATGGCCTGGCACAGTGGCTCACGCTGGTAGTCCCAGCACTTTGGGAGGCTGAGGCGGGAGGATCACCTGAGGACAGGAGTTTGAGAGCAGCCTGGCCAACATGGCGAAACCCCGTCTCTACAGAATAAAATAAAATAAAATAAAATAATACAAAAATTAGCCAGATGTGGTGACAGGCACCTGTAATCCCAGCTACCTAGGAGGCTGAGGCAGGAGAATTGCTGGAAGCCAGGAGGCAGAGGGTGCAGTGAGCCGAGATCACACCACTGCACTCCAGCCTGGGCGACAGAGCAAGACTCTGTTTCAACAACAACAACAAAAATAAATAAATAATTGTCCTAGCGGCCGGGCGCGGTGGCTTATGCCTGTAATCCCAGCACTTTGGGAGGCCAAGGCAGGTGGATCATGAGGTCAGGAGTTCAAGACCAGCCTGACCAATATGGTGAAACCCCGTCTCTACTAAAAATACAAAAATTAGCTGGGTGTGGTGGCAGCTACCTGTAATCCCAGCTACTTGGGAGGCTGAGGCAGAGAATTGTTTGAACCTGGGAGGCAGAGGTTGAAATGAGCCAAGATCATGCCACTGCACTCCAGCCTGGGCAACAGAGTGAGATTCCATCTCAAAAAAAAAGAAAAGCAAAAATTATCAGGGTGTGGTGGCAGGTGCCTGTAATCCCAGCTACTCGGGAGGCTGAGGTAGGAGAATTGGTTGAACCCAGGAAACAGAGGTTGCAGTGAGCCAAGATTGCACCACTGCACTCCAGCCTGGGCGACAGAGCAAGACTCCATCTCAAAAAAAAAAAAAAAAAATTGTCCTAGCATGGTGGTGTGCGCCTGTAGTCCCAGTTACTTGGGAGGTGGAGGTGGGAGGATCCCTTGAGCCTGGGAGGCAGAGGTTGCAATGAGGTGAGATTGTGCCCCTGCTCTCCAGCCTAGGCAACAGAGTGACACCCTGTCTCAAAAATAAATAAATAAATAAAACAAGAAAACAGAGTCAGGTGCTCATGCCTATAATACCAGCACTTTGGGAGGCCGAAGTGGTAGGACTGCTGGGGTCCAAGAGATCAAGATAACCTGGGTAACAAAACAAGACCCTGTCTCTACAAAAAATGAAAACATAAAAACTTAGCTGAGCGTGGCAGTGCGTGCCTGTAGTCCCAACTACTCAGGAGGCTGAGGCGGGAGGATCGCTTGAGCCCAGTAGCTGGAGGCTGCAGTGAGCCATGCCTGCACCGTTGCACTCCACCCTGAGCAACAGAGCAAGACCCTGTCTCTTAAAATAAAAATTAGGGCTGGACGCGGTGGTCATGCCTATAATCCCAGCACTTTGGGAGGCGAGGCGGGTGGATCACTTGAGGTCAGGATTTCAAGACCAGCCTGGCCAACATGATGAAACCTGTCTCTACTAAAAATACAAAAATTAGCTGGGCATGGTGGTGTGCACCTGTAATCCTAGCTACTTGGGAGGCTGAGGCAGGAGAATCGCTTGAACCCAGGAGGTGGAGGTTGTGGTGAGCCAAGATCATGACATTTCATTCCAGCCTGGGCGACAGATCGAGACTCTGTCTCAAAAAAATTTTTTTTAATTTAATTTAAAATGTGAATAGTTTCTTATTTCCTGTAGCACTCATTCACTCATTGGCTCACTTGTTCATTTATATCAAATCTTTATGGAGTCAAGTATTGCAAAGCTAAGCAGTCCCCATTTTTTCCCCACTACCTTTTTCTTCCAATTAAGCTGAGCTTCCCTGAGTCCTGAATAATCCTTTCACCTCCCAATCCGTGCAGATCCCTCCTCAGATGCTGAACCTTGTGCTCTAATTCCGTGGCCTGAAAGCAGTGGCTCTCCTCAGGGGCAGTGCCACCCCTTAGGGGTTGTTTTGTGAATTTTTAGGAGGGGGTGTTTTGGTCGCAGTGAGTGATGGTGGACCTCTGGCATTAATGGGTTAACCCATGGGGATCAGTTGTGTCCTACACAGTGCCAGACAGTCTCACTCAGTGAAAAACTGTCCGTCGTCCACCATCATTTTCAGAATGCCCCATGGCCATCCATGTACATGAGAACAGGTTAATAACTGAGTAGAGAATCTAAATTCATTTTTTATATAAACACGAACATATACGCATGGTTTTAATCCTGACTTTTCTGGGAAGGCAGACATGTATAAATTGAGCAAAGATTGTATTTTGTTTTGTCTGGAATATTACCAAGAATTGTCATTTTGCAAAATCATGACACAGGTGGCCACACTTTTGGAATCTGAATCGCCAACACCACTCACCTGTGACACTCTGAATTTGCGGCTGTCATATTCATAGAAATCCTATGAGGAGGTACAAGCATATGACAACTTCAATATGACAACTTCACCAAATCTCCTAGCAAAGCCCTACCCAAGCATTACATACTGACATATACATTACTTAAATTTTTATTTTTTTGAGACGTAGTCTTGCTCTGTTGCCTAGGCTGGAGTGCAATGGTGCAATCTCAGCTCACTGCAACCTCCGCCTCCAGGTTCAAGAGATTCTCCTCCCTCAGCCTCCTGAGTAGCTGGGACTACAGGCATGCACCACTGTGCCCGGCTAATTTTTGAATTTTCAGTAGAGATGGAGTTTCACCATATTGGCCAGGCTGGTCTTGAACTCCTGACCTCGTGATCCACTTGCCTCGGCCTCCCAAAGTGCTGGGATTACAGGCATGAACCACCGCACCTAGCCAAAAAAAAATATGTATATATTTTGAGACAGGTTCTGGCTCTGTTGCCCAGGCTGGATTGCAGTCATGGCATCTCAGCTCACTGCAACCTCTACCTCCTGGGCTTAAGCCATCCTCCCACCTCAGCCTCTGGAGTAGCTGGGACTACAGGCTCACACCACCATTCCTGGCTAATTTTTTTTTTTTTTTTTAGAGACAGGGTTATGCCACATTGCCCAGGCTGATCTCAAACTCCTGAATTCAAGCAGTCTGCCTGCCTCAGCCTCCCAAAATGCTGGGATTACAGGCGTGAGCCACTGCTCCCAGCTGTATTTAAAAATTTTTTTAAAGAATTATGTAATACAGAAAAGTGCACAAATCCTAAGTGTAGGCTCAATGCATTGTCACAAAGTAAACACACCCATATCAAGAAACCAGTACCCATATCAAGAAACCAAAACATTGGCTGGGTGTGGTGGCTCATGACTACAATCCCAGCGCTTTGGGAGCTGAGGCTGGGGAGGATTGGGTGAGGCCAGGAGTTCAAGAGGAGCCTGGACAACAGAGTGAGACCCCCTCTCTACAAAAACAAAACAAACAAACAAACAAAAAATATATATATATTTAGCTGGGCATGGGGGTTCACACCTGTAGTCCCAGCTACTTAGGAGGCTGAGGTGGGAGGATTGCTTGAGCTCAGGAGTTCAAGGTTGCAGTGAGCCATGATCACAACACTGCACTCAAGCCTGGGCAACTGAGCAAGACCCTCCCTCCCTTTTTTTTTTTCTTTACTCTACTTCTCTCCAGCAGAGACCGTCTCTACAAAGCAAAACAAAACATCTGTAGCATCCTAAAGGCTCCTCATGTCCGTCCTAATTACTACCCTACCACAAGAGTAACCACTAGTTCAATTTATTTTTCTTTCTTTATTTTCTGGTAGAGATGGGAGTCTTGAACTCCTAGCTTCAAACAATCCTCCCACCACAGCCCCCCAAGTAGCTGGGG
Source organism: Pongo abelii (assembly GCF_028885655.2). NCBI lineage: Eukaryota > Metazoa > Chordata > Mammalia > Primates > Hominidae > Pongo > Pongo abelii. Next base: position 32,831,287 of record NC_072003.2, read on the forward strand.
TTACAGTTGTGAGCCACCATGCCCACCGTGTAGTTGTAACATTTATTTTTTATTTTATTTTTATTTACTTATTTATTTATTTTTTGAGATGGCGTTCCGGTCTTATTGCTCAGGCTAGAGTGCAATGGTGCAATCTCGGCTCACTGCAGCTTCTGCCTTCCGGGTTCAAGTGATTCTCCTGCCTCAGCCTCCCGAGTAGCTGGGATTACAAGAATGTGCCACCACACTCGGCTAATTTTGTACTTTTAGTAGAGACGGGGTTTCTCCATGTTGGTCAGGCTGGTCTCAAACTCCCAACCTCAGGTGATCCAGCCATCTCGGCCTCCCAAAGTGCTGGGATTACAGACGTGAGCCACAGCACCCGGCCTGTACTATTTATTTATTTATTTATTTATTTATTTATTTATTTATTTATTTATTTTTGAGCGGAGTCTAGGCTGGAGTGCAGCAGCACGATCTCAGCCCCCTGCAACCTCTGCCTCCCCGGTTCAAGCAATTCTCACACCTTAGCCTCCTGAGTAGCTGGGATTACGGGTGCACATCACCATGCCCAGCTAATTTTTTGTGTTTTTAGTAGAGACGCAGTTTTGCCATGTTGGCCAGGCTGGTCCCAAACTCCCAACTTCAGGTGATCTGCTTGCCTTGGCCTTCCAAAGTGCTGGGATTACAGGCATCAGCCAATGTGTCCAGCCTATATTGACTTTTAAAAGTAGTATTATAGATGTTTTATTTATCTATTCATTTATTGCATCAGAGTAAAAGGAGTGTTCAAAACATTTTTTTTTTTTGGCCGGGCACCGTGGCTCATGCCTGTAATCCCAGCAGTTTGGGAGGCCGAGGTGGGCGGATCACGAGGTCAGGAGATTGAGACCAGCCTGGCCAACACGGTGAAACCCCGTCTCTACTAAAATACAAAAAATTAGCTGGGCATGGTGGCATGTGCCTATAGTCCCAGCTACTCGGAAGGCTGAGGCAGGGGAATTGTTTGAATCCAGGAGGCAGAGGTTGCAGTGAGCCGAGATTGTGCCACTGCACTCCAGCCTGGTGACAGAGCGAGACTCTGTCTCAAAAAAGAAAAAACCAAACAAACAAACAAAAAAAACTTTTTTGTTTAGACATGTGTGGCCAGGCCCAGTGGCTCACACCTGTAATCCCAGAGCTTTGGGAGGCTGAGGCAGGAGGATCACTTGAGCCCAGGAGTTCAAGACCAGCCTGGGCAACATAGCGAGAACACCCTTATCTCTATAAAAATTTTTCTTTTTTTTTTTTTTTTTAAGACAGAGTCTTGCTCTTTCGGGCAGGCTGGAGTGCAGTGGCATGATCTCAGCTCACTGCAACCTCTGCCTCCCGGGTTCAAGCATTCTCCTGCCTCAGCCTCCCAAGTAGCTAGGATTACAGGCTCAAGCCACCACACTGGGCTAATTTTTTGTATTTTTGTTAGAGACAGGGTTTTGCCATGTTGGCCAGGCTGGTCTCGAACTCCTGACCTCAAATGATCTGCCCACCTCAGCCTCCCAAAAGTGTTGGCATTACAGGCATAAGCCACTGCACCCAGCCCAAAAATTGTTTCTTAATTACCTGGGTGTGGTGGCATGTGCCTGTGGTGTTAGCTACTTGGGAGGCTGAGGTGGCAGGATCACTTGAGCCTGGGAGGTCAAGGCTACAGTGAGCTATGATCACGCCAATGCACCCAGCCTGGGTGACCGAGCCAGACTCTGTCTCAAGAAAAAAAAAGACATGTGTTAGCTCTGATGGGCTGACAACCAAATTATCTACATTCTCCTCAATTTCTGCCCCTGGATCTCTGCACGTGCGGTGATGACTGATGCACAGTCTTCCTTCCCAACTCCTTTCCTTAAAGTCACATTGTTCATCACCTTCTCTGGGAAGCATTCTCCTGTAGCTCTGCAATGTGCCCTTTTGGGAACCTGTATATAAGTTGAGCATTTATCTCATTGTGTTGGTCTATTTCATTGTCTCTAAAGACAAGGACTCTCACTGTCTTGTTCACCATAGTGTTTTTGTGTCTGGCTCACAGCTGGAGTTCAACAAATGTACTGAACAAATAAATAGACACCTCAGCCCATATTTAGAGCCTTCCTGCTCCCCCAAAAACCCTGACTGTCCCGTGTTTAGGCCTTCCTCTTTCTCTAGAGGAAAGGTCACAGTGGTGTGAATCTGTTTTCTGTCTCTTAGACCTCAATGCCCCAGCATTGCCACTCTAGCCGTGAGTATTGATTTCTAGACACCTCTATCTGGAAATTTTTTATTTTTTTTTTAGAGACAGGGTCTCGCTCTGCTGCCCAGGCTGGAGTTCAGTGGCTCCATAAACAGCTCATTGCAGCCTTGACCTACCGGGCTCAAGTGATCCTCCTGCCTCAGCCTCTGGAGTAGCTGGGACTCTGGGTGCAGGCCACCATCCCCGGCTGGACTCGCTTTCTGAATGTTGCCTAGATCTGGCCTCCACATGAAAGTATAGGATGCCGGGAATCACCTTTAGACAAGCTGGCAGCTGCCCAGCCCAGCTTCCTCCACTTCATCTGAGCCATCTGTCCTCAGAGGCACCATCTGTGCTCATTTTTTTTTTCAGGTGTGACAGCAGCATTCAAAACGACTTTAAGGATTATGTCTTCAATGCAGACTTTACACCTCTCCTGCAAATGGCCCATCCTCTAAAATATCTGCACAGTAATTGCAAGTGGGGACTTTCAAAATTCAGATATTCCATTTTATTTAATGCTGAAACACTCGTACCTACATTTGTTGGTGATGATTAAGTCTGGGTCAAATCAAGACAGAGAAACCACATGGTAATTTGAACAAGGAAAGGTTTAATATTTTTAAAAAATCAACAATAGCCAGGTGCAGTGGCTCATGCCTGTAATCCAAGCACTCTGGGAGGCTGACGCGGGCAGATCACGAGTTCAGGAGATCGAGACCATCCTGGCTAACATGGTGAAAACCTGTTTCTACTAAAAATACAAAAAATTAGCCGGGTATGGCGGCAGGCACCTGTAGTCCCAGCTACTCGGAAGCCTGAGGCAGGAGAATCTCTTGAACCCGGGAGGCAGAGGTTGCAGTGAGCTGAGATCGTGCCACTGCACTCCAGCCTGAGTGACAGAGTGAGACTTCATCTCAAAAAAATAATAATAATATAACAATAACAGGATTAGAGAAATGATTAGATTGTGTATTATTTTTCTAAAACTGACATAACAAATTACCATAGATTCATTCAGGAGAGCTCAATTTCACCCCATCTCCCAGACTGGAATGCAATGGTACAGTCATAGCTCACTGCAGCCTCAAACTTCTGAGCTCAAGCGATTCTCCCACCTCTGCCTCCCAAAGTGCTGGGACTACAGGCATGCACCACCATGCCCCGCTAATTTATTTTATTTTTTTGTAGAGGTGAGGTCTCGCTTTGTTGCCCAGGCTGGTCTCAAACTCTTTGCTTCAAGCAATCCTCCCGCCTCAGCCTCCCAGAGTGCTGGGACGACAGGAGTGAGCCACCCCGCCTGGCAAGAATCCTTCCTTGCCTTTTCCAAGCTTTTGGTGGCTGCCGACAATCTTTGGCATTCCTTGGCTTGCAGATGCCACACTCCAATTCCTGCCTCCATTGCTACATGTCATTCTCCCACTGTACGTCTGTGCCTGTCTTCACATAACAGTCTCCTTTCTACGTGTCTGTGTCCAAATTTCCCTCTTCCTGCAAGGACACCAGTCATTATATTACGGCCCATCCTAATCCAGTATGATCTTGATTACATCTGCAGACTCTATTTCCTAATAAGGTCATGGCTGGGCGTGGTGGATCATTCCTGTAATCCCAGCACTTTGGGAGGCCAACGCAGGAGCATTGCTTGAGCTCAGGAGTTCAAGACCAGCCTGGGCCACATAGTGAGACCTCGTCTATACTAAAAAAAATTAAAAATTACTTTGGGAGGCCAAGGCAGGTGGATCACGAGGTCAAGAGATTGAGACCATCCTGGCCAACATGGTGAAACCCCGTCTGTACTAAAAATACAAAAATTAGCTGGGCATGGTGGTACATGCCTGTAGTCCCAGCTACTTGGGAGGCTGAGGCAGGAGAATCACTTGAACCCTGCAGGTGGAGGTTGCAGTGAGGCGAGATCGCGCCATTGCACTCCAGCCTGGCGACAGAGTGAGATTCCATCTCAAAAAAAAATAAATAAATAAAAATAAAAATTAGTAGGGTGTGGAGGTATGTGACTGTGGTCCCAGCTACTCAGGAGGCTGAGGCAGGAGGACTGCTTGAACCCAGGGGGTTGGGGCTGCAGTGAGCCAAGATCCAGCCACTGCACTGCAGCCTGGGTAACAGAGCAAGATCCTGTGTCAAACAACAACAGCAACAACAACAACAACAAAATAAGGTCACATTCAGAGGAAGTGAAAGGTTCAAGATTTGAAAATATCTTTGGTGGGGTGGGGGGAGGTGGGGAGACAAAATTCTGCCCACTACAGATAATAAGAAGTAAACAGAATTCTAAGAAAAAAAAATGCAAGAAAAGCAGATATTAGGTTGGTGCAAAAGTAATCGCGGTTTTGCCATTACTTTTAATGACAAAAACCACAATTATTTTTGCACCAACCTAATACAAGGAGCAGCCACAACTCCTCTTAGGCGGAGACAGAGCATACAAGAAAAAGCCTCCTTCTGGCCAGGCGCGGTGGCTCATGCCTGTAACCCCAGCACTTTGGGAGGCCATAGCGGGTGGATCATTTGAGGTCAGGAGTTTGAGACAAGCCTAGTCAACATGGTGAAACCCCAACTATACTAAAAATACAAAAATTAGACAGGCGTGGTGGCACGTGCCCATAATCCCGGCTACTTGGGAGGCTGAGGCAGAATCGCTTGAGCCTGGGAGATGGAGGTTGTGGTGAGCCACCACACTCCAGTCTGGGTGACAGAGTGAGACCCTGTCGAAAGAAAGAAAGAGAGAGAGAGAAGGAAGGAAGGAAAGAGAGAGAGAGAGAAAGAAAGAGAGAGAAAGAAAGGAAGGAAGGAAAGGGAAGGAAGGAGGGAGGAAGGGAAGGAAAGAAAGAAAGAAAAAAGAAAGAAAGAAAGGAAGGAAAGAAAGAGGCCTCCTTCCTTCCTGAGATCCACAAGTTTTTGGAGAGGGCACAGAAGTACAGAAGTCGCTGAAGTACAGTAGTCGCTGGAGTGCCAGTCTGGTGGAACTTGCTGGAAATCCACTCTCTTGGGTGCCAGGGAAAGCTGTTCATGGGCAGGTGTCTCCGCAGAGGGACTCCACTGCAAAACCATCCAGAGGGCACCTGGGGGAGCTGCTGACCCTGGGGTTCTGCTGGCCACCCTGCCCTGCAGAGGCAGGGAGCTGGGAACCCACTTGTGCTTCAGGAGCCTCCCAGGAGGGTTTGCTGAACCGGGAAGCAAAACTCTTTCTTCCTGCAATGTCTCTCCAGACATCTATTGACAAAACTTAGCATGATGCTGGCTGGTAAAAAAATTTAAATATATATATATTTAAAGGGTCCAGGCCGGGCGCGGTGGCTCACGCCTGTAATCCCAGCACTTGGGGAAGCTGAGGTGGGCGGATCACAAGGTCAGGAGATCGAGACCATCCTGGCTAACACAGTGAAACCCCGTCTCTACTAAAAATACAAAAAATTAGCTGGGCATGGTGGTGGGCGCCTGTAGTCCCAGCTACTCGGGAGGCTGAGGCAGGAGAATGGCATGAACCCGGGACGCGCAGCTTGCAGTGAGCCGAGATCGTGCCACTGCACTCCAGCCTGGGCAACAGAGCAAGACTCTGTCTCAAAAAAAAACAAAAAACAAAAAAGTAGCCAGGTGTGGAGGCATGTGCCTATAGTCCCAGCTATTTGGGAGGCTGATGCATGAGAATCGCTTGAATTTTGGAGGCAGAGGTTGCAGTGATCCGAGATTGAGCCACTGTCCTCCAGCCTGGATGACAGAACAAGATTCTGTCTCAAAAAAAAAAAAAAAAAAAAAAAAAAGCAACCTGAGCTGAGGTAGCTGGCCAAAGTAGAGGAGCCCCTGGGGGAAGTCTAGAAAGCTCCTCATCAGGAGAGTTAAACTGGCAGGAATGTGCTGAAACTTAGTTGAACCAAGTACTTCAGGGTGGAGAGGGACTCAAGTTGAGGAAAGCAGCAGACCCAGTGATAATCTTGCACATAGGGATATAAATGCAGTGATATTAACTCTAAACTCTCAGGGAGGCAGGCATGGTGGCTCATGCCTGTGATCCCAGTACTTTGGGATGCTGAGGCAGGAGGATCTCTTGAGCCCAGGAGTTTGAGACCAGCCTGGGCAACATAACAAGACCTTGTCTATACTAAAAATTTAAAAAAAAATTATATCACTGGCGGAGCACAGTGGCTCACACCTGTAATCCCAGAATTTTGGGAGGCCAAGGCGGGCAGATCCCCTGAGGTCAGGGGTTTGATACCAGGCTGGCCAACATGACAAAACCCTGTCTCTACTAAAAATACAAAAATTAGCTGGGCATGGTGGTGCATGCCTGTAATCCCAGCTACTCAGGAAGCTGAGGCAGAAGAATCGTTTGAACCTGGGAGGCAGAGGTTGCAGCGAGTGAGATCGTGCCACTGCACTCCAGCCTGGGTGACACAGCAAGACTCCGTCTCAAAAAAATAAAAATAAAAAAATTAGCTGAGTGTGGCAGTGCACACCTGTGATCCCAGCTACTCGGAAGGCTGAGGTGGGAGGATCACTCGAGCCCAGGAGGCCAAGGCTACAGTGAGCCATGATCACACCACTGCACTCCAGCCTGGGTGACAGACCAAGACCTTGTCTAAGAAAAGAAAAAAGAAAGATGGGCCACACAGAGTCTAAACGGACCCTGAGTTTCTGAATAATGACACACTGAAGTGCACCCACAGCCACACCAGCAGCCCCACTGGAGGCTGTGTGGGGCCCTCTTGCTAATGCATCAGCATACACTGGGGTACACCCCAGTGTGCCCACCACCTGTGTAAGGCAGTGGGCAAAGTAAAGTTGTTGAAATGGGAAGTCACAAAAAGAGCAGAGGTAAGACCGCAAGATCATGAGGGCTCACATTTGCTGGCCTGGGCTAAGGGCCAAGACTGCCACAGTCTACCTTAGACTTCCATTTGATGAACTCTAGCACCCCAAGTTAGTGTCACACGGGTGGGCTCTTCCTACCAAATACTCAGGTCCAGGACTTTTCTTTGGACTACATCTTTTACCCTTGGTGTCACTGACTTCAAGAGACCTGGAGAATCAAAACTCAGATTAGGGCCGGGTGTGGTGGCTCATGCCTATAATCCCAGCACTTTGGGAGGCCGAGGCAGGCGGATCACTTGAGGCCAGGAGTTTGAGACCAGCTTGGCCAACATGGCGAAACCCCGTCTCTACTAAAAATACAAAAAACTAGCCGGCCGTGGTGGTGAGCACCTGTCGTCCCAGATACTTGGGAGGCTAAGGCACGAGAATCACTTGAACCCAGGAGGTGGAGGTTGCAGTGAGCTGAGATGGCGCCACTGCACTCCAGCCTGGGCGACAGAGCGTCTCAAAAACAAAAAACAAACAAACAAAAAATACCTAAAAACTCAGGTTAGGCCTGCTCTGCTTTTGAAGGTTTTTCCTGCCCTGGGGCCTGAAAAGCACCTGTGGGGTTTAGCTCTTAATTTGGCAAGGTTGGAAGAATCTCCAAGCACTCACAGCTGGATGAAACATCACTGTACCTCCTCAGGCACCCATACTGCCAGTCCTAATCCAGAGGGAGAGAGAACACCTCTACGTGGAAGAACCACGGCGGCCTGCTCCCACCAGAAGTCTGAACGGGTTTCCAGAGGACCCAGCGGACCTCCTGTTACAGAGATGCTGTAGTCCTGGAAGAACGTCCCCCTGCATGAGTCCTTAGAGACGGAGCTGGGGAGCCTCCATTTCCCACATAAGCTCTTCCCGATTATGCTCTTTCCATATCATCCCTTGTTTGTTTGTCTGTTTTGAGACAGGGTCTCTGTCGCCCAGGCTACAGTGCAGTGGTGTGATCATAGCTCACTGCAGCTGCGACCTCCCAGGCTCAAGAGAGCCTCCCACCTGAGCCTCCTGAGTAGCTGGGACTACAGGCGTGCGCCACCATGCTCGGCTCATTTTTTTGTATTTTTTTTTTTTTAGAGATGGGGTCTTGCCAATGTTGGCCAGGCTGGTCTTGAACTCCTGGCCTCAAGTGATCCGCTATCTTCTGCCTCCCAAAGCGCTGGGATAACAGGTGTGAGCCACCACACCCGGCCCTGTTTTATCACTTTCATCACTCAATCCCCTGAGAAAGAATTATGACACGTAAACCAGGAAGCACCTCTGCTCCTTATCTCGGACCCAGGATTCTAGGCTTCAGGGTCTCTCGTTCTGTTAAGAAAACAAAATAACGACTGGTGCTGGGCGCTCACGCCTGTAATCCCAGCACTTTGGGACGCTGAGACGGAAGGACTACTTGAGCCCAGGTGTTCAAGATCAGCCTGGGCAACATAGCGAGATCCTGCCTCAAATTAAAAAAAAAAAAAAAATTAAAAAAGAAAAGAAGGACTGGTTTGGACCAGGGAATCTGGGGAAGGAGAACTAGTGCAGACATGGGCTTTGGTTAAGCGGTCAGGGCACCTTCATAGTGCTGCAAGAAGCCACTACATGCCCACTTCCTCCCCACCAATAGCCCAGCTCCCGGTAAAGGGTCCATGACGCAGCTCCTCCAAGCAGCAGCGTCCCACCCTGATCCCTTACTCCTCAGGACTATTTACACCTCCCCCATCATGCAGGCCCCACTTGAGAGAGTGGTTCCTGAGAGCCGGGCCCCACGAGCAAACCAAGGTATATTCTTGGCTTCCTGCAAAGATGCCCCTGTCCTATAGACCTCTGCGCGGATAGCGGGCACCCCCACTTCTCCAGGAAGAAGTAGGTAGGCAACACTCAGAGGAAGTCAAGCTCAGCGCCCCCAGTCTCCTCCCCACTTCAGCTCGGCCCCATCTCTCCAGGACAAGGCGCCAGCAACCAAGCCACAGGCCGCACCAGCCCGTCTTTGATCCCGGGTGTTCGGACTCAGGGCCTCCGCCACCCCCTCCTAAACTCGGACCCTGGGCCGTGGGAACCCAATTAATGAACCCAAGAAGATGCCGGAACCTTCCTCAAACGAGGCCACTCTAGGAAATTGGGAATTTCACATATCGTTAGCACTCAGTCGACGTTTATTGGCCTAAGAACGAAAGAACCGGAAGATGCCCTTAAAAAACGTGGCGGCACTCTAGCTTCAATCGGTTGTCTCAACATCTCAAGAAACCTGGCATTGTATATGGCCCTCAAAAGATGACGCCACCCGGTCCACCACGGTTCAACGAGGACTAAGACATCTGCCCTCAACCATCATGGCGGCGCCACTCAGTTTGGCTTCCTGCCCCTAGGGATGATGGCCGCCAGGTGGCTTCACTTAGTTTCTCACCACCCCGGAAGACGGGGACCGGCGATTGGGCGGTGTCCAGAGGCTCCGAGAAGAAGGCCATCCGCGGTTGGGCAGCGTTGGGTAAGCTTGGTTTTAAAGGAGCCGGAGGTGGGAGCTGCGGAAGACCCGGGATCCACGGGAGGCGGCGGTGAGCAGCGCTTGGGGGAGGGCAAGGAGTGGCTGGAGAGAGGGCGGGAGTGGGGGCGGGGAGGGAAACTTCTGAACCATCTGGTCCCGGGCCGGGGGAGACCGCTGGGCGGGGACGCGAGGAGGGAGGGGGCGTCTGTGGGCGGGACCTCCCGGGATTGGAGTGAAGTGGGTATCTGCTTGACAGTGGATCCCTGGGGATCTACGCTGAGTTCGGAGATGCTCCAGCTCGGGCCGCCCCTGTCTGAGCGGAGCTTTGCGGCGCTGAAGCTTACAGGGGAAGGAGAAGCCTCGCCCGGCGTCTGATTGGTGGAACCGCGCTGTAGGATTCTTTCCTCAGGGATCCAGTCTAGGGGATCTGGTGGGATGGAGGGTCGTCGATGTGTGGAGTATTGCTTTGGAGTCCTCGGCCACTCGCTGGGAGAGGAGGAGGATCGCAGAGGGATCCAGCGGAAATAGCCTCCCAGGACCGGGATCCCCGTGGATCCCGGGGGATCTCGGGGCATAATCTGCAGGGACAAAGGCCTCGGGAGGCTCGGGCCGCGGGAGAACTGGGGCCGCTGCATTCTGGGTTCTGGCGGCAGGTGCCAGGCAGGGCGCGAGTGATCCGCTGATCGAGGCGGTGGCAGCGGGAGGACACCCGCTCCGGGCGACCGGCCGGGGGCGCCCTTTCGCGCCCCAGGGCTGCGGCCGCTGGGCTACGGGGAGCTGCGGGCGGACCATGAAGGGCGGAGCCCCAGGGAAGGGGCCAGCCCTCACCCCCCGCTCCCCCGCTCCCCCCTTACCCCAGGCCGCAGCCTGGGATTCCCCAGGGACCCCCCGGAGCCGCTGCGTCTCCCATGGACTTGCCCGGGGACTCCAGGTGAGAGCGCACCCGGCCCGCCTGTCTTGACCCCGGGAGATGGGGATCCTGGCGACCGTGCCGGGAAACTACAGACCCAGCGACAGGTTCGGGCGACCGTCCTCTGCTTCTTTCATCCTCCAGCCCGCCTGGCCAGCCGCGTCTGTGCCGCCAGCCTCTGACTCGAGCATTATGGGGAGCCAGGAGCCCGAAACGGCCGAGGCTGCAGCTCCCGGGGGCCCCTTCTCCCCTGGAAAAGGCCTCTCGGCGGGTCCTGGCCGTGGTGCTAGAAGATGTCATGGCTGTTCACATGGTGAGTCCCCTGAACCAAGAGACCCTCTATTCCCCCATGACATTCCTCACTACCAAACTCGGGCCAGATCCCTACTGAGGATAACTTAAGTCCAAATCCATCATTGTACTGAGCCCTCAGGCAGCCTCCCTCATGCTAGAGTCCTGCTTGGCTCCCACTTACTCCAACCTAGAATTGCGCAATGCCCATTCCCCCCACCAACGATTTTGGGCTGGAACCACATCCCTGTAACTCTGAGAAACTCTTCTGCTTTTTTTTTTTTTTTCTATCTGTTTTTTTTTTTTTTTTTTAGAGACAGGGTCTTGCTATGTTGCACAAGCTGGTCTCAAACTGGCATCAAGCGATCTTCCCATCTCTGCCTCCCAAAGTATTGGGATTACAGGCGTGAGCCACGGCGCCGGGCCGAAACTCTTCTGCTTCCTTCCCAGCCCAGCCTCCTTAGGAAGCAGGCTGAGGTCTTTGACTCCACTGCACAGATAAGAAAAACTGTGGCCCAAAAAAGGCAGTGACTCACCCTAGCTCACCCTGTCTTTTTCATTTCTCTAAACAGCGTGGATGAGATGACCCAGGTCCCACACACCTGCAGTTTAGGACTCTTAATATCTGGCCCCTAATTCAGTCCACTTCATCTCTTTGGATCCAAGTGAATTCTAGCCCCAATCTCTGTTATGTTTGTGGCTCAGGGCACTGTTAGGCACAGGGAGACCTTGTCCCGTCCAGCTTCATTCTATCACCTTGCTCTTGACACCTCTTTCTCTTCCAGGTCCCCGTGGTGCCCTCAAAGGAGACCTCCATCCCACGGCACCACAGCTACCGTCAGGATCCTGTCCACAGGCAGCCGCCTGCCTCGCCACCCCTGCAGGCCGGGTGGTCCTTGCAGGCCAGGTGAGCATGGCAGGATGGGGGCAAGCCGAGGGCCCAGCTGAGCCATTTTAATCTTGCTGTTCCCTTGCTAGGCCTCCCGACCCTCTGTGTTTGTGTCGCGAGCCCTTGAGCCGCATCCACCGGACCTCTTCCACCCTGAGGCGGCGATCAAGGACAACCCCTGGCCCAGAGGAGGGCCCTTCACAAAAGGTGGACCGGGCCCCCCAGCCCACCCTGGTGGTGATGCTAGAAGACATCGCCAGTCCTAGACCCCCAGCTGAGGTATGGGAACTGAGGGTACGGATGTCAAGGGTTCTGCTGGGTTCCAGCAGGGATAGAAGAAGGGTAGGAGGCCTGAGTCTTAGGTGGGTTTTTCTTGGGGTGAGGAGGATGGCATTTTAGGTGGCAGACACTGCCTGAGCAAAGACTATATAAAAACATCTTTGGCGTGAACCCAAGCAGGTATCCGGGAACTGAAAGAGTCAGGATGTGGGGCACTAAGGAGGCTTCCCTGCCTCCCCACAAACATCCCCTATTTTTATCCAGGGCTTCATTGATGAGACCCCCAACTTCATCATCCCAGCACAAAGGTGAGAGGGCTGGAGTAGGGATTATCAAAGGATCCAGGCAACAGCCATCATCCAGGTAGCCAGAGCTAGGGGCATCGGGACTGATTGATCCAATCCTTCCTTGTGGCATCTTAAAAAGCCTTAAGGGGCAGGGCACGCTCATGCCTAATGCCAGCACTTTAGGAGGCCAAGGCAGGAGTATTGCTTGAGCCCAGGAGTTTGAGGCCAGCCTGGGCAACCACATCACTGTGACCATATCTCTACAAAACGTTGTGTTTATTTATTTGTTTGTTTTTGAGACGGAGTTTTTGCTCTGTCGCTCAGGCTGGAGTGCAATGGTGTGATCTCGGCTCACTGCAACCTCTGCGTCCTGGGTTCAAGTGATTCTCCTGCCTCAGCCTCCCAAGTAGCTGGGATTACAGGCATCTGCCACCATGCCTGGCTAATTTTTGTATTTTTAGTAGAGAAGAGGTTTCACCATGTTGGCCAGGCTCTTGAACTCCTGACCTCAGGTGATCCACCCGCCTCGGCCTCCCAAAGTGCTGGGATTACCGGCGAGAGCCACCACGCTCAGACAAGATATTGTTTTAAATTAGTTGGATGTGGTGGTCCATGCATGTAGTTCTAGCCACTTGGGAGGCTGAGGTGGGAGGACTGCCTGAGCCCGGGAGTTCAAGGCTGCAGTGAGCTGAGATTGTGCCCCTGCACTCCAGCCTGGGCCACAGAGCAAGGCTCTGTCTCAAAAAAAAAAAAAAAAAAAACAGAAGAAGCCTTAAGGGATAGGGGAGTTGCTGGCTCAGGTGGGATACCTGGAAGTTCCCCTAGCCTTTACCTTCCCTTCACCCCAGAGCTGAGCCCACGAGGATAGTTCGCCAGCCAACGCCTCCACCCGGGGACCTAGAACCCCCATTCCAGCCATCTGCTCTGCCTGCAGATCCTCTGGAGAGCCCACCACCAGGTAAGGACTTGGGTAGAGATCGGATGAGACTTGGGGGTCTGGGACATCCTAGTTGAGCTTGGAAGTGTCAGGTACAGAGGTGGGGATAGGGCTTAAACCACCTCCCAGGGCAGGGCTTTGTATATGAAGATGGGATATCAATGTCAGAGGCTTGAAGTTCAATTCTTAAATGCAGAACTTAGTGTTTTAAGGGTGGGCTAATTCCCCTGTGCACAAAGTGGAGCATGTGGGGAGGGGCTGAGACACTGCAGCCAAGGAATATCCACCTGTGACCCTCTCCTTTCCTCAGCCCCAGATCCTGCTCTGGAGCTCCCATCCACCCCACCACCGTCCAGCCTTTTACGCCCCCGCCTCAGTCCCTGGGGCTTGGCCCCGCTCTTCCGTTCCGTCCGCTCCAAGCTGGAGAGCTTTGCTGACATCTTCCTCACGCCCAACAAAACCCCACAGCCCCCACCCCCGTCCCCCCCAATGAAGCTGGAGTTGAAGATCGCCATCTCAGAGGCCGAGCAGTCTGGGGCTGCTGAGGGCACTGCGTCTGTCAGCCCCCGGCCCCCAATCCGCCAGTGGCGGACTCAGGACCACAATACCCCAGCACCTCTCCCTAAGCCCTCTCTGGGCCGAAGCTACTCCTGCCCTGATCTGAGGCCCCCTGGCCCAGGTACCTGCACCTGGCCACCTGCTCCACCCCAACCAAGCCGGCCACGGCCGCGGCGGCACACTGTGGGTGGTGGGGAAATGGCCCGAGCCCCGCCACCCCCTCGGCCCTGTCTCCGGAAAGAGGTCTTCCCTCTCGGAGGAGTGGGAGCCTCCCCTTCTCTCGCCACATCTTGCTCGTCCACGGCATCCACTTCCTCCTTCTCCGAACCAGCAGAACCCAGGTAGTGCTCTCAAAAAACCCCCTTGAAGCCTGGCCGCAGCCTGGTCCAAGCCTGCTTCCCTGAGTATCCAGTGGGCAGGAGACGGGGGATAATGCAGTGAATCCTGTTTGTCCCTGAGCCTTGACCTTCTTGGCAGGTTGGGTTCAACCAAAGGGAAGGAGCCAAGAGCCTCAAAGGACCAGGTGCTTTCAGACCCTGAGACCAAGGTAGGCATTCAGATCGGGTAGAAGAGACTAGTGGGGGCCTGAGCCCATGTCACCCTTTCACCCTCTGCCCCATTTTTGCAGACCATGGGAAAGGTTTCTCGATTTAGAATACGCAGAACACCAGCCCGTCCTCAGCTAAACCTTACACCAATGGGACTGCCTCGACCAATCAGGTGAGGGGCTCACTGGGCATTGAGCTGTCTTGGCCAAACAGATGCAGGCTTATGTCCCCTGAAGTATAGCTTTGTCTCCCCTCAGGGAGCACAGTCCAGCCTGGAGGATTCAATTCGGTGTGGGGATGGTTTGTACTCAAAATTGCCTGTCTGCCTTATGTAGCACTCCTGGCCCTGACATGTCCGAGAAACTGAAATACAGACCAGGCCTTACCTGTCCCTTCAGGCCCCACTGGCCCAAGGTTTCTCAGTGGCCTCTGCTCTTTGCTCACAGGTTGAACAAGAAGGAGTTCAGCTTGGAAGAAATTTACACCAACAAGAATTACCAATCACCCACAACCAGGAGGTGAGACACTTGGAAGGCTAGAGGGTGGCAGAGGGAAATCTGGAGCTGTGGGGCACCCTGATAACCAGCTCCTCTCCTTGCCTTGTCCAGGACCTTTGAGACCATCTTCGAGGAACCCCGGGAGCGCAATGGGACTCTGATTTTCACCAGCTCAAGGAAGCTCCGGCGGGCTGTGGAATTTCGGGACAGCAGCCTTCCTCGATCACGAAGGCCGTCCCGTGGGGTCCGGGCTGCAGGGGGCAGGACTGTTCCTCCCAATGTGGCCCCCAGCCCTGATGTGGGCCCTCTGCTCCAGCAGCGGCTGGAGGAGCTAGATGCCTTGCTCCTGGAGGAAGAAACAGTAGATCGGGAGCAGCCCCACTGGACCTAGGTGCCCCATCTGCTGGTTATCCATCCTGAAGGGACGGGAAACCTCCCAGGCAGTTATTTTTTTTTTTCTATATATTTCTAGTAAAGTTTTCGATATGTTTCTGATTCTTTTGTCTCTCTAGCTGAGTTTAAGATTGATTTGGCCGATGTTTCTACATTGACCCCTAAAGGTCTGGGAACTGGGGCTGGTGCCAGAGATGGTGACAGGGGTTGGGTACAGAGTACAGGGAGGGGGTGAAGTGGTCACTTGAGATAGATAGATAGATAGATAGATAGATAGATAGATAGATCCACTCATGTCACTCAGGCTGGAGTACAATGGCACGATCTTGGCTCACTGCAACCTCTGTCTCCCGTATTCAAGCGATTCTCCTGCCTCAGCTTCCCAAGTATCTGGGACTATAGGCGTGCACCACCACACCCGCTAATTTTTGGATTTTTAGTAGAAACTGGGCTTCACCATGTTGGCCAGGCTGGTCTTGAACTTCTGACCTCAGGTGATCTGCCTGCTTTGGCCTCCCTAAGTGCTGGGATTACAGGCATGAGCCACCATGCCCGGCCTAGAGATACTCTCTTGATTAGAGGATTCTCCTGTGTGGAGGGACACTTCTGAATCAGTGCCAGATGATACTGTGACCCTAGACCCTGGTCTGGGTTCTCCCAATTCATTTATATCAAGGAGACTGAAAGGCCTATAGTGGGTCAAGGCCTTGAAGATCAAGATGGCCCTGAATTCCTGCTAACATGCAGGCCAGGACCTGCTGCTGGATTCAAGAGCTACGGCTAGGCCAGGTGCGGTGGCTCACGCCTGTAATCCCAGCACTTTGGGAGGCCGAGGCAGGTGGATCACAGGAGGCTAGGAGTTCGAGACCAGCTTGGCCAACATGGTGAAACCCCGTCTCCACTAAAAATACAAAAATTAGCTGGGTGTCTTGGTGTGTACCTGTAATCCCAGCTACTCAGGAGGCTGAGCCAGGAGAATTACTTGAACCCGAGAGGCAGAGGTTGTAATGAGCTGAGATCGCACCACTGCACTCCAGCTTAGGGGACACAGCCAGACTCTGTCCCTCCAAAAAAGCAAAACAAAACAAAGAGCTAAGAGTAATGGGCCATAATGAAGCACTCACGACGACTGTCATAGGCGCTTGACCTGCACATGTCCCTGCGACAGGGAATTAGTCATTTTATGGACGAGAAAGCAAAGCAGGCATCTCAGCACGCTGTCCACTTTTAAAACGGTAACCCGGGCAACCGAAGGCCAGAAATGGCTTTCTCTTTTTTTTTTTTTTAAGCCAGTCACATTGAGCAGTGGGGTGCATCTTTCATAACTGAGAGGCATCACAGGGCAGTGGCTGACATAGACGTGGCTAGGAGACTACCAGCCCGTCTGTGCGCGCATTCCTTTCCGTCCCAGTAAAATGGGTCTGACAGCATCTCCCTCGTGGAATTATTACCAAACGCAGTCACAAACGCGGAGAAGCGCTCATGCAGGTGCAAGGCATTTTCGAATTGCTAGCACTTGGGACCGCTGCCAGCAGCCGCGCCTGGAAGGGACGCGGCTGCCAGTTAGTGCGGCCGGCGCAGGCATAACACGCGGCCGCTCGGGCCACCCCGGGCCGCGGAACGACCCGCAAGCAGCCAGCCTGACGGCAGCGCCGCCACGCGCGTGCGCGAGACGCCAGGCTGTCTGTGGGCCGCGCTGAGCGGCGGAAAGGAGGCGATGACCTAACTGGCTGTAGAATGGAAGCTCTCGCAGCCGCGCGCCCCCCAGCGGCCAACCGCCCCCAACGCCTCAGGCCCCGCGTCTCCGCCCCTCGCCTCGACGCCATCAGGAGACCGGCCAATAAACAAACAGCAGGAAGAGGCGGGGCCCTGCGGGAACCGCCCCAAACACCTACTTCTAACCAGTCGAGTCACAAGACTGGGGGAAGGGCGGAGCCAATCTGACGTAACCCAATCCAAGATTTGAAGGCGGTTACATGCACCCACTCCCTCGGGTTTGGCTCCGCCCCTCGCCTTGACGTAGCCCTCCCAGCCTATCAGCGACTGCGCTCGTGGGGGGGGTGAGGGGAAGGGGGCGGAGAGTGGGAGGAGGCCGAGAGAGGAAGGAGGCGTAGGCTGAGGAGGAAGAGGGAGGAGGGGCAGGGAAGTCCTGGCGGAGAAGCGCCTTAAGACTCCAAAGGAGACAACAGGAGTTTGCGCTGGAGCTCCCCCGCTGCCCATCGGCCGTTCCGGATCCCCTAAGGCCCAAGTCGGACAGAGACGGAGGAAAGGAGGAAGAGACTTTTATGTCGGCGGACAGAGGAGCTGTACCCGTCACCGTTGCCTCACATCCGGGGCTTTGGAGGGCTGGCCTCGCGGCCCCGCCCCGCCTCGCGCCTTTCATGGCGACCGGAGGCGGAGGCTGGAGGAGCTGGGCCTGGAGGAGGCCCCTTTAAATCTCCTTAAAGGGGTGGCCACTGAACTTGGCGGACTCCAACGCCAGCCTTAAAGGGGAAGCCGCCGAACAGACGCTGACAAATTGAGAACTGTGCCGTTGGGAGAACTGGGGGAGTGGGGTTTTTCTTTACGTCCTCCTCTCCCACACACAAGAAGTCTTTTAAATTCAACTTAAAGGGGAAGTGGCCGCTTGTGGAGGACTAGAAATTAACTCCGAGCCCTTAAAGGGACGGTTTGCTGTTAGAAGGACCGTGGACTCCTTAAAGGGGTGGCCTCTTTGAGCCGGAGGACTTGAGACACTTTTAAAGGGGCGGTCTGCGTTTCGGGGCGAGCTTTCGGCCCCTTTTAAAGGGGTGGCCCTTCCTCTTCCTCGGGGAGACTTGCCTCGACCCCTGGCAGGGGGCGGTCACCGCACTAGGCCGCCGGACGCTGTCGGGTCGTCTTAAAGGGGCCGGGAGCTGGACAACTTGGGGCCTCGCCTTAAAGGGACGGCCGCCCCGTTTTCGCCGTCGCGGCCCCGCCGAGCCCGCAAGGGGGGCCCTCGGGCTTGTCGCCCCGGGGGCGGCGCCGGCTCCCCGGGCCGTGGCCTTGGGGCAAGCTCGGGGCCAGCAGATCCGGCTTTAAAGGGGAAGCCGTGGCCCTCTCGTCCCTGTGCAGCCGCCAGCGCCGCGCCTGCGACCCCGGGCCTGCGGACAGGCCGCTTCGGGCCCCGCCGCCTCCGGATGCGGCGCTGAGGGCGGTCGCCATGGAGACGGCAGCGGCCGCGGCCCCGGGCCCGGGCTGGGCAGCAGAGGGGGAGCGCCGACGGCGGCGCTGCTCGCGCCGAGACCGAGACCGGGAGCAGCGGCGCCGCCGAGGTCCAGGCGGCGACGCGCCCCGGGCCCTGTTGGCCGCCCCGCGCGGCTCCTCGTCCTCGTCGTCGCCGCCGCCGCCCGCCAGGCCTTGGTCGTCAGCTTCGTCTGGAGAGCGGCCTGGGGGCCCGAGACGCCGGCGGCCCCGTCCGAGACCTCGACCCCCGCGACCCCGAGCTCGGAAGCGGCCTGCCGGCTCGGGCAGCCGCGGGGAGGAAGAGGAGGAGGAGGAGGAGGAGGGGGGCGCAGACGACGGGGAAGCCGAGGAGGAGCCTGAGGAGGAGGAAGAGGAGGAGGAGGACTTGATCGATGGCTTCGCCATCGCTAGCTTCGCCACCCTCGAGGCCTTGCAGGTGGGGCCTAATGGGGCTGGGGGGCTTTGGGGGTTTCCGAGGGGCAGCAAGGAGGGTGCAGTGCCCCTAGTGGGTGGAGTTGAAGGGGGAATGCTGGCACCCCAAACCAGAGCAACCGGCTCCTCTGGCCAGGCCTCTGCCCCGCCCTGGGGTGGGAGGAGGTAGAGCTCGTCTCTGGGGACCCGGTTTCCCGGCCCGAGGGGTACTTCGGCAGCCTGGTCACCCCTAGAGGGATCGGGAGCTTGCCCTTTTCCATCCACCTCAGCCCCACCTCCTCCTCCACAGAAGGATGCATCTCTTCAGCCCCCAGAGCGACTGGAACATCGGCTGAAGCATTCTGGGAAGCGGAAGAGGGGGGGCTCCAGTGGGGCCACCGGGGAGCCAGGGGACAGCTCTGATCGAGAGCCTGGCCGGCCCCCTGGGGATCGGGCCCGAAAATGGCCCAATAAGCGGAGAAGAAAAGAGGTGAGCTTGTCCTTTAAAACTCTTTAGGCAGAATGTATTTCCCGCAGCCCCGTTTTTCATCAGCAACGCCACTGCCCCTTGTAAACAGAGACCCCAGTCTCTAAGGGCAAAGAGGCAAGTAGGGTAAATTTGAGCTCTCACTCATCTGGGTCTGACGAAGGCCTGTCTACAGTCAGGTGCACCTAGTTTTGCCTGATTTTGTGTCTACTTCTAACGTTTTGGTAATTCAGAGAGGCGTCAAAGGAACTTAGTTGGGTCATAAATTAATTGTGGTCCCTGCCCTTCCTCGAGGTGGTGGCAGTCCAGCAGCAAAGAAATAGCAAGCAAACACCTAGACCTTAATTTGAGAAGCTACAGAAGACAAAGATGGGGAGAGATGCTACAGAAACCCACATGAGGAAGCCGCTTGTGCTGCCTGGGGGATGGGAGGAGAGTTGTGGTTGGGGAAAGCCCCCTAGGATGTCTTAGTCAGGTCCTGAAGTATAGTCAGAAGTTTGCTAAGAAAAGACACGGGGAAAAGTTGTTTTGAGCAAGAGCACGAAGACGTGAGGACCTGGCGTATTTAGGGAATGGTGAGAGCACTGGGACCCGAGTGGGCAGTGGCGGGAGAAGCAGCTGGGAGGAGAGGCTGAGAGTAGATCCTGGAGGCCCGTGAGCGCCCTGCTGGGAGCTGTGACTTTCCCAGCCGCCTCAGCAGCCGCCTCCCTCACCTCTGGACTCTGGTCTTCCTCAGGCGTCCTCCCGTCACTCTCTGGAAGCTGGATACATAGTAAGTGCTATCCACCTGTCCTGGCCCCTCCCCGCTCCACCCTGGGCCTCTTCCCTCTCGTGACACCTCTGTCTTTCCTTCTCCCCAGTGTGACGCGGAAAGTGATCTGGACGAGAGGGTGAGTGGGGCTAGAGCTTGGGTGGGCAGTGTCACTGCTTGTAAAAGGGACTGCAGCATAAAGGCCTTCTACGTGCAGCAGACAGCCTTCCCTTGAGTGAGAAACATGGCTTAGGTTGAGTCAGGATTAGGTTTTTGGGAGGAACGGGGGTGGATTGCGAGGGTAAATGGCGTCATTTTTTCTTTTGGTGACTAGGGTTAGCTGACCAAGGAATGGACGGTCCGTGCTTTGGCATACTATCCTTTCCAAAGCCCTTGAGCTACTTCTGGTTCTCCACGGAAACCCAGAGTGGCTGTGGCACTGAGATGGGCCTTCTGCCCATCTTAGAATGAAGATCTAGATTCAGGTCTGAGCAGAGACCACAGATAGAGTAGTGAGGACGCTAAATCATTATAGTCAGTGTAGGGACTCAGCCCATAAAGGTGTATTTGAGTTTATTCTTAGAGGCGATTTGCTTGTTGTGAGATAGTATGTCCTAGAAGTTAATGCTCTACCCATTGGGCCCATGTAAGTAAGTCAATTTGCACTCCCTGATGTGTGTCTTGTTTTTGTTTCAAAAGTTGGCTGGATAGGACTGTGGTGAACCAGAGGGTTCTTGTCCATTTCCTTCATCCATCTCTATCTGTCTAGGCTGATTGTTGCTACGAGAACAGGGGGCCCATTCTTGAGGCAATCTGCAAGCCTGAGTTTTAATGAGGAATCTCCGGATTCTTAAATATCTGCAGTTGGTTTAAAACTTTTACCAACGCTGGTGGACCAAATAAATCTGTAAGCCAGGGAGGCCTGTGGGCCAGCAGCTAGTGACCTCGGACGTTTTGGTTTGGTTTGCCTGCTTCTCTGCTGCTTCAACGCTGCCTCCATTTAGTCCTCCTGGCCTATCGGATTCTTGGGGTCAGCTGCTCCACTCTGCTTTTTCTCCAAGCTCAGCCCCCTAGAGCCCAGTCTTTGATGGATCTCAGCTAAACTGAAGGAACAGACTTGCCACTACCACCAGTTCCTAGCAGCCTCCAGAGGCTATTTGGCCTTCCTGGATGGAGGCCTGGCCCACCCACAACCTAACTCTATCCCTTGCCCTTCTTCCCCAGGTCTCCGATGATGACCTCGACCCATCCTTTACTGTCTCAACCAGCAAAGGTTGGTCCCAAGGTCTGGGGCTGGAGGCACGGGAGGGCAGTGGGGTGAGCATGAGCTTCAACTGAGCATGTCTGCCATCCTGCCCCACAGCCTCGGGCCCCCACGGCGCCTTCAATGGGAACTGTGAAGCAAAACTCTCCGTGGTCCCTAAAGTGTCGGGCCTGGAGCGGAGCCAAGAACAGCCCCCGGGGCCCGACCCGCTGCTAGTGCCTTTCCCCCCAAAGGAACCACCGCCTCCACCGGTCCCTCGGCCTCCTGTCTCACCCCCTGCACCCCTGCCGGCCACTCCCAGTCTGCCACCCCCACCCCAGCCCCAGCTGCAGCTTCGGGTCTCACCCTTCGGCCTCCGCACTTCTCCATATGGCAGCAGCCTGGACCTCAGCACTGGCAGGTGAGTGGTCTGGGGGGTTGATGCGGTCCGGAAGGGCCTGGTCAATTTGGTGGCGGAGACACAGGATGGTACCTGTGGGGTATGACTTAAAGAAGGATTCTGAGGCTGAAAAGTTTGAGGAAAACAAATGGAAAGAGATGACTGCAGGACTTATTTAGTCCGTTACACATTCCCGTGCAGGGGAATCCAGGCTGTGCTGTTTCCCAGTTGTATTTGCTGGTGAGAAGGCTTTTTCAGGCAGGCAAGTCTGCTCGGAATAGTGTTCTTTGGAACATACTTTGGGAAATGCTGACATGATGGTTAAGAGCGCTGGCTTTGGTGTCAGACCCAGATTTAAATTCTTGCTCTGACGCTTCCTGGCTGTGTGATTTTTGACAAGTCACTTAACCCCTCTGAGCCTTGATTTCCTCTTTTTGTCAAATGGAATAATCATAGTACTTTCATCTTAAAGCTGTTATGAGGATTAACTACGAGTGAATGCAGTGTTTCCCAAAGTGTGTACATTCAGCATCAGTGATATATGGGATGATTTCAGGTCTTACGTGAGTACACTTTAAAAAATAGTCCTGAGTTAGCTTTTGTGAGCTTTAGAAAGCTGAGTGTCATGCCTCGGCCCCTTGATTTCACACGCGATTGCTTAGGGGGAGGCTAAGTTAAAAAAAAAAAAAGGAAATTGAGTTGAGTTCTTAAAAGAAGCCATTAATGCAGTTCAGATGGTTACTCTGCTGGGCAGCAGTGGGGAAGGTGGCGTGGAGTGTTGGAGACTTGGATTAGCTTTTAAAGCAGGTGCCAGCACTTGGCCTACAGCAGGTGCTCGCCACAGGGTAAGAACTATTGACACTTACTATTGATGCTCTCTTTTGTCACCGTCATTGTCATTGTTATTATTGAGAAAACTAAGGCTCAGAGAGGGGCAGTGACTTGCTCAAGGTCACCCCGGGCATTCATGGCAAGATGGGCCTAGAATTCAGGTCTTCTGACTCCCAGGCCAGGCCAGTGTGGTGCTGCTTCCACTGTTGTAGGGTGGGACCCCAGGTGGCT
Organism: Pongo abelii; assembly: GCF_028885655.2. Classification (NCBI taxonomy): domain Eukaryota; kingdom Metazoa; phylum Chordata; class Mammalia; order Primates; family Hominidae; genus Pongo; species Pongo abelii. The sequence continues at coordinate 32,853,985 of NC_072003.2, forward strand.
TGTTCTAATTAAGCGTCAACATGAATGATCTGTTCTGTGCTGTGGTTGAGTCAGAAAGGGAAAGTCATCTGGCCAGAGATGGCAGAGGCAGCTGTGTGGATGCAGAGACTTAGGGAGAAGTGGGGGTTGCTGGGTGTGGGAGGCACCTCAGTCTGAGAACGGATTCCCTTGTGGGGGGCAGTCCTGGGGCCGGGTTCTGCCACCTCCCGTGTTGGAGAACCAGGGTCACGATATCACCCAGGCTTCTGACCCCCTCCCGTCAGAGCTGGCACCTCCCAACCCCTCACTCATCTCCCCACTTCTCTCCCCAGCTCTTCACGGCCGCCCCCCAAGGCCCCGGCCCCTCCCGTGGCTCAGCCTCCCCCCTCATCATCCTCTTCGTCCTCCTCCTCCTCATCTGCCTCCTCCTCGTCCGCGCAGCTCACCCACCGGCCCCCGACGCCCTCACTGCCCCTGCCTTTGTCCACCCACAGCTTTCCCCCTCCCGGGCTGCGGCCCCCCCCACCACCCCACCACCCCTCCTTGTTCTCCCCTGGCCCCACCCTGCCCCCACCCCCACCCCTGCTGCAGGTGCCAGGGCACCCTGGGGCCTCAGCCGCTAACGCCCTTTCTGGTGAGTTTGGGGTCCTGGCCGGGGGGTGGGGGGCCATCACCCCAGGCTCGGGCCCAGTTGGCTTTGGGGCACCTGGGCCTCAGCAGACAGCAGGGCTTGAGGAGGGAGTGGCTCGAGGCCAGAGGGAAGGCAGTCACCTGGGCCTAAGGAGGCTGATGTGGCGACAGCATTAAAGCCTTCTCCCGTCCCCTCCCACAGAGCAGGACCTGATCGGCCAGGACCTGAACTCTCGCTACCTGAATGCCCAGGGTGGCCCTGAGGTGGTGGGGACAGGGGGCTCGGCCCGGCCCCTGGCCTTCCAGTTCCACCAGCACAACCACCAGCACCAGCACACCCACCAGCACACCCACCAGCACTTCACCCCTTATCCCCCGGGCCTGCTGCCACCCCACGGCCCCCACATGGTGAGCTCCTCATTGGGCTGGCGATGAGGCTCGGAGGCCTCAGGGGAGGGCATGGCTTCCGGGGGAAGGCCCGGGTCCCTGGCTGGCAGCTTACTCTTCCCTTCTCTTCCCTAGTTTGAGAAATATCCAGGAAAGATGGAAGGCCTTTTCCGACATAATGTGAGTGTGTGTGTGTGTGTGCGTGTGGGGTGTGTGGTGTGGGCGTGGTTGCGTCCATGCGTGTGACCCTGACTGCTGGGGTCCAGTCTTCAGCACAAAAGCAAGAGCCTTGAGCCTGGGACAGCTCCCTGGGGGGCTTTAGGGTGGAGGCCCGTGGACTGACGGGCAGGCTGGACTTGGGCTGCGCCTCCACCCCCACCTGGACTAGTCCCCCTTCTCTCCACAGCCGTACACGGCCTTCCCTCCCGCAGTGCCCGGGCTGCCTCCAGGCCTCCCGCCGGCTGTCTCCTTTGGCTCCCTGCAGGGGGCCTTCCAGCCCAAGGTGAGCTCCCAATCCAGACACCACCACCGCCTACCATCTTGACAAACCCAGACACGCTGGGTCCGAGCACCCTCCTCCCATTCCCCAAAGTCCTGCCTATCCTCCTGCCCTGCCCTGCTGCACCCAGTTTTCTCCAAAGCCATGATCCCTCCCTGCCCAGTGTCCCAGCTTGGTTCTGGACCCCTTTGTGCTTGGTGCCAGCTCTCCTGTCTGATCCCTCCACTCCCCTTTCCCAGAGCACGAACCCTGAGCTGCCACCACGACTGGGGCCGGTGCCGAGCGGGCTCTCCCAGAAGGGGACACAGGTGAGGGGGCCAGGGCAGGTCCTGGGGGAGCTGGAAGGTGTGTTGCGGGGAGAACAGAACTGACTTGAGGAGAGTGAACTGCTGATTCCTCCCTTGAATTCACAATCGGGTGTTCCTGGGTGTCTAATAGAGGGAATTTCTGTAAATAGCTGGCTTTCCCAGGCATGAGGAATGAGAGTTTCATGAGCTTGTCCCAGAAATAAGATGATTAGCACAGTGATTTTTGTAGTGGTTTTCAAACTTTTTAATAAAGTTACAAAACACTTTTTTTCCAAATGACATCATACCAGGAAGCCCTGTTCGGAAAACAAAAGATAAGCTGCCCCTTGGTGAAGTGAGGAGAGCCAGAGCCTCCCTCCCCTTAGCACTTGCGGCAGCGTAGACCCCAGGGCTGCGGGAACATTGTGAAACGCACAGGACCAGTTTCCTACAGGGAAGACTAGGCCAGAGGTTTTCCAACTTCCTTCAAAGGCATTTTTCCTAAAGAAATCTTAAACAGACTGCTATACTCTAAAGTTGGTAATAGGATAGCTTCTCTGAGAAACCTGTCCTGCCTGCCCCCTCACCACCCGCAGCCTTCCAGCAGGGCACCTCCCTGGGGCTTGGTTCAGAAACCTTGTGCTGGAGGAGAGATGCCTAGACTGGGAGAGATGGGGAAAGGAGTTTGGGCCTGAGCAGGAAGGGTTTGAGGGAGTCCCAGTGTCTCAGGCATGTTGGGGGTGAGTGGATGCTGTGGAGATGCGAGGCGCCTGGCCCAGGACTCGGGTCTGAGTCGCCTCCCATCTCTCCTTTGCCATCCCCAGATCCCCGACCATTTCCGGCCACCTTTGAGGGTGAGTTGTGTGAGGACCTCAGGCTGCATGAGGCTGGGGGCTGGTGTTAGCGTGTTTGGCTAAGGGGGGTTTTGCTTGGGAATAAGTGAGAAGCCCAGAACATGGAGGCAGCCAGATGTGGAACAGCAGAGAGTGAGGGCTTTCAAGTTGCAGACCTGGGCTCGGATGGAACTGGCCATGGGACCTTGGGCAAGGCAGTTGATCTCTCTGAGCCTCAGTTTCCTAGGCTGTAAAATGAACCTAGTCATCCCTTGGTTGTAGGAATGATGAGTAGGGATATTTTGTGGCGAGGCTGGGCCCAGAGCCAGGCTTGGAGTGGATGATGAGTGAACGTTCTTTCCTTCCCTTTCCCTTTGGTCATCCTTCTGGGGCGGCAGAAACCAGGGAAGTGGTGTGCCATGCACGTGCGTGTGGCTTACATGATCCTGAGACACCAGGAGAAAATGAAGGTACTGGGGCCGGAGGGCTGGGGAGAGTGGGTCTCAGAGTCAGGGGAGGACTGAGCTCTGGGCATTGGCTCTCAACAGAGCTCAGCAGAATCTTGGCCAGAAACATTGTCTCCTGTCCGCCATCACTGCTGAACAGTTCTATGGCTGGCACCTTAGTTCTCTGGCTCATTAGGGGGCTGCTCAGAGAAGGCTCCGAGAGAGGCAGAAGATAGGCATCCAGGCCCCATCTGGGTGCCAGCCAGCCTTTGGAGGGGAACCACGGGTGAGAGAACAAGAGGGAGACCAGACCGGCTCCTCATGTACTGCCCCTCTCCCTGTGTCCCACACAGGGTGACTCCCACAAGCTTGACTTTCGGAACGACCTCCTGCCCTGCCTTCCGGGGCCCTATGGGGCCCTGCCCCCTGGGCAGGAGCTCTCCCACCCGGCCTCCCTCTTCACTGCGACTGGTGAGTCTGGCCAGCCCCCTCGGGCCTGAGGTTCCCTGTCTATAGCCTGAGGCCCAGCTTGTGCCCACTCAGCCTCATCAGAATCTCCCACCTCTCTGCCCCAGGTGCCGTCCACGCTGCAGCCAACCCTTTCACGGCAGCTCCCGGGGCCCACGGACCCTTCCTGAGCCCCAGCACCCACATTGGTAAGAGCCAAGGGCGTGTTGGGCAACCCAGGCTTTGTCCCTGACTTCCAGGAGATGGAAATCAGACCCAGCAGGCAGCTGGAATGCAGGATAGACCTGGTTGCACTTGCTTAGTGACCTTGGGCAGGTTACTCTACCCTCTCTGAGCCTTGATTTCCTCATCTGTAAAATGAGTAGGGAAAGGCAGGGCTACTTCAGTCTCTGCCAGCTGGAGCCCTGTCTCCCAGTAGCCAGTGGCAGGGGCAGTATGCCACCTAGAAGGGGAAGGTGGGGAGGCCATGCTGGCCCAGGGGAGAGCATGGCCACTGACTCCTAGGATCTTGGCAGGCTTCTTGGGGAGGTTTCACCTGGGTTTGGGTGGACAAGGAGGAGTTCAGCCTGGTGGCTTGGAGAAAGGTGTTCCTGGCTGGGGACATGGTGACATTCCAGTGGCGGGATAGGTTAGTTGTTTTGTCTGGCTGTGTGACGCATGCATGAAGTTAGGGTCAGGTCGGGAAGTGCCCTGCATGTCAGGTGGGGGGAAGCCAACAAGGTCTTCAGGCTTGCTGCGGAGCGGAGATCTGCTGTGATGGGTCCGGGCGGCTGGTGTTGGGGAGTTGGGGAGAAGAGCGTGACTTCATGTCAAGGAAGCCCTGGGTTGGTACCGCTCCCTGGCTAGATGACCACTGGCAAGTCATTTCACCTCTCTGAGCCTGTTTCATCATCTTCAAGTGGGCATGATCCTAACCACCTCTTGGGCTTTTTGTGAGGTTAACCGACAGGGTGCTTGTCAAAGCTCAACACCTTCCTGGCCCAAGGAAGTGCTCAGCACATGGCTGCTGAAAGCAGGCAGCTGAGGATTCCAGGCGCCGGTCCTGCCTCTGCCCAGCCAGGCCTGGTGCCTGCTCAGCACCGGCTGCCCAGTGCTCTGACCACCCCCGTTTCCTCCTACAGATCCCTTTGGGCGTCCCACAAGCTTCGCCTCTTTGGCTGCCCTCTCCAACGGGGCCTTTGGAGGCCTGGGCAGCCCCACATTCAGTGAGTGCGGGTGCGGTGGGGTGGGGGCGCTGCGGCCACGGGGTGAGAGCTCAGGCGGGGGTCTGGGAGGAGGCCTGAATGGGGCCTCCCACTCCTGGCCCCTGTCACTCTCTGCTTCACCCTCTGCCCAGACTCCGGCGCCGTCTTTGCCCAGAAAGAAAGCCCAGGGGCCCCACCAGCCTTCGCCTCCCCACCGGACCCATGGGGCCGCCTGCACCGCAGTCCTCTGACCTTTCCTGCCTGGGTCCGGCCCCCTGAGGCCGCCCGGACTCCAGGCTCAGACAAGGAGCGGCCTGTGGAGCGGAGGGAGCCCTCCATCACCAAGGAGGAGAAGGACAGGTGTGCTTCCCGCCCACCCCACCTCTGCCCCACTCTCAGCCCCTGCTGTCCCTGGAGAACTTCATTCTCTGCCCACACCTGCCCTCCAGGGACCTCCCCTTCTCACGGCCCCAGCTCCGAGTTTCTCCTGCTACTCCCAAGGCCCGGGCTGGTGAGGAGGGGCCTCGGCCAACCAAGGAATCCGTGCGGGTAAAGGAAGAGCGGAAGGAGGAGGCTGCCGCCGCCGCTGCTGCTGCTGCTGCCGCTGCTGCTGCTGCCGCCGCCGCAGCAGCCACTGGGCCCCAGGGCCTTCACCTGCTGTTTGAGAGGCCCCGGCCGCCCCCGTTTCTGGGCCCTAGCCCACCAGATCGCTGTGCTGGCTTCCTGGAGCCAACCTGGTTGGCAGCACCCCCACGCCTGGCAAGGCCACCCCGCTTCTATGAGGCGGGTGAGGAGCTAACTGGACCCGGGGCCGTGGCCGCTGCCCGCCTCTACGGTCTGGAACCTGCTCACCCCTTGCTCTACAGCCGCTTGGCTCCTCCACCACCACCTGCTGCGGCCCCGGGAACCCCTCACCTTCTCAGCAAGACCCCACCGGGAGCCCTTTTGGGGGCACCACCTCCGCTTGTGCCCGCCCCCCGGCCCAGTTCCCCACCTAGGGGTCCTGGCCCAGCTCGGGCTGACAGGTGAGGGGAAGGTGGGGGGGTCGGGGCAAAGCTCCATCTCCCCTTCCTTTAACCAGGTCCTAGGGCTGAGGTTTTAAGCCAGGGCTGGAGGGCAAAGGTCATAACCTCACCAGCCACCTCTGAGGTCATGGAACCTGGGAACAGAAGCCTCAACCCCCATGAGACCAAGCATCACATGGAGTATAGGGTCACTGGGAGAGCAGAGCTCACAGCCTCTAGAGAGGGAGAGGGGCGTGTGCATGGGAGTGTGGCTCATCTTGGGGGCCATGGGGCCTACTGAGGTACACCTTTGCCCCTCTAAGGGCCTCTAGGCCCTGGGCCTGCCTCCCCAAGGGCTCACTAAGCCAGAGGCCAAAGTGCCCCCTCCCCTTCACCTACCACCCAAGTCCTCATGCCCTCCGAGGGCTGGGGGAGGAGGGGCTCAAGGAAGGGGGGTTCCATGTACATATTTATCACCCCTTTCACATAGCCCCAAGACCTTTTGTACATTTTTACAGGGGTGCCCCTCCCAACAGTCCCCTTCCTGGTTAATTAAACCCTCAGACTGGTGCTGTGTTCCTAGCCTCTGGCCTCTCTGTGGGGGAAGGGGACTACAGGAGGAAGAGCTGGGAAGGGACAGTCAGGCTTCTCCCTGGGAAGGTGGGGCCAGCAGGAGATGACCAACAGGGGGCGGGACCTGGGGACCTGGGCTGGAGGGAAGGGCAGAAGCTTCCTGCTTGGCTGACAGCCCCGGTTCCCCCAACATGTTCCCGTTCACTCTGCCCCCACCCCCAAAGGCTCAGCCTCTAAATCTCAGACTCCACCACCTCTTAATGGCTCAGTCCCCCTCACCCCATTTCCAAGTGCCCCCAGGACTCCTGGGCCCTGCTTCCCTGAACCCTGTTCTCCAAAACCCTGCCCCAGGCTAAGGGTGGCCAGAGAAGGTCACCATGTACCACACACCAAAGAAGGGGGTCGGCCCAGGGGTGGGCGACACAGGCAGCTTCTTCGGCAGCCTCACGGCAGCAACCCCAGCCTTCCCAAAGCAGCAGGCGCCTCCAGGCTGGGGCCCAACCTAGAAGGCAGGGGTCAATCTAACAAAACCCTAACGTTGACTTTTTTCCCCGGTGGGGCTTATTCTGTAACATGACTTGCGAATATTTATATAAAAATGAGTGTTACAATGAGACCCCCGGCTTCTCTTTGAGTGTGTGTGGGGTGGGTTGGACCAGGGTAGGGTGTGTGGGTCCTGGGGTAAGGGAGGGATGAGGACAGTACTGTCCATATCCCACCAAGGTTTTCCTCCCTGCCATCCACTGGGCGAGTTGGTCTGCCACTTCTGGAGGGATGGGTTCGAGGGTTGGGCACTGAAGTTTTTCACATTGTTTTTCTATAACCCAGGAATACATAGTATGTAGGATTCCAGCAACCCAGCAAGACACTGAGCAAAACATTAAATTTCTCCTTCACCTGCCAGCCTTCCCAAGCCCCATCCCCTTCCCCCAGGTAACCGCTGTAAATCATTAGGTGTATATTCTTCAGGTCTTTTTTATGTGTTCCCACACATGTCTGCACAGGCAGAGTATGTTTAAAAAGATCTATAATTTAAAATTTTTCTGTTTTTTGTTGAGTAATACAGTCATTATAAAACCATTCAAACACACAAATACAGAACACGGAAGGAAAGTGCCCCATCATCCCACCTCTTGAGGATAACCAGTTTTTGTTTTGTTTTGTTTTGTTTTTTTGAGACGGAGTTTCACTCTTGTTGCCCAGGCTGGAGTGCAATGGCGCGATCTCGGCTCACTGCAACCTCTGCCTCCCGGGTTCAAGCAATTCTCCTGCCTCAGCCTCCCGAGTAGCTGGGATTACAGGCATGCGCCACCACGCCTGGCTAATTTTGTATTTTTTTTTTTTTTTTTTAATAGAGACGGGGGTTTCTCTATGTTGGTCCGTCTGGTCTCGAACTCCCAACCTCAGGTGATCTGCCTGCCTCGGCCTCACAAAGTGCTGGGATTACAGGCGTGAGCCACCGCACCTGGCAACCACTGTTAATTGTCGGGGAAATTCCTCCAGTTATTTTTCTAGCTACTACAGGTCACTGCAACAAAGCGAGGCACATGAATTTTTTCATTTCCTGGTGCATATAAATGTTATGGTTCTGGCTGGGCGTGGTGGCTCACCCCTGTAATCCCAGCACTTTGGGAGGCTGAGGCGGATGGATCACGAGGTCAGAAGATCGTAGACCATCCTGGCCAACATGGTGAAACCCCGTCTCCACTAAAAATACAAAAATTAGCCAAGCATGATAGTGTGCGCCTGTGGTCCCAGCTACTCAGGGGGCTGAAGCAGGAGAATTGCTTGAACCCAGGAGGTGGAGATTGCGGTGAGCTGAGAACGCCACTGCACTCCAGCCTGGGCGACAGAGTGAGACTCTGTTTCCAAAAAAAAAAAAAAAAAAAAGTTACTGTTCCACAATACTGCAGTCTAAGTGAGCAATAGTGTTATGTCTATGAAAACAGGGTACATCCCTTAATTTTTGAAATGCTAAGAGTCATCTGAGCTTTTGCAAGTCGTAGTCTTTTTGCTGGTGGAAGGTCTTGCCTCATTGGTGATGGCTGCTAACTGACTGAGGTGGTGGTCGCTGAAGGCTGGGATGACGCCAGTTTCTTGACAACAAGGAATTTTGCCTCGATTGCCTCTTCCTTTCACTTGAACACTTAGAGGCCATTGTAGGGTGTTATTAATTGGCCTAGTTTGAATATTGTCTCTGGGAAGAGGGAGGCCCAAGCAGAGAGAGAGAACAGTTAACGCACATTTATTGATTGAGTTCGCCCTCTTACATGGGCACTGTTTGTGGCACCCCAAAGCAATTACAATAGTAACATCAAAGATCACAGATCACTATAACAGATACAATAATGGAAAAGTTTGAGATAATGTGAGAATTAACAAAATGTGACACAAACACGAAGGCCAGGCGTGGTGGTTCACGCCTGTAATCCCAGAACTTTGGGAAGCCAAGATGGGTACATCCCTGAGGTCAGGAGTTCAAGATCAGCCTGGTCAACATGGTGAAACCCCGTCTCTACTACAGAACACAAAAAGCTGGGCATGGTGGCTGACTCCTGTAGTCCCAGCTACTCAGGAGGCTGAGGCGGGAGAATCACTTGAATCCGGGAGGTGGAGGTTGCAGTGAGCTGAGATCGTGCCACTGCACTCCAGCCTGGGTGACAGGGCGAGACTCTGTCTAAAAAAAAAAAAAAGCAAGTCACTACTAAACTGGGCTGCCAGGGCTGGTGCCTACCTGAGCTCCTATAGAATTAACTGAGTGGCCTTATTCTAAGTATGCCTGCTTTTTTTCTTTTTTGAGACAGGGTCTCACTCTGTCACCCAGGCTAGAGTGTGGTAGTATGATTTCAGCTCACTGCAACCTCCACCTCCTGGGCTCAAGCAGTCCTCCCGCCTCAGCCTCCCGAGTAGCTGGGACTATAGGCATGCACCACCATGCCCAGCTAATTTTTGTATTTTTTGTAGAAACAGGATTTTGCCATGTTGCCCAGGCTGGTCTCAAACTCCTGGACTCAAGCCATCTACCCCCTCGGCCTCCCAAAGTCCTGGGATTACAGGTGTGAGCCACCACACCCAGACTTGTTTTGCTTTTGAGCAAAACAACAGCTGGTCTGTTGCCCCGGCTAGAGTACAGTGGTGCAATCAATCACAGATCACTTCAGCCTCGAACTCCTATTCCCAAGTGATCCTCTTGCCTCAGCCTCCTGAGTAGCTGGAACTACAAGCCTGTGCCACCACATTTGGCTAGTTTTAAATTTTTGTAGAGACAGGGTTCTTGTCTTGTTGTCCAAGCTGGTCTCAAATTCCTGGTCCCAAGCAATCCTCCTGCCTCAACTTCTGAAAGCACTGGAATTACAGGCGTGAGCCACTGTGCCTGGCCCATAAATGTACCTGTTGCCTTAGGAAAGATGCAGCCAACATTCCCTGCCACCACCACACATATCCAGGACGTCTAGGGAAGGCTCAAGTCTAGATTGCTCCCACAGAAATCAGAAACAGGTGACCAGAAGGTGAAAGTTGGCTTGCAGACAAGATTTCACATGGAAGTTCTTGTTTTCAGCTTCTCTTGAAAAATCCAAAAATCTGTGGTCACTAGACCTGCGTAATTACCCCCAAGGGTTTCCTTTGAAATAGGGCATAATCTCACCAGATTGCCACTGTCCTCTCCACTCTGTTGTCTTGGAGTAGACCACCGTCACGATTCAGGCTACCTCTCTGGCCCCTATAGGCATTTCAGAGTGACTCTCAGTGAAATATTTTCTTTCTCTCTCTCTCTCTCTTTTTTAAGACAGAGTCTTGCTCTGTTGTCCAGGCTGGAGTGCAATGGCACAATCTCAGGTCACTGCAACCTGCGCCTCCCGGATTCAAGCGATTCTCCTGTCTCAGCCTTGCAAGTAAGTAGCTGGGATTACAGGCATGCACCACCATGCCTGGCTAATTTTTTGTATTTTTAGTAGAGACAGGGGTCACACTAAATGTTGGCCAGCCTCGTCTCGAACTCCTGACCTCAGGTGATCCGCCTGCCTCAGCCTCCCAAAATGCCGGGATTACAGGCTGAGCCACCGTGCCCAGTAGAGTTAAATATTTTCTAGACATGCCTATCCCACCTCTCCTAGATCTCTCCCCAAGCACCTCAGATATCCCAAATTAAGTCATCTTCGAGATCTGATGCCCCACTTCCCCCAAGGTTTCCATCTCTGTGTCATCAGCACTCAAGTCAGAAACCTCCCTCTTCCCTCACTTGATGCAGTTTCTGAGCTGCCTTTGATTCTTTCAACCACTGTTGACTTCATCCACAGTGTCAGGCACTGCACTTAGTGGCTGGGGATACAGAGGTACACAAAACAAACCCCAGCCATCCTGGAGCTTACATTGGACTATGAAAGAGGACAATTACAGAAGCTAATGACAAAGAATTCCAAGGGCCGGGCGTGGTGTCTCTGCCTGTAATCTCAACACTTTGAGAGGCTGAAGTAGGCAGATCACCTGAGGTCAGGAGTTCGAGACCAGCCTGGGCAACATGATGAAACCCTGTCTCTATTATAAAAATACAAAAATTGCTAGGTGCGGTGGCTCACGCCTGTAATCCCAACACTTTGGGAGGCCGAGGCAGGCGGATCACAAGGTCAGGAGATCAAGACCATCCTGGCTAACACAGTGAAACCCCGTCTCTACTAAAAATACAAAAAATTAGCCGGGCATGGTGGCGGGTGCTCCTGTAGTCCCAGCTACTCGGGAGGCTGAGGCAGGAGAATGGCGTGAACCCGGGAGGTGGAGCTTGCAGTGAGCCGAGATGGCGCCACTGCACTCTAGCCTGGGCAAGAGTGAGAGACTCCATCTCAAAAAAAAAAAAAAAAAAAAAAAAAAAAAAAAAAAAACCTTAGCCAGGTGTGGTGGCGCACACCTGTAATCCCAGCTACTCAGGAGGCTGAGGCAGGAGAATCACTTGAACCTGGGAGGTGGAGGTTGCAGTGAGCCAGGATTGCGCTATTGCACTCCAGCCTGGGCGACAGAGCCAGACTCTGTCTCAAAAAAGAAAAAAATGCATTTTTAATTTTTCTGGGTACGTAGTAAGTGTATATATTTATGTGTTACAAGATATTTTGATACAGTCATGCAACGTATAATAATCACAAAAATATGGAAAGCTTCACGAATTTGCATGTCATCCTTGCTAAGGGGCCATGCTGACCTCTGTATAATGTTTTAGTATATGTGGCTGGGTGTGGTGGCCCACGCCTGTAATCCTAACACTTTGGGAGGCCCAGGTGGGCGGATTTCCTGAGGCAGGAGCTTGAGACCAGCCTGGGCAACACGGTAAAACCCCGAAGTCCCTTCGTCACTCAGGCCGAGGCAGGCCCTTGAGCCCAGGAGTTTGAGACCAGCCTGAGCAACATGGTAAAACCTCATCTCTATGAAAAATACAAAAATTAGGATGTGTCGGCCGTGCGCCTGTAGTCCCAGCTACTTGGGAAACTGAGGCAAGAGGATCACTTGAGCCCAGGAGGTTGAGGCTACAGTGAGCAATGATGGCACCACTGCACTCCAGCCTGGGAGACAGAGCAAGACCTTGTCAAGAAAGAAAGAAAGAAAGAGAGAGAAGAGAGAGAGAGGAAGAGGAAAGTTATACATATACATGTTTGTTATTTAAAAGTAGAGATGGGAGCTGAGCACAATGGCACTTGTGTCTAATCCCAGCACTTCAGTAACTGAGGCAGGAGGATCACTTGAGCTCAGGAGTTCAAGACCCGTCTTTTATGTAAAAACAAAACCAAACACATGGCCAGGTGTGGTGGCTCACGCCTGTAATCCCAGCACTTTGGGAGGCCGAGGCAAGCGGATCACCTGAGATCAGGAATTTAAGATGAGTCTAGTCAACATGACGAAACCCCGACTCTACAAAAATATAAAAATTAGCTGGGCATGGTGGTGCACGTCTGTAATGCCAGCTACTTGGGAGGCTGATGCATGAGTCACTTGAAAACGGGAGGTAGAGGTTGCAGTGAGCCAAGATTGCACCACTGCACTCTAGCCTGGGCGACAGAGTGAGACTTTGTCTCAAAAACAAAAACAAAAAAAAACACAGATCTCTGTGGATAGACATTTAAGTTGTTTCTAGCATTTGTGTTATGACAAACAGGATTTCTGGAAGTATTTTTATTATTTTATTATTATTGCTGACATAAAATTCACATACCATAAAATGTACCTTTTAAAGTGTGCCATTCGGTGGTTTTCGTATATTCACAAAGTCGTACAACCATTGCCATTATCTAATTCTGGAGCCATTCAGAAACACCCATTTTTTTATGGCCATGTGTGCACATGTCAGCAGAAGGCACTCTTGGAGGTGCAGCTGATGGGTTGTACAACCATTGCCATTATCTAATCATGGAGACATCCAGAAACACCCATTTTGTATGGCTGTGTGTGCCTGTGTGAGTAGAAGGCACCTGTGGAGATGCAGCTGATGGGCTTTGGGGTGATGAGTCCTTCCAACGGAAAGAAAGCAGGGCCCAGAGGCTTGGGATCACCACATTACCCCTGCTACACTGAGCAATTTGCAATGACTGCCAGTCCCTCAGGAAAAGTTAGTTCTATCTGGATTTTTGCACATCGGATTTCCTTCAAGCAGGCTAGGCCCTTAAATATTCCAGTTAGAACAGGCTAATGATAGGAAATGTCCCAGTAACATGGGAGTTGTAATATCTCAATTCACAGAGCTTGCAGTTGGGTGGTCCTTTTAAAACCTAAGTCAGGTGATGTCATTCCTCTGTTTTCAAAACTCTCAAAAAACGGAAAAAAGTGGCCAGGCACGGTGGCTTATGCCTATAATCCCAACACTTTGGGAGGCTGAGGAGGGCAGATCACAAGGTCAGGAGTTTGAGACCAGCCTGGCCAATATGGTGAAACCCTGTCTCTACTAAAAAATAATAATAATAATAATAATACAAAAATTAGCCGGGTGTGGTGGCGGGCGCCTGTAGTCCCAGCTACTCCGGAGGCTGAGGCAGGAGAATCACTTGAACCCAGGAGGTGGAGGTTGCAGTGAGTCGAGATGGCGCCACTGAACTCCAGCCTAGGTGACAGAGTGAGACTCCATCTCAACAACAACAACAATAAAAAGAGAGAGAGAGAGAGAAAGAAAGAAAAAAGAAAAAAAGAACGAACAGCCAAAATAAACAAATTCTGCAATGGCTAGCATCTCACTCACAGTAGAAGCCAAGTCCTTACAAAGGCCTGCAAAGCCCGACACAATCTGCTTCCTGCCTACCTCCCAGCCCCCCTTTCCCAGCCCTCACCCTCTCGCTGACTCTGTTCCAACCCCTCTGGCCTCCTGGTGGGGCCTCCAGCTCACCCAAGCACATGCCCACCTTGAAGACTTCACAGTGCTCTTTGGTCTGCCTAACAGATTCCTGCACAGTTCCGGCCTCACTTCGTTTTCCCGCTCTGTCATCCAGGCTGGAGTGTAGTGGCACGATCTCGGCTCACTGCAACCTCCATCTCCTAGGCTCAAGAGATTCTCCTGACTCAGCCTCCCAAGTAGCTGGGATTACAGGTGTGCACCACCATGCCCAGCTAATTTTTGTATTTTTAGTAGAGACAGGGTTTCGCCATGTTGGCCAGGCCGGTCTTTAACTCCTGACCTCAGGCGATCCGTCCGCCTTGGTCTCCCAAAGTGCTGGGATTACAGGTGTGAGCCACCACGCCCAGCCCATGCTGGGCACTTTGTTAGGCCCCAAGGTGGTGGGCAGTGATGGGTAAGACTTATGAATGGCGTAAGCCACCATACCCGGCCCCTAAACCCACACTTTGCTAACTGTTTGCTTTGTGATGTTCAGGCTAGTTGCCTAAACTCTCGGAGTCTGAGAGTGAAGCACACCTATCACAAAGGGAAAGAGCCTTGGACTCCACTGGGCGGTGATGAGTAAAAGCTGCTGCAAATGAAAAAGGCCTCCCACAGCGCTGGGAGCACGGTCGAGGTCCACAAAACAGTAGCTATCAGAGTGATTCTTATGTAAATGTACTGAATAATAATACCACTAACATTTATAGAACTAGGTGTCAAGCTCTGTTAGGCACCCACATCAGGGGAGATCTAGTCCCTAACTCTTTCCTTAAAACCAGCTTCTGCTCGCCAAGCCCCACTGGGAATGAGGAGGAGGGGCTCTCGGTGATGCAAATGAGTGTTGACTTTTTTTTAATTAACAAAACAATGAGCCCTTAGAAGTACACAATGGAAATGTTTAGAACGTTGAAAGGAGAGAAATCAGTTAAGTGCTTACTGATATACTCACACCCAGCTCTACTTGTCAATAAACATTTCCCAAAGCCTGCAGATGGGAATCCAGGCGAGGGCCCTAAGGGCTGTGTGAACTGGGGCCTGTTACTTGAGGTCACTGTGTTTCAGGTTAATGCAGGAAAACAGGGAAGTAATGAGGCTGACCTGTTGGGTCTTCGGTGAAATGTGTATGAAGAGCTTGACACTTACTAGAAATGAAGCAATGTTTCTTATCTAAGGAAATCATTTTACCCCAACCCTCCCCACCTCACTCCTACTTCAGAAGTGTAGGAGGCTCCCCTAGATTCTGAGCCTAAATTCTGACATCACAGAGCCACTTTCAGTTTCCTGGGGGAAGACAGGAGAGAGGAATAATGTGTAGAATCAATACTGAGGATGCTGGCCTGGCGTGGTGGCTCATGCCTGTAATCCCATCACTTTCTGAGGCCGAGGCGGGCAGATCACCTGAAATCAGGAGTTTGAGACCAGCCTGGCCAACATGGTGAAACCCAGTGAAACCCAGTCTCTACTAAAAATACAAAAATTAGCTGGGCGTGGCTATGCAGTAGGTGCACACCTGTAATCCCAGCTACTATGGAGGCTGAGGCAGGAGAATTGCTTGAACCCAGGAGGAGGAGGTTGCAGTGAGCCGAGATCTCGCCACTGTACTCCAGCCTGGGCAACAGAGCAAGACTCCATCTCAAAAAATAAAAAATAAATTAAAAAAAAAAGACAGGATGCCTAGAGCCACTGTGCTAGGTGCAGAACAGGCTAGTTAAGCAAGCAATAGAGAGATACCTAAATATATATGTATAAATATTTTAAAAATAGAGACAGGGTCTCACTATGTTGCCCAGGCTAGTCTTGAACTCCTGGCCTCAAGCAATTCTCCCACCTTGGACTCCCAAAGTGATGGGATTATAGGAGTCAGCCTCTATGCCTTGTGGAGAGATACTTTTATTTATTTATTTATTTATTTAACTCAAACTCTTGCTGTCACCCAGGCTGGAGTGCAGTGGTGTGATCTTGGCTCACTGCAACCTACACCTCCCGGGTTCACGCCATTCTCCTGCCTCAGCCTCCCGAGTAGCTGGGACTACAGGTGCCTGACACCACACCCGGCTAATTTTTTGTTTTAATTTTATTTTTAGTAGAGATGGGGTTTCACCGTGTTAGCCAGGATGGTCTCGATCTCCTGACCTCGTGATCCACCCGCCTCGGCCTCCCAAAGTGCTGGGATTACAGGCGTGAGCCACCGCACCCGGCCAATTAATTTTATTTTTGAGACAGAGTCTCGCTCTGTTGCCCAGGCTGGAGTGCAGTGGTGCGATCTGGGCTCACTGCAGCCTGCACTTCCCAGGTTCAGCCAATTCGCCCCCCTTGGCCTCACAAAGTGCTGGGATTACAGGCGTGAGCCACCGAGCCTGGCCATGGAGAGATATTTATTTATTTATTTATTTATTATTTTTATTTTTTAAGACATTGTCTTGCTCTGTCACCCAGGCTGGAGTGCAGTGGCGTGATCGTGGCTTACCTCAGCCTCCGCTTCCCGGGTTCAAGCAATTCTCCTGTCTCAGCCTCCAGAGTAACTGGGATTACAGGTGTGGGCCACAATGCCCAGCTAATTTTTTATTTTTAGTAGAGATGAGGTTTAACCATGTTGGCCGGGGTGGTCTGGAACTCTGACCTCAAGTGATCCATGCACCTCGGCCTCTCAAAATGCTGGGATTACAGGCGTGAGCTACCACACCTCGCCTAGAGAGATACAGAAAAACAAAAACAAAAACCTTACAGTGTTTCCTTATGCGTGAAGATATTCACTACACGGGTATGGGCTGTTATGGTATGTACTGGTTTTCACCCATGGTTCCTGGCTCCTGACTCCTGTATCCCTTATTAGTCTTTTGTTATAATGTGGGGTGTGTTAGGCCTCAGGAAACAGAGTCTCTCTCCTGCCCTCCTTTCACCTTCACCTGCCCCAAGGCAAGACTCTAATCTACTCCTGCCTTTCTGATGATGGGTTTTAAAACTCTCCCAGAAAAGGGTCCCTACACCCTGAGGGCAGGAATGCTGATGCCATGAAGCTTCCATAAAAACTCAAGAAATTCATGGCTCACACCTGTAATCCCAGCACACTGGGAGGCCTAGGTGGGAGGATTGTTTGAGCCCTGGAGTTCCAGACCAGCCTGGGCAACATAGGGAGACCCCATCTCTACAAAAAAGTAGGCAGGTGTGGTGGTGCACGCCTTTAGTTCCAGCTGCTCAGGAGGCTGAGGTGGGAGGATCGCTTGTCCCAAGAGGTCAAGGCTCCAGTGAACCATGATCATGCCACTGCACTCCAGCCTGGGTGACAGAGGGAGATCCTACCTCAAAAAAAGAACAGAAAGATAAAAAGAAGGCCAGGAGCTGTGGCTCACACCTGTAATCCCAGCACTTTGGGCGGCTGAGGTGGGAGGATCACCTGAGGTCAGGAGTTCAAGACCAGCCTGGCCAACATGGCGAAACCTCATCTCTACTAAAAATACAAAAATTAGCCTGGTGTGGGGCGTGTGCCTGTAGTCCCAGCTACTAGGGAGGCTGAGGCACGAAAATCATTTGAACCCAGTAGGTGGAGGTTGCAGTGAGCTGAGATCACGCCACTGCACTCCAGCCTCAGCCACAGAACGGGACTTCGCCTCAGGAGAAAAAAAAAAAAAAAAAGAAGAAGAAGAGAAAAGATCCAAAACGACAAGGTTTCAGTGAGACTTCATCTCAGGAGAGAAAAAAAAAAAGAGAGAGAAAAGACCCAAAAGGACAAGGTTCAGTGAGCTTCTGGATAGCTGAACAGGCTCCGTCCCCCATACCTCAACTTACGCTCTGTCTAGGCGACAGCACGAGACTCCGGCTCAAAATATATGTGTAAATAAAATGAAAAAATAAAATAAAATATTGTTTCTAGAGGTAGAGAACGGAAACAACTCAAGTGTTCAAAGTAGGAGATTGATTAAATAAATCCTATGAGGTTGATCCCAATGTGTAGATCTGAAATAATCTTCAATATTTATTATTAATTAGTAAATATCGATATTATCTTGTATTCATGGATAGGAAGACTCAATATTGTAAAGATGTAAATTTTCTTCAATTTGTTCCATACAAGGCAATGCAATGCTAACAAAAATCACAACAGGAATTTTCATGAAACTTGCCAAGCCAATTAAAACATATGTATAGGGCAGGGCGCGGTAGCTCACTCCTGTAATCCCAGCACTTTGGGAGTCCGAGGTGGGCGGATCACGAGGTCAGGAGATCCAGACCATCCTGGCTAACACAGTGAAACCTCGTCTCTACTAAAAATACAAAAAATTAGCTGGGCGTGGTGGCAGGCGCCTGTAGTCCCGGCTCCTCAGGAGGCTGAGGCAGGAGAATGGCGGGAACCCGGGAGGCAGAGCTTGCAGTAAGCCGAGATCGCGCCACTGCACTCCAGCCTGGGGGATAGAGCGAGACTCTTGTCTCAAAAACAAAAACAAAAACAACAACAACAACAAAAATATGTATAGGAGGCCGGGCGCAATGGCTCATGCCTGTAATCCTAGCACTTTGGGAGGCTGAGGTGGGCAGATCACGAGATCAGGAGATCGAGACCATCCTGGCTAACACAGTGAAACCCCATCCCTACTAAAAATACAAAAAATTAGCTGGGCATGGTGGCGGGTGCCTGTAGTCCCAGCTACTCGGGAGGCTGAGGCAGGAGAATCGCTTGAACCCAGAAGGCGGAGGTTGCAATGAGCCGAAATCGCGCCACTGCACCCCATCCTGGGCGACAGAGCGAGACTCCGTCTCAAAAAAAAAAGTATAGGAAGGGCTCAGAACAGAAAGATATTCCTGAAGAAAAAGGGAGAGGAGATTTGCTCTACCAGAATTGTTATAGAGCTGTGGCAAAAAAGATGAGGTAGTGTTGCTAGGGGTAGGAAGTCACCAAAATTAACTCATGAACATATGAAACTTTGATAATGACAGGGTGGTATGCCAGATCAAAGGACGTACTCATCAATAAATGGAGCTGGGCTGGGCGCAGTGGCTCATGCCTGTAATCCCAACACTTTGGGAGACCGAGGCGAGCAGATCACCTTAGGTCAGGAGTTTGAGACCAGCCTGGCCAACATGGTGAAACCCCATCTCTACTAAAAATGCAAAAATTATCTCGGCACGGTGGCACATGCCTATAATCCCAGATACTCAGGAGGCTGAGGCAGGAGAATTGCTTGAATCCGGGGGCGGACGCTGCAGTGAGCAGAGATCATGCCACTGCACTCCAGCCTGGGTGACAGCGCAAGATTCTGTTTCAAATGAAAATGGAGGTGGAAAGAAAGGTCATCCATATGAGAGAAGATGAAATTAAATCAGTGACCTGCCGGGCTCAGTGGCTCATGCGTATAATCCCAACACTTTGGGAGGCCGAGGCAGTTGGATCACAAGGTCAGGAGTTCGAGACCAGCCTGGCAAAGATGGTGAAACCCTGTCTCTACTAAAAATACAAAAATTAGCGAGGCACAGTGGTGGGCGTCTATAATCCCAGCTACTTGGGAGGCTGAGGCAGAAGAATTGCTTGAACCTGGGAGGCAGAGGTTTCAGTGAGCCGAGATCATGCCACTGCACTCTAGCCTGGGCAACAGAGCAAGACTCTGTCTCAAAAAAGAAAAAAAAAATCAGTGAAAAAATCAGTGACCCACACTATATACAAAAGTCAACTCAATATATAAGGACTTAATTATCAAAAGCAAAACTAAAACTTTAAGGAGAAAAGTAAGGGAATTTCTTTCTGAAGTTGGGAGTAATGAAAACTCAAACAAAACACAAAAGGTTAACTATAAAAGAAAATAGTAATGAATGAAACTATACTAAAATGAATGAAATTATAAGCTACAAACTTGAAGAAGATATGTGTAAACACATATAGCCATTCAAAAATATATACTGAGATAATCTAAAGGCCTTGTAAAAATCAGTAAAGCCAGCCGGGCATGGTGGCTCACGCCTGTAATCCCAGCACTTTGGGAGGCCAAGGTGGGTGGATCACAAGGTCAGGAGATCGAGACCATCCTGGCTAATATGGTGAAACCCCGTCCCTACTAAAAATACAAAAAAAATTAGCCGGGCATGGTGGTGGATGCCTGTAGTCTCAGCTACTCGGGAGGCTGAGGCAGGAGAATGGTGTGAACCCAGGAGGAGGAGCTTGCAGTGAGCCAAGATCGCGCCAGTGCACTCCAGCCTGGGCGACTGAGCAAGACTCTGTCTCAAAAAAAAAAAAAAAAAAGAAAAGAAAAAGAAAAAATCAGTAAAGCCAGCCTGTGCAACATAGTAAGACTGTCTCTACTGAAAAAAAAAAAATTAGTCGGATATGGTGGTGTGCAACTGTAGTCTCAGCTACTCAGGAGGCTGAGGAGGGAGGATCACTTTAGCACAGGAGTTTGAGGCTTCAGTGAACTATGTCATGCCACTGTACTCTAGCCTGGGCAACAAAGCGAAACCCTGTCTCGAAAAACAAAATCAATAAATGACAATAAGCTAGTAGAAAAATGGACACAAGACTTGAATATGCATTTCAACAAGAACGAAACATGGCTAAAAAGCTTATGAAGAGATGCTCACCATCATTAGTGATCAAGGAAATATAGAGATCATAATGAGATACCATTTTATACCCAGTATATGGCAAAAATTAAGAAGTCAGATAACATCAAGTATTGATCAACAGATCTTCTATACATTGCTGGGGGGAATATGTATCTGTACAGCCATTTTGAAGATTATCTTTTTTGTTTGTTTGTTTGTTTTTTTCAGACAGTCTTGCTCTGTTGCCCAAGCTGGAGTACAATGGTGCGATTTCGGCTCACTGCAACCTCTGCCTCAGCCTCCCAAGTAGCTGGGGGCAAAAGGTGCACGCCACCACACCCGGCTAACTTTTGTATTTTTTGGTGGAGATGGGATTTCACCATGTTGCCCAGGCTAGTCTTGAACTCTTGGCCTCAAGTGATCCACCTACCTCGGCCTCCCAAATGCTGGGATTACAGGCCTCAGCCACCGCGCCCAGCCAAAAATTATCATTATCTTGTCAAATTGAACATTTACATACCTTAAAACCCAGCAGTTCCATTTTTGGGCAAATATCCAGGAGTAAGTCTTGCTCAAGTGTTCCAGGAGACATGTACATGAATATTCATAACTGCAGTCAACATATGGCAGAAACACCCATAAAGAAACCAAAATGCACTTCAACAGGAGAACAGATAAATACATTGGGGTACCTTGACAAAATAAAATATATAAAAGAGTGAAATTTCGGCTGGGCGCAGCGGCTCACGCCTGTAATCCCAGCACTTTGGGAGGCCGAGGCGGGTGGATCACGAGGTCAGGAGATTGAGACCATCCTGGCTAACATGGTGAAACCCCGTCTTCACTAAAAATACAAAAAATTCTCCGGGCGTGGTGGCGGGCGCCTGTAGTCCCAGCTACTTGGGAGGCTGAGGCAGGAGAATGACGTGAGCCCGGGAGGCGGAGCTTGCAGTAAGCGGAGATCACACCACTGCACTCCAGCCTGGGCGACAGAGCGAGGCTCCATCTCAAAAAAAAAAAAAAAAAAAAGTGAAATTTCAATGAACCACAGCCACACATAAAAGTATGAATGATTTTTGTCAATACAATATCCAGTGTAAAAAGAAACAGCTTGCCGGGCACAGTGGCTCACGCCTGTAATCCCAGCACTTTAGGAGGCCGAGGTGGGCGGATCATGAGGTCAGGAGATTGAGACCATCCTGGCTAAAACAGTGAAACCCCGCCTCTACTAAAAATACAAAAAATTATCCGGGCATGGTGGTGGGCGCCTGTAGTCCCAGCTACTCGGGAGGCTGAGGCAGGAGAATGGCGTGAACCCGGGAGGCAGAGCTTGCAGTGAGCCGAGATTGCGCCACTGCACTCCAGCCTGGGCAACAGAGCGAGACTCCGTCTCAAAAAAAAAAAAAAAAAAAAAAAAAAACAGCTAGAGGATTACATACACCATTATACTCTTTTATTATTACTTTTAAAATTTTATTTACTTATTTATTTACTTTGAGAGGGAGTCTTGCATTGTCGCGCAGGCAGAAGTGCAGTGGCGCGATCCCGCCTCACTGCAACCTCCACCTCCCAGGTTCAAGTGATTCTCCCACCTCAGCCTCCGGAGTAGCTAGGAATACAGGAGCACACCATCATGTCTGGCTAATTTTTTTGGTATTTTTAGTACACACGGGGTTTCACTATGTTGGCCAGGATGGTCTCGAACTCCTGACCTCAGGTGATCTGCCTGCCTCAGGCTCCCAAAGCGCTAGTATTACAGGCGTGAGCCACTGTGCCTGGCTCATCATCCTTTGTTTCTAAAGGTTGCACATACGCCATTTACAGTTACAGCACAGTTGAATCAAACAATCCCTAACTACTGCAGTTTTTTGTTTTTGTTTTTGTTTGAGACAGTCTCACTCTGTTGCCCAGGTTAGAGTGCAGTGGCACCATCTCAGCTCACTGCAACCTCCACCTCCCGGGTTCAAGCGATTCTCCTGCCTCAGCCTCCTGAGTAGCTGGGATTACAGGCATGTGCCACCACCCCTGGCCAATTTTGTATTTTTAGTAGAGACGGGGTTACTCCATGGTGGTCAGGCTGGTCTCGAACTTCTGACCTCAGGTGATCTACCTGCCTCAGGCCTCCCAAAGTGCTGGGATTACAGGTGTGAGCCACCGTGCCTGGACAGTTTACTTTTTAAGTTCTTTTTTTGTCTTTTCTTTCCTCTCTACCTATAATCCTGTTTTAAAAAAAAAAAAAAGCTTTTAATTATAAAATATATCCCCAGGCCGGGCACAATGGCTCACGCCTATAATCCCAGCACTTTGGGAGGCCCAGGCAGGCGGATCACCTGAGATCAGGAGTTCGAGACCAGCCTGGCCAAAATAGCGAAACCCCGTCTCTACTAAAAATACAAAAATTAGCCAGGCATGGTGGCCCACGCCTGTAATCCCAGCTACTCGGGAGGCTGAGGCAGTAGAATCGCTTGAACCCAGGATGCGGCGGTTGCAGTGAGCCGAGATCATGCCACTGCACTCCAGCCTGGGCGATAAGAGCAAAACTCTGTCACACACACATACACACACACCCAATGGAAAAAATTGTAAAATATAACACACCAGCAGAGTGTATAAAATACATGCATTTTAAAAAAAAGTAACTAGACGGCCAGGCGCAGTGGCCCACGCCTGTAATCCCAGCATTTTGGGAGGCCAAGATGGGTGGATCACCCGAGGTCCGGAGTTCGAGACCAGCCTGGGCAACATGGTGAAACCCCATCCCTACTAAAAATACAAAAATTAGTCGGGCATTGTGGTGGGCGCATGTAATCCCAGCTACTCGAAAGGGTGAGGCAGGAGAATCGCTTGAACCCAGGAGGCGGAGGTTGCAGTGAGCCGAGATCTCGCCATTGCACTCCAGCCTGGCAACAAGAGTGAAACTCTGTCTCAAAAAAAAAACAAAAAACAAAAAACAAAGTAACTATAAGCCGGGTGCTGTGGCTCACACCTGTAATGCCAGCACTTTGGGAGGCTTCCGAGGCAGGCGGATCACCTGAGGACAACATGGTGAAACTATCTCTACTAAAAATACAAAAAACTTAGCTGGGCATGGTGGCTCATGCCTGTAATCCCAGCTACTCAGGAAGCTGAGGCAGGAGAATCGCTTGAACCCAGGAGGAGGAAGTTGCAGTGAGCCGAGGTCAGGCCACTGCACTCCAGCCTGGGGGACAGAGGGAGATTCTGTCTCGAAAATAAATAAATAAATAGTAACGATAAAGCAAACATTTGTTTTACCTCTACCTTAAAAACATTTTTGGTAGTAGTTGTTTTGTAAAGACAGGGTCTGAGTATGTTTCACCTGTGGTCTGGAACTCCTGGGCTCAAGCAATCCTCTTTCCTCAGCCTCCCAAAGTGTTGAGATTACAGGCGTGAGCCACTGCTCCCAGCCAGTTGTTTTTAAGTTTAAAAAATAAGTATAACAAACACCTGTGGCCTGCGCCTGTAGTCCCAGCTACTCAGGAGGCTGAGGCAGGAGAATCGCTTGAACCCAGGAGACAGAGGTTGCAGTGAGCTGAGATCGTGCCACTACACTCCAGCCTGGCAACGAGTAAAACTCCATCTCGAACAACAACAACAACAACACACCAAAAAACACCTATGTACCACTCTCCAGGAATTAACAAACACATTCTGCTATTTTTTTGTTTTGTTTCCTTTTTTTTTTTCTAACAAGGCCACAAAACAGAAGGTACTTTATTCTACACACCTTTTTTTTTTTTTTTTTTTTTTTTTTTAGAATACAGTACTTAATGGTCACTCTTTTGTGAGTCACTTAATGGATCAAGGCTTTTCTTATTTATTGTATGTCATGTGACCTCAGCCAATATTCTCCTTTTGTTGTTGTTGTTGTTTTGTTTATTTGTTTTGAGGTGGAGTCTCACTGTTGCCCAAGGATGGAGTGTAGTGGCGTAATCTCGGCTCACTGAAAACTCAGCTTCCTGGGTTCAATAATTTTTTATAATTTTTTTTGAGATGGACTCTCACTCTGTTGCCCAGACTGGAGTGCAGTGACGTGATCTCGGCTCACTGCAACCTCTGCCTCCCGGGTTCAAGCAATTCTGTGCCTCAGCCCCCCAAGTACCTGGGATTACAGGCGCCTGCCACCATTCCCCACTAATTTTTTTGTATTTTTAATAGAGACGGGGTTTTGCCCTCTTGGCCAGGCTGGTCTTGAACTCCTGACCTCATGATCCACCCGCCTCGGCCTCCCAAAGTGCTGGGATTACAGGCATGAGCCACCGCGCCCAGCTGAATAATTTTTTAATTCAAATAAAAAAGTTTGGGCATGCTTACAGTCCCTCCGACAGCAGTATGCGCACCTAGCTGCCCATACCCTTCCTAGAACTGGGCGTCATAATTACAGTTTCCTTCTTGTAAGGTTGGCATGTTTTGGATTCGTGTGTTTGCTTAAGATGTGCTGGGTTCAACCCATGAAGGCTCTGTGCTTGGCTGTGTTCTGAGAAGTTCCCAGTCCTTGTGGAGAGGAGAGGTATTCTAGCATCTCTCTACCCTCTCCTAGCCTCCTGGGACCTCAGCCACCCACAACTGCCTTCCGGAGTTTCCTCGGAGAGGTTCCCCAGAAGAGTTATTTGCTAAATCTGTCAACCTTACCACCACATTCCCTTTCTGCTTAAAGATTTCAATCTCCATCACCTTTTACCTAGACTACAGCAGTCACTTAGACTCTTATCCCAACAGTCCGTTGTCAGCATGTTGTATCTGGCCTCTGCTCAAAGCCCTCCTGCTACACTTCACATTCCATCTAAGCTCCTTAGCTTGGTCTTCAAAGCCCTGCCAGATGCAGGCCTGATCCTCTTCTAAGACTGCATCTCCCACTGTTCCCCTTCCCCTGCAGTCTCCTGGTGGGTTCCTGGCAGGATAAGCTGGGTCTAGCCTCAGGGACTTTGTACTTATTATTATTATTATTTTATGAGACAGACTTTTGCTCGTCACCCAGGCTGGAGTACAATGGAATGATCTTGGCTCACTGCAACCTCCGCTTCCTGGGTTCAAGCGATTCTCCTACCTCAGCCTCCCAAGTAGCTGGGAGTACAG
Source organism: Pongo abelii (assembly GCF_028885655.2). Lineage (NCBI taxonomy): Eukaryota > Metazoa > Chordata > Mammalia > Primates > Hominidae > Pongo > Pongo abelii. The sequence continues at coordinate 32,879,245 of NC_072003.2, forward strand.
GTGCTCGCCACCAGGCCCAGCAAATTTTTGTATTTTTAGTAGAGATGGGTTTTCACCATGTTGGCCAGGCTGGTCTCGAACTCCTGATCTCAGGTGATCCACCTGCTTCAGCCTTCCAAAGTGCTGCGATTATAGGCGTGAGCCACCGCGCCCGGCCCCTTTGTACTTATTTACCTCTGCTTAGGATGCTCTTCCCCCAGAGCATCTCTGTTCAAATGTCACCACACTAGAGAGGCCCTCCCAGACAATCTTGTCTAAAATAACGCCTCTTCTGCCCCTCACCCAAGCTCATCCACCCCACGTTATTTTTTCATAACATGTATCAGCCATTATTATTTTATTTTATTTATTTATTGAGATAGAGTCTCGCTGTGTCGCCCAGGCTGGAGTGCAGTGGCACAGTCTGGGCTCACTGCAACCTGTACCCCCCAGGTTCAAGCAATTCTCCTGCCTCAGCCTCCCCAGTAGCTGGGACTACAGGCGGGGGCCACCATGCCTGGCTAATTTTTTTTTTTTTTTTTTTGAGACAGAGTCTCGCTCTGTTGCCCAGGCTATAGTGCAGTGACGGTGGCACGATCTTGGCTCACTGCAACCTCCGCCTCCCAGGTTGAGTGATTCTTCTGCCTCAGCCTCCCGAGTAGCTGGGAGTACAAGTCCCTGCCACCACGTCTGGCTAATTTTTGTATTTTTAGTAGAGACGGGATTTCATCATATTGGCTAGGCTGATATCGAACTCCTGACCTTGTGATCTGCCTGCCTCAGCCTCCCCAAGTACTGGGATTACAGGCGTAAGCCACCATGCCCAGCCAACCATCATTATTTTATATTCATACTTATTTATGTTTGTTATTTGTCTTCTCCCGCCAGGAATGTAAGCTTGATAAAAACTGAAACCTTGAGTGTTTTACTTGTTTGTTTTTCCAAGATTATCTCCCCAGTGCCTAGAATAATGCCTGGCACATGGTAGATGGACTCAGATGCTAGACCTGGATTTGACAAGGTGTACTGCACAGCAGTTAAGAGCACAAATGTAGCTGCACACGGTGGCTCATGCCTGTAATCCCCGCACTTTTAGAGGCCGAGGCAGGAGGATTGCTTGAGACCAGGAGTTGAAGGCTAGCCTGGGCAACAAAGCAAGACCCCATCTCTCTCTTTCTTTTATTTTTATTTTTTTGAGATGGAGTTTTGCTTGTCACCCAGGCTGGAGTGCAATGGCGCAATCTTGGCTCACTGCAACCTCTGCCTCCTTGGTTCAAGTGATTCTCCTGCCTCAGACTCCCAAGAAGCTGGGATTATAGGCACCAACCACCAAGTCGGCCATTTTTTTGTATTTTTAGTAGAGGTGGGGTTTCACCTTGTTGGCCAGGCTGGTCTCCAACTCCTGATCTTAGGTGATTCCATCTGCCTTGGCCTCCCAAAGTGCTGGGATTATAGGCATGAGCCACTGCACATGGCAAGACCCCATCTCTTAAGAAAAGTCAGCCAGCCATGGTGGCTGGCACCTATGGTCTCAGCTACTCAGGAGGCTAAGGCAGGAGGATCACTTGAGCCCATGAATTTGAGGCTAAAGTGAGCTATGATGCCCACCACTGCCCTCCAGCTCCAGCCTTGGCAAAGAGTGAGACCATCTCTTGGAAAAAAAAAAAAAAAAAAAAAGGCACAAAAATGAGTCAAGTCCCTCTGGGTTGACAGCAGTCCCTGTGCTGTTCTTTTTCAGCTCTGTAACTTGTGACAAGTTACTTAATCATCCTTTTCACCATCTATAAAAGGAGGATGGTAATCTATTTTTTTTTTTTTTTTTTTTTTTAAGCAGAGTTTCACTCTCGTTGCCCAGGCTGGAGTGCAATGGTGCGATCTCGGCTCACCGCAACATCTGCCTCCCAGGTTCAAGCAATTCTCTTGCCTCAGCCTCCTGAGTAGCTGGGATTACAGGCATGTGCCACAACGCCCAGCTAATTTTGTATTATCAATAGAGACAGGGTTCCTCCATGTTGGTCAGGCTGGCCTCAAACTCCTGACCTCAGGTGATCCACCCATCTCGGCCTCCCAAAGTGCTGGAATTACAGGCATGAGCCACCACGCCCGGCCGACAATCTATTTAATATAATTGTGAGAATTAAGTGAGTTCATTCATGTAAACGAAGTTAGTGCTTGGTGCTTGTCATTATTATACTTCTTGAGTGATTTTAACACATAGTAGCCAGGCACAGTGGCTCACGCCTGTAATCCCAGCACTTTGGGAGGCCGAGGCGGGTGCATCACCTGAGGTCGGGAGTTTGAGACCAGCCTAACCAAGATGGCGAAACCCTGTGTCTACTAAAAATACAAACAAACAAATAAAAATATTAGCCGGACATGGTGGTGTGTGCCTGTAATCCCAGCTACCCTGGAGGCTGAGGCAGGGGAATTGCTTAAACCTGGGAGGTGGAGGTTGTAGTGAGCTGAGATCGCACCACTGCACTCCAGCCTGGTCAAGGGAGCGAGACTCCACCTCAAAAAAAAAAAAAAATTAGCACATATGAGTTATTGCTGTCATGCAACATGCAGGCATCAACCAAGCCCAAGGTGTTGATATTTATGATGTGCGTGGCACTCCCCCAGACAGTGGACATAGATGGGCATGCACTAAAGTGAACAAGACAGAGGTAAACCCAAGGAATTATTCGTAGAGTGCAGGGAAGCAAAGAAAAAAAAAGCACAGACTGTTCCAGGAGATATAGTGTAGTCTGACGGCAGGGAAGGCTTCTGGTGGCAGTGACATTGTCCTAGGACTAAGGATGTGTAGGTTGTAACTACGTGGAAGGAAAGAGAAGCAAGTGTGAGAAAGTCCAGAACAGAGAAAAGAACCTGCAGAGAAAGAGCAGTGGCTGGAGTGCAGGGCACTGGGAGAGATGAGGCTGGAGAATCTGCCAAGGGCTCATCACGCAAGACCCAGGGGCCTCGGAAAGGGGTTTCATGGGAGCCATGAAAGTACCGGAAGGAGAGTGACTTTGTCCGATCTGCAGTGAGACAAGTTTCCCCTGGCTGCTGTGTGGAGACATCTTCTTCAGGTCTCCATCCAACTTCCACTTCACAGAGTCCCCCCTGGTTTAAAAGGGCCCCTCCCTTGCCCCTCTCTACCTGCTTTATAATGTAATTGCCTTCACCATTCCCTAACATTATGTCACGCTCTCAAATGCTTGTTCCGATTCCCCCACTGCAATGGATACCACACGGGAACTGGGTTTTGGTGGGGCAGGAGAGACCGGCCACACAAAGATCAATTAGGAGGGTGGTACAGGCTGCTTCGGATCCAGACTTTTGACTTGCCAGGGGGGTTAGGAGCAGCTGGATGGAAGATAGCAGGAGGCAGGACTCAGTTCACCTGGAAACTTCATTTGCATAGCACTTTACATAAGACTGAGAAACATCAACTGTCCATATCAAAGAATGGGACGGGGAAGCTATTGGAGACCATGGTGGTGGCGCTAAAGTTTCTAACCAGCCAGTTCTTGGGGTTATAAATCAAGGGCTTAGTATCTCCCATAGGAGTGAAGAGAAACAGATAGAATGGAGAAATGTTTAAGATGTAACGCACAAGACTTGGCGTCTGGATGTGGGGCATGAGGAAAAGGGAAAGTGATGCCTACATTTCTAGCTTGAGCAATTGAGGAGCGAGTTTTGTGGTTCAGATGGTGAGTTCACTTTTTTTTTTGAAATGGAGTCTCGCTCTGTTACCAGGCTGGAGTGCAATGGCGTGATCTCGGCTCACTGCAGCCTCCGCCTTCCGGGTTCATGCAATTCTCCTGCCTCAGCCTCCCGAGTAGCTGGGACTACAGGTGCCTGCCACCACACCTGGCTAATTTTTGTATTTTTAGTAGAGACGGGGTTTCACCATGTTGGCCGGGATGGTCTCTTGACCTCGTGATCCACCTGTCTCTGCCTCCCAAAGTGCTGGGATTACAGGCATGAGCCACCGCACCCAGCCTTGTTTTGCTCAGGCTGGAGTTCAGTGGCGGGATCTCTGCTCATTGCAACCCCTATTTCCTGGTTCAAGCGATTCTCCTGCCTCAGCCTCCCGAATAGCTGGGATTACAGGCGTGAGCCACCACGCCCAGCTAATTTTGGTATTTTTAGTAGAGACAGGGTTTCACCATGTTGGCCAGGCTGGTCTCGAACTCTTGACCTCAGGCGATCTGCCTGCCTTAGCCTTCCAAAATGCTGGGATTACAGGCGTGAGCCACCAGCCTGGCTGTGAGTTCACTTTGGATGGAGGAGTCCAAGGTTCCTAGGGAGCCTCCTGCAGGAGGATTCCAGGAGTTAGAGGGTTCTGAGCTGGGGATAGTCCTTGGCTTAAGAGATGGTAGTTGGAATAAACATGGAAATCATGAGAAATTACTAGAGCCTTAGAGATTAATGCCCCTTTTTTTCCCTTGAGATGTCTTTAGGCAAATCACCAGAAATGCTTATATGGGAGTGCTTTCCGGTTACAACCTGGCTTCTCCACCTCACCTAGATGGTTCTGTAACCCCCAGCCACTAATAGCAATGGAAGGTCCATTAAAGGGAGGAGTCCTGGAAGCTGAAGCTTCATTAGTTTTACAGTATCTGCCTCAGCCCTTGAAGACTTGCATGAGAGGAGGCAGTTGAGGCAAGAATCCTTAGCAGCCCCACCAATTGATGGAAGGGGGCAGAAGTGTCCTGTGGGGAGAGGGAGAAGGAAAGGGAGTGGCCAGGGAGGTGGGAGGAGCCTGGGAAAGACTGGAATCACAGAAGGAACCATGTTTAGAGGATCATCATCACTAGCAATCAACAGCCAAGTTCTGCTAATTTTTCCTTTAGTCTCTACCCCCATCTCCACTGCCACCTCCTGGCCAACAGCTCCCATTACACACGGGTGACTGCTGGTATCCTCCCTGTCTTCAGCCTTACAGACATATCATGCATCTTGTTACATACATCACCCTTCATAAAGTGGAACATGGGTCATGCCAATCTTTCTTTTTTTTTTTTTTTTTTTTTTTGAGACGGAGTCTGGCTCTGTCGCCAGGCCGGAGTGCAGTGGCGCGATCTCAGCTCACTGCAACCTCTGCCTCCCGGGTTCAAGCGATTCTCCTGCCTCAGCCTCCTGAGTAGCTGGGACTACAGGCGGGGGCTACCACGCCTGGCTAATACATATATATATTTTTTGAGACAGAGTCTTACTTTGTCGCCCAGGCTAGAGTGCCGTGGCGGTGGCGCGATCTTGGCTGACTGCAACCTCCGCCTCCCGGGTTCGAGCGATTCTTCTGCCTCAGCCTCTGGAGTAGCTGGGAGTACAAGTGCCTGCCACCACGCCCGGCTAATTTTTGTATTTTTAGTAGAGATGGGGTTTCACCATGTTGGCCAGGATGGTCTCGATCTCTCGACCTCGTGATCTGCCTGCCTTGGCCTCCCAGTGCTGGGATTACAGGCGTGAGCCACCGTGCCCGGCCTGGATCATGCCAATCTTTTGCTTAACAACTTTCAATAGCTCCCTGTCACTTCCAAATGAATGCCCCATACCTAGCCTAGCATGCTGGGCCCTTAGCCGCTTGGAGCCAGGTGATCTCTCCAACAGTATCTCAACCTGCTCCCTCATAAACAAGACAAGCTGGGGCCGGGTGTGGTAGCTCACGCCTGTAGTCCCAGAACTTTGGGAGGCTGAGACAGGAGGGTTGCTTGAGGCCAAGAGTTCAAGACCAACCTGGGCAACATAGCGAGACCTCCCACTTTCACTACAGAAAAATAAAAAATAGCTGGGCCTGGTGTTGTGTACCTGTAGTCTCAGCTACTTGGAAGGCTGAGGTGGGAGGATCACCAGAGCCCAGGAGGTTGAGGCTACAGTGAGCTATGATCGCACCACTGCACTCCAGACTGGGGCACAAGCTGATTCACTGTCCCCCTTTCCCCACTCCCCCGCCAACCATCAGCCTTGTGGAGGCTGTGTCATCTTCCTGGAGTGCCTGCCTTCATGCCTAAATTTTTCAAGGCCAGGCTCAAATGATACTTCCCTAGGAAGCCTTCCCTGATATCCCACTGGGTATCCCACCTGACCCTTGGAGAGTTCCTTGACCACCCTTCTTTTGAGACACCACAACACTGCCATGCCTTTTACCAAGCTCACAGCTTATCCTGCAATGAGACTAAGTTCTTAAGAGCAGGGACTGTGCCATCTTCCCTCCTGTCTCTCCCACTGCACGCAGCACAGGGCCAGATAGGAAACAGGCAGAGGAAATGCTGGTTAGGAGAACATGCTCGTTGACACGCTTGTGTATGAACAAGAGGTCACAAGTTTAACTGCCTTTAGGTGCCAGATATGACAAATGTGTTAAGTTGCCTGGTGCAAAACAATTGGGAATGGTAGGGCCTATGGCACATCAGAGACGTCTCTTGCCTGAAGTATTTTTTTTTTTTTTTTTTTTTTAGAGATGGAGTTTTGCTCTTGTTGCCCAGACTGGAGTGCAATGGCATGATCTTGGCTCACCGCAATCTCTGCCTCCCAAGTTCAAGCAATTCTCCTGCTTCAGCCTCCCATGTAGCTGGGATTACAGACATGCGTCACCACGCCTGGCTAATTTTGTATTTTTAGTAGAGACGGGGTTTCTCCACGTTGGTCAGGCTGGTCTCCAACGCCCGACCTCAGATGATCTACCTGCCTCGGCATCCCAAAGTGTTGGGATTACAGGCGTGAGCCACCGTGCCTGGCTTCCTGAAGTATTAATAATACCCAGAACATGAAAACACTGTGTAAAGCAACTGAGCGTGGTGACTCAAGCCTATAGTACCAGCACTTTGGGAGGCTGAGGCAGGCGCAGATCACCTGAGGTCAGGAGTTCGAGACCAGCCTGGCCAACATGGTGAAACCCCGTCTCTAGGCCGGGTGTGGTAGCTCACGCCTGTAATCCCAGTACTTTGGGAGGCCAAGGCCGGCGGATCACAATGTCAGGAAATCGAGACCATCCTGGCTAACGCGGTGAAACCCCGTCTCTACTAAAAATACAAAAAATTAGCCAGGCACGGTGGCGGGCGCCTGTAGTCCCAGCTACTTGGAAGGCTGAGGCAGGAGAATGGCATGAAACCGGGAGGTGGAGCTTGCAGTGAGCCGAGATCGAGCCACTGAACTCCAGCCTGGGAGACACAGCAAGACTCCGTCTCAAAAAAAAAAAAAAAAAAAAACCCCGGCTCTACTAAAAATACAAAAATTAGCTGGGCATGGTGGCCAGTGCCTGTAATCCCAGCTACTTGGGAGGCTGAGGCGTAAGAATTGCTTGAACCTGGGAGGCAGAGGTTGCAGTGAGCAGAGATCGCGCCACTGCACTCCAGCTGGGGGGAAACAGCGAGACTCTGTCTCTAAAGACAAAAAACGAAAAACAAAAAACAAACTATAAAGCAGCTGGGGGCGGTGGCTCACACCTGTAGTCCCAGCACTTTGGGAGGCTGAGGTATGTGGATCACCTGAGGTCAGGAGTTTGAGAGCAGCCTGGGCAACATGGTGAAACCCTGTCTCTACCAAAAATACAAAAATTAGCTGAGTGTGGTGGTGCAAACCTGTAATCCCAGCTACTTGGGAGGGTGAGCCATGAGAATTGCTTGAGCCCGGAAGGCAGAGGCTGCAGGGAGCCAAGATTGTGCCATTGCACTCCGGCCTGGGTGACAGAGAGAGACTATCTCAATAAATGAATACATAAATAAATAAACACTATGTAAAGCACATCAGAAGGCTAACCCTGACCTTAAGATCATGGGTGTGAAACACGGAACTATAGTGAAATACACTCCACATTCAGGTAGTCCTTTAGAGCTTTTTTATTTTTTCATAATTTTAAAATTTCTAATTTACTGTAGAGAGGACGTCTCACTACGTTACCCAGGCTGGTCTTGAGCTCCTGGCCTCAAGTGATCCTCCTGCCTTGGCCTCCCAAACTGCTGGGGTTACAGGTGTGAGCCACCGCACCTGGCCCTTTAGATCTTCCAAAGCAATTTTACATCAGCAATTCTATCCTCACTTTACAGAGGAAACTGAAGCTCAGAAAGGTGAAGTTAATTGCTCAAGGTCACATAGAAAGGAGTTAATGGCACAAGGGTAGGTCCAATTCAGACTCTGGCCTGGGATCCCCTCTTCTGGGGGTGATGGGAGGAGGATCTAGAAAAGATAGGCATCATCCACTTTTCTTTCAACTCAAACTTCATCTGTAAAATGGGACCAACAATCCTCTTCGCAGGGAAGAGCCAAACTGAATGGAGGAAGGGGAGCTTCATCAGGGCTTCCTAACCTGGCCTCTTAGCGGGGGCTTTAGGTGGTAAAATTTTATGACAGCAAGTGCATTCTTGTGGCTTAGACTGCTTGGCTAGGAATCTTGACTTCACCATCTGTCTCTGTGTTTAACGCCTGAGCCTCAATTCGCTTGTAAAATGGAGCATTGTTAGGATTAAAAGAAATAATCAATGCACAAAGTAGTGTCAGTAGAAGGTAGCTGTTATTTATTGTTCTATTCTGGGGTAAAGGTATCAGATTCTCAGAGGGATTCTTAACCTAGAAAGTTTGCGAACAGATGGCAAAGGTGTTTGAAAGCTATCAGGAAACCATCCTCGCGTAAAACGAAGCAGCGCTACAGAAGTGGGCTGCCATGGGAATCGGGAGGCCCACGTTCCACTGCTAACTTGCTGCAGCTTACTGGGTGATCTGTAAATAAAAAGGGAGGTGGCGGTCGTCCGAGCTGGCAGCCGCAATGCAGCCCCAGGTAGATCTAGGGGCAGACGGTAAAGGCGCTCCGAGGAAGGGCAAGCGCGCAGCCTCCGGGAGACTACACCTCCCAGGCTGCCTTGCGCGCCATGCGGCACCCTACGCTAGCACGCGAGCCTCCCCGTTCCCCCACCCTACAGTTACTGTCTCTCGCGAGAAGACGGGCCGCGCCGGCGGTAGCGATTCCGAGCGAGTGGTGGTGGTAGTGGTGGTGGTGGCGGCCGAGACGGTGGCGGCCATTTTGGTGAGGCCTCGGGAGCGGCGGCGGCGGCGGTTCGCTGGGAGTAGCGTCTGCCCTTTTTCCCACCCACCGTCCGCATCTGTGTGCTGCGAGAAGAAGCAGTGGAGGCAAGGCGGTGGCAGTAGCCGCAGTCTCCAGGGGAGTTTAAAGGCCGCGAAGGCGGTGGCCAAGAGGGGGCCCTCCCCCCTCCTCGGCGGGAGGGGGGGTGGTGCACACGCCCCCGAGGACGCAGGTAAGGAGAGGGAGACAAGATGGCGGACGCCCCACAGTTCCCCCTCCCATGATGGCTGACTGCGCGCGCATCTTTCCGCCACCGCCTCCCCTCCCACCTTCCCGGGGTGCTGCGCGCGCACCCTCAGCCGGGGCCCCGGGCCGGTGCGCGAGGCTGTCGGCGCGCGCCCATAGAGACAGGCTGAGGGGGTCAGGCCGGCCGGCGCTGGGCCCCGGCGTGTCTCCTCTCCCTTCCCGCCCTTCTGCGCACGCGTGCCTGAGCGAGCGAGCGAGCCCTGAGAGGACGGACCCAGGTGCGCTCTTGCCCGCCCACCAACCCAGTCGCCCCTCAGGGGCGCGCGGGAAGAGGAAGGGGGGCGTGGGACGAGTAGTCGGGGCGCGCGCCCACCACATCTAGCCGGGGGACCAGGACCTGGTGGCACGAACCCTCCCTTCTCTCAGCCTTTCGCGGTCGGGTGATGGGGGGGGCTCCCTGACGGGCTTGGATGAGGAGCTTCCCAGCCCCGCGACCCTTGTGTGCGTGGGCTCGGGTTCTGGCGGGAGCCCCCGGGCCGTGCGCGCAGCCGGCTCGCTCCGCCTCTAGCCGCGCACGCGCGGGCCCCTCCCCCGCCCGGCGCGCACGTTGGGTGGGGTGGGAGTCTGGAGGGGGCGGGGCTATCTCAGGGCTAGTGGCAACTTGGGCAGAGGTCAGGGGTCACGCGAGGTCAGTCCGTCGGGAGGGCTAGGGAGATCACGAAACCTGAAGTCAAGAGTTCAGGCTTGTTGGCTTCTGGTGAGCTCGTGTCTTGGGAACGTGTGGCGGAGTAGGGAGTGAATCAAAGCCGGCACTGTGGTTTAGGAATTTCCTTAAACACTGGGGAAGCATTTCCGGGCCTCCTGCGGGTTCACACTGCCTGTTTCCGGCGCGTGGTTCTTGGCAGTGCGGCCTCTCGCTTTTGACTGCTCCTGAGTCTCCTTTTGCTGTGGTTCTTGTGTTTGGGGAAGTGTCTCAAGGCGCAGGTATGGGATTCACAGCGCCCTGCCCTGAATCCCGGGCGGATTTTCCTGTGACCAGCATGTTTGTTGACTCTTCCCGGGAGTTCCACTCTCATTTCTGCGTTCAGCCCTCACTGGAAAGGCACGCAGGCAGGTAGCACCTTTCTAAGGTTCTGGATGTGACAGCTTTTTTTTGCTGTATTTTTTTTTTGTCTTCCATTCTGTGGTTGGAGCCTTTACACTTAAAATTTTTGAATTTTCTTTCTTCACTCCTTTCCTGCTCCTGCCCCCAGGCAGGATCGTATGTCCCTTCGGAATTCACAAAACATGATATGCATTTCTCTGAAATGTGAGCTTTTCCTACTACCGTAGTTTTTCTGTTTCTAGTCTTTTAACTGATTTGGGTATATTTAAACGTCTCAAAAAACTGGAGTAAATAATACGCTTCGATGGATGTTTCAGGTGTGATTCCCTTCAGTACGGCGGCACCGTGGAAGTGCAGACTTTCACAGGGGGTGTGGTCTCAGCTCACACAGGTGAGGGATCTGCTACCATTTTGTGTGCTGATGCTAATGGGAGAAATGTTTGAGATAATGAAAGCAATTATAGGTCTGTATTGGGGATTTTCACTCTAGAGAAGCATGGGAATGTTTGCATGTGATTTTTCTGTGGAGGGTTTGATTATAGTAGTACAACAACAGAACTGAGGCTGTGGGTTGAGGAAAACGTGGTCAACCTGGCTCTACCAGGAAGAGTAGCAGGTTTTCCATGGTTTTGGCATCAGACTATGTGGATTGAAGCCCTCCTACCACTTTTTTACTGTGTGACCTTCCGCAAATCATAAGTCTTAACTTCCTAACTTACCAAACATTATATTAGAATGTAAGCTCATTTAGGTCAGGAATCCTTTCTGCATGGCTCTATCCGTTGTGTGTAGGAGGAAGTCAATATTTGTTATGCTGTGAAAAGCACTTGGTTTTTAAGGTAGGTGTGAGGATTATAGAACACATCAAACAAGTACTAAAAGTATTTCATACATAGTAAGTGCTTAAGGAATGTAATCTGTAATTTCTGTGTTTCTCTTTATTCAGTGTTATTTCTGGTTTTTTAAAAATACTTTTTCATCCCCTTTAACTGCATTTCTGTCTTTTTTTTTTTTAACCCTACTTTAGGTGCTCCAGAGGCTGGTGGACCTGAGCGGAGGCTGGGACGCCCTGGTGGGCCCCGGGCCCTGGAAGGCGGGTCCCGGTGGCCGGTGGCCCAGAATGAGGCCAGCTCCCAGCATGCCCTGCAGCCGGACGCCAGCCCCTCGGCCAGCAGCAGTGGTGATAACGACCCAGTCATTCTTCAGGCATCCAAGGAGGAGCCTGGGAGTGGGACCATGCAGAGCAGCCCCTCCCCTGCTCACCCTCAGCTCCCAGTCCTACAGACACAGGTTTGAAAGTGGGAAGAGTTCCTTCTCTGCTTCTGCTTTGTGGATTGTTGAGTGTGAGGCAGAAGAAATGTGGCAGGGGAATATTTGTGGAGAGTTTTGGAGAATCTTTGGTGCTCAGGGGGGCTGGGCTGTAGTATGTCAGGTCTGTTGGATACTCACATTCCATTTAACATTAGTGCAATATTATCTCCCAGAGTGCAAAAGCGCCTCGTTACCTGAAAAAGATTGAATTAGGCTAGGCTGGAAATGGAGGTCGTGGCACCATGCTTCTAAGACTGTACGCTTTGAGAATAGTTTAACTTCTATCAGAACTGGAGTAGGATAAGCCTATGGATGGTGTGTAGTGTTCATTCCTTTCTCATACCAAGGAAGGGTGTGGGGTAGGAAAAAAAGCATGGCTTTTAAACACATCTAGGTGGGTGTACAGTCAGCTTTCTTTTTATTTTAATTTTTAAAAGTTTTCTATTAAAAAGAGTTGCTTTATTGTGTCATCCTTGCACATGGGCCATACTAATCTTTTCTGTATCCTCCCAGTTTTAGTATATGTGTTGCCAAAGTGAGCAGTACAGTAAGCTTTTCGTGTTTGTAAAGTCGGTATTTATAATTTTCCTGAGAAACGGGAAATTTGTGACATACAGTCTTTTGTCATTTAGCCGAGGTAAGAATTTGAGTGGCACAGTGTAAGGCTTATGTCCTGGAGTGAATTTGTGAATTCCCTGAGTATCCACATTTCAGCAGGACTTTGTTTTCCATTTTTTTCTTTTCTTTCCTTTTTTTTTTTTTTTTTTTTTGAGATGGACTATCTTTCTGTCACCCAGGCTGGAATGTAATGGTGTGATCTCGGCTCACTGCAACCTCCGCCTCCCAAGTTCAAACAGTTCTCCTACCTCAGCCTTGCGAGTAGCTGGGATTACTGGCACCCACCGTCATGCCTGGCTAATTTTTATATTTTTGTAGAAATGGGGTTTCACCACCATGTTGGCCAGGGGCTGGTCTTGAACTCCTGACCTCAGGTGATCCACCCACCTCGGCCTCCCAAAGGATTGTGATTACATGTGTGAGCCACGAGGCCCGGCCTGTTTTCCATTTCTTTCTTTCTTTTCTTTTTTTTTTTAAGATGGAGTCTCGCTCTGTCACCAGGCTGAAATGCAGTGGCGTGATCTCGGCTCACTGCAACCTCCGCCTCCTGGGTTCAAACAATTCTTCTGCCTCAGCCTCCTGAGTAGCTGGGACTACAGATGCGCGCCACCACGCCTGGCTAATTTTTTTGTTTTTAGTAGAGACGGGGTTTCACCATGTTTGCCAGGATGGTCTTCATCTTTTGACCTTGTGATCCCCGCCCGCCTCAGCCTCTCAAAAGTGCTGGAATTACAGGTGTGAACCACCACGCCTGGCCCAGAGTTCCGCTCTTGTTGCCCAGGCTGGAGTGCAGTGGTGCGATCTTGGCTTACTGCAGCCTCCATCTCCTGAGTTCAAGTGATTCTCCTGCCTCAGCCTCTTGAGTAGCTGGGATTACAGGCGTCCGCCACCAAGCCCAGCTAATTTTCTGTGTTTTTAGTAGAGATGGGGTTTCACCATGTAGGTTAGGCTGGTCTCAAACTCCTGACCTCTGGTAATCCACCCGCCTCGGCCTCCAAAAGTGCTAGGATTACAGGTGTGAGCCACCATGCCCAGCACTGTTTTCCACCCTTCCTTCCTTCCTTTCTTCCCTCCCTCCCTCCTTCCTTCCTTCCTTCCTTCCTTCCTTCCTTCCTTCCGAGTGCAATGGCATGATCTCGGCTTACTACAACCTCTGCCTCCTGGTTCAAGCGATTCTCCTGCCTCAGACTCCTGAGTAGGTAGGATTACAGGCTCGCACCACCACACCTGGCTGATTTCTGTATTTTTAGTAGAGACGGAGTTTCACCATGTTGGTCAGCTGGTCTGGAACTCCTGACCACATCATCCGCCCGCCTCGGCCTCCCAAAGTCCACCGAGCCCAGCTTCCATTTCTTAATGCTTTTGCAGTACCTTGTAAAGTGACGTGTTGGGTGTTTGAGAACAGTGGCTATGCCTCCAACCCTGCCTGCCCAGTGAAGAGGTTAAGGTGGCCTGGGATTTATTGGTGGCTGTTGAATTTGGTGGTAGCTCACATTTACTGCATAAGTGAATTTGCCACACTTGTTCTGAAAATAGAGGGTAAATAGGGAGTTGTTTATGTGAATGAAATCACTGAGGCTCTGAAACGATCAGAATTTGAAATCATATGCGCGCGCTCTCTCTCTCTCTCTCTCTCTCTCTCTCTCTCTTTTTTTCTTTTGTGAGACAGAGTCACCCTGTCATCCAAGCTGGAGTGCAGTGGCGCGATCTCGGCTCACTGCAACCTCCGCCTCCCAGGTTCAAGCGCTTCTCATGCCTCAGCCTCCTGAGTAGCTGGGATTACAGGCTCCCGCCACCACGCCCAGCTAATTTTTGTATTTTCAGTAGAGACGGGGTTTCACCATGTTGGCCAGGTTGGTCTCAAACTCCTGACCTCAGGTGATCCACCCACCTCAGCCTCCCAAAGTGCTGGGATCACAAGCATGAGCCACCACCCCCGGCCTATATATATATATTTTCTTAAGTTTGGGAATTGTGTAAATGTCAGGACATAATTCTTGCATGTCAAGCATCTATAAACTTGGCTCTGCCATCTCGAGTCCCTTATTAAAACTTTATCCCGAGGTCGGGCGTGGTGGCTCACGCCTGTAATCCCAGCACTTTGGGAGGCTGAGGTGGGCGGATCACGAGGTCAGGAGATCGAGACCATCCTGGCTAACACGGTGAAACCCCATCTCTACTAAAAATACAAAAAATTAGCTGGGCATGGTGGCCGGCACCTGTAGTCCCGGCTGCTCAGGAGGCTGAGGCAGGAGAATGGCGGGAACCCGGAAGGTGGAGCTTGCAGTGAGCCGAGATCGCACCACTGCACTCCAGCCTGGGCGACAGAGCGAGACTCCATCTCAAAAAAATAAAATAAAATAAAAAACTTTATCCTGAACGTTTGTGTTTATGAAAATAAGATTTATACCTTACTCTACACAGTTTTTTTTTGTGAAGATCGGATGAAATAATGTACTTAAAACAGCACAGTGCGAAGCATTTATTTTCCCCATCATTTTCCTCTTTTCTAGATGGTGTCGGACGGCATGACAGGCAGCAATCCTGTGTCCCCTGCCTCATCCAGTTCCCCAGCCTCTAGTGGGGCAGGCGGCATCTCCCCACAGCACATAGCTCAAGATTCCTCACTGGATGGACCTCCAGGCCCCCCAGATGGTGCCACAGTGCCGCTGGAAGGGTTCAGCTTTTCCCAGACTGCTGACCTGGCTAACAAGGGCCCAAAGTGGGAGAAGAGCCATGCCGAAATCGCAGAACAGGCCAAGCATGTACGTATTAGGAAGGCTTATGAAGATTCTTGGGAGTTATCTTCCCTAAACTCCCACGTCCTCTGGAGTATTTTGTTTCTTTTCTTTTTTGTCATGGATTTAGGGTATAGGTTCTGCCTTAATGTATATGATCATGAGCAAATTGCTTGAATACGGAGTCTCATTTTCCTTGCTGTAAATAAAATAGGAATGATATAATAGTTTATAGGCTATTAAGAGGTGTAAATTATAGGAGCAAGGCCAGGCGCAGTGGCTCACACCTGTAATCCCAGCACTTTGGGAGGCTGAGACAGGCAGATCTCTTGAGCCCAGGAGTTCAAGACCAGACTGGGCAATGTGGTAAAACCCCGTCTCTGTAAAAAGTACAAAAAATTAGCTGGGCATAGTTGCACATGCTTGTAGACCCAGGAGCCTGAGTTGAGAGGATCACCTGAGCCCAGGAGGTCAGGGCTGCGGTGAGCCACGATTATGCCACTGCACTTCAGCCTGAGCAACCGAGTAAGATCCTGTCTCGAAAAAAAGGAGAAAATAGACACAAAAGCACTTTATAAACTGTGATGCTCTTAAGATTTACTGGTTTCTACTTATTTCTGTCGTGCAGTCTGTGTTACATTTATCCAGTGGTAAGTGTGGTCTGTGGGCCAGCAGCATCAGCATCACCTAGGAACTTACTAGAAACACAAATTCTCTGCCGGGCATGGTGGCTCATGCCTGTAATCCCGGCACTTCGGGAGGCCGAGGCGGGTGGATCACCTGAGGTCAGGAGTTCGAGACCAGCCTGGCTAACATGGCAAAACCCCATCTCTGCTAAAAATACAAAAATTAGCCTGATGTGGTGGCGCAGGCCTGTAGTCCTAGCTACTCCGGAAGCTGAGGCAGGAAAATTGCTTGAACTGGGAACCGGAGGTTGCAGTGAGCTGAGATGATGCCACCGCACGCCAGCCTGGGTAACAGACTCCGTCTCAAAAACAAAAACAAAACAAAAAAAACCCACAAATTCTTGGTACCCCTCACCCACCGAGCCATTTGAAACTGAGGGTAGGGCCCAGCAATCTGTTTTTAGTTTTTATTTTTATCTTATTTATTTTTTTTTTTGAGACGGAGTCTCACTCTGTCACCCAGGCTGGAGTGCAGTGGCACAATCTTGGCTCACT
This sequence comes from Pongo abelii, assembly GCF_028885655.2. Lineage (NCBI taxonomy): Eukaryota > Metazoa > Chordata > Mammalia > Primates > Hominidae > Pongo > Pongo abelii. The sequence continues at coordinate 32,895,427 of NC_072003.2, forward strand.
GCAAGCTCCGCCTCCCGAGTTCATAGCCATTCTCTTGCTCAGCCTCTTGAGTAGCTAGGACTACAGGCGCCCACCATCACACCCGGCTAAATTTTTTGTATTTTTAGTAGAGATGGGGTTTCACCATGTTGGCAAGATGGTCTCGATCTCTTGACCTTCTGATCTGCCAGCCTCGGCCTCTCAAAGTGCTGAGATTACAGGCATGAGCCACTGCACCCAGCCGCAATCGAGTTTTTTTTTTTTTCCTTAAGATAGAGTCTCAGTCTTTCGCCCAGGCTGGAGTGCAGTGGCATGATCTTGGCTCACTGCAAGCTCCGCCTCCTGGGTTTCCGCCATTCTCCTGCCTCAGCCTTCCGAGTAGCTGGGACTAAGCGCTCGCCACCGTGCCTGGCTAATTTTTTGTGTTTTTAGTAGACACGGGGTTTCACCGTTTTAGCCAGGATGGTCTCGATCTCCTGACCTCGTGATCCACCCGCCTTGGCCTCCCAAAGTGCTGGGATTACAGGTGTGATTACAACCTGTTTCTAAAAGTCCTCCAGATGATTCCGGTGCCTGCTCAAGTTTGAGAGCAGCTGGTCTAATATCCATGTCTTTCTTGATGTTTCCTTCACTATCAGGCCGTTTAGTTCTGTCTCGTCTCTGGCTGTCATTTTCTCTGATTTAGTTTTTATCAGGAGAGGACAGAAATAACAAAGGCAGAGGCTGGGTGCAGTGGTTTTTGCCTATAATCTGAGCATTTTGGGAATCCCAGGCAGGGGGATTGCTTGAGCCCAAGAGTTCTAGACCAGCCTTGACATTGTGAAACCTCGTCCCTACAAAAAAATACAAAAAAATTAGCTGGGCATGGTTGCATGTGCCTGTAGTCAGCCTCAGCTACTTGGGAGGCTGAGTTGGGAGGCTGAGTTGGGAAGATAACCTGAGCCTAGGCAGCAGAGTGAGACCCAGAAAAATCTCACTCAGATTTCTGAGTGAGATTCAGAAAAAGAAATAAGGCAGTTGTCCTGAATTTTTTGAGTCGTCTCTGTCAAAAAAATTTTAAATGCTTTTTTAGTAAAAGACAATCAGTGTAGAAACTTTAGTAAAAATGACCACTCTTTTTTACACCTAACCAGTGTTAAACATTTCATGTATAACATTTCAGTACTTTTTACATAAACATATGCATTTTTACAAAAGTAGTATTTTTAAAAACAACAGTGTGTCAGTTGGGCATCATAGCATATTTCTAAGCTTAATGCATCATGAACATACTCTAAGTAGAATTCTACAATGGTGATGACCCCTCGTATCTAGAATCAAGAGGGAAGTGTGTGTTCCCTACACCTCTGGGAAGCTCCCCTTGGGATATGATTTCCCAAGTCTCTCCTATGTCTGTGGGGTGTGGAGATTGTGTTAAATAATGGAAAGAGCATGAAATTGCTGTCTGGAGTCCTCAGACCTATTTTGGATTCCCATTTTCTATTACTTTCTAGCTGTGTGATCTCGGGCAAATCACTTAATCTCCCTGATCTTTTTTCGTTCTTCATCTCCCTGATCTTTTTTCCCTTCTCTGAAGAGAGTATGATACCTGCCTGTAGGTTTGGTATGTGGACTAAACATAAGCATAACACACTCAGCCCACTTAGTGCTCAGGAATTCAGCCGTGGCAGTGAGATGGAGTGTGTGTTTAGAACTGTTGATTGATCTGGCTCTCCCTGATTAGGAGGCCGAGATCGAGACTCGGATTGCTGAGCTGCGGAAGGAGGGTTTCTGGTCACTGAAGAGGCTGCCTAAGGTGCCAGAGCCCCCTCGCCCCAAAGGTCACTGGGACTATTTGTGCGAAGAGATGCAGTGGCTCTCTGCTGACTTTGCTCAGGAGCGCCGCTGGAAACGGGGTGTGGCCCGGAAGGTAGGTCTTCCGCTGGGACTTCCTTCCTTTTCCTTTTCAGGTCTGTTCCTTCCCTTGAAGGGTGGGTTAGTTGGAAGGGGACCAGACAGAATGGTGTAGGCATTAAGAGGCAAACTCTTGATTTTCCAGATTTCTTGGCCTTGATTATTTTCTTTGCCTTTGGATGGGGAAGTCTGGCTTTGAGTGTTTTCACCCTGGGTCTTCATTCCCACAGGTGGTGCGCATGGTGATCCGGCACCACGAGGAGCAGCGGCAGAAAGAGGAACGGGCCCGGAGGGAGGAGCAGGCCAAGCTGCGTCGAATTGCCTCCTCCATGGCCAAGGATGTCAGGCAGTTCTGGAGCAATGTGGAGAAGGTAGACAGTGGGGATCAGGAAAGGAAAATGGCCTTGGATTAGATTGGTAGATGGTATGATAGTAGGAATGATCAAAACTTCTTGAGGGAGTAAATTATAATTTCAGGCAACTCTAATGACGTTTATGTTGTATGGATAAAAAAGTATAGTGGCAAAATATGGGTCCTGCCTTTGGGGATTGTTAATAGTTCTCCTTGACACCTCTAGGCCATCTGTCCCTTGCAGGGCATTTAGCATGTGTTTACTGAAATGTATTTGTGCTACTTAGCACATGCTTAAATTCTGTCAAAGTTCCCACTGCCCGTATAGTAAGTTGTAATTATTTCTTAAGTACTACCTGGGTTCCGTCTATATTTTCGGTCTTGCCTCCTGCCATGTTCATTCCTTCTCCCTTCCACTCCACACCCACCTTTCTTTTGTATATCTCTGGCCATTTACACATAGACTTTATGCTGTTGGGAATGCTTTTTTCCTCATGTGTACTTAGGGAACAGCTACCTATTTTTTAATTGTCTTGGACAGAGTTTTGCTCTGTCTCCTGAGCTGGAGTGCAGTGGTACGATCACAGCTCACTGCATCCTCAACCTCCTGGGCTCACACGATCTTCCTGCCTCAATCTCCCAAGTATCTGGGACTGCAGGCGCGTGCTACCACATCTTGCTAATTAAGAAAATTCTTTTTAATTTCTTTTTTTAAATTTTTTTGTGAAACAGAGTCTCACCCCGTCACCTAGGGCAGTGGCACAATCTTGGCTCACTGCAACCTCTGCTTCCCAGGCTCAAGTGATTCTCCTGTCTCAGGCTCTGGAGTAGCTGGGATTACAGGCATGTGCCACTACGTCTGGCTAATTTTTGTATTTTTAGTAGAGACAAGGTTTTGCCATGTTGGCCAGGCTGGTCTTGAACTCCTGACCTCAGGTTATCCACTCGCCCCGGCCTCTCAAAGTGCTGGCATTATAGACGTGAGCCACCGCACCTGGCCTAAAAATATTTTTTTGTGGAGACAAGGTCTCGCCGTTACACACCAAGCTGATCTTGAATTCCTAGGCTCAAGCGATCCTCTCGCTTTGGCCTCCCAAAGTGTGAGCCACTATGCCTGGCTTCACCTACCTGTTTTTTTGTTTTTGAGATGGAGTCTCGCTTTGTTCCCAGGCTGGAGTGCAGTGGTGCAATCTGGGCTTACTGCAACCTCTGCCTCCCAGGTTCAAGCAATTCTCCTGCCTCTGCCTCCCGAGTAGCTGAGTTTACAGGTGCCCACCACCACGCCTGGCTAATTTTCATATTTTTAGTAGAGATGGGGGTTTCACCATGTCGGTCAGGCTGGTCTCGAACTCCTGACCTCACGTGATCCTCCCACTTCAGCCTTCCAAAGTGCTGAGAATACAGGCATGAGCCACTGTGCCTGGCCCACCTACCTATTTTTTGAGATCCAATTCCAGTTGGGTGTGGTGATGCATGCCTGTAGTTCCACCTACGTGGGAGGGCAAGGCAGGAGGATCATTTGAGCCCAGGAGTTTGACACTAGTCTGGCCAACATAGTGAGACCTCATCTCTTTAAAAAAAAAAAAATAATAATCCAGCTTCAGATTGTAAACCTTCCCTCCACCTGAGGCGAAGCTGGCTCTTCTTCCTGCATGCTCCCTTTGTGCTTCCTTTAGACCATAGTAAGCCCCTAAGGTTATTTAGTTTTACTCTCCTAAGAGGCCAGCCCAGGATCTGGTTAAAGAAGGCCTCCCTAAACATCGAGTAAAAGTACATAAATAAATGGTTATCTTGGTGAGCAGTCCCTTTCACATCTGTGGCAGGTGGTGCAATTCAAGCAACAGTCCCGGCTTGAGGAAAAGCGCAAAAAAGCCCTGGACCTGCATTTGGATTTCATTGTGGGGCAAACTGAAAAGTACTCGGACCTTCTGTCTCAGAGCCTCAACCAGCCATTAACCTCCAGCAAAGCAGGCTCTTCCCCTTGCCTCGGCTCTTCCTCAGCTGCCTCCAGTCCTCCACCCCCTGCTTCCCGCCTGGATGATGAAGGTGTGTGTTCTCTTTGGCCCTGTTACTCTTCCTTGTGTACCCTTTCCAGAGCTGAAAAACCCACCCTGTGGCTTGCAGGGCCCGTGGACTTTGTGACCTTGTTCTCCTGCTATAGATGGGGACTTTCAACCCCAAGAGGAGGAGGAAGAGGATGATGAGGAAACGATTGAAGTTGAAGAACAACAGGAAGGCAATGATGCAGAGGCCCAGAGGCGTGAGATTGAGCTGCTTCGCCGTGAGGGAGAATTGCCACTGGAAGAGCTGCTCCGTTCCCTTCCCCCTCAGCTGCTGGAAGGGCCTTCCAGCCCCTCTCAAACCCCCTCATCTCATGATAGTGACACCCGAGATGGGCCTGAAGAAGGTGCTGAAGAAGAGCCCCCTCAGGTGTTGGAGGTATAGGCAGAAGGAGCAGAGGGAGGGTTCAGAGAGGGAGCAGAGGGAGAGGTTCAGGGTCTGAGTTCCGGGCTGTGAGGTTGGTTATGAGTTTTAGGAGTTCTACTAGTAATGGACATTTGGGCTCTTTGGGGATGACTGGGGAAGAATCTGTTTGGGACAAGTTGCATTTTGTGATTGGCAGGTTTTGGCGCTATAGTGGAAGAGCGTATTGCACTTTACTCTTTAAATTGCTGTGTGGTCTTGAAAAAGTACTTGCTCTGTTACTTGCCACTTCTCTGAACGTGCCCTAATGTTCCCTTATTGGCTTATAGGTTGGAAGCTGGCATGGTACCCTTAAGTCTTTTCTGTTTCTCCATATGTCTCAAGTGCATGGGGAAGTGTTGGGTGCCTTTATTTGTTTCCTGGCACTTTCACAGGTCCTTCCCTAGGCACTGGGGCCAGGATTTGGTAGCTGGTGCTGAGAGAAAACCCTTGATTGTATTCTTGCCCTGGGATTATACCAGTGGCAACTGTCACTGACTGGGACAGAGATTCTCCTGTGACACCTTTTTCAAGTTTGTGCCATTCTTCTGCTACTCTAATCTTAGACCCTTCCCTTTTTTATCTTTTGCCATACAGATAAAGCCCCCACCCTCTGCTGTCACACAGCGCAACAAACGGCCTTGGCATCCAGATGAAGATGATGAAGAGTTTACTGCCAACGAAGAGGAAGGTCAGGGCTGTTCTGTTTGTCCTATTGTCCCTTACCCCTTGAATGAATTGTTTGGACCTAACCTTTCAGGCTTTCTCATCTGTTTCATTTGGACTGTGTCCTTTGCCTCTAACCTCTATCCCTATTAATCTTGCTTCTGTCTCTTTCCTAGCGGAGGATGAAGAGGATACTATAGCAGCTGAGGAACAGTTGGAAGGGGAGGTGGATCATGCCATGGAGCTGAGCGAGTTGGCTCGAGAAGGTGACATTCACCAGACATTTTACTAAGCATCCACTTGGTGTCTGCCCTGTGCAGTACCAAGGATAAAGAGATGGATACGGCACTTTGTATCCACCCTGGAGGAATTCCATGTCTAATGACTAAGACAGACTTGTGAACCAATAATGATAAGTAGAAAGTGATGAGTGCTTATGATAGAAGTTTAAATGGTGATATGGGAGTGAAATGGAGGGAAGAGCTAATGTAGGAATATATTGACAGCATTTGACCTGGACCTTGAGAGGCTCACCAGGTTGATAATGTTCTTCCCAATTCCCATGTACTTCCCCCAGGTTGTGGGGCTTGGCTTTGCTAGCTGATGCTGAAAGTAAGCTCTCTTGCCTCCCCTCAGACCTGGGCCTAGCAGTATCTACAGAGACCTAGGTAAAATTAACTGGTACCACTCAGACCTTCCCTTCTCCCTCCCCTCAGAGCAACCAAAAGCTTTTTATTTCTCTTCCAGGTGAGCTTTCCATGGAGGAGCTATTGCAGCAGTATGCAGGAGCCTATGCACCAGGCTCTGGGAGCAGTGATGATGAGGATGAAGATGAGGTTGATGCTAATATCTCTGACTGTGAACCAGAGGGGGCCGTGGAAGCGGAAGAGGCTCCTCAGGAGGATAGTAGCAGTCACTCAGGTGAATATGTGGTCATGAAGCAGGAGCTGGGGAGGGTGGCCATTGGAGGAGCAGGTATGGTGAGCAGTAAGCCTTGGTCTTATGCTTTAGACTCTGTGGAGGACCAGAGTGAGGATGAGGAAGATGAACATTCAGAGGAGGAAGAAACAAGTGGAAGTTCAGCATCAGAGGAATCTGAGTCTGAAGAGTCTGAAGATGCCCAATCACAGAGCCAAGCAGATGAAGAGGAGGAAGATGATGATTTTGGGGTGGAGTACTTGCTTGCCAGGGATGAAGAGCAGAGTGAGGCAGATGCAGGCAGTGGGCCTCCCACTCCAGGGCCCACTACTCTAGGTCCAAAGAAAGAAATTACTGACATTGCTGCAGCAGCTGAAAGTCTCCAGCCCAAGGGTTACACGCTGGCCACGACCCAGGTATCCCCAGGTTCTGGCATCTCCTTTCTCATGTCTTGACTTTCTCATGTCCACACGACAAATGCCTCTTTTCCATTGCGTTACCTATTTTTCCTCTCTGCCAGGTAAAGACGCCCATCCCCCTGCTTTTGCGGGGCCAGCTCCGGGAGTACCAGCACATTGGGCTAGACTGGCTGGTTACCATGTATGAGAAGAAGCTTAATGGTATTCTTGCTGATGAGATGGGGCTTGGGAAGACCATCCAGACCATCTCTCTGCTTGCGCACTTGGCTTGTGAGAAAGGTAAGTAGGCAAGGCCCCTTCTTTTGTGCCCCCTAGTCTAGCTCCCTGGGAGCTTGTTCAGTGATGACTCCAGCTTCATTGACTTTTGCTTTATTGACTCCGGTCATTAACTGTATAGAGAGGACAGTGTAGGTGCTAGGATTCCTAGGAAGGGCCAAAGGGTGGTCAGGGTTATAACTGAGGAATCAGAACCACAGAATTTACATTTCCTTACCATCTCTCATTTTTTTGCCAAACAGGTAACTGGGGTCCCCATTTAATCATTGTTCCCACCAGCGTGATGTTGAACTGGGAGATGGAGTTGAAACGTTGGTGCCCCAGCTTTAAAATCCTCACTTACTATGGAGCCCAGAAAGAGAGGAAGCTCAAGCGGCAGGTTTGATGTTTCATGTGGTCACTTTCCTCCCATTGATGCCTCCTTTATTTTTAAGCCCTTTCCTCAGGTGAATTCCTTTTCCTCCTCTTTTTTTAAAAAAAATTTTAAATTTTTTGTAAAAATAAAGATGGGGTCTCACTATGTTACCCAACCTGACCTTGAACACCTGGGCTCAAGAGATCCTCCCACCTCAGCCTCCCAAAGTACTGAGACTATAGCTGTGAGCCAGCGCACCCAGGCCCCTCCTCTTTCTGTCGCTCCATTCTTTTGCTGGGACTTTCTCTTTTCTTCCAACCTGATTACTGTCCTTTGAGGAGTTTAGCATGTCTTCCCTTTGCTTTCTTTTCTTTTCATCCCACTATCTGCTACTTCTGTCTTTGATCTTTCAGGGCTGGACCAAGCCCAATGCCTTCCATGTGTGTATCACGTCTTACAAGCTGGTGCTGCAGGACCACCAGGCCTTCCGTCGCAAGAACTGGCGCTATCTCATTCTGGATGAGGCGCAGAACATCAAGAACTTCAAGTCACAGCGCTGGCAGTCACTCCTCAATTTCAACAGGTGGAGATGGAGATGGGGATTCATGGGAGGGTTGACTCGGCTAGAAGGGAGGGCTGCCTGGGTTGAGGAATGTATCAGAATACTCAGAAGGTTGGGAGCTTGCTGACCGTACTCTCTCTGATTCTTTCTGTCTCTTTGCAGCCAGAGGCGCCTGCTCCTGACAGGAACTCCCTTGCAGAACAGCCTCATGGAGCTGTGGTCCTTGATGCACTTTTTGATGCCCCATGTCTTCCAGTCTCATCGCGAGTTCAAGGAGTGGTTCTCTAATCCCCTAACTGGCATGATTGAGGGCAGCCAAGAGTATAATGAAGGTCTAGTCAAACGCCTCCACAAGGTAGGGCCTGCAACAGTTTGTCAGGGTATTGGGAATGGTAAGGAACCGTTCCTGAGCACCTGGGCAGTGCCCAGGAAACCGTTGGGGAGAGGGAAGTTAGCGCCAGGCTGAACTCCTTTGTCAAGCTGCAGTGTTCTAGGGACTAACCCATTGCCAAGTTGAGTGACCTCATCTTAGTCATCAATTCTGGTTTTTTTTTTTTTTTTTTTTTTTTTTTTTTTTTTTTTTTTGAGACTGAGTCTTGCTTTGTCGCCCAGGCTGGAGTGCAGTGTTGCGATATCCACTCAGTGCAAGCTCCGCCTTCCGGGTTCACACCATTCTCCTGCCTCAGCCTCCCAAGTAGCTGGGACTACAGGCGCCCGCCACAAAGCCTGGCTAATTTTTTTTTTTTTGAGACAGAGTTCACTCTGTTGCCCAGGCTGGAGTGCGGTGGCGTGGTCTTGGCTCACTGCAACCTTTGCCTCCCGGGTTCACGCCATTCTCCTGCCTCAGCCTCCCGAGTAGCTGGAACTAAAGGCGCCCACCACCACACCTGGCTAATTTTTTGTATTTTTAGTAGAGACGGGGTTTCACCTTAGCCAGGATGGTCTCCATCTCTTGACCTCATGGTCCGCCTGCCTCGGCCTCCCAAAGTGCTGGGATTATAGGCGTGAGCCACCGTGCCCGGCCTACGCCTGGCTAATCTTTTGTATTTTTAGTAGAGTTGGGGTTTCACCATGTTAGCCAGGATGGTCTCGATCTCCTGACCTCGTGATCTGCCTGCCTCGGCCTCCGAAAGTGCTGGAATTAAAGGTGTGAGCCACCGTGCCTGGCTTTTTTTTTTTTTTTTTTTTTTGGGACAGAATCTCTCTCTGTCACCCAGGCTGGAGTGCAGTGGCGTGATCTGGCTCATTGCAACCTCCACCTCCCAGGTTCAAGCGATTCTCCTGCCTCAGCCTCCTGAGTAGCTTGGGTTACAGGTCTGCACTACAATGCCTAGCTAATGTTTGTTATCTTTAGTAGAGGCGGGTTTCGCCATGTTGGCCAGGCTGGTCTCGAACTCCTGACCTCAAGTGATCCGCCCTGCCCGCCTTGGCCTCCCAAAGTGTTGGGATTACAGGTGTGAGCCACCGTTCCCAGCCTGTTTGTTTTTTGTTTTTTTTTAAATGGTGATGTTTTTGTCCTTATTGTTTTTGAGTAGAATGGTACTGCTGATTGGTCCCTGCTTGGATTTCTTCAACTTCATATTGTTGGTGTTTTCTCTCTCTGGTCTTCTTTGGCTCTTCCTTTTTCGCCCAGCTTTTAAATCACAATATCTTTCAGCATTCTGATCTTTACTTTTTTGTCTTCTCAGTCTACATATCTCACAGGCCTACTCATTCCTAAGGCTTTGACTATTTCTTATGTGATAAAGACTCTCCAGTCTGTACTAAAATTCCTTGACTTTCTAGATCACTTGACCTGTATTTAAATTTCTGATTTGCTATCATTAATTGAGAGTTCCTCTTGAACTCAACACTGTTCTAAGCTAGACATCTCTGGCCTTATAGCCTGTTATTTCTACTTCATCTTGGTCAATCACTATCATTTGGTAAACTAAGCTAGAAAACAGGAAGTTGGCCGCGCGCGGTGGCTCACGCCTGTAATCCCAGCACTTTGGGAGGCCGAGGCAGGCGGATCACGAGGTCAGGAGATCGAGACCATCCTGGCTAAAATGGTGAAACCCTGTCTCTACTAAAAATACAAAAAATTAGCCGGGCGTGGTGGCGGGCAACTGTAGTCCCAGCTACTCGGGAGGCTGAGGCAGGAGAATGGCGTGAACCCGGGAGGCAGAGCTTGCAGTGAGCTGATATTGCACCACTGCACTCCAGCCTGGGCGACAGAGCGCGACTCCGTCTCAAAAAAAAAAAACCCAGGAAGTCTTCCTTAACTATTACTTTTCCTTCATTTACCTCTGTTCCTTTAGTTCTTCCATGTCACTGTAGACATTGATGACTGTGTCCTATTAGATTTTATCTTCTGAGATCACAGATTTGCCTTTTGTTTTATCTCCTGTCAAGGCCACAGTTTTTGTTCTCCTCATCTTCTAGATTTATTTGCATCATCTTGTAAACTTAACAGTTACTCCTCAAAATCTAGTTTGAGTTTTCTATTCTGCGTAGTTGGTCTGCCCACAGTGCTTCCTTATATCACTTCCTGTGTCATGGTATCATTTTGTGTCTGTCTCCTTCAGCAGACAGCAGATCCCTTGAGGGCTTGCGCTTGACTCATCTTTGTGTGGTTGGTGTCTGATATGGTGTGCCGTATGGCTCCGTTAGTGTTTGCTGAGGGGCTTAGGCTGGGGCTCGGTGCCTGAGTTCCCCTGTTTAACCTCCTGCTTAATTTGCTTTTAGGTTTTGAGGCCTTTTTTACTGCGCCGAGTTAAGGTGGATGTTGAGAAGCAGATGCCCAAAAAGTACGAGCATGTTATCCGCTGCAGGCTCTCCAAGCGTCAACGCTGTCTCTATGATGACTTCATGGCACAGACCACGTAAGGGAGGAAGGAGGGTGGGCCCTGGGACTCGAGATTGGAGTGTAGGTGGCTGTTAGGACGTCTCATTTATTTTTCCTCTTTCCCCAGAACTAAGGAGACACTGGCCACAGGCCATTTCATGAGCGTCATCAACATTTTGATGCAGCTGAGAAAAGTTTGCAATCATCCAAATCTGTTCGACCCTCGACCGGTTACCTCCCCTTTCATCACCCCAGGCATCTGCTTCAGCACCGCCTCTCTGGTGCTAAGGGCCACGGATGTCCATCCCCTCCAGGTAAGTATGATTCCATTAATATGAAATATAAAGGTTATTGGCATTACCCCAACCGTGTACCTCTTTTCGTTAGACTGGGGTCTGACTTTTGCATCCTCATTACTCCCCTATCATTCCCTTAGTTTTATTGTACTCTAGCCATGTGACGTAATGATGGTTCAACTTAATATTTTTTTTTGACTTCACTGTGAATTTATCAGGATGTAACCCCCTCATAAATTAAGGAGCATCTGGACTTAGAATGATTCAGCTTACAATATTTTACTTTTTGATGGACTTATCAAGGGTATTAAAGGGTATTAAATTCTTGACTTGCTGAGGGTTTGTTGGAATGTAACCTCATTGTAAGTCCAGGAGCATCTGCATCACATTTTGTTTATCCACTTATCTGTCAGTGGGCACTTGGATTCTTTCCACCTTTTGTCTCTTGTGAATAAGGCTATGAACATAGGTGTACAAATATCTCTGCTTTTTATTTTGGGTATTTACTTAAAAGTGAAATTGCTGTAACATATGGTAATTCTATTTCTGCATATTGGGAAAACCTCCACACTGTTTTCCATAGTAGCTGCATGTTTTACATTTCCACCCTAGCAGGGCACAAGGGTTCTAATTTCTCCACATCCTTGCCATTATCTGTTGTTATTTCTTTTTTTTTTAATTACACCCATATTAATGAGTGTGAATTGGTATTTCATTGTGGTTTTGGTTTGCATTTCCTTAGTGATGAGTGCTGTCAAGGATCTTTTCATGTACTCATTGGCCACTTGTCTATATTTTTGAAGAAATGTCTATTGAAGATTTGTTAATTTTGGGTGTTTGTGTGGTGGTTGTTGAGCTGTAGGACTTCATTATATGCTTTGGAAATTAACCCATTATCAGATGTATGACTTGCAAATATTTTGTCACATTCCGTGAGTTGCCTTTTCACTATGTTGATAGTGTTTTTTGAGGCACAAACACTTGTTTTTGGTGGGTTTTTTTTTTCGAGACAAGGTCTATCTGTGTCACCCAGGCTAGAGTTCAGTGGTATGATCATAGCTTACTGCAGCCTTGAACTCCTGGGCTCAAGTAGTCCTCCCGCCTCAGCCTTCTGACTAGCTGGGACCATGGGTATGCACTACCAAGCCTGGCTTTTTTTTTTTTTTTGAGGTGGAGTCTCGCTCTGTCCTCAGGCTGGAGTGCAGTGGTGCCATCTTGGCTCACTGCAACCTCTGCCTCCCAGGTTCAAGCAGTTCTCCACAGCCCCCTGAGTAGCTGGGGATACAGGCACACCCCACCACACCTAGCTAATTTTTGTATTTTTAGTAGAGATGGGGTTTCACCATGTTTGCCAGGATGGTCTTCATCTCTTGACCTTGTGAGCTGCCCACCTTGGCCTCCCAAAGTTGCTGGGATTACAGATGTGAGCCACCGCACCTGGCCCTGCTAATTTTTTTTTTTTTTAGTTTTCTGGAAGAGATGGTGTCTCACCATTTGTTCAGGCTGGTTTCAAACTCCCGGACGAGTACCTGGAACTGTATGCGTGCACCACTATGCCTGATTTTTTAAATTTTTTATTTTAATTTTTTTGTAGAGATGGGATGTTGATATGTTGCCTAGACTGGTCTTGAACTCCTGGCCTCAAGTGATCCTTCCGCCTTGGCCTCCCAAAGCCCTGGGATTATAGGCGTGAGCTACCACACCCAGTTTTAATTTTTTTTTTTTTTTTTTTGAGCAGAGTTCTGCTCTTGTTGCCCAGGCTAGAGTGCAATGGCACAATCTCAGCTCAGTGCAACCTCCGCCTCCCGAGTTCGAGTGATTCTCCTGCCTCAGCCTCCTGAGTAGCTGGGATTACGGGCATGCGCCACCACGCCCAGCTAATTTTTGTATTTTTAGTAGAGATGGGGTTTCGCCATGTTGGCCAGGGTGGTCTCGAACTGTTGACCTCAGGTGATCTGTCCACCTCAGCCTCCCAAAGTGCTGGGATTACAGGTGTGAGCCACTGTGCCCGGCCTTTTTTTTTTTTTTTTTTTTTTTTTTAAGGTGGAGTCTTACTCTGTGGCTCAGGCTGGAGTGCAGTGGTGCGATGTCAGCTCACTGTAACCTCCACCTCCTGGATTCAAGTGATTCTCCTGCCTCACTCCCAAGCAACTGGGACTACAGGGGTGTGCCACCACTCCCAGCTAATTTTTGTATTTTTAGTAGAGATGAGGTTTTACCATGTTACGCAGCTGGTCTCGAACGCCTGACCTCAGATAATCTGCCCGCCTTGGCCTCCCAATGTGCTGGGATTACAGGCGTGAGCCACTGCACCTGGCCCCCAGTTTTAAATTTTGATGTAGTCCAATTTATCTATTTTTTTCTTTTGTTGGCTGTGCTTTTGGCATCATATCCAATAAATCATTGTAAAATTGGCATCTTTGACACTGCATTGTGTTGTTATTACTACTTTTTTTTTTTTGAGATGGAGTCTTACTCTGTCACCCAGGCTGGAGTACAATGGTGCAGTCTCAGCTCACTGCAACCTCTGCGTCTTGGGTTCAAGCGATTCTCGATTCTTGTGCCTCAGCTTCCTGAGCAGCTGGGACTACAGGTGTGCACAACCATGCTGGTTGTATTTTTAGTAGAGATGGGGTTTCACCATGTTGGCCAGGCTGGTCTCAAACTCCTGGCCTCAAGTGATCCGCCCACCTTGGCCTCCCAAGGTAGTAGGATTATGGGCATGAGCCATGGTGCCCCGCCTATTATTTTTTTTTTTACTTTTTTTTTTTGAGACGGAGTCTCGCTCTGTCACCCAGGCTGGAGTACAGTGGCACGATCTCGGCTCACTGCAAGCTCCACCCCTCCAGGTTTAAGCATTTCTCCGTCTCAGCTTCCTGAGTAGCTGGGATTACAGGCGCGTGCCACCATGCCTGGCTAATGTTTTGTATTTTTAGTAGAGATGGGGTTTCACCATCTTGGCCAGGCTGGTCTTGAACTCCTGACCTCGTGATCCACCCGCCTCGGCCTCCAAAAGTGCTGGGATTACGGGCATGAGCCACCACACCCGGCCTTTTTTTTTCTTTTGAGGCAGGGTCTTGTTCTGTGGCCCAGGCTGGGGTGCGTTGGCATGATCATAGCTGACTGCAGCCTCAGCTCCTTGGGCTCAAGCAGTCCTCCCGCCTGAGCCTCCTGAGTAGCTGGGACTACAGGTGCACGCTAACATGCCTGGCTAATTTTTGTATTTTCTGTAGAGACAGGGTCTTACTATGTTGCCTAGGGTGATCTCAAATTCCTGGGGTCACACAGTTCTCCAATCTTGGCCTCCCAGAGGGCTGGGATTACAGGTTTGAGCCACCGCGCCCAGCCTTTTATTTTGGAGTAAGGGTGTACATGTGCAGGTTTCTTAAATGGGGTATATTGCATGATGCTGAGGTTTGGCGTACGATTGATCCTGTTACTCAGGTTGTGAGCATGGTACTCAACTGGTAGTTTTTCAGCCCCTTCCCCGCCACAGTCGTTTCTGGCGTGTATTGTTCTCATCTTCATGTCCATGCATACCCAATGTTTAGCTCCCACTTGTGAGTGAGTACATGTGGTATTTGGTTTTCTGTTTCTGTGTTAATTCACTTAAGGATAATGGCCTCCATCTACGTCTGCGTTGCAAAGGATGTGATTTTGTTCTGCTTTATGACTGTGCTTTCTTTCTTGTGGCAGCGGATAGACATGGGTCGATTTAACCTTATTGGCCTGGAAGGTCGTGTCTCTCGATATGAGGCAGACACATTTCTGCCCCGGCACCGCCTCTCTCGCCGGGTACTGTTAGAGGTGGCTACTGCTCCTGACCCCCCACCCCGGCCCAAGCCAGTCAAGATGAAAGTCAACAGGTACAAGGACTAAGGAATGAGGGGATGGTTCCTAGAATAAGTGGCTGAAAGCTGCCCAGAGGGGCCTGGGGTGGGAAGAAAAGAGTTGGATGCAAGGCTGGAATATTTATATGGGATAGGTGCAAACGTGGAGGGATTTGGGGAGAGAATAACTAGAAGAGGGTACTGGGATGGGCTTCTGTGATAGTCACTTTTTCTCCCTTTCTCTCTGTTCGGTGCTTTCTGATTATCTTAAATTCGTATTTCTCGTTCTCCTTTGGGTCTCTTTCCTTTTCTTTGCTTTTATAATCTGTCTCTCTGTTTCATTTTCTTCATTTCTTTGATATTGCTACCCCTTATTCTCCTTCTCTCCCTACCCACTCCCTTAATTTTTTCTTACAGGATGCTGCAGCCGGTACCTAAGCAAGAAGGCCGGACAGTGGTGGTGGTGAACAACCCACGGACGCCCCTGGGCCCTGTCCCAGTTCGACCTCCTCCAGGTCCTGAGCTCTCAGTCCAGCCCACCCCTGGCCCAGTCCCCCAAGTGCTGCCAGCACCACTGATGGTTTCAGCCTCACCTGCCGGGCCCCCGCTTATTCCTGCATCTCGGCCTCCTGGCCCTGTCCTCTTGCCTCCACTGCAGCCCAACAGTGGTTCTCTCCCCCAGGGTAAGTTGAAAGAGAGCCAAGGATGATGCGTGGTGCTTCAGAAAGGTTGTTCAGACTGAGGAAGAAATAGTGAAATTAAGGGGTTTGAGGAGCTGGGCTGGGGACAGGGGCCTAGTATTTGATGGGTTGGAAGGGAGTATGGAGGCTTCTGGCACCAGGCTAAGGCTTTAGTCAGGGTATATCTGACAGGTGTTTGCTTTGTGTCTGCAGTGTTGCCATCCCCCCTGGGGGTCCTGAGTGGGACCTCACGGCCTCCCACGCCAACCTTGTCCCTAAAGCCAACACCACCTGCCCCAGTTCGCCTGAGCCCAGCCCCACCTCCAGGCTCCTCTAGCCTGTTGAAGCCCCTGACAGTGCCACCAGGCTACACCTTCCCTCCTGCTGCTGCCACCACCACTTCTACCACCACGGCAACTGCTACCACTACAGCAGTGCCAGCTCCGACTCCTGCACCACAGCGCCTCATTCTATCTCCCGATATGCAGGCTCGCCTGCCCTGTAAGTTCCCAGGGCTCTGTGGTGAGGGACTTGAGATGGGAGGAAAGCTCAGGACCATGAGAGCATCAAATTTTAGGCAGCTGGGTCAGGCATGATGGCTCATGCCTATAATCCCAGTGCTTTGGGAGGCCAAGGTGGGAGGATTGCTTGAGCCAGGAGTTTGGAGCTGCAGTGAGCCATGGTTACGCTACTGCAATCATGAGCAAGACCCTGTGTCAAAAAAAATTGAGGCAGCTAACATATGTTAGGCATTATGCCAGACATTGTCAGATCATAATTAAGAGCCCTTAAGAAATTGACATAGGGAGATGACACATAGATGAATAAATAGTGGTAAGCCTAGCAGTAGAAAAGTATTTGGGGTAAAAGGGCATTGTAGAGCAGATGGTGGTGATTAGCTCAGTCTGGTGGCAGGCCATGTTACAGGATATAAAGGAGATTGCTAAGCAAATGGGATTGGAAGGAGTAGCACATGAAAAGCTCAGGCTGTAGTTGGAGGCTGAGTTTGTTGAGACATGGTAAATTGTGGGAAAGGCTTTGTTGTTTGAACTGGACACTCGGGGGAGAGGTGTGCTTCATGGAGTCTGTGAAGTGGTGTTGAGCAGGATGAGCCTTGTGTACAATAAGGCCTTCTCTGTTTTTAGCAGGTGAAGTGGTCAGCATCGGGCAGTTAGCCTCACTGGCACAACGTCCAGTGGCTAATGCAGGGGGAAGCAAACCTCTCACCTTCCAAATCCAGGGCAACAAGCTGACTTTGACTGGTGCCCAGGTGCGCCAGCTTGCTGTGGGGCAGCCCCGCCCGCTGCAAAGTAGGTAAAACCCACCCCCTGTCCTGCCTTTTTCCTCCTCTTCCCTGTCTCTTTGTTTTTGTGACTTTTTTGAATGTCAGCCTTTATGTTTCTTTCCCAAGCTTTTGGTGGGTGGGGCCAACGGGCATGGTTGGAGGGATCTTGGATAAAGATAGGGAAGAGGTCATTCTAGAGAATTTTTTCCCTCTCTGTTCTTTTCCTTCTCTTCTTGCCTTGCCTCTGCCCTCCTCAGGCTGATAGCTGCTTCTCTCTCTCTTTCTCTCTTCCCTTAACCCAGGGAATGTGGTGCACCTCGTGTCAGCAGGGGGGCAGCACCACCTCATCAGCCAGCCTGCCCATGTGGCCCTCATCCAGGCCGTGGCCCCGACCCCTGGCCCTACCCCTGTCTCTGTGCTGCCTTCTTCGACCCCCAGCACCACCCCTGCCCCTACTGGCCTCAGCCTTCCGCTTGCTGCTAACCAGGGTGAGGCTCCTGGCCTTCCTACTTAGCCCTTGCTGGCCTTGGTCCTTCCAGGCATGCGCTGGGCTACTGTCTGTCCAGCCTTCCCTCAGTGTTGTTTTCCCTTGCGAATATCTATGATACCTGTCTGCCACCTTCTCCTGCCCCTGGACTTCTTCCATTCTTTGGGTCTTTTGTTTCTTTTCTACCTTCCTCTCAGTGTAGCTTCCTCTTGCAGTGCCACCAACCATGGTGAATAATACAGGCGTGGTGAAGATTGTAGTGAGACAAGCCCCTCGGGATGGACTGACTCCTGTTCCTCCATTGGCCCCAGCACCGCGGCCTCCGAGCTCTGGGCTTCCAGCTGTGTTGAATCCACGCCCCACGTTAACCCCTGGCCGGCTACCCACACCTACTCTGGGTACTGCTCGAGTCCCCATGCCCACACCCACTCTGGTGAGGCCTCTCCTCAAGCTGGTCCACAGTCCTTCACCTGAAGTCAGTGGTGAGTCCAGGTGGCTGAGGCCAGAAATCCTTGCCAGGAATGGAGATGAGATGGGGTCGCCTCAAGGTTTCTTAGTTTTAGTACAGATTTCTTCATACCAGCGTACTGCCTTGATTTGTAGTGGGCCCCAGAACTGGGCTGCCTGAGCCCTGACCTAATTTCGAGATACATTTGCTGGAATCTTGGAGGGGAAGGAAATCTAAAGTTGTCAGATTATTTGGATGTTTGACTTCATGTAGTGGGAGTGAATGCCTTCTGGAAAATGGGAAGCTTGGGGGTAAGGGAAAGGTGGGACAGGGAGTAGAAAGGGTCAGGAAAAGAATTCTGGGGCTAACTCATCCTCTCTCTCCACAGCTTCAACCCCCGGAGCTGCCCCCTTGACCATCTCTTCTCCTCTCCACGTGCCATCCTCACTCCCTGGGCCAGCCTCTTCTCCAATGCCAATTCCCAACTCCTCTCCCCTTGCTAGTCCTGTGTCCTCTACGGTCTCAGTTCCATTGTCACCTTCACTCCCCATCTCTGTCCCCACCACACTTCCTGCCCCAGCCTCGGCTCCACTCACCATCCCCATCTCAGCCCCCTTGCCTGTTTCCGCTTCGGGCCCAGCTCTGTTGACCAGTGTGACTCCACCATTGGCACCTGTTGTCCCAGCGGCTCCTGGACCTCCCTCCTTGGCACCATCTGGTGCTTCCCCGTCAGCATCAGCCTTGACTCTAGGTTTGGCCACAGCTCCATCCCTGTCTTCATCTCAGACACCTGGTCACCCTCTGTTGTTGGCTCCCACCTCTTCACATGTTCCAGGGTTGAACTCAACTGTGGCCCCAGCATGCTCACCTGTCCTGGTGCCAGCTTCAGCTCTGGCCAATCCTTTTCCGTCAGCACCAAATCCAGCTCCATCCCAGGCTTCCCTTCTGGCTCCAGCATCTTCTGCATCTCAGGCTCTAGCCACCCCTCTGACTCCTATGGCGGCTCCACAGACAGCAATTCTGGCTCCTGCTCCAGCTCCTCCTCTGGCTTCTCTTCCGGTCCTGGCACCATCGCCAGGTCCTGCTCCTGTCCTGGCTTCATCACAGACTCCGGTTCCAGTTATGGCTCCATCGTCTACTCCAGGAACCTCTTTAGCCTCAGCTTCACCGGTACCAGCTCCAACCCCTGTGTTGGCTCCATCATCAACTCAAACTATGCTACCAGCCCCGGTTCCGTCACCTCTCCCGAGCCCGGCTTCTACGCAGACACTGGCCCTAGCCCCAGCTTTAGCACCCACTCTTGGAGGCTCATCTCCATCTCAGACACTGTCTTTGGGAACGGGGAACTCCCAGGGACCCTTTCCAACTCAGACATTGTCATTAACTCCAGCATCATCCCTCGTACCAACTCCATCCCAGACACTGTCTTTGGCACCAGGACCACCACTGGGTCCAACTCAGACGCTGTCTCTGGCTCCAGCACCCGCTCTGGCTCCAGCTTCTCCGATGGGCCCAGCCCCAGCTCACACGCTGACTTTGGCTCCAGCATCGTCATCTGCTTCACTCCTGGCCCCAGCTTCAGTGCAGACACTGACCTTGAGCCCTGCCCCAGTTCCTACCCTGGGCCCGGCTGCAGCTCAGACCTTGGCGCTGGCCCCAGCCTCCACACAGTCCCCAGCTTCCCAGGCATCTTCCCTTGTGGTTTCGGCATCTGGTGCCACTCCCTTGCCTGTCACCATGGTATCCCGGCTGCCTGTTTCCAAGGATGAGCCTGACACACTGACATTGCGCTCTGGTCCCCCCAGCCCTCCCTCCACTGCTACCTCGTTTGGTGGCCCCCGGCCTCGACGCCAGCCCCCCCCACCACCTCGTTCCCCTTTTTATCTGGTAAGTTTTACTTCCTCAAGAGGGAACAGGAAGTTGAGTTTCTTTGGAGTGTTGGTAGGGTGGATGGAACAGTGATGTCACATTTAACCTGGTGAATTACAAAGCTTAATGTTATGGACCAAGTACTTGAGTGACATTTGGACAAGTCCCTTCTCTTCCCTGGGCGTGTACCTCATGATCCGCCGGCCTCGGCCTCCTGAAGTGTTAGGATTACAGGCGTGAGCCACCGCGCCCGGCCTCTTTTCCCGTTTTTTAACCCGCACGGTAATAAATGGGCAGTAAAAGGAACTCTTCTCTGTCCCTTTTATGATTTCTGGTAGCTGTTTCTTTCCTGTACTATGTATATAGGCCCATGTCTGTGTAGTACTTGAGTTAAACTCACAGTTCAGCTTAAGTAACCCAAAACTAAGGAGAAGGAAGGTCCAGTGGGTCCCTCCAGGCCCTCTGGCTTTTCCCCACTGTAATCAGAGCTGCTGCTTAGTCTTTGCTTCATGCCAACTCCCCCACGTTCCACCAGTGCCATTGACTCCACGTTTGGTTTTTACCTGACCAGCCGCTAGGTTGGTCCTGGCTGGTTGGAAGTAGAGAGTAGAGGGATTGCTCTGCAAGTAGATAATAGCCTCTTGCCACTTGGTTTTTTTTGTAACAGTTTGTGCTATAAATAATATACCATTCAATTTACCCATTTAAACTGTACAATAGTTTTGTTTTTTTTAAATACAGATGGAGGTCTCCCACTGTTGACCAGGCTGGTCTCGAATTCCTGGCCTCAAGTGATCCTCCCATCTTGGCCTCCCAAAATGCTGGGATCATAGGTGTGAGCCACCATGCCTGGCCCTAAACTGTACAATAGGTTTTTAATATATTTATAGGGTTGTACAATCATCAACACAATAAACTTAGAACCTTTTCATGGCCCCAAAAAGAAATGCTGCACCTGTTAGCCAGCGTTCCCCAATCCCTCCATCCCTCCTAGTCTTGAATGACTACCATCCTACTTTTTTATCTCTCTAGTTTTGCCTATGGAGTCGTAATGTATAATGTGTGGTCCATTGTGACTGGCATCTTCCACTTAGATTAATGTTCTTTGAAGTTTATTGTGTTATAGCATATATCAGTACTTCATTTGTTTTTATGTTGAATAATAATGTATGAATACCACATTTTATCCTTCCTTGAGTTGATGGAAACGTGTGTTACTTCTGCTTTATGGCTGTTATGAACAATGCTGCTGTGAACATTTCGTGTACAAGTTTTTGTATGGACAGGTGTTTTCAGTTTCTGTTAGATACATACTGAGGAGAAGAATTGCTGGGTTATATTGTAACTAGGTTTTAATTGTTTAAGGAACTGCCAGACTTCCAAAGTGGCTGCAGCATTTGACATTACCACCAGCAGTCTGTGAGGATTCCAGTTTCTCCACATTTGAGCCAATACTTTTTTTTTTTTGAGAAGGAGTCTTGCTCTGTTACCCAGGCTGGAGTGCATTGGCACGATCTTGGCTCACTGCAACCTCTGCCTCCTGGGTTTAAGTGACCCCACCTCAACCTCCCTCGTAGCTGGGATTACAGACATGTGGCACCATGCTTACCTAATTTTTTTGTATTCTTATTATTTTATTTTTGAGACAGTCTTGCTCTGTTGCCCAGGCTGGAGTAAAGTGGCACCATCTCGGCTCACTGCAACCTCCACCTCCCAGGCTCAAACGATTTTCCTGTGTCATCCTCCCGAGTAGCTGGGACTACAGGCATGGCATCACCACCCTCGGCTAATTTTTGTATTTTTAGTAGAGATGGGGTTTCACCATGTTGGCCAGGCTGGTCTCGAACTGCTGACCTCAGGTGATACGCCTGCCTTGGCCTCCCAAAGTGCTGGGATTATAGACATGAGCCACTGCACCCGGCCAGATTTTTTTGTATTTTTAGTAGAGTTGGGGTTTACCATGTTTGCCACACTGGTTTCGAATTCCTCACCTCAAGTGATCTGCCCGCCTCAGCCTCCCAAAGTGCTGGGATTACAGGTGTGAGCCACCATGCCCGGCACATCATCACTTACTTTGATTATAGCCATCCTGCTGAGTGTGAAGAAGTAGTTCATTGTGATTTTGATTTGGATTTCCCTGTTGGCTAATGTTGAGCTTTATTTCATGTGGTTGAAATACCATGTTGGCCATTTGTGTATCTTTGAAGAACTATCTGTTCAGATCCTCTGCCCTTTTAAAATGGGTTGTCTTTTTATTATTGAGTTGTAAGAGTTCTTTATATATTCTGGTTACAGATCCTTTTTCAGACGTATGGTTTACAAATAGTCTTTTTTTTTTCTTGAGACAGTGTCTCACTTTGTCACTCAGGCTAGAGTGCAGTGGCACAGTCTCCACTCATTGCAGCCTCCTGGGCTTAAGTGAACCTCCCATCTCAGCCCTCTGAGTAGCTGGGACTGTAGGCTTGTGCCACCATGCCAGGCTACTTGTTTGTTTGTTTCTTTTTTTGAGACGGAGACTCACTCTGTCACCAGGCTGGAGTGCAGTGGTGCGATCTCGGCTCACTGCAACTTCCGCCTCCCAGGTTCAAGCGATTCTCCTGCTCAGCCTCCCGAGTAGCTGGGACTACAGGCTTGCATCACCACGCCCAGCTAACTTTTTTGTAATTTTAGTAGAGATAGAGTTTCATCATGTTGGCCAGGATGGTCTTGATCTCTTGAGCTCATAATCTGCCCAACTCAGCCTCCCAAAGTGCTGGGATTACAGGTGTGAGCCACCGTGCCTGGCCCTTGTTTGTATTTTTTGTAGAGATGGGGTTTTGCCATGTTGCCCAAACTGGTCTTGAATAGGAGGCTCAAACCATCCACCTAGGCCTCCCAAAGTGCTGAGATTATAGACTTGAGCCACTGCTCCTGGCCAGATTTTCTCTTTTTGCTACTATTGGGAGCTAGTCTCAAAAAGAACTAGCTCTTTGAGTTTATTGGTTTTTCCGTCTGCTAGGACACCTTTTTTCCCTCACTTAGAGCACTTCAAGCCAAGAGGTGAAACTTGGTAGCAGTCAGGAAGGAGATTTGGAACTCTCCTCTATTCACAACTATCTCCTGGGGTCTAGTCTCCCTCATTTGTTCATTTTGTTAACAGATAAATGTATTGAGAGCTTAATTGTGCTAGTTACTGAGTGATTATAGTGAGCAAGGCACAGTTCGTGTTGTATGGGGCCTACCGCGTAGTGGGTAGATACTAGTCAAATAATCATACAGATGTGTAACTACAAGCATAATAAGTGATACAAAGAAGTTTTTCAGACTGTGAAACTGGAAGCACAAAGATGGGAAAGGATTGGGTCAAAGTCATCCAGGTCTCCTCACTGCCGGGTTGCCCATTTTCTGTCTCAGAGTGATGAGACTCGGATGTCTGGTTAGCTGTTCCCATTCCACCCCATTCCAGCCTGGCCCTTGGCAAAAACCTGGTCTGGATTTGATTGGCCATTCCAGCCTGGCCCTTGGCAAAAACCTGGTCTGGATTTGATTGGCCTCTCTGTATCCTGGTCAGTGATTTGAAGAAGGCTGTAGTCCTGGAGTTGAGTGTTACATAGGAAAATACCCACAAATCGTCCATTCTATAAACTTGTTGGAATTGTAGATCTTCATTTTGAATATTCAGTCATTCTGCTTTGATAGCATACAAGGAAATATCAGTTTTCTCTAGGAGAGAAGTTATTTAACGTTGTAGAAAGAATAGTTCTCGTTGATAATTTGGAAAACTACAAAAAGCATAGTGTATTTTTGGATCCCATGGTTTCTATATATTTATTTCTATCTGGGAAGAACAGTCAGGTTTTGATGTGGACTCTGAGGGCACTGATTACTTCCTCTGTTTTTCTCTCACCCCCAGGACTCCCTGGAGGAAAAGCGGAAGCGGCAGCGGTCTGAACGCCTGGAACGGATTTTCCAACTTAGTGAGGCTCATGGGGCCCTGGCACCCGTGTATGGGACTGAAGTCCTGGATTTCTGTACCCTGCCCCAACCTGTTGCCAGCCCCATCGGCCCTCGTTCTCCTGGCCCCAGCCACCCCACCTTTTGGACTTATACCGAGGCTGCCCACCGGGCTGTACTGTTTCCCCAGCAGCGACTAGACCAGCTGTCAGAAATCATTGAGAGGTTGGCAGGGCTAAGTGCTAATGGGGAGTGGGTCTTGGGGCCTCAGAGTGGATGTAGTGCTTAGGGCTGGTGAAGGTGTTAACTTCTGGGGCATTTCAGAGTCCCATCTTTTACACTGCCTGCTTCTTCCTTTCACAGGTTCATCTTTGTCATGCCTCCTGTGGAGGCACCTCCCCCTTCCCTGCATGCCTGCCACCCACCTCCTTGGCTGGCCCCACGTCAGGCAGCCTTCCAGGAGCAATTGGCCTCTGAGCTCTGGCCCCGGGCTCGTCCTTTGCACCGTATTGTGTGTAACATGCGCACCCAGTTCCCTGACTTGAGACTTATCCAGTATGATTGCGGTGAGTTTGTTGGCCAGTGTAGGACCCTTGGTTTCTCTTCTTTTCTTAGTATTAAGACTGTTGTATCAGAGGGATGCTGCACTTAAGGTCTCTTGCGATTTCTGTAAAGCTTTAGATGGTTTTTTAGGTTATGCTTATGGGCAAGATAGAGAAATGTAAGCCTTGTTAGATTCTTGACATTCATAAATATGTCTTTCTTTCTTCTTTTTTCTTTTTTTTAAATTTTGAGACAAAGTCTCGCTCAGTCACCCAGGCTGGAGTGCAGTGGTGCAGTCTCAGCTCACTGCAGCCTCCCAGGTTCAAGCGATTGTCCCACCTCAGCCTCCAGAATAGCTGTCATTACAGACATACGCCACCATGCCAGGCTAATTTTTGTATTTTTAGTAGAGATGGGATTTCGCCATATTGGCCAGGTTGGTCTCGAACTCCTGACCTCAAGCGATCCTCCCGCCTCAGCCTCCAAAGTGCTGGGATCACAAGCATGAGCCACCATGCCCGGCCATGAATTTGGTTTTCATGAAAGTTGAAAATGTGCTGCTAACTCATTCATTCAGTGATCATTTTATGAACATCTGTTACATTTTGCTAATAATTTGGGATACAATAGCAAGTAAGACAGTGCAGCATAGAGTTTTTATTTAGCTGTATGGGAAAAGATGTCTGGTGGTACAAGACTGCACAGTGAGTAGACAGTAAATTTTGGTCTTGGAAAAGACAAGGACCTTTTTGTGTTGGCTAGAATTATTTGGCGGTAACAGAAAACCAACTAACAGTTGCTTAAACCACAAGAGCATTTATTGTTTACTTAATGAGCCAATCTGAGAATAGTGGTGTGTAGCTGTTTCAGTAGCTTAACGATATTTTCAGGGACCAGGACCATTTTTTCCTTCTTTCTTTCTTTTTTTTTTTTTTTTTCAGATAGAGTCTCACTCTGTCGCCCAGGCTGGAGTGCAGTGGCCCGATCTCGGCTCACTGCAACCTCCGCCTCCTGGGTTCAAGCGATTCTCCTGCTTCAGCCTCCTGAGTAGCTGGGATTACAGGCGCGCACCACCACACCCGGCTAATTTTTGTATTTTTAGTAGAGACGGGGTTTCACCATGTTGATCAGGCTGGTCTGGATCTGCTGACCTCGTGATCTGCCCACCTTGGCCTCCCAAAGTGCTGGGATTACAAGCGTGAACCACTGCGCCTGGCCTTTTTTTTTTTTTTTTTGAAATGGAGTTTCGCTCTGTTTCAAGGTGTTCTCCTGCCTCAGCCTCCCAAGTAGCTGGAATTACAGGCGCCCACCACCACGCCTGGGTGATTTTTTTTGTATTTTTGGTAGAGACAGGGTTTCACCATGTTGGCCAGGCTGGTCTCGAACTCCTGACCTCGTGATCCCCTCGCCTCGGCCTTCCAAAGTGCTGGGATTATAAGTGTGAGCCACTGCACCCAGCCTTAAGGGACCAGGACCTTATCTTTCTGCCCTGCTGTACCATCTTTAGCTTTTATCTTTTTATTCTCATGCTTTTGTTTCTTCATGATGTTAGGATGGCTGCCATAACTCCAGGGTATACACCAATCCTCTAAACAAGAAACAAGGGGTTGAGACAAAACACTCTGAGAAAGTTTTCTGGGAACAAAAGACCTCCAAGCTGACTTTGCTTCATAACTCATTGGCTCAAACTGAGCTATATGCCCATACTTAGAGCAATCACTGACAAAGGGGAATAGCAAAAAAGACCTCTGGCTTATTTAGATCAACTTGATTTATTTTCTGGGGTTGGGTTGGGGCCTCCTTCACCTGGGAGCAAGGAACCTCTGCCAGCTGTCCAGGGTTAATCAGGTTCTGTTACCCAAGAATGGCTGTTGGGTAAGTGACTAGTTTCTTCCACAGCCCTGCACAGACATTTGTATAGTAACATGTTTCGGATTTCTTAAATTTCCTAGAATATAAGAAAATCAAAATTTTTATTAATATGTGTTCAATAAATGTTTTAGTAAAAAAAGTGTTTTTGTTACATTTGAAACTATTCAGAGTAGATGAACTGAAAGTCTTAGTTAAAAGTGTTCAAGGCCGTGTGGTGACTCATACTTGTAATCCCAGCACTTGGGTAGGCTGAGGTGGGCAGATCACTTGAGGCAAGTAAAGACCAGCCCAGGCAACATGGCGAAACCCTGTCTCCTCACAAATTGAAAAAATTAGTGGATATAGTGGTGCACACCTATAGTCCCAGCTACTCAGGTGGCTGGATTGCAGGAGCCTAGGAGGCTGAGGCTGCAGTCAGCTGTGATCATGCCACTGCACCCTAGCCTGGGTGACAGGGTGAGACCTTGTCTCAAAAATAAAATAAGGCTGGGCCTGGTGGCTCATGTCTGTAATCCCAGCACTTTGAGAGGCAGAGGTGAGTGGATCACTTGAGTTCATGAGTTGGAGACCAGCCTGGGCAACATGGCGAAACCCTGTCTCTACAAAAAATACAAAAATTGGCCAGGCATGGTGACATGCGCCTGTAGTCCAAGCTACTTGGGAGGCTGAGGTGGGAGGATGGCTTGAGCCTGGGAGGCAGAGGTTGCAGTGAGCTGAGATCGCACCACTGCACTCCAGCCTGGGTGATAGAGCCAGACCTTGTCTCAAAAAATGAAATAATAAAATAAAGTGTTCAGGCTGGGCACGGTGGCTCATGCCTGTAATCCCAGCACTTTGGGAGGCTGAGGTGGGTGGATCACCTGAGGTCTGGAGTTCGAGACCAGCCTGACCAACATGGAGAAACCCTGTCGCTACTAAAAATACAAAATTATCCGGACGTGGTGGCACATGCCTGTAATCCCAGCCACTCGGGAGGCTGAGGCAGGAAAATTGCTTGAATCCAGGAGGCAGAGGTTGCCGTGAGCTGAGATTGCACCATTGCACTCCAGCCTGGGCAACAAGAGCAAAACTCTGTCTCAAAAAAAAAAAAAAAAAAAAGAAAAAGGAAAAAAATAAAAGTTCAAACTGAGTTACCAGAAATGAAGTTATTTCTGTGTTTGATGGAAGGTTGAACTAGATAACCTTCTAAGAGCCTTTACTGTTCTGATCTGTGACCTTAAATCCGTATCTGTAAGCTGTGACCATGGATTTGTTGATATCTATCCTGTGAATCTGTTTTGGATTTCAGGTGGTATGACTGTTGTAATACTTAAGGATCTCTTGCTCATAAAGCATTGGGGATTCTGTTTTTCCCTCGATGTTATGTATTCCCCTACTCTTTTAGACTCAAAGAAGTTAGATTCTAGGCCGGAGCAGACCGAAGAGGTGAAGCCCTCAAAGGAAGAACTTGTATGGAGTTAAATATAGATAGATATTTTTCGTGACAGGGTCTCGCTTTGTCACCCAGGCTGAGGTGCATTGGTGGGATCTCAGCTCACTGCAACCTCTGCCTCCTGGGTTCAAGCCCGAGTTCTCATGCCTCAGCCTCCTGAGTAGCTGGGATTACAGTCACCTGCCACCATGCCCAGCTAATTTTTGTGTTTTTAGTAGAGACAGGGTCTCATCACGTTGGCCAGGCTGGTCTCGAGCTCCTGACTTAAAGTGATCCACCTGCCTCAGCTTCTCAGAGTGCAGGGACTACAGGTGTGAGCCACCATGCCCTGCCGTAGTTAAACATTTTTGATCCGCTAGGCTAGCTGAAACTTTGGCTTAAAGCATTGATTACCTTTCAACTCCAGCCTTGCATTGCTAAGCATTCTACCCGTTGCAGCTTGTAGCTAGCTCCCTATATCCCTTCATATCTTTTTAGGAAAGTTGCAGACGTTGGCAGTGCTGTTGCGGCAGCTCAAAGCAGAGGGCCACCGAGTGCTCATCTTCACCCAGATGACCCGAATGCTGGATGTATTGGAGCAGTTTCTCACCTACCATGGCCATCTCTACCTGCGCCTGGATGGATCTACTAGAGTTGAACAGAGACAGGTAACCCAGGTTTCTGCAGCTCTTAGAGGCTCACCTCCACTTCTCTCTCCTTTTCCCAGGATTTGGGCTTCCAGACGGGGTGCCACTAAGCCTTAGACCTGTTTTGGGGGATAAGTCTCCCAGTATCATCTTTTTTTCCCTTTCCTTCTAGGCCTTGATGGAACGGTTCAATGCAGACAAACGCATATTCTGCTTCATCCTTTCAACTCGGAGTGGGGGTGTGGGCGTGAACCTGACAGGAGCAGACACTGTTGTTTTTTATGACAGCGACTGGAATCCCACCATGGATGCTCAGGCCCAGGACCGCTGTCACCGAATTGGCCAGACCCGGGATGTCCACATATATAGGTATTGCCTAGTCTTCCCTCACCTTACTTCCTGTTTACTGATGGGGTTTCCTAGATATATTTGGCTGCTTACACATGGCCTTCATCACCCCCTAGGCTTATCAGTGAACGGACAGTGGAGGAGAACATCCTAAAAAAGGCAAATCAGAAGAGAATGTTGGGAGACATGGCCATTGAGGGAGGCAATTTCACCACAGCCTATTTTAAACAGGTACTAAGTAAGATCTTTTAGCCTATGCAGGAGAAAACTGCTGTGCCTTTAGGAGTTACTCCTGTTTATTAAAGAAGACTGCTTTGGACTTTGGGAGGCTGAGGCAGGCGGATCACTTGAGGCCAGGAGTTCGAGACCAGGCTGGCCAACATGATGAAACCCCGTCTCTACTAAAAATACAAAAATTAGCCGGGCATGGTGGTGGGCTCCTGTAATCCCAGCTGCTCGGAAGGCTGAGGCAGGAGAACCACTTGAACCTAAGAGGCGGAGGCTGCAGTGAGTTGAGATGGCGCCATTGCACTTTAGCCTGGGTGACAAGAGCAAAACTGTCTCAAGCAAAAAAAAGGACTGCTTTGGCCTTCACAGACCTGCGTCTTCAACTGGTGGTACCCCTGACAGTTCCAAGAACCAACAGCCTTACAGCTTAGACCTAAGGCTAACATTCTGTTGACTCTGACACTTCCCTCTGTTCTATCCGATAGCAGACCATCCGAGAGCTGTTTGATATGCCCCTGGAGGAACCTTCTAGCTCATCTGTGCCCTCTGCCCCTGAAGAGGAGGAAGAGACTGTGGCCAGCAAGCAGACTCATATTCTGGAGCAGGTGAAAAAAGAGTGGGCAGTTCGTAAAGTTGAGCTAATTCTTACAGAATATCTTGTCTTTTGTTAGTCTGTTGAGCTTGTTCAGGGGAAAGAGATGTTTCTTCTGCTTCCCAGATTACAGTCAGCCTTTGGTAGTTGTAAGTACATTGCTTGTTGGTTCACATGATTAAGTAGGAAAAAAAACCAGGATTTTGGAGTCTTTAGTTTTAGGTTTGAATTCCAGTAATGCTTCTTAATTGTGTTAAGACAAATTACAATCATCCCTCTTCTGAACCTCACTTTCTATTAAAAGTAATGTGGGCAGGGCATGGTGGGTGGCTCATGCCTGTAATCCCAGCATTTTGGGAGGCTGAGGCTCCCAGCTGGAGAGTTCTGGAAACACACAAATGCTCAGACCCAACACCCCAAAATTATGATAGATTTTGAGACAGGGTCAAGGAATAAATCTTTAAGAACTTTTCCAAATGTGATTTTATTATATGTATTTGAAAGAGTGTTTCACATTAAGTACAAAGCATTTCTTATATCCACCTCACCATTTAATCCTCAAAATTATTTCCTTTTCATTAGCATTTCCACTTAAGAGAAGTGTTTAAGTTGGTGCAAAAATAATTGCAGTTTTTGACATTACTTTTTTTTTGGAGACGGAGTCACGGAGTCTTGCTCTTTTGCCCAGGCTGTAGTGCAGTGGCGCGATCTCGGCTCACTACAGCCTCCACCTCCCGGGTTCAAGTGATTCTCCTGCCTCAGCCTCCTGTGTAGCTGGGATTACAGGCGTGTGCCACCACGCTCAGCTAATTTTTGTATTTTTAGCAGAGATGGGGTTTCACCATGTTGGTCAGGCTGGTCTCGAACTCCTGACCTCATTCATGATCTGCCCGCCTTGGCCTCCCAAAGTGCTGCGATTATAGGATTGAGCCACTGCGCCCAGGTGAATTGTGCATTTTTATTCACATCTTTCTGTGGTGGCGTTTTTTTTTTTTGAGAGCTGAGGCTGACTTTAAAGGAAGGGAAGTAGAGCGAGCAATCTCAAATATACTCATTTTTCCCTAGTGAGAGTCCTGGTAAAATCCATTCCATCCGTTGTGGACCACTGAGTTGTTGTGGTAACTCTGGAGGCCTAGGAGGTTGTTGAGTTCTGTCGTAAACCTAGTTTGGTGTATGCTTGGTCTCAAGTTCTTGCCTGAATCAAATCACAGGATGTAAAGTACTTAAAGTCTCATGTTTTCTTTTCCTTTTATACACCCTGGTAGGCGTTGTGTCGGGCAGAAGATGAAGAGGATATCCGTGCGGCCACCCAGGCCAAGGCTGAACAGGTGGCTGAGCTTGCAGAATTTAATGAGAATGATGGGTTTCCTGCTGGTGAGGGAGAGGAGGCTAGCCGGCCTGGGGCTGAGGATGAGGAGATGTCCCGGGCTGAGCAGGAAATTGCTGCCCTTGTAGAACAGGTCAGTGTTGGACCCACTAGTTCTTGACTTTACTGCTTCCCCTGGGCTTGTGACCCTTCTTATGTCTTCCCTGGTGGGAATAAATAAGGGTGGTGGGGCCCTGGGTACCGGGTACCAGGTTCCTAAGTTTATCACCACCGCTCCTCCTTGCAGCTGACCCCCATTGAGCGCTATGCCATGAAATTCCTGGAGGCCTCACTGGAGGAGGTGAGCCGAGAGGAGCTCAAACAGGCAGAAGTGAGTATTTCCAGGGGTGGGGCTGGCAGTTGGAAGCTGCTAATTTCTTTTTCTTTTCTCTCTTTTTTTTTTTTTGGAGACGGTCTCGCTCTGTCGCCCAGGCTGGAGTGCAGTGGCACAATCTCGGGTCACTGCAATCTCCGCCTCCCGGGTTCAAGCAGTTCTCCTGCCTCAGCCTCCCGAGAAGCTGGGATTACAGGTGTGCACCACCACGCCCGGCTAATTTTTGTATTTTTAGTAGAGACGGGATTTCACCATGTTGGCCAGGCTGGTCTTGAACTCCTGACCTCAGGTGACCCGCTGGCCTTAACTTCCCCAAGTGCTGGAATTACAGGCGTGAGCCACCATGCCTGACCTGGAAGCTGCTAATTTCTACTCACTCTCTACTCTGCTTGCCTCCTCCTGACCACTTTTGGGCCCTGTTATTGTAGGAGCAAGTGGAAGCTGCCCGCAAAGACCTGGACCAAGCCAAGGAGGAGGTGTTCCGCCTACCCCAAGAGGAGGAGGAGGGGCCGGGGGCTGGGGATGAGAGTTCCTGTGGGACTGGTGGAGGCACCCACCGGCGCAGTAAAAAGGCCAAAGCCCCTGAGAGGCCGGGGACTCGTGTCAGTGAGCGTCTTCGTGGAGCCCGGGCTGAGACTCAGGGGGCAAACCACACTCCTGTTATATCCGCCCATCAAACTCGCAGCACCACCACACCACCCCGCTGCAGTCCTGCCAGGGAGCGAGTTCCCAGGCCAGCACCTAGGCCTCGACCCACTCCAGCTTCAGCTCCGGCTGCAATTCCTGCCCTTGTTCCTGTCCCAGTCTCTGCCCCAGTACCCATTTCAGCCCCAAATCCAATAACCATTCTCCCTGTCCATATCTTGCCTTCTCCTCCCCCTCCTTCACAGATTCCTCCTTGTTCTTCTCCTGCCTGCACCCCTCCTCCTGCCTGTACCCCTCCACCAGCTCATACACCGCCTCCAGCCCAAACCTGTCTTGTAACTCCTTCCTCTCCTCTCTTGCTTGGTCCACCTTCTGTGCCCATCTCTCCCTCCGTCACCAACCTCCCCTTGGGCTTGAGGCCTGAGGCAGAACTGTGTGCCCAGGCATTGGCATCTCCAGAGTCCCTGGAGCTGGCTTCTGTGGCCAGTTCAGAAACCTCCTCACTTACTCTTGTGCCCCCTAAAGATCTGTTGCCAGTTGCTGTGGAGATCCTGCCTGTGTCAGAGAAGAACCTTTCTCTTACCCCTTCTGCACCCAGCCTGACCTTGGAGGCTGGCAGCGTCCCCAATGGTCAAGAGCAGGAGGCACCAGATTCTGCTGAGGGGACCACCCTTACAGTGCTGCCTGAAGGTGAGGAGTTGCCCCTGTGTGTGAGTGAGAGCAATGGCCTGGAGCTCCCACCCTCAGCAGCATCTGATGAGCCACTTCAGGAGCCATTGGAGGCTGACAGGACCTTGGAAGAGCTGGCAGAGGCCCAGACCCCAACCTCCAGCCCAGAGAAGCTACAGGAGCTCATTACAGCTGAGGTTGCAGCTCCATCCACCTCATCTTCAGCCACTTCCTCGCCTGAGGGTCCTTCACCTGCTCGACCTCCTCGGCGTCGCACCAGTGCTGATGTGGAAATTAGGGGTCAAGGGACTGGTCGGCCAGGACAACCACCAGGCCCCAAAGTGCTTCGAAAGCTGCCAGGACGGCTGGTAACTGTGGTAGAGGAAAAGGAACTGGTGCGGCGGCGGCGGCAGCAGCGGGGAGCTGCCAGCACCCTAGTGCCTGGGGTCTCTGAGACTAGTGCCAGCCCGGGAAGCCCGTCTGTCCGCAGCATGTCAGGGCCAGAATCCTCTCCTCCCATTGGTGGGCCCTGTGAAGCGGCTCCTTCATCCTCACTGCCCACTCCACCCCAGCAGCCCTTCATTGCTCGCCGTCACATTGAGCTGGGGGTGACTGGTGGTGGCAGCCCCGAGAATGGAGACGGAGCACTGCTCGCCATCACCCCACCTGCTGTGAAACGTCGGAGGGGGAGGCCCCCCAAGAAGAACAGGTCTCCAGCAGATGCTGGGAGAGGTGTGGATGAGGCAGCCTCATCGACCTTGAAGGAAAAAACCAATGGGGCTGACCCAGTCCCTGGGCCTGAGACCCTAATTGTTGCAGATCCTGTCCTGGAACCACAGCTTATTCCTGGGCCCCAGCCTCTTGGACCCCAGCCAGTTCACAGACCCAATCCCATCCTGTCACCTGTGGAGAAAAGAAGGCGAGGGCGACCCCCTAAAGCACGAGATTTGCCCATCCCTGGGACCATTTCCTCTGCAGGGGATGGCAACTCCGAAAGTCGGACACAGCCACCCCCACACCCATCACCCCTAACCCCACTCCCACCGCTGATAGTTTGTCCCACTGCTACTGTTGCCAACACTGTCACCACTGTCACCATTTCAACGTCCCCACCCAAACGGAAGAGGGGCCGACCTCCCAAGAATCCTCCATCACCTCGGCCCAGCCAGCTCCCTGTCTTGGACCGTGACAGCACTTCTGTTCTCGAGAGCTGTGGATTGGGGAGGCGACGGCAACCCCAGGGCCAAGGAGAGAGTGAGGGTAGTTCCTCTGATGAGGATGGAAGCCGCCCCCTCACCCGCCTGGCCCGCCTTCGGCTTGAAGCAGAAGGAATGCGAGGACGGAAGAGTGGAGGGTCCATGGTGGTGGCTGTAATTCAGGATGACCTGGACTTAGCAGATAGCGGGCCAGGGGGGTTGGAATTGACACCTCCTGTGGTCTCATTAACCCCAAAACTGCGCTCGACCCGGCTGCGTCCAGGGTCTCTAGTCCCCCCACTAGAGACTGAGA
Source organism: Pongo abelii (assembly GCF_028885655.2). Lineage (NCBI taxonomy): Eukaryota > Metazoa > Chordata > Mammalia > Primates > Hominidae > Pongo > Pongo abelii. The sequence continues at coordinate 32,929,129 of NC_072003.2, forward strand.
AGGTGCCTCGCAAACGAGCAGGGGCCCCAGTTGGTGGGAGTCCTGGGCTGGCAAAGCGGGGCCGCCTACAGCCCCCAAGTCCCCTGGGGCCTGAGGGTTCAGTAGAGGAGTCTGAGGCTGAAGCCTCAGGTGAGGAGGAGGAAGGGGATGGGACCCCACGCCGACGTCCTGGCCCCCGCCGGCTTGTTGGGACCACCAACCAAGGGGACCAGCGCATCCTGCGCAGCAGTGCCCCTCCCTCCCTGGCTGGCCCTGCTGTTAGTCACAGAGGCCGCAAGGCCAAGACGTGAGTGGGCTGCCCCTCCACCTAGGCTTTCCACCGTGGCCGCTCCCTCCATGACCAGGCCTGACTCTGTTAACCACTACTTGAAGTCTTGAGGGGGAAAGCCTCCAGGGAGACATAGGGGCCTTCTCCCTTCTTCCCACCAAAGTAGGGGGTAGGCAACTGGTTGTCATGGAAATGGGGATCATCACAGTCCCCTTCCCCTTCACCCCACGTGGCTGGGCAGTGTTAAGGGTGGCAAGATAGTCTCTGTCCCCACCCCCTTGTACTTGATTCCCCAGCTGTCTTTCACAGCCCCCCACCCTTAGGGGAAAGGGGAGGGGCTTCTCTACAATGAGGTTTTTTTCTTTTTTTTCTTTTTTTTTTTTTTTTTTAAAGAAGAAAAAATAATAAACTTAGTTTCTGTACGAGCATCCGCGTAAGGAGGCTTCTGATTTTCTGGTCTGGTGGAGGGTTGGGTGGGAACTTGGGCATCATTTTTCTCCTCCCTCTTGTTCTTGCAAAGATCCTAGCACCTGATCTCTAGCCCAGGACTGTATGTTCCAGGCAGAAATCTACCCAAGAAGAGGGAAGATGGTGAATTTGATGTGGTAGGGTGCCTTTCCCTAGTCAGTTTGAAGTCACGGACATCCTTTTCCTCTCATTTCTTTTCCCTCGGTTCCTAGACGTTCCTCGGAGCTCTTTGATGCCTCAGACCTTTCCCTTTTATCCCTCTTGCTCAGGTGCTTCCTTTCACAACTTTTTCCAGAGGGCAGGCGTCCTAGCTCCAGTTGCTCCATCCCTTGGGCCCTCCCCTGCTCTTCATCTAGCCAAACTGGTTTGAGTCAGCCACACCCCTTCCCAGCTCCCTGGGCTCTTCAGGTGGTGGCTGGCCACTCAACCCCACCCCTGGGCTTGGCTTGGAGCCCTGAGTCAGCTCCATCACCACCCAAGCCAAACCAAAGCTGAGGCAGGAGCCGAAACTCAGAGTCCCTCAAGGCCTATAGCCAGGTAAGAGCCCTGTTCATTTTTACATTCTCTGTACACTCCCTGGGCCCTCCTTGTGTCCTCCTGTTGACTCTATGCTTACCTCATCTGAGTTATTTCTTTGTATCTACTTCCCTGCAGCTTCCTGGCACACATCATTCTTTGCTCTCTGCTTGTCTCGCCCCTTTCATCTTTCCTATCCTTTGCTACTTGGGTTCAGGGAGCCAAGGTGGTTTCATTTTGTCTGGGTTGTAGGGGAATGGTTGGAGATAAGGGTAGAAAGGTGGTTTGATGTCAGGGCCTAGAGGACCTGAGAAGTAGGGAGACAAGAAATGATTAAGTAGGGCATCATTTTGCAGGTTTCTGTGTGGTAATGAGGTCATTTAGACTCAGTGTACTAGTCTGATTGTGTTGTGTGGCCTGGGTTAAAATGGAGAGAGGAGGTGGCAGGGAGGCAGCATAGCAGAGGAAGCCCTGACTTAGGGAAGTAAGGTCTTTCTGATGTTTGGTTTCAGCAGTAAAAAAGGGCTTACTTGGGTACATTTTCTTTACCTTTCTCCATTCCCATAACTGTTTTCATGTAAAATGGCTGCTTTGCTTGAAACGGGGTGCAGTACCTAGGGTCCTGCTCTCTGACATCTATAATACTCAGGGGGCAGCCTCTTCGGAATTTGGGGGAATTGTAGTGTCCTTTGAAATACAGATTAAAATAACAGATTCATAGCAGCTTTCAAGAGTTTGTATTTCTCCTGCTTCTCGGTGTGCACCTGTCATTTGGCTTCTTCCCACTTGTTCAAACACTAAATAATACAGATAATGCCTTGTCTACACTGGCTTGCTTTCAAAGACTCAGAAGCTCATGCTCAGGTAAAAGGATTCCAGCCACACATTTCCGCTCCTGCTCTGTGAGTCACTAGAGGAATTCCCCAGTAAGGCAGCATTCCTGAGTGCCAGGCTAGGCCATGAGAACAGAATGCTCTGAGAGGGGTGGAGTCTGAGCAAGCAAGGCCAAGGGCTCAGTTGTTGGGCTCACAAGTACCTTGACTATCGCCCACAGGTGATGGAGGACGAGGAGAAGGCAGTGGAGATCTTGGGCAACACGGAAGCTGCTCATCCTCCATCCCCCATCCGCTGCTGCTGGCTCCGCCTCCGCTGCTTGGCAGCTGCTAGCATTATCTGTGGCTGCTCTTGCCTGGGAGTCATGGCTCTGGTGTTTGCCATCAAGGTGAGGAGGGCAATTCCCATGGGAACGGGGGGTGGGTATAAGGCAATGGTTTCATGTATCTGATCTATCTGCATTGATCAGTCACTAAATACCTATCAGTGCTCTGGGCCTAGTGCCAGAAATAAGAAGAAGACAGGGTTCCTTGTCGTCAGAGGACCCATAATCTAATGAAAGAGGTGACAGTGAAAATGGGTAATTAATAGAATGCAGTTCATCAGTACCGTAATACAGGAAGCACAGGACAGTCTGGGAGTCGGGGAGGATCTATGTATGTAATTATATATGTATATATGGTAGAATAGGTGACTGGAAAGGCATCCTAGGAGAGATGACAGGATTAATCTTAAAGCGTGAGTGAGTAAGTGTGGAAGGGCATTCCAGGTAAAAGGAGCAGTGTCTACAAAGGCCTGTGGAGCACTACTGGACCAGTGAGGAATAGTGAGAGATGAAGCTAGAGGACCCAGATTCCCAAGGGCCTCCAGTTCTGTGCTTAAGAGTTTTGACTTTATCTTGAAAGTACTGGGGAGGCATTGAATGGTTCCTGCAGGGGAAAGTGACATGGTCAGATTTGAGTTTTAGAAAGATCCACTCTCAAGGCCTACATCGAGGGTGAATTGGAGGGGGCAAGGCTGGAGGCCGCTGAATGGTGATGAGCACAATCTCTAGGAGTCTGAAAGACACTATTGGGTTTTTGAGAGGGCTTCACCATTTCAAAAAGCCTATTAGAAACAGCACATGTCCGCCGGACGTGGTGACTTAGGCCTGTAATCCCAGCACTTTGGGAGGCCGAGGTGGGCAGATCACGAGGTCAGGAGATCGAGACCATCTAGGCCAACATGGTGAAACCCCATCTCTACTAAAACAAAAATTAGCTGGGCGTGATGGTGCGTGCCTGTAATCCCAGCTACTGGGGAGGCTGAGGCAGGATAATTGCTTGAACCAGGGAGTCGGAGGTTGCAGTGAGCCGAGATCATGCCACTGCACTCCAGCCTGGTGACAAAGCAAGACTCTGTCTCAAAAAAAAAACAAAACAAACAAAAAAACAGCACATGTCCTTTAGGAAAGGCTACACAGGCTAACTTAAACTTCATGCTGGAATTTTCTCAACCCTAGACATATTTTAACAGTCAGAAACTGTAAGAACTCCTGGGTTCCATTAGGGCAAAATCCTAAAAAGGGCCCTTAATGATGACAAAGAGGCTGGGCGCAGTGGCTCACGCCTGTAATCCCAGCACTTTGGGAGGCTGAGGTGGGCAGATCACTTGAGGTCAGGAGTTCGAGACCAGCCTGACCAACAAGGTGAAACCCCATCTCTACTAAAAATACAAAATTAGCTGGGCGTGGTGGCACGTGCCTGTAATCCCACCTATTCGGGAGGCTGAGACACGAGAATTGCTTGAACCTAGGAGGAGGAGGTTGCAGTGAGATCGCACCACTGCACTCCAGTCTGGGCGACAGGAGTGAAACTGTCTCAAAAAAAGAAAAAAAAAATGGAAAAGATGAGGCCCATTGAGCTATGAGAATGAGGTGGTGTTTGGGCATGAGTGAAGTACTACTACTCCAGGCTCACTGTTTCTTGCCGATAGTTACAAATTCTGAATCAATCTTGGATAGTTGGAAAGAATGGGGAATAAAAGAATTGGAAAGTACTTTCCCATATGTGATCTTGTGAGCTATGGCTACCCTGAGAAGTAGGCAGGGCCCAGAGATGGGTACCTTATTTTGCAGATGAGAGGTTAGAATCAGAAACTGGAAAGGGAGGTAGAGGGTTTGGATGTGAGATTTTGATCCGTGACAGGGAAGGGGGAGTGGAGTGGGGAAATGGGCACCTTGGGGCAGAAGCAGGGGGAGAACCTAACCAAGAACCTGCCCCCACAGGCGGAAGAGCGGCATAAAGCAGGCCGGTCCGAGGAGGCAGTGCGCTGGGGGGCCCGGGCCCGGAAACTCATCCTGGCCAGCTTTGCTGTCTGGCTTGCTGTCCTCATTCTGGGTCCCCTGCTGCTGTGGTTGCTCTCCTACGCCATCGCTCAGGCTGAGTGACCCTGGATGGCCTCTGCTGAGAGCCAGCCGAGACCTCCTGGATCCTGCAATGCGGCATTGCTAAGGTCCTGTGACAGCAGTGGTTGGAAGGATCCTGGTTGGAAGGATGGGGACTCTCTCAAGGGGCTTTGGAAGAGAGGAGGGCAGCAGCTGAGACTGATGAGAGGAGGGCAGCCTGCTCTGTTCTTTCAGGGCCCCCCACCCCCATCTCCCCTACCCTAGCCCACCCTAGGGCCTCTACCCAGCGGGAGGGATTGAAGACCAGGCCTGGTTTTATTAGAATTCATTTTGTAATAAAAGCCTTTTTTAGTGGTGAAATACTCCTGTCTAATTGTTCTCCCCCTGCTTTCCCTTTGGGCCCTTGGTGAGAGCCAGACTGGACATCTGACTGATAGCAGAAGCCAGCATCCACCTCATCCAGGAGCTCCAAGAGAAGGAAACAATTTTTATTTTCTTCTTCTGGAAGTTTCCCTTCTTGGAAAGACCCCAGCTTCTCCCTTGTACGTCCACAGAGACTCTGAGGCCAAGAGTAGTAGCAGCTGCTACTATTTATTACTTACTATATTCCAGGCTGTGTTCTAAACACTTTATGTTTCTTAACTTCCTCCAGTTTTCAGTCACTCAGTAGGTATCTATACTATCATATCCATCATATGAATATATCACATATGATAGGTACCAACTATCTGAGTGAAAACTGGAAGAAGTATTCTAAAATGACAGTGTTCTCATTTTATACTTGAGGAAACACACAGATTTGCACAAGGTCCTCAGCTACTAAATGGTAGAGCTTGAGACTGAACCCAAACAATTTGGTTCCAGAGCTGAGAGAGGAGTGAAAGAGTTGGGTAACAGCAACAACCATCCTGTACATGGAGATTTGAGTGATTAAAATGGATTTTCATATCTTTTATCTTGAACCTTATAATATTTCAAACATTTTTTTAAATTATGAAGTATATCATACATACAGGAAAATACCCAAAACAAGTATACAGTTCATTAACACAAAGCAGACGTGAATAACCATATTCAGTAAAGAAATTGGAACACTGTCAACACTTCAAAGCCTCCTTTATACTCCTCCCAATCACTGCTACTTCCTTTCTTCCCACAGGTAACCACCATTCTGACTTCTAGCAGTGTCGTTTAATTTTGTCTGCATTTGAACTTTATATAAATGGAATCATGTATTCTTTTCATGTTAACATTGTGAGATTCGTCAATATTTGGAATAGGTGTAGTTTTCATTGCTGTGTAGTATTCAATCATATGAGTGTATCACAATTTGTCCATTTACTGTTGGTGGACTTTGGGATGTTTGCAGTTTGGGGTTATTATGAGTCATGCCTTTTGGAGTACGTGTGTCCTGGCAAGCACCTTACCATAATTCAGAGTCCAGAAGAGCACCTAAAGGAACTGGAGATGTTGCACACTGAATGAAGAGAGACTAGAGGGGAAGGAGAGGCACATGATGGCTGTCCTCAGTGTTCCCAAATGCTCCGGGAAGAAGGAAGAGAATTGATTGGTGGTCTCAGAAGTTAGAATTAAAACAGTGGGTAGAAGCCAATATACAGGGCAGTGTTCTCAACATAGCTTCGCAATGGAACCACCTGGGAGCTTTAAAAAGTAGTTAGGCCTGGGCTTTACCCAGACTACATTCTGACTTAATTGGTGTGAGGTACAGCCTCCGCATCAGGATTTGTTTCCCAATTAATTCTAGTACACATAGTTTGAGAACTACTGCTCTATAGATAAGATTTTATTGGATTCACTCTGCAATTTCTAAATCAGGAAAAAACGGTAACACATTTTAGAAAGTGTTTTTGTTTTTTTGTTTCTTTGTTTTGAGATGGAGTCTCGCTCTGTTGCCCAGGCTGGAGTGCAGTGGCACAATCTCGGCTCACTGCAAGCTCTGCCTCCTGGGTTCACACCATTCTCCTGTCTCAGCCTCCTGAGTAGCTGGGACTACAGGCGCCTGCCACCATGGCCGGCTAATTTTTTGTATTTTTAGTAGAGACGGGATTTCACCATGTTAGCCAGGATGGTCTCGATCTCCTGACCTCGTGATCCACCTGCCTCGGCCTCCCGAAGTGCTGGGATTACAGGCGTGAGCCACTGCACCGGGCCTGTTCTTTGTTTTTTTTTTAACTCTTAAGTTCTGGGATACAAGCAGAACATGCAAGTTTGCTATGTAGGTATACATGTGCCATGGTGGTTTGCTTCACCCATCAACCCGTCATCTAGGTTTTAAGCCACCATGCCCTGCTAATTTTTGTATTTTTAGTAGAGACGGGGTTTCACCATGTTGGCCAGGATGGTCTCGATCTCTTGACTTCGTGGTTCACCCGCCTCGGCCTCCCAAAGTGCTGGGATTACAGGTGTGATCCACCGCGCCCGGCCCAACACACAGATCTTAAGTGTGCAGCTTGATTATTATTATTATTATTTTTTTTGAGATGGAGTCTCGCTCTGTCACCCAGGCTGGAGTGCAGTGGTGTGATCTCACTGCAACCTCTGCGTTCTGGGTTCAAGTGATGCTCCTGCCTCAGCCTCCTGAGTAGCTAGGATTACAGGCGGGTGCTACCACGCCCGGCTAATTTTTGTATTTTTAGTAGAAATGGGATTTCACCATGTTGGTCAGGCTGGTCTCGATCTGACCTTGTGATCCACCCACCTCAGCCTCCCAAAGTGCTGGTATTACACGCCTGAGCTACCGTGCCTAGCTGATGAATGTTTTAACGTAAATAAACCTGTGTAGTCAGTCACTCGCCACCTATACGAATATAACATTTGCAGCACATCAGCAAGCTCCCTCATGCTCTTCATTATTATTTTTATCCCTGATATTGACCTATGGAAACCCTTTCAATCTGGTTCCTGTGTCCTTGTGATAAGCCCCGCTCATTAGTAATTTCTGGCACAAATCACTCCAGACTCACCTTGTACTTCCCCTGCTGAAGCCTAGAAATTGGCCATTTCTCTTGAACAGACTTGGTTCCTTTTATTGGGGACTGTTAATGAAAAATCAGCATCTAGACACTAGGCGTTCTACTGGGAAGTTACTGCTTAGGGCATTCTGAAAGCAGAGGTAAGAGCCAGTAAATAGTTAATGTTATCTATTTTAAATCTTTTAAAAATCTTCTAAAAAATTCCAGTCAATCATAGGGTTCTTTCTCCACTTTCCCCATTCCAGATTCCAGATTCCCACAGTTAAGAACCTTGGTTTCCAGTCACATCAATATGTTGATTACTCAGCTTCAGAATAATTATCCCGTTATATTACCAAACAACAAATCTAAGTAAAGTTCAAGATTTCTTTGCAATTTTGCCTTTAGATTGATGGTATAGAGTCAAAGTACTCTATAAAAAGTTACCTGAATTCATTTTTCTTTCTTCATAATTGTAATCCCAAAGTGTCATTTCTAAGATAGCTGTTGGAAGATAAGTTAATTTTTTTCCTCTTTGGCTGGAACATAACCTCCACAGGGTAGGGGTGTGTGTTTCATTGCTCTCAGTCTAGTCCCTAGGTCTTAAGACGGTTATAAAAATTTGTTAGTGAATGCCAGGTCTGAGCTGTGCACTGAGTCGCTCCTGGCAGAATCTAACAACCTGGTGGGTTTAGAACAGAGTGTGATACAAGGCTTTTGGGAGAGGGTGGAAGATTGAGAAAGTGTCTAAATCCCAGATAGTAAACGCTAGGGCTTTGGATGTATTCAGGAGTTGAAGCGGACACAGAAAGAGACGGCTTCTTCTGGCCTTCTAAGTCCGAACTAAGAGGCCAAGCTGGGGTCCAAGCTGCGTGTGTCCAAATGTTTTAAGGGCTGGAGTGTACTCAGGACAGGTGCTTTGGGCCAGGCTGCTAATATTGAAAAGAGCTTGCTGGGCGTTGTGGCAGCATTTTGGGAGGCCGAGGCGGGAGGATCGCTTGAGCCCGTAAGTTCAAGTCTGCAGTGAGCTATGATCGCGCCACTACACTGCAGCCTCAGCGTGGGCTACAGAGCGAGACCCTGATTGAAAAAAAGAGAAAATGCTGAATTCAGTTAGGGATGCTTGGAGGAAACCGAGGGAACCCTGCTCAAGTCTGGGAACTAGAGGCGCGGGAAGGTCCTGCTTCCCCGCCCCCCAGAGATCGCGTTTCCCAGTAAACCCAACTTCCGGGTCCCATTCCAGGCCTCCAAGCCCACGTGACAACAAGCTCCGCCCTCTGCTGTCCCGCAGATGCCACTCGGTGATTGGCCATATCTGAAGCCGCGCCCCGGCGTCGCGTCGCAGGCTTAGGTCACGCCCAGCTCCGACTCACGCCCCAGCCCCAATTGGGCGGCCGGTTTCCAATCGGAAGGGCTTCTGAGCCTCAGTCTTCGGGCGGCGCTGACCATTGGCGGGCAGGATGGAGGCGGAGCCTTGGGTCGTCGCCCGCCGCCGGGGGTTAAGGTGAGCGACTGCAGGCGAACCCGGCGACAGCGCAGCTCGCGTCGACCCTGGCTCATCTACCTGCCCCCGCGGGTGAGCCTGCACTAGACCCCCGTCCCCCTTCCTGCGCCCGCCCGAATGCGCCTGCGCGGCAACAGCCGCCTGCTCTGGCGCCCCTTCCCCCTGCTTCCTGGGCACATCTCCCCACTCCCCTCCCTGCCCTGCCATCCTCCCGCCCCCAGGCTCTTCTGCGGGGTCTCCCCAGTCCGGGTCCTTCCCCCACCCTCCCCCCACCCCCCAGGACCCTGGCGCCCCAGCCGCAAGGGCTGCGCCCCCGGGAGCCGCGATGCGGGTCGTCTCAGAGCCTGTGGGCCTCCCTGCCCTCACTGCCCTCCTCCTCCGCGCAGGCCCCCGCCTCCTTCAGGATGACGCTGGACGTGGGGCCGGAGGATGAGCTGCCCGACTGGGCTGCCGCCAAGGAGTTTTACCAGAAGTACGATCCTAAGGACGTCATCGGCAGGTGAGGCCGCGGCCAGGGAAACGGAGGTCCAAAGAGGTCGAGCCCCAGCATTCCCGCTTCCGTTTGAGGGCGGGGTGGGGTGGGGTGGTGGTAATGGTGGTGGTGGTGGTGGTGGTGGTGGTGGTGGTTGTGTGTGTGTGTGTGTGGTGGTGGGTGGGTGGGTGGGTGGGTGTGTGTGTGTGTGTGTGTGTTTCTTTCAGGGTTTTCTCAGGAGAGGACTGGTTTTTTTTTTTTTGAGACGGAGTCTCGCTCTGTCGCCCGCCCAGGCCGGAATGCAGTGGCGCGATCTTGGCTCACTACAACCTCTGCCTCCCGGGTTCAAGTGATTCTCCTGCCTCAGCCTCCCGAGTAGCTGGGATTACAGGCGCGCGCCACCACGCCGGCTAATTTATATTTTTAGTAGAGGGGGGTTTCACCATATTGGCCACGCTGGTCTTGAACTCCTGATCTCGTGATCTGCCTGCCTCACCCTCCCAAAGTGCTGGGATTACAGGCGTGAGCCACCGCGTCTGGATGACTGAATAGTTCTAAATGGGAAGAATCAGTGGTCAGTGGAGAACACCTGGTGACTAGACTCTTACCTTGGGTCAACCCCATTTTTTCACGGATTCATTCATTTATGCCTTCAACACAAAGCTCAACACGGGGAGGGCAGAAAAGATGCGTATGCCCTGGAGGTACTCCACCCGAAGTGACTGAAATTGGCACGTGAACGTTAAAACGGCATCAGGCTAGATAGGTAGAGGTCTGTATCAAGTGCTATGGGATTCCAGAAAAGCACACCTTCTCAGGAGGAGTCACCTTTGGGTTGGGTTTTGAGGTATGAGTAGGAGTACGGGGGGGGTCTTTAAAATCGCAAAAATGTATGCATGTGGTGGATGTCTCCAGCTTTCATCAGATTCTCAAAGAGGCTCATTAAAGCTGGGTTATAATTAAAACATGGCCTCAAACTCAGATGCCTTTAGTGGTTGTGCAGGAAATTGAAACCGTGAAGTGGCCAAGAGTAAGAGAGTAGGAAGTGTTGTGGAAGGTGGAGGGTTCTTGCCTCACCTATGATGTGTGAATTCAGATTTGTGTTAAAAAAAAAAAAAAATTGCACTGGTCAAAACGTAACACATCTGAGGGCTGTGTTTGGCCTGTGGATCAATAGTTTACATCCCTTAATTTAACTAGATGTGGGTGGCCGAATCCCCGAGTGAGTTATGTGAAGCCAAGGAGGCCCCAGAGAGCATAACAGTAAGGCTCTGTGAAGGGCAGCCAGGGAACCAGCATAAGAAATGGGATTTGAGGCTGGATCCTGGAGGGATTTGCTCCTTACTCTGAGGAATGTGTAGGGTCATATGGAGTTGGTGATAGCCTGAGCAAGGAAATCCTTGTCTAGGACTTTGTGTGTGCCTCATGAATGCCCTTTAACATCCCTCCAGGATGCTTTTGGCTGCATTTCACAGCTGCAGGAGCTGAAGTCCAAGAACCTTATGTCAGGGGACCACTTAGGTTAATTGGTAGCAAATCTGGGGTCTGCACTAAGGTCTAATTTTCAGCTTTGGTCTTCTAGTTAATGGCTTCATATTTATTTGGAGCTTCCTACATTTGAGGGAACTTTGGGATTTGGATGGGGTAATCAGGCAAGTGCGAGTGGAATATAGAGGGAGACTTAGATCTTTCTTCCCCCTTCCTGCAAGGAACAGGTGCTGAGGCTCAGTGTGGGAAGGACTTGCCTAGACTTTCCCATGGAGGAAGTGGCAGAGCCTGGATTTGAACCCAGGCCCTACCTGCCTTCCCTGTGAGCTTTTGTGTTGTGCCTTGCTGGGTACTCAGGTTTCTGAGGCTGCTGTGAAGCCAGGGTGAGCTCCTAAGCTTGTTGCCCTGTGATCCAGATGGGTCTTCAGAGTCTGGCACAGCGGGCATGAGGATGCTGAGGCCCTAGCCTGTGCGGAAATGTGAGCACAGAGGCCCTGACTTGTGCTATTTTCCGGCTCTTACAGAGGAGTGAGCTCTGTGGTCCGCCGTTGTGTTCATCGAGCTACTGGCCATGAGTTTGCGGTGAAGATTATGGAAGTGACAGCTGAGCGGCTGAGTCCTGAGCAGCTGGAGGAGGTGCGGGAAGCCACACGGCGAGAGACACACATCCTTCGCCAGGTCGCCGGCCACCCCCACATCAGTGAGGCTGTCTTCCTTGCTCCTGTTAGCAGATGACCCCCCACCTCCTGCTGGCCCTGCCCATAGCCCACTTCCGCCAACATTGCCTCCACACCTCTCCTCCCTTCATTCCACTAAAGAGTGGCCATCCTTTGGGCCCCCACTGCCTCCTCTGGTTCTCCTTTCTTCCCAGTAACAGCCCGCTGCTGTCCCAGGGTGGCCAAGCCCTGTTAATGTGCATCCACTCCTTTCCATCTCTGTCTCTCTGCCTCTCTTCCTCTCTCCCTAGTCACCCTCATCGATTCCTACGAGTCTTCTAGCTTCATGTTCCTGGTGTTTGACCTGTGAGTATCTCCCTGCCACCATCTGAGAAGCCTCCTACCCACCTCCATGTATGGCCGAGCATTTGCGGCACATTGGGCTGGACCCACCCTGCTCACACCTTCCTGTTCCAGCTGGGGCTCTCTATTACCTGGGCCTGCCTGCTAGCCCATGGCTCTGGCCTTCTCCCTTGGTGCCATGATTGAGGCAAATTCTTTAATAGTGACTAGCGGCGGGGCACAGTGGCTCACGCCTGTAATCCCAGCACTTTGGGAGGCTGAGGCGGGCGGATCATGAGGTCAGGAGATGGAGATCATCCTGGCTAACACGGTGAAACCCCATCTCTAGTAAAAATACAAAAAATCAGCCGGGCGTGGTGGCGGGCGCCTTGTAGTCCCAGCTACTCGGGAGGCTGAGGCAGGAGAATGGTGTGAACCTGGGAGGCGGAGCTTGCAGTGAGCCGAGATTGCGCCACTGCACTCCAGCGTGGGCGACAGAGTGAGACTCCATCTCAAAAAAAAAAAAGTAATAGTGACCAGCCAGGCGTGGTGGCTCATGCCTGTAACCCAGCATATTGGGAGGCTGAGGCGGGTGGATCACCTGAGGTTAGGAGTTCAAGACCAGCCTGGACAACATGGCCAAACCCCATCTCTACTAAAAATACAAAAATTAGCTGGGTGTGGTGGTGCATGCCTGTAAGCCCATCTACTCGGGAGGCTGAGGCAGGAGAATCGCTTGAACCCGAGAAGTGGAGGCTGCAGTGAGCCGAGATCATGCCATTGCAATTCTCCTGCCTCAGCCTCGTGAGTAGCTGGGACTACAGGTGCCTGCCACCACACCCGGTTAATTTTTGTATTTTTTTTAGTAGAGACGGGGTTTCACCATGTTAGCCAGGATGGTCTCGATCTCCTGACCTTGTGATCCACCTGTCTTGGCCTCCCAAAGTGCTGGGATTACAGGCGTGAGCCACCGCGCCCAGCCTGAACAGATTGCGGCCAGGTGCAGTGGCTCACGCCTGTAATCCCAGCACTTTGGGAGGCCGAGACACGCGGATCACGAAGTCAAGAGATCGAGACCATCCTGGCCAACATGATGAAACCCCGTCTCTACTAAAATACAAAAAATTGGCCAGGCATGGTGGTGGGTGCCTGTAATCCCAGCTAATCGGGAGGCTGAGGCAGGAGAATCGCTTGAACCTGGGAGGCGGAGGTTGCAGTGAGCTGAGATCGTGCCATTGCACTCCAGCCTGGTGACAGAGCGAGACTCTATCTCCAAAAAAAAAGAGAGTGCTCAGCAGTGGACTGACCACTTAGAAAATAGATCCTCGCTCACCAGCCTCTCACGCTGCTTAACACACTAACTACTCTGGTATCTGTCTCTGCCCATCAGTTCTTTTTCTGGTCAGAATCTGAATGTCAGATGCAATTGGTATAATGCAAACCAGTTGCAAAGGTATTTCGAAAGAGAATGATTTGAATTCCAAAGATTTAAAAGAGGCCCTTGGAAAAAATTCATGAAGGCTTCAATATAGTTACAGAAATGTCCCTCTGCAAAAGTCAGAGGGGACGTAAGAATGTCTATTATGCCATCCTGCAGCCGTGCAGAGTGACTACACTCCCCAAAACAGCACCTGATAATGTTACTTTGAGGACTGATGCAGAGTGCAAGTATAACCTCAATTTTGAAAGTATTATTTTTAATTGACACATAATTATAACCTCAGCTTTTAAAGACAAAATTTCAACATGAGGTCCTATTCAACCTTTGTGCCACAAAAAACTGAAATTTTGGTTCATGTTCTTTATAGATTCACTTTGAGAGGCCTTTTTCAGGCATAGTTACTCTCAACAAGAACCTCCTATAAATTATATTGTCGCAAGAAGTCTCTTATTTTTGCCATAATTGCCCCATCATGGCATAATGCAGGTATTTCAGCTGCCAACACACCAGGCCAAACTGCCTTGTTGGAGTGCTGTGTCTCTAGACCCTTTGGTTTGTCCGCAGAGGAATCTATCTTTAGTGGCCTCTTCCACGATATTTTGTATCAGCACTGGTCTGTTTTCTCAGCCCCCACTGTGGGATGCAGCTGCCTCCTATGCCCCTCCTTCCCTTAGGATGCGGAAGGGAGAGCTGTTTGACTACCTCACAGAGAAGGTGGCCCTCTCTGAAAAGGAAACCAGGTAAGGGTTGAGCCTGCAGCCCCAAGGGTGAGCAGGGGGTGGGACAGGGCAGGGAGGAGCTGAGGAGGAGACTGCACCCGCCTCCCCTTCCCCCAGGTCCATCATGCGGTCTCTGCTGGAAGCAGTGAGCTTTCTCCATGCCAACAACATTGTGCATCGAGATCTGAAGCCCGAGAATATTCTCCTAGATGACAATATGCAGATCCGACTTTCAGATTTCGGGTTCTCCTGCCACTTGGAACCTAGCGAGAAGCTTCGAGGTGAGGGGATCTAGTGCCCTAATAGGCTTGGGAGGGTAGACCCAGGTCTGATGAGATTGGTTGGCTGGGTCTGAGTACCAAGTTCCTGGTGCCAAGAAAAAGGGAGAAGTCATTGGGCACTTGCCAAGTACCCTGTGGGCACAAAGCCTGTGTTTACCTCAGAGTGGGCATCCTGACCTGGGAGGATGGAGACAGACAAGCAGGCAGGCAGACAGTGGTGCACAGTGGGCAGAGGGCCAGGCCAGGGGAGCCCGGAGGAAGGAATGCCAATTCAGCCTGAGCCCCATAGAGGAGGTAAGAAAGGGAGCAGAGCAGAGTCATGCTCAGCCACATGTTCAGCCACGTTTGGGGTCTGGAGTGCAGGACCACAAGAGCCTGATGTGATGTGTCCAGACTGCACTTCCCACCTGGGCCCTGGGCCTCAGGTTCACCTGATGTGAATACAGTTGTGACAGAAATGTTTCTACTGCAAATGGGAAACTTCAAATAAAATTCACCTGTGGGATTCTTCAGACCCTTTAGTCTGCCACTGACTCTCTCCCTCAATGGGTTTGTACTAGACTTATGAAAAGCTACCGTTTACTGGGCATTCACCTGTGAGGCAAGCACCAGTCTTTTTTTTTTTTTTTTATTTTTTGAGACAGTCTCACTCTGTCACCCAGGTTGGGGTGCAGTGGCATGATCTTCACTCACCGCAATCTCCACCTCCTGGATTCAAGCTATTCTTCTGCCTCAGCCTCCTGAGTAGTTGGGATTACAGGTGCCCACCACCACGCCTGGCTCATTTTTGTATTTTTAGTAGAGATGGAATTTCACAATGTTGGCCAGGCTGGTCTTAAACTCCTGACCTCAAGTGATCCTCCTGTCCCAGCCTCCAAAAGTGCTGGGATTACAGGCGTGAGCACTGTGCCTGGTCAGCACCAGTCTTTATATGGCTTATTCCCCTAAATCCTCTCCACAGCCCTGTGTGACAGATAGTATTTGTGTCTCTTTTTTTATAGATAGGCTTAAAGAGGTGAGATGACTGCTCTAGGGTCCTAATGCTAGGATTTGAACTTGGACAGTCTGACTCCAGAGTTCATACTCTTAATGGGTGGACCTACATGTCTGGTGGATGTTGTACTTTAAAACCCTTTGGCTTCCACATGTACTTTTCCCCTTTCTGGAATCATCTTTGCCTCTGCCCACTGCATCCTCTCCTTGGCTTGGGTAATTCAGGCTTCACTTTAAACCTCCAAGGCAGCTTAGGTCCCCTTGCTTTCTGTTCTCCCATCTTTATTCACAACACGTCTTACTCTATTGTTATTTCTCGCTTGCCTTCAGGTAGACAGTGAGCTCAGTAAGGGCTCATCTCATTTGCCACTTGGCGAATCAATGCAACTTGGCATTCAATAAATACTTGGTATAGAAATGAATTTCCCAAGAAAGTCAGTTTCAATTCGGGGCTGTTCAAATCTCCTGGAAGTGTGCCATGGAACACGGTTCAGAAAGTACTGGAAGAATTGGTGCCCGAGTGGTAGAACAAACTAAAAATACAGACATGAGCCAAGCGTGGTGGCACGCATCTGTCACCCCAGCTACTCGGGAGGCTGAAGGAGGAGGATCACTTGAGCCTAGGAGCCCAAGGCTACAATGAGCTGTGATAGTGCCACCACACTCCAGCCTGTGTGACATAGTGACCCTGTCTCTAAAAATAAATAAATATAAAAATACAGAGTTGGATAAAGTTTTGGAGGGCTCTGGACTTTAGAACTGTAGATTTGATCATGTGTCATGATGTGGAATCAGGGAAGGGTTTTAAACAAGGGACTTACCCATTATGTGCTTTAAGAAATCCCATAGCTCACCGAGCGTGGTAGCTCACGCCTGTAATCCCAGCTCTTTGGGAGCCCGAGGCGGGCAGATCACGAGTCAGGAGTTCAAGACCAGCCTGGCCAACATGGTGAAAGCCCATCTCTACTAAAGATACAAAAATTTAGTCAGGCGTGGTGGTACGTGCCTGTAATCTCAGCTACTTGGGAGACTGAGGCAAGAGAATCACTTGAACCCAGGAGGCGGAGGTTACATTGAGCCGAGATCATGCCATTGTACACCAGACTAGGCGACAGGGCAAGACTCCATCTCCAAAAAAGAAAAGAAATTCCTTATCTCCACTTCTTCCCCTTGGGTTGAGTGATGGTTGGAGATTATAGGAGGAGGAAGAGGTTTGGGCAGATAGGAATGCAGAAAATTTTTTTTGCATATGTATTGTGATGTATGTAAAAATACATAATCTTTCCATATGCATTATGATATATATAAAACTAAGGTAACAAGTTGTGAGGAGTGGATAGGTTGGCTTGGATAGTGGGTAGGTAGGGTTGGAGGAGGCAAATGATATGGTGGAACAAAGACCTTGAAATCAATCCAAAACCCAGGTTTTCCTAGGAAGGCCACCAGGAGCCATGGTGAGCCAACTGTTGAGCAGGGATAGTGCCTCGGCAGGAGACTTGGTAGAAGGCAGACAGGAGGGAGATGGGAACACTGGTAGTCCTGGCAGCGTTGAGGAGGCTCCAGCAGAGATCTAGTGCTAAGGGCCCTGGAGGGGCTGGTGGCATCCCCTCAATCTTGGTCCTCTCTCCCCAGAGTTGTGTGGGACCCCAGGGTATCTAGCGCCAGAGATCCTTAAATGCTCCATGGATGAAACACACCCAGGCTATGGCAAGGAGGTCGACCTGTGAGTTCCTGGTCTCCCCCTCCCTCCCGTGCTTGCTGTCCTTTGCTGGGTCTGCCCATCACCCAGTCCCGCCTGACTCCAGTCTCTTTCCCAGCTGGGCCTGTGGGGTGATCTTGTTCACACTCCTGGCTGGCTCGCCACCCTTCTGGCACCGGCGGCAGATCCTGATGTTACGCATGATCATGGAGGGCCAGTACCAGTTCAGTTCCCCTGAGTGGGACGACCGTTCCAGCACTGTCAAAGACCTGGTGAGCTGGGGCTGAGAGGACAGTAGGGGAGGCCCAAGAGCTGTCCCTCATGCTCTGGGTCTCTCCTAGATCTCCAGGCTGCTGCAGGTGGATCCTGAGGCACGCCTGACAGCTGAGCAGGCCCTACAGCACCCTTTCTTTGAGCGTTGTGAAGGCAGCCAACCCTGGAACCTCACCCCCCGCCAGCGGTTCCGGGTAAGCCTGAGTGTGTCAGGGTCTGGGCCCGTTCCTCTGTCCCATGATCTTTCCCCTGCACTAGAGCTCACCCTGCCCCCCTTCCCAGGTGGCAGTGTGGACAGTGCTGGCTGCTGGACGAGTGGCCCTAAGCACCCATCGTGTACGGCCACTGACCAAGAATGCACTGTTGAGGGACCCTTATGCGCTGCGGTCAGTGCGGCGCCTCATCGACAACTGTGCCTTCCGGCTCTACGGGCACTGGGTAAAGAAAGGGGAGCAGCAGAACCGGGCGGCTCTCTTTCAGCACCGGCCCCCTGGGCCTTTTCCCATCATGGGCCCTGAAGAGGAGGGAGACTCCGCTGCTATAACTGAGGATGAGGCCGTGCTTGTACTGGGCTAGGACCTCAACCCCAGGGATTCCCAGGAAGCAGAACTCTCCAGAAGGGTTTTGATCATTCCAGCTCCTCTGGGCTGTGACCTCAGGCCCACCACTGATCCTGCTACCCTCTTGAAGACCAGCCCGGTACCTCTCTCCTCACTGGCCAGGGCTCTGAGATCAGAGCTGGGGTGGAAGGGAGCCACTCTGAACGCCACGCCTGGCCCGGTCAGTGCTGCCTGCGCTGCATATGAAATAAAATCTGCTACACGCCAGGGAGAGCAGGTGTCCTGTGTCTGTCTGGCTTGGGCAGGAAAGCCCAGAAGGTGCTCATCAGGGTGCAGGGATGGTGCCATTCTGGCCCAGACCTTTATTGGGGAAAATGCTGGGGGTCACTTGGTCTTGCTCTTGCCTTTACCCGGAGGTAGCTGGAAGGGCCGCTCTAGTGCAGTCAACTTGCTGCTGAGCCTTTCCTCGCTGGCCTTGAGCCGCTCCTCCACCAGCTGCTGGAGCTGCTCCAGCTCCTTGTTCACTTGGGTCTTGATGTAGGCTCGGAGGATGTGGACGTGGCCTGCAGGGGTAGGGAAGAAGGGGCAGGGTGAGGAGAGATGCTGTCTGGCAATGGGGGATGGTCCCTAATTGGGCAAACACAGCCCCCAAATTTCCCCTGGGGGATATAGAGGTAGCAATGTTGTTTCCCTTTAGGAAATGTCAGCCAGCCCTTGTGTGAGAGGTAGTCGGGTAGGGTGGCTATGCTGGACTTTGCAGATTCAAATTCTGATCCCTACTCAGTAGCTGTGTGACCTTAAGCAGGTTATTTAACCTATCTGTGCCTCAGCTTCCTTGTATGAAATGTGGATAGTGATACCTAGCACATAGGATTGAGGGAGGATTAAATGAGTTAATTTATGTAAAATGGTTAGAGCAGGGCATGCACTGCACACTTGTTGCCAAGTATGTGCTGGCTGTTATTGTCATTGGCTTTATTTTTTTTTTGAAATGGAGTCTTGCTTTGTCACCCAGGCTGGAGTGCAGTGGCAGCGATCTTGGCTCACTGCAAGCCCTGCCTCCCAGGTTCATGCCATTCTCCTGCCTCAGCCTCCCAGTAGCTGGGACTACAGGCACCCGCCACCACGCCCGGCTAATTTTTTGTATTTTTAGTAGAGACGGGGTTTCACAGTGTTAGCCAGGATGGACTTGATCTCCTGACCTCGTGATCTGCCTGCCTCGGCCTCCCAAAGTGCTGGGATTACAGTCGTGAGCCACTGCACCTGGCCTGTTCTTTGTTTTTTTTTTAACTC
The DNA here is from genome assembly GCF_028885655.2 of Pongo abelii. Classification (NCBI taxonomy): domain Eukaryota; kingdom Metazoa; phylum Chordata; class Mammalia; order Primates; family Hominidae; genus Pongo; species Pongo abelii. The sequence goes on from NC_072003.2 coordinate 32,948,294, forward strand.
TTAAGTTCTGGGATACAAGCAGAACATGCAGGTTTGCTATGTAGGTATACATGTGCCATGGTGGTTTGCTTCACCCATCAACCTGTCATATAGGTTTTAAGCCACCGTCATTGGCTTTCTAATGATCATTTCTCTGGAGCCACCTCAGCTGTGCTTTTTTTTGTTTGTTTTGAGACAGAGTCTTGCTCTGTCGCCCAGGCTGGAGTGCAGTGGCGAGATCTCCGCTCACTGCAGTCTCCACCTCCTGGGTTCATGCAATTCTCCTGCCTCAGCCTCCCGAGTAGCTGGGACTACAAGCACGCACCACCACGCCTGGCTATTTTTTGTATTTTAGTAGATGGGGGGTTTCACGGTGTTGCCCAGGCTGGTCGAAAATTCCTGAGCTCAGGCAATCCACCCGCCTCAGACTGTGCTGGGATTACAGGCGTGAGCTGCCACACCTGGCCTGCAGCTATGCTTTTATCTGTCATCTTGGACTTCTGCATAAGGGATCATTTAGAGAAAGGACTCTATGACTAAAAACAAAAAGTCTGAAGTCCTGATGTGATCCAAACCCTTCATTCTACACCTGCTCAGAGGGACAGGGCAGCCTGCCCCCTCCAGATCCTCACTTGGCTCTGGCTCTGGCGGGGCCACCGTCTCTAGTTCCTCTTTCCGCGGGGTAACTGCCTGCTCCTCCACCTCCTTGCTTTCTTCTTTCTCTGCAAACCAGAAGCAGGAAGAGACTGTGGCCCCAGGCCTGGCCCAGCCCAGCCCTGCCCTGGCACTCTCCCTTACCTGTCTCACTCTCTGGCCACAGTTTGGGTGGCTGCAGCCCCATGTAAGTCAAAGACAGATCCAGCCGCACCTGGGAAGCAAGGCAGAGGGAGGCTGAAAGGAGTGCACCTGCGCTGAGGGGAGGGGCGGTTGAGGGTGGCTCCTCATGGTCCACCACCCCCTACCTGGGGTGTGAAGACGTATTTATAGAGCTTGAAGTGGCGAAAGTAAGTGTTGACCACGTAGTCTTCCAAGGCCAGCAGCTGTTCCTCTTTGAAGAGGTCGATGCTAAAAGGAGGCCGCTGTGGTGGTGACTCGGAATTAGAACCCTGACTACCTTCTGGAGCCCTGGCTTTGCCTCCAAAAGCCCAGCAACAGGAGCAAGGAGAGCCCACTGGGGTCTTCACAAGAAGATAAGGGTGATGAATGTGAGAGAGACTGGGTGAGACCTTGTCTGGGGATGGGTAAAGGTTCCAGAATGTTCCAGGAGAACTGACCCTGACTCCATGGCAAAAAAGGACACTGGTGAAGTAGCGGTAGCACTCCTCCACGTTGCCCAAGGGGGTTGCTGGTAGGGAAAGCAAGATGCGGCAGTGAGGCCCTCTCTGGTATCCATTCATTCACTTCACTCAACAGCTGTTTATGACCATGAGCTTCAGAGGCAGACAGATCTGGGTTTCAGCGCTGGCTTGTTTCCTTAACTCATGTAACAAACATTGAATACCCACTATATGCCCACTGTATGCTGTTTTAGGCACTGAACAAGACAGACAAGGTCCTGCCCTTACGAAGCTTATATTCTGGGGGAAGTGACATAATAAACCAAGAAATAGATCATTTCAGCTATTAAACATTCTAAAGCAGGTTTTATTGTGCACTATGCATATATTTGCATATATTATTTCTCAGAACAGTCCGGTAAAATGTGTGCTGTATCCTTAATTTCTAGATAAGGAAGCAGTGGATTGGAAAGCTGATGGCTTGTGTATGATAATACTACTAATAATGACATATTCCAGGCAGAAATCCCCTGCTTCTGCTTCCCATGGTCACTTGTGCCAGCCCCGGTTCCTCTTCTCCCTGGGGCTCAAACCTGGTAGCTGCCCCCTCTCACCAATACAAGCCTTGTGAAGATCCTGGAGCAGGGCACAAGCCGCTGACGTCTGCTCCAGTGAGAAGCCCTGCTGGCGGCAGAAAATGAGCGCGTGGCAGAAGAGGTCCAGGGTGACGGCATCCCGCAGGCTCTGCTCAGGACACCCTAGCTCCAGCAGCTCAGCCAGCACCCTTGGGAGGGAGAGAGGAGTGAGTGACAACTGGGCCTCCTTTCATCACCCTACACCCACCACATGCTTTGGAGTCAGCCATTCCTCATGTTTTCCCAACCTGACCCCTCAGCCTTTGCCAAGAGCTCTTCCCGTGCCCCCCTCAGTCCCTACTCCCTCATCTCCTCAGCATTGGTGGTCTTCTCCAGCTGGTGCATGGAATGGATGTCCAGGTACTTCCTGTTATAGTAAAAGGAAAAGAGTATTGGTGGCCGTTACCTATCATGACAGGGCTGTGACAGCTAGTGTGTGAGACTGGGAGTTGGGCCACCTGCGTGAAGCTGGGCTCTTTTGCCAGCTTGCTGTGTAACTATGCAAATCGTTAACTCTCTGGGCCTAAATGAACTCTTATGAGCCTCTCCATTTCTAAAGCCTAGGGTTAGGAATCTTGAATTCTTTTTTCTGCTCTGCCACTACCTTGTATGACCTTGGTCAAGTACTCCCTGTGGCCCTGTGGCCCCCTCTGTACAATACTCCTTAGCGGCCATGAGACTCCATTTACATTCTGTCATTGGCTCTTTTTTTCTCACACTGCCTCCTCTTTGGACTGGAGAGGCTGTAAAGCCAACTTCCAGTCACCTGGAGTAATTGCGTCTCCGGGCCTCAGCCTCATCTGTAAAATGGGGATGCCCTGGCCACAGACAGGACTGTTTGGGAGGCAATAAAGGAAGAACGCAAATATTCAATGTAACTTTTGTCTCTTCACACTCACCACATGCAGATCCGGGGTCGGGGCAGCGGCGGCTGCGGAAAGAAAGCGAATTGGGGAAGGCAGCTGTGGTGTCCTGGCCCGTAGCGAAATCTCCAGCGGGCCGGAGAAGGCGCTGTAACTTGCCATCTCATCTCAAGGACTAAGAAGGAGAGGCGCGGGCGAGGGAGGGCTTCAGCAGGCCCTAGGTGCTCTACGCGAGCACGGTAACCACCAGGGTCACACACCCCTGCCTCTCCTCGCCCAGGCAGCCGGGGAGACGTCCCGAACGTTAGTAAGCATAATGACGGGTGGCGCCTGCGGGGGAGCCGGTTTATAAATATTCACGAGCAGACCAGACTGTCCCGCCCTCACCGGAAACAAGTTGGCTCCGGGGTCTTCATCCGCTTTCGCCGCCGCCGCCGCCGTCGTCGTCGTCGACTGGGTCCGCACACTCGCTCGCGTCCGTGCGGCCGACCCACGCACTGAGCTGCGATCCTTCCCCGCTTCCCGCCGCAGCTCGGAGAGATGTTCAAGCTCCGACTGCACCCGCATTCCCAAAAAGTGGCTGGTCTTGCGGTTGAGCATCTCGCCGCTCTTCCGTGCGGCGGGGCGCCCCGGGCTCCCGCCGCCTCGGTTCCAGGACAGCCAGCGCTCGGTCTGCGGCTACCAAGCCCGGGTCCGTTCGCCTCGCTCCGGCCAATCTACGCGCGGAGAGGCGCGGCGGGGCGAATCCGTGGGGCCGTCTCCCTCCGTCTCAACGGCGACGGTTGCCAAGGGGGCTTGTGAGGGAAGGAAGGCGGAAGCGCAGGCTCACGCCAGTGGGTGCGAAGAGAACGCGCAGATACGTAAGAAGTTGCGAGTGCCCACCTGGGCGCCCTCTCTTCCAAGTTGCTAATACGAGGGCCGGCGCTGTCCTCCAGGCTGGGAAGTGCGAGCGCGGTGTCAGTTACTATGGGAACTGCCTCTTGGCCAATCACCGAGAGAAAGAGGAGGTGTTTGGGAAGAAGCGAGAGGACCCGAGTGGCGGGACCAAGCGTAACTAATAGAAGCAGAAGATAAAGAAGTTTCCTCACATCCGGGGCTGCCTTTGGCGCCTGCGCCCTGCGCACCGTTGGGGGGGGGCCAGTGACGTCCGGTGAAATCCAAGATGGCGGCGCTAGGCTGACCCTGCTGCTGGTGAGGGCTCTGGCGCCGGCGGGGACGGGATCCAGCAGGTGTGTGCGGGGTGGAGGGTGGTTGGGGCTGTGGAACACCAGTCGTTCCCACATCTCTGCTCTCTGTCTTCTGCAGGTGACGGAAGTACCGCCTCCTCCCGTCTGACGCCCCTCAGGGGACCCTGCGCCGCTCCAGCCGCCGCGGCCATGTCTGGGCCAAGCAACAAACGCGCCGCCGGCGACGGGGGCTCAGGGCCCCCGGAGAAGAAGCTAAGTCGTGAGGAGAAGACCACCACGACTCTTATCGAGCCCATTCGTCTTGGAGGCATCTCTTCCACGGTTCGTGGGCTCTTGCCTCAACCCTCAGAACTTCCCAGAGCCCTCCCTCTGTTCTCTGGCCAAACTGTCCGGAATCTTACACCCACTTCCCCAAGTTTAGCAAGGTCCGCGTTACAGGATACTCTGTTGAAAGAAGCTGAGAACACGACGCCTGTCTTCCCTTTACAGATAGGGAAACAGCTTCCCGGGGGGCGTGTGACTTATCAAAGACTAACGATTTACAAGGGGACAGGCAGAAACAACGTGAGCCTCCTCGCAACCAAGACACTTTCGCTGTGTGTTGTCTGAGCCTCCTTAGATTCTGTTAGCGGTTAGTGTGGGAATACCCCCATCTCCCATGCATTCCAGATGCTCTGCTCCTCTCTCTTTCTTTCTCTGTGATTGGTTTGTGGGCCCTGCTTGACCCTCTCGTCGGCCCCTTTGTTTCCTTTGGTAGGAGGAGATGGACCTGAAGGTACTACAGTTCAAGAACAAGAAACTGGCAGAGCGGCTGGAACAACGGCAGGCTTGTGAAGATGAACTCCGAGAACGAATTGAGAAGTTGGAGAAGCGGCAGGCCACAGATGATGCCACACTCCTCATCGTCAATCGCTACTGGGCCCAGGTGGATACCTTCTGCTTTCAAAGACCAGGCCTTGATTCAGCTGCCAATCCCCAGATTCTCCTGCTGGGAAAAGAGTATCATGTTGGAAAGCACTAAGGGATTCATAACATTTTTGATGTTTTCTCCTTCCAGCTGGATGAAACTGTGGAAGCCCTTCTCCGATGCCATGAGAGCCAGGGGGAGCTGTCTTCAGCGCCTGAGGCACCTGGGACCCAGGAGGGGCCAACATGTGATGGGACTCCTCTCCCAGAGCCGGGGACATCAGAGCTGAGGGGTAGGACCAGAGTCCTGGGATCTGGGGAGCTTAAGTTCTGGGAAAAGTCCTGGGGAGGAGGGGACTTTGGTGTTGGGCCCCTGAATTGCCTGCCTTACTACTCCCCACGAAATGGATTTCATGTTTGGGCAGTAAAGTGCAGTGCACAAAAACACAGGCTTTGGACTCTGACTAACTTGGTTTATAGAGCAAGTCATGTTTTGACACCCATTTGTTTCAAAACAGTATTATGGTTGAGTATTAACTATGTATTTGACGCTTCATAGAAATGAGTGTTGTACTTGCTATGAATGAGGAAATTATAAACATAGTAAGCAGAAAGTACTGGGGCTCCTGAAAGGGAATGATTGTGTGTGCATGCATGTGTGTGTGATTCTAATTTATATTGGGAAAGCACAGGAAGCTTCCCTGAGGATGTGATACACAACTCTGTAGCTTTGAGGAAATTACTTTACCTCCCGGAACTTCATTTGTCTCACTTTCAGGATGGAGATAATAGTGCACTATAGGTTGTGTTGATTAAGTGAACCATGAGTATTGAAGGGCTCAGTCTGGAACTTGGTACAGAGTGGTAGTAACTGCTGCTGTTATCCTCATGAGGGTCTGTCCATTCCTTCCAGACCCCTTGCCGATGCAGCTGCGGCCCCCTCTCAGTGAGCCGGCCTTGGCTTTTGTGGTGGCACTGGGTGCCAGCAGCAGTGAGGAGGTGGAGCTGGAGCTGCAAGGCCGAATGGAGTTCTCCAAGGCAGCTGTGTCTCGTGTGGTAGAGGCCTCAGACCGCCTACAGCGCCGGGTGGAGGAACTCTGTCAGCGAGTGTACAGCCGAGGTGGGTTCTTTGTGCCCATACCCAAGAGGTGTCCATCCCCACCTGCATCTTGATGGCACCCCTTCCCGATTCCCCTAATGCCCGAGTCCAAGGGCGGCCAGAATTCCCCAAGGAATAAATCAGCCATGTTCTCGGAAGAGGTAGGTTAGGCTGTAGGTGGGGGTTCCAACTTTGATTCCGGGATTGAATGCTAGAGAGATGGGTTGGAGGAGTTGTTGATGCCGGTAGAGCCTCTTGGCCAGAGGCCCCTCTGGAGCACTTGGTGTGGGTTGCGGATCCGCAAGGCATAGCTTCAAGGGCTCAGGCCTTGTAGGTTGACAGGCTTCTCCCACCTTAGTTCTGCCACCCTCACCTGGACATGCTGGGAAAGTGGCTCCTCTCTCTGAGCTAGTTTCCTTCTCTGTGCAGTGGGGATAAAGACTCCTGGCTTTGTCACGAGAAATGGGCAAGACAGCTGGTGGATCACACTGGGCACATAGCAGACTCCAGAATGAGTTAGTTGTTTGCCCCATTGCCCTGAGCTGGGCTCTTACCTGGGCCCTGCCTTCCCAGGGGACAGTGAGCCCCTCAGTGAGGCGGCTCGGGCACGCACCCGAGAGCTGGGCCGTGAGAACCGGCGACTGCAGGACTTGGCCACTCAGCTGCAGGAAAAACACCACCGCATCTCGTTGGAGGTGAGGAGCTGGGGGCTTTGGGGGTGGGATTAGAATCAGGTAGGATTTGGGTTAAATGGGCACTCAGGGACCTCAGGAACCAAGTCCCCCATCCAAGCATCTGCTCCCTCATTGTTCCCAGTACTCCGAGCTCCAAGATAAAGTGACATCGGCAGAGACCAAGGTGCTGGAGATGGAGACAACAGTGGAGGACTTGCAGTGGGACATCGAGAAGCTGCGGAAGCGAGAGCAAAAGCTCAATAAGCACCTGGCAGAGGCCTTAGAGCAGGTGGGACGGGGTGCTGGGGCAGGTGAGGCAAGGCTGGGCCCTTGGGCCCTAGCTCCTCCCCTCCACGTCCATTGCCTGTTTTCTCTCCACAGCTTAACTCTGGCTACTATGTATCTGGGAGCTCCTCAGGCTTCCAGGGGGGCCAGATCACACTCAGCATGCAGAAGGTGAGTGGCGTCTTCCTCCCACCCCTTCTCACAACCTCTTCTCTGTTGCACTCTTGAAATTCCCCTCAGGACAAAGGACAAACATCCATCTCCGAGGCCCTTCCTGGTCACTCCTGCTGCTCTTCCTTTCATGCATTCATATACTTGTTGAGTAAATTTTTGAATACTTAGTGCTAGGCACTAGGCATATTGGTGAGAACAAAATAGAGGTCAAAACTTTCATGGACCAGACAAGAAATAAATAAAAGAATATATCTTTAGGTTCTACTTGTGGTAACAGACAAGAAATCAGTAAAATAGTGTTATCAGTGTGTTATGAGTACCACAAAGATAAAGCACAGAAGAGAGAGATAGGAGTGAGTTGGAGTCAGTTGGCATCTGGTGGTCACTGTGCCCTTTTTCCCCTTTACTAGCATTTTAGGCCTTCCTGGAATGCTTCCGTGACTCCCCATCAGTTAAGAACCTTAGTTCCCAGCACCAACCATGCAGTATTGAATTTTCTCCCATTTTTCTGGGAGCCCTTAGGAGAGTACTTGGTTTGGGGTGTCAGAATCTATCATTGCCCTGCACGGGGTGCTTGGGGTGGAGTGTATGCTGGGGATGTAAGGGAGGCCTGCTGTCACATCTGGCCCTGCCTCCCATGGCCCTGCCTCCCACTCCTTAGTTTGAGATGCTGAATGCAGAGTTAGAGGAAAACCAGGAATTGGCCAACAGCCGCATGGCAGAGCTGGAGAAACTGCAGGCCGAACTTCAGGGGGCTGTGCGGACAAATGAGCGCCTCAAGGTGGGCTGCCATAGGGGCTGAGAGGGCCTGTGCCTGTAAGGGAGGGACTGAGCCTTGAATCCTGTTGCTGATCCCATTTGGGCATCCCTGCCCCAGGTGGCCCTGCGGAGCCTTCCTGAGGAGGTAGTGCGGGAGACGGGAGAGTACCGCATGCTGCAGGCCCAATTCTCACTGCTCTACAACGAGTCTCTGCAAGTGAAGACCCAGCTAGACGAGGCTCGGGGCCTGCTGCTGGCCACCAAGAACTCCCATCTGCGACACATCGAGCACATGGAGGTATGGCCCTGGAACAGGCGTTAGGGCTGGGCTAAGGGCCAGACCCTTAGTGTTGAGGTGTTTGTGGCTTCCGAGGCCCTGTGTGCCAGCCAGGCGTCCTTGGGGAATAGATTCTTCCTAAGATACTGAGTCCTGAGGTGGGACCGAGGGGCTGTGTGGGTCCTTAACACATCAACCCACAGAGCGACGAGCTGGGGCTGCAGAAGAAGCTGCGCACAGAGGTCATTCAGCTGGAGGACACACTGGCCCAGGTACGCAAGGAGTATGAGATGCTGCGCATCGAGTTTGAGCAGAATCTGGCGGCCAACGAGCAGGCGGGTATGTGGTGAGGATAAGGCGGAGTGGGGCCTTATCTGGGAGTGCTGGGCCCTGGTGTGGGGCTGCTGCTTATCCAGATGCAAGAGGCTAAAGCCTTTTTTTTCACAGAGCCTCGGCTTCCTATGCAAAACAGGGCCTGCACTGCTTGGCTTCCAGGCACAGTGAGGGTCACGCCAGCTGGGGTGGCTGATGGAAGCAGGCACATGCAGAGTCTGAGCTGTCAGCCCTGTCCTCATTCTTCTGGTCTGATGACGTCTCTGTCTGTCAGATACTTGTGTTACAAAGATTTATCAAATGCCACCTATGAGCCAGGCTCTGTTCTAGGGTTTGGGGTTATCCCAGTGAACAAAACAGAATTCCTGCCATGTGGAGCAACATTCTGATAGAAGACAGACTAGAGGAAGACGAACTAGTCGAAGAAAAATGGAAAATGTGTTAGCTCGTGACAAATAGGAAAGTAAAGCAGAAAAGGAAAATAGGAAGTATCAGGAGAAAGAGTGTTGCAATTCTGGATAGGAGGCCAGGGAGATGTACTGGGAAGGTGATGTTTAAGAATCTAGAAGAAGTTGACTGACTTTTGTGAATGTTGCAGTTACCTTCTCTATTAAAGGGAATTGGATGTATAAAAAGAAAAGAAAAGAAAAAAAATCTAGGCCAGGTATAGTGATTCATGCCAGCACTTTGGGAGGCCAAGGTGGGAGGATCACTTGAGGCCAGGAATTTGAGACCAGCCTGGGCAACAAAGTGAGACACTGTTTCTATCTTAAAAAAAAAAAAAAAAAAAAAAACACAACATATTCTACATTAGCAAAAGTCGTATGAATAGGCAGTGTCAAGTTAATTTTGGGTGAGTTTCCTTGAAGTTAGCATTATTTATTTTGATGAGTTCATGCTCCGTTGAGGCCGCAGTGTTCCCCTCCTGCACAGTGGGAGTGATGGCATAGCCTATTCCCCCACTGAGGGGTTGGAGTCCTAACCCAGGAACTGGTTCTGACACCTTTACTTCCTGATGCTCCTCCAGGGCCCATCAACCGTGAGATGCGCCACCTGATTAGTAGTCTTCAAAACCACAACCACCAGCTAAAAGGGGACGCCCAGCGATACAAGCGGAAGCTTCGAGAAGTACAAGCTGAGATTGGCAAGGTGAGAAGGGGCCTGCCTGGGAAAAGGTTTGGTTAGACTCCAGTGAACACCATCTGACTTCATCCCTCTTCCTCTCTGCCTTTGCAGCTCCGGGCCCAGGCCAGTGGCTCTACCCACTCCACCCCCAACCTGGGCCACCCAGAGGATTCTGGCCTCAGTGCCCCAGCCCCAGGGAAAGAGGAGGGTGGGCCAGGCCCTGTCAGTACCCCCGACAGCAGAAAGGAGATGGCTCCAGTGCCTGGCACCACCACTACTACCACTTCAGTGAAGAAGGAGGAGCTGGTCCCCTCTGAAGAGGATGTCCAGGGCTTAACCCCTGGGGCCCAGGGCCCTTCCTCCCGGGGCCGAGAACCTGAGGCCAGGCCCAAGCGGGAGCTTCGGGAACGAGAAGGTCCCAGCCTCGGACCTCCACCTGTAGCCTCCGCTCTCTCAAGGGCTGATCGGGAGAAGGCCAAGGTGGAAGAAGCCAAGCGGAAGGAATCAGAACTCCTCAAGGGTCTCCGAGCAGAGCTCAAGTGAGGCTCTGTTCCTGTCTCCTTCCTGACCCTGCCAGGTGGCCTCCAGTCCCACTCACCAAGACTTCCTCCTGTACCTTCTTGCCAGGAAGGCCCAGGAGAGCCAGAAGGAGATGAAACTGCTGCTGGATATGTACAAGTCAGCGCCCAAGGAGCAGCGGGATAAGGTGCAGCTCATGGCAGCGGAACGCAAGGCCAAGGCCGAGGTGAGGGCAGCTGGAGCTTGTGGGGCATGCAGAAAGGCAGAGCAGAGTCCTAGGTCAGCAGGAAGCAGTGTCAAGAGAGTTTCTTTTTCCCTGTGCTGTAGGTTGATGAGCTGCGGAGCCGTATCCGGGAATTGGAGGAGAGGGATCGAAGGGAGAGCAAGAAGATCGCGGATGAGGATGCCCTGCGGCGCATTCGGCAGGCAGAGGAGCAGATAGAACACCTGCAGCGCAAGCTGGGTGCTACCAAGCAGGTGCGGCCCATGTGGTGCCCTCGCGTTGGAACGCAGAGAGATCCCTTCATACCCTGTTTGGTGCCTCTAGTGCCTGCAGCACCTTGATGATCTGGGTCCCCTTTGTGGTTCTGTGCTTCGCTGAGTTTTCCCATGGTTCCCCCACAGCCATCCTGTCCACTTCCCACATTCCATCTTGTCTCTGCCCACTTGCTGCAGGAGGAGGAGGCTCTGCTCTCAGAGATGGATGTGACAGGTCAGGCTTTTGAGGACATGCAGGAACAGAACGGGCGCCTGCTACAGCAGTTGCGGGAAAAGGATGACGCCAACTTTAAGCTAATGTCAGAGCGGATCAAGGCCAACCAGATTCACAAGCTGCTGCGGGAGGAGAAGGATGAGTTGGGCGAGCAGGTCCTTGGCCTCAAGTCCCAGGTATGGCCTCCCCCAGCTTGCAGGGTGGAGCTGGAGAGGGGGGGGTCATGGCCCTGAGTCCTCCTCTGGTCCTTAGGTGGATGCCCAGCTGCTGACTGTGCAGAAGCTGGAGGAGAAGGAACGGGCCTTGCAGGGCAGCCTCGGGGGTGTGGAGAAGGAGCTGACGCTGCGCAGCCAAGCCCTGGAGCTCAACAAGCGGAAGGTGAGGCTGGGCCAGGGGGACACACAGCTTGGGCTGCTGGCTCACCTCCTCACCTTCCGGTTCTGCTCAGAGCACCCAACGCAATAGCCTGAGGTGAAGCCAGGCTGTCACAGAACAGCTCACACATATTGAACATTTACATGTGCCAGACCACATGCTGAGTACTTGACATGCTTGGTCACATTTCAGTCTCACTAATCTTATCAAGATGGTGTTTACGGGCGTGGTGGCTCACGTCTGTAATCCCAACACTTTGGGAAACAGAGGCGGGAGGTTTGCTTGAGGCCAGGAGTTGGAGACCAGCCTGGGCAACATAGTGAGACCCCATCTCTACAAAAAAATTTTTAAATTAGCTGGGTGTGGTGGTACGTGCCTGTAGTCCCAGCTTCTCGAGTGACAGGCTGACAGGTGAGAGATCACTTGAACCCAGGAGGTTGAGGCTGCAGTGAGCTATGATCACACCACTGCACTGCAGTCTGGGTGACAAGAGCGAGACTCTGTCCCTAGGGAAAAAAAACAAAAGATGGATTTTTTTTTTTTTTTTTGAGATGGAGTCTTGTTCTGTCGCCCAGGCTGGAGCGCAGTGGTGCAATCTCGGCTCACTGCAACCTCCGCCTCCCAGGTTCAAGCAACTCTCCCAACTTAGCCTCTCAAGTAGCTGGGATTACAGGCACACACCACCACGCCCGGCTAATTTTTGTATTTTTTTTAGTAGAGACAGGGTTTCACCATGTTGGCCAGGCTGGTATCGAACTCCTGACCTTGTGATCCGCCCACACTGGCCTCCCAAAGTGCTGGGTTTACAGCGTGAGCCACTGCACCTGGCCGGATTTTGTTTTTAGCCTCATTTTATAAATAAGGAAACTGAGGCTCAGGGAGGTGTACTGTTCTGCTCAAGAGGGGGTGGCCCTAATATTTGGGTCCAAGCCTCCTTGACTCCAGGCTCTACCTTCTAACCACTCGCTGGTGAACTGTAAAGTGGGGATGATGTTCTCTGTCACATAGTTGTATTAAATATAAGAAACGTCTAGCTTTGGCTAAAGGCTTAAGATTAACATTGATTTCCATTTCCTCTGAAGCTGTTTTATTCTCCAGTTAGTTCATTCATTTAAGCAGTATGTTTGTGTTTTTTTTTTGTTTTATTTTGTTTTTTTTTAGACGGAGTCTAGCTCTGTTGCTCAGGCTGGAGTACAGTGGCTCGGTCTCAGTTCACTGCAACCTCCGCCTCCCAGGTTCAAGCGATTCTTCTGCCTTAGTGTCCTGAGTAGATGGGACTACAGGAGCCTGCCACCTCGCCCAGCTAATTTTTGTATTTTTAGTAGAGACGGGGTTTCACTGTGTTGGCCAGGCTGGTCTCAAACTCCTGACCTCGTGATTTGCCCGCCTTGGCCTCCCAAAGTGTTGGGATTACAAGTGTGAGCCACCGCGCCTGGCCCATTTAAGCAGTATATTTTACATCCCTGTACTAGGCCTTGCGCTGATTGCTGTGGAGACAGTGGGAACAAGAAGGTCCCTGCCTTTCAGTCAAAGCTGGAACTTCAGGTCTTGGCAGGCAGAGCAGGCCAGTAATCCACCAAATAAAATAGTGCATGTCACAGTAAGCCTTGTGCAGGAATCTGAGGCGCTGTCAAAAATAGGGGAGCCTTTTAGGAGGTGACACTTGAGCTGAGGCCCAGGGGAGCTGCGTGTGTGGTGGGGAAGTTGAGGGGAGCAGAGAGGAGAGCCTTGTGAAGGCTCAAAAACCAGACAGCAGGCCAGGCGCGGTGGCTCACAACTGTAATCCCAGCACTTTGGGAGGCCGAGGCGGGCAGATCACGAGGTCAGGAGATCTAGACCATCCTGGTTAACATGGTGAAACCTCATCTCTACTAAAAATAGAAAAAATTAGCCGGGCGTGGTGGCGGGCACCTATAGTCCTAGCTACATGGGAGGCTGAGGCAGGAGACTGGTGTGAACCCAGGAGTCGGAGGTTGCAGTGAGCCGAGATCGCACCACTGGACTCCAGCCTGGGGGACAGAGCAAGACTCCGTCTCAAAAAAACAAACAAAAAACAAACCAAAAAACCCCCCCAAAAAACAGCATCACATGGGAGGAACTGGAGAGGGAGAACAGGAGGGGAGGGCTTTTAGGGCTCAGGAGGCAGGAGCAGCTCCAGGGCAGGTGTCACTGGGGCACTGGACACAAGCAACAAGCATTGGTGGGCCATGACTCCACATGCCTGAGTCACCAGGCTCAGACCAGTGCCTCCTTCCTGTTCCACCCCACTCAGGCTGTAGAAGCCGCCCAGCTGGCCGAGGACTTGAAAGTGCAGCTGGAGCATGTGCAGACTCGGCTGCGGGAGATCCAGCCCTGCCTGGCAGAGAGCCGGGCTGCTCGTGAGAAAGAGAGCTTCAACCTCAAGAGGGCTCAGGTGTGTGCAGGGGTGAGGGGCCAGGCCAGGGTGGTCCACGGTCACGGACCTATCCTGGGGGCAAGCGGCTCAAGGTTGAGGACCCTTGCCCTTAGCCAGGCCTCTCCTGCTCCAGGAGGACATCTCACGGCTGCGGCGCAAGCTGGAAAAGCAGAGGAAGGTGGAGGTCTACGCGGATGCCGACGAAATCCTCCAGGAGGAGATCAAGGAGTACAAGGTGGGGCTGTGGGCCAAGTTGTGCCCTGTCCCCCTGGGAATTGTAGATGCAGGATTGCTGAGACCGTAGTGGAGAGTCTGGGGACCCTGGAAGTAATGTAGGGATGCAGAAAGTGGGCAGCACAGTGGTCACAGAGTCAAATGCTGTTTGTTGTACATGTACCGTGAGCCAGGCACGGTGTTTGGCTGGGTGTGGGTTGGGAGGCTAGGAAGTGGCCCTGGTCTCTGACTTCTTGAAACTGACAGTCAGTTAGGGGAGGAGGCAGCCAAGTAATTCTCTCATCCCAGATGTGTAATGTGATGGCAGAGGCCAGAGGGGCTGAGGGGACTCAGGGGAGGCCCTTCCCCTGGGCCTGGGGTCAGCAGGCTTCCTGGAGTGAATGTCACCACAGCAGACCTGAAGAATAGGCCAGACGTGGCCGTGAGGAACGGGGGTGAGTGGCTTTAGGCAAAGGGAACAGCAGATGCGGAGGCCTGAGCAGAGGGGTTGCTGGGACAGCACCGGAGGTTGTAATCAGAGGAGCCAATGTGGAGAGGTTGGGCGGTGTCACCTCCTGAAGGGTGTGGTACGCCAGATTGAGACCTCAAAGGGTTTTAAACAGGAGAGTGATGTGGTTAGATTTGTTGTTGGTTTTGGGCTGGAAGAGGTAGACTGGAGGCAGGGAAATTGTTATGGTATTGCAGTCACTGAGGCAGAAACCAGAGTAGATGGGTTCAGGAGACATTTCAGAGGCAGAATTGCTTGGACTCGGGGATGGATCGAATGCATGGAGTGAGGGAAAGGGAACACTTGGAGGACTCCTGGTTTCCTGATTTGAGAAACTAGGTGGATAGCCAGTACCATTTAGGGGGTTAGGAGGCCTGCGGGGGAGCAGGTTCTATGGGATGGTGTCAAAGGATGCTGAGAAGGTGCCTGTGGGACCCCTTGGGAGGCTGGGAAGGCGCTCAAGGCAGAAGGGCTTGGCTGGAGAATGGGCTTGGGGAATGTCAGTAGGGGCAGAGGTGGAAACCACATATGACTTGGTCATCCCCTGGAAACAGTTGAGCCTTGAAGGGCAGAGGCAGCTGGAGGCAGCCATGGGGTAGAGGCAGGCTTGGGAGCCTGTTCAGTGCTGGTGCATAGGGTCCTGGGAGACAGGAGTGATGGCAGGGAGGCTGCTGAGGCGGCAGGCTGGGCTGGGATTTTAGCAGGCTGGAGGAGCACTGTTGGGGGATGCTGAGTTGAGTCAATCCATGTCTGGAGTTGGAGGTGAGACCCTCCTGGTGGCGGAAGAGAGGTCTCAGGCTAAGAAGGGACCCACGGCAGGGTCTCTGGCCAGTGCCGAGGCTGGGCCCAGTTGAGGGTAGAGAGAACAGATTTCTAGTTGCATTGCCATTCCAGCTGTGACTTAGCAAGTGCAGGTGAAGAGGTAGACAAGATTGGGATTTCACCAGAGAAGGCCAGTAGGGCAGGAGGTGAAGCCCCAAGGCAGAGTCCAGGCTGGGCCTGTGGGTCCTTGTCCTTTTGAGGGGACACATGATAGCCATCACTGCCCAGTGATGAGTCCGGACTCTGCTGATTTCTAGTGTTGAGACCTTGGCCTCTGCACCTCAGTTTGCTCATTCATAGAGTGCTCGTCCCTACCTCCAGGGTTATGGGAGGATGAGGTGCAGTCTCCAGTGTGGTGGGCTTGGCCTGGACTCCTCCTGCTGTCAGCTTGGGGTCTGGGCACTGTCAGAGTTGTTCCCAAGCTGATGCCTTTGCCTGGCCCAGGCGCGGTTGACCTGCCCCTGCTGTAACACCCGCAAGAAGGATGCAGTCCTTACCAAGTGCTTCCACGTTTTCTGCTTCGAGTGCGTGCGGGGCCGCTATGAGGCCCGCCAGAGGAAGTGCCCCAAGTGCAACGCGGCCTTTGGTGCCCACGACTTCCATCGTATCTACATCAGCTGAACCTGAAACTCAGGGGACTCTGGAACACCATGGACCCTGGGGGCTGTGCCCCCAGCCCCTCCCCACCCCAGGTCTAGTGGCCCCACCCTCCATTCCGGACCCCATGGGCCCAGCCCCTGCCCATCTAGTTGGTTTGGGGACCCTGGTGCATGCTAGTGGGCGTGGGATCAGCCAAGCTTCGTTCCATCTTTTCCTAAAGGTCAGAGCTGCAGCCTAGGGGGCACTGCCCTACAGAAAAGTTCTGCCTGAGAGGCCTGAGGAGCCCAGAGCACTCGACTGAGCTTCCCGGAAACTGGCCCTAACCTGTCTGTCTCCATGGATGCATCTTAACCCTAAGGAAAATTCCCCAGGCTGTGATCTCCTACCCTAGGAAAGGCTCGCTCCCTGCCTACTGGCTCACAAATGAGGACCAGTCCTTGTTCCTTGTTTGAGACTGGGCTGCAGGCCCCAGGAAGACTTTCCTTCACCCACCATCCCCCTAACCTTGGCAGGGCTTCTGTCCTGTGGAGTTCCTTGGACACCTTGGTCTGGCTTTTGTGCCAAGGGCTGAAGGAGGTACCCTCTTGGCAGATGGGGGCATCACTCGCTTCCTTTGGGAAGCTCTAAGGTTGCTGCAGTCACCTTCCTCATCTTGCAGGTGCTGAACCAACATCATCAGTTTCTATTCTAATCAGGCCCCTTCCCAATCTCCACTTCTCTCCCAAGCCCATTTACCCCCACCTCATGCATCCCAAGGCTCTACTGGGTCCCTGGACCTAACCCTGCTTTCATCCTGGTGGCCTTAACTACAGTGGAGGTGGAACTTCCCAGGAGGGGAAGGGACAGACCAGCCCCAGCCGCTGGGCCAACTTCCAATCATTCCAGCTAGAAGAGCTTCCCCCTGACACCCTGTGACTGAGCCTGTGTCCTGTCTGCCTGCCCAGCCATGCTCCATCGGCTGTGAGGGCAGCGCCTGGAGAGGCCAGAGGGTTGGAACTGCAGGGGCCCGTTTGGACCCACAGCCTCTGCTCTAGAGATGCTTGTATAGGCTGTTAATTGTGATGAATAAACGTTCAACCCTCGGCCTGTAGCCAGAGTAGACAGGCCTCGCACCCCAAATGTAGTCCCCCGATTTTAGCTGCAGCAGCTGAGCAGCACTTTGCTGGCTTGGTGTGAGCCTGGGAGGGCTCAGACTTAACGGTCGGCAGGGATCCCGGACTGGGCCTGAAGGGAAGAGCGTGGTGGTCGCCGGGGAGCCGCCTGTCCTGCTCTCACGGACCCCGGTCTGACCACGCCCTTGGCTGTCATGGCCTGGGGATGCCGGGACTCCTCGGGCTGCATCCTGGGAAGTGTAGTTCCTGGTCCGCACATGGTTAGGAGGTTCTCGGAGGGAGAGCTGGTTTCCCGGTTGCGCTGGCCAAAGGCCAGCCTGAACTGGATCCTGCGGGCCGCTTCTCAGCGGCTTCACCCCCACACCACTGGAACGCACAGATCGTGACACCTCAGCTGGGTGACTTCCTTCATTGCAATCGGCTTCGGGAGCAGTGCGGCGTGTACCGAGCGGCGCCCTTGGGCTCAGCGCGCTGCAGGCGCCCCGGGCAGATCCTTCACCGAGGCGGAACTGGGGCTGGCGCCAGAGCCGGTGCGGAGCGGTGTTGGTTCAGGCGCCGGCGACAGGGCTATGGCCACGGTAGGGGCCGCGTGCCTCTCAGTGGTGGCGCCTTCGGGCCCCATTGGCGCCCGGGGCTTAGGCGGGGCCACCGCTGCTGGACCAGGACGGACTGGAGACGGAGACGCGGGCCGCAACGGTGACCTCGGGCGCAGGGCTGGCGGCAGCGGGCACGCTGGTGGAAGCGCGGGCTGCGGCGGGGAAGGACATGGGGCCGCAGAGGAAGTGCCGATGGCCCAGGGCAGCGGTGCGAGGGTGGGAAAAACGCAGGATATTGCATCATAGAGACGCGGCCACCTGCGACCCTGGAGAGCTCCAGTCTCAGGAGCGCCGCACCGGTCACGGGTGGAGGTCAGCCAGGCCTCCGTAAGCGCGGTCCCCTTCCAGGAGTGGCCTTCGCCTGGGCTCTTGAGTAAATGCCAAGTCATTCCGCATCGTCTCCCTAGGTATCTGTGCTAAAGGCCACCCGATCTCCTTATCAGAGGGGCAAAACTCTCCTCGTGGGTCTTCATACCTAATAAAAGTCGGCATCAAACCACTTTCTCAAGGTCAAGTCCAAGGGAACGGGGTGAAGATCCCAGAATGTCAGTGAGGCAGCAACCACTGATGTGGTGGCAGGAACCAAACTTTTTTTGAGATGGAGTCTCTGTCTCCCAGGCTGGAATGCAGTGGCATGATCTCGGCTCACTGCAACCTCTACTTCCCGGGTTCAAGCGATTCTCCTGCCTCAGCCTCCCGAGTAGCTGGGACTGCAGGCGTGCACCACTGCGCCCAGCTAATTTTTGTATTTTTAGAGACGGGGTTTCACCATGTTGGCCAGGCTGGTCTCAAACTCCTGACATCATGATCTGCCTGCCTGGGCCTCCCAAAGTGCTGGGATTACAGGCGTGAGCCACTGTGCCCGGCCAGGAACCAAACTCTTAATAAACATTTCCCATGAGGTTCTGGTGCCGGGAGGATTTGCCTTAATTTTTTGACTGCTTACTGCCCCTAGTGGTCCCAGTGGCAGCGGTACCCTGGGCCGTTGCCCAGGGACTGGCAGTCCAAAATTCCTCCTGGGCCCACCCCGACCTTGGCTGTCTTCTTGGGAGTGAACAGATGTTGGCATCAGTGGTGGACATGCCCGTTTCAGCCAGACCTTGGGCACTGCCTGTGATTGGCCAGTGGGTTACCTGATGTTGACCGCTCTCTTCTCAAAACTTCCCTTGCATCCGACGGTGCTATGCTGTCCTGTCCTGGTTTTTCTCATACTGTCTTCTGCTGGTTCTCTTCCTCCACCCCTAAACTAGACCTTCTACTTTGCCACTCTGGGTGTGCTTATTCATGGTTATGGCTATAGCTAAGCTGATAAGACCTAACTGCTCCAGCCACTCCTCTTTCCTGAGCTCCAGACCTGGAGAATCACCACTGTTCTTGTGGCGAGAAGAGAGATCATGTCACTCTCAAATATCCCCAAGTGGTACCTTCCCCAAGCTCCTCCAGGGGCTCCACACTGTGGGCTCTGCTCTCTGCCTCTGCCTTCCCATAGTGCCCTCTTTGCTCTAAGCCCATACCCAGCTGTTATGCACCCCTGTCCTCCGTCCCACCCCCAGCCCATACACCTACTCTTGGGTCTTCTTGCAGTCCTCATCCTTCAGGTCACTTTCCCCGGAAAGCTTCCTGACCCTCCACTGTGGCAGGCACCATCTCTGGGTCCACAGCCCTTCTGCGAAATCTCTGAAGCAGTCACTGCCCTGTGTCTGCCCTTCTGCTGTAGTCACTTTCCTGCAGATTTCTCCAGCACTGGGACTCCTGATGGACCTCAGTGTCCCCAGGGCTTGGCACACAGAGAATGTAGAGTAGCCTTCATTACTTGCTTCTCCTCTCCTCCCATCCCCCTTTCCAGGTGGGGAAGGAAAGGAGACACTGAACCTGCCCTGAGTTGTGGTCAGAGGGGTACAGGAAAGGTGGGGAGACACTTTCTGGCTGGGGAGGATCCCCCCAACCCCCCATGGCCAGGCCCAGCGTCCAGGAGACTGAGCACTGAGGCAGGCCTGACATTGGGATAGAGTGGGCACAAAACCTGCTTGAGTTCCTGGCCATTCTGGTTTCCTTCACGGACTTGCTGTGGATCTTGGGCAATTGGCTGCCCTTCTCTGAGCCTCAGCCTCTCCACACAGTGAGGGCACAAGAGCTGACATCCTGGGAGTGAGATGACAAGCCAGGTCTCCACCCACCTCTCCCAGGGTCCCCAAGTGAACCAGGAGTGGTGGATGCCAGCTTCTGAAACTAGATCCTCAGAACTTCCCTGTGGCAGGTTGCAGGTATGGTGGCCAGAGAGGCCTCCCTGGGGCTGCACAGCTGGGCCTGAGCTGGCCAGCGCCAGAGCCACCAGGCGGCCACTCTGCAGTCCTGCTGGCGGGGAGGCCAGGCACCGATGAGAACAGCTTAGCTCGGCTGCCATCTCATCAGATTTATCCCTTTCCGCACCAAGGGAGTGCAGCTTAAAACTTCATAAACTCTTCAGCTTCCCACAAGCCAGCAATGGATGGGGATTTTAGGGCCCCTGGGTGAAGGGTGGGCCTGGAGCTGGGCTGAGCTTTTGCGGTCACTCCTGGGCTCCGGCTTAAGGTGAGGCCACGCTCTTTCAGCTCACTTTAGGCTGAAAGAAAAAACAAGAAACACCCAGGAAATCTTATTCCCTTTATTCTCTTCAACTAAGCAACATGACCACCAGTGACACAACACTGTTTTGGACACACAACACTCAAAAGTGGGGCCTCTCTTCACTCCATGGGGATAAGTCAGGTGACTGGGGCTTCCCTAGTGAGGGCAAAGGAGTCTGGGAGCTGCTGACCTCAGGGCAGGTCATGGAACCCCACCTCTTGGCTGTGATGGCTTCAAGTTTCCCCACCATTCAGGATTCGTGCCCAGTTCCAAGTTCCCATCTGACCTCCATGTCCACAGCAGTTTCGAGTTTCCCTCTGCTTTCCCCACTGACTCCCTGACCCTATCTGTTGGGCTCCTCCCTCCACCAGGGCATTTCTGAGGGGCCTGGGGCCTGCATGTGATTGGACGAGAGGGTTTGGCTGCACAGTGCCTTCCAGACTCAGTTCTGGTGAGCAAATGCTTTGACCCCTGGGCCTTCATCTGAGCAACTCTAGCCACTGCCACCTCCCTGCTTCAATCCTCCCAAGACGTAGCTCACTCTGGGAGGGAAGCTCCTGGTTAAAGGAGCTTCGGGAGGTGGGCAAGAGAGAACAGGCCACATCCCAGAGGTATCGGACCTTGCCCCTTTCCTACCGCAAGACACCTGACCCTACGAACTGTGCTCACATCATCCATCGCATACAAGAGCCAAGCCCCTTAGCCCTCACCCGTCCCTACAACATGCGAGCATCCTACTAAATATGCTACACCCTAGTCCGAAACAGGCCTGCGCCGGCCTTTGGCCACACTGCCTGTCTCCCCCCAGACTGGCCTCTGACCCCAAAAGCTGCTCCCCAGGCCTCTTCTGGGAACAGATTCCTTAGGCCCGTTTCTGAGAGCATCTGCTTCTGGCTTTGCGAGAGGTTTGTCTTTACAACTTCAGTTTCTGCTACCATCTTGGGGAGGGGGACATCTGCTTACACTTGGTAGACTTCTCAGTCTTACAGGGCACCCCCTTCTTCATCAGCATTCTGTTAGGAAGAGACCCACAGGCAGTCCCCCCCTCAGTAGTGCTTCCCTTCCTGGCACTTGGGTAGGCTGGGGCGTTATGCAGATGTCAACATGGTTCTCCGCACAATCCTGAGGCCTGCCTTCTCCCTCTCCCCAGCAGGCCTGGCATTTTCCTCCCACAATGTTTGAGATTTTGATCCTTTTAAATGTGAGGGTCATCCCGCTGGGGCCAGGATAGATGAATGGCGAAGGATTTGCATAAAGCTTGTGTGAACCTTTAGGTCATGGAATTAGAGGTCTCTTCCACAGCTTTGCAAAAATCCGGGTCACCCCTCTCTGAGACGCGACTCCTGACGGACCCCACAGCTGGCATCTCAGTCCTCTTACTCCAGGACAGCACACTACTGGGGTTGGCAAGCACTTCCTTTCTGACCCAGCGCTGAGCAGAGTCCTCTCCCTTTGAAGGGGTCTCCAGGATTAGGGAGTGGGAGTCTTGTTACAGATGTTTCATTCAAGAGTTTTCTCTCTTCCACCATCTCATAGGGCAACAGTCTCTCCCCAGCCACATACGCCCAGGCCTGTGAGCAGGCTTGGCTGTTTATGAACGTGTAACTGTGTGGTGTGGGAGGTGAGATGGGCCTGGCAAGGGAGGCTTTCTCATCCTTCTGTTTTCTTCTGAAGGTTTCTGGCTAAGGAGGAGAGGGGAGCCAAGTGAGTGGAATCCATCCCATCCATCCCAAGGCTGAGATTGGGCTGGATCATCACAACCCTGGAGGGCTCCAGGTACCAGGGTGAGGAGGGTGAAACGGCCTCTGCGGACTCTTCAGGGACCTGTGGCTCAGTCCGTTGGGTGTCTGGATCCCCACCAGGGAGGCTGCCTTATCCTGCGGGGCAGCCTTGCTACCAACAAAGATGAATAGCTGAAGTTTAAAATCAAGTTGCTGGCTAATCAAAGCTTTCTAAGAAATTCTGTGGCCCTGATGACTTGGAGAAGGCTGGGGAGGCCCACACGCAGGCCCTAAGTCTCTGAAGGGCTTTATTCTTTGGAGGTCGACTAGCAGCGGTTTTCCCTCTCCACTGAGGACAGAATTCGAGGAAATGAGCTGCCACTGGCGGCAGTTAGATTTCAGGAAAAACCTCCTGACGGTGAGACCTGAGAATGTGGTGGGAGGCAACCGCCATCCCTGGATGCCTTGCAGAGTAGAAGTCCCTGGCTGGGCAGGGAGAAAGGGTGGTCCTGCCTGGTGCGGGGAGAACCCTTGCACCCTGAGAGCTGGGACCTGCCTGCTACTTGCAGTTTCACAAGCTCCCGGAAGCAAGAAGGGGCCTGGAGTTAGCTGGGTTCCATGTGAGCAGTTTCCCCACCTTGGTTTGCTCCCCTCAAAGCAACCTAATAGAAACTGCCCCCTGCTTCCACCTAATTTTTGTGGTGGTTTCTCAGTATTCTTATACTGACCATGTTTCTGCACCCCAAACTTCAGCCTTTAAAAAGGCTTGCCAATTTGTTTTCTTCCCCATTTTGGGGTTCTTTTTGATAAGGGATTCCACAGGCCTCTTTCCCTAACACACACAATTCATCTAACATTGTCCTCAAACCCCAAGGAACCCCAGTGCAGTGAGTGGGACCTTTTCTTCCTAGTCTCTGTCTTATCTCCTCTGGGGGCTCCAGAGCTCCTGGTCACTTATTTTTCTCCTATTTTCTTCCTTTTCAGTTCCACCCAGTTCCCACACCACTCCCCCAGCTGAGCATCTTCCTCCATGAGAACTGTCCAGGGCTGCTGGGAGAGAACACTGTGGAACAGCGAGGGAGAGGTGTTTTCTGCATCTTCTGAGGGTCGTTACTCCTGGGTCAGTGCCACTGCGGCACTTCCCCGACCCTATAGGATTTTCCTAAGGATTTTGATGCAGTTTTATAGGGTTGTTCAGAGACATATTGGGACCTCTTCCTACAATTAATAGGGCTTTTATCCACTATGGTTTATAGGGTTTTTCTGCTACAGACTTAAAGGGCTTTTTTTTTTTTCCTACATATTTATAGGGTTTCTAACCCAACAGTTTTTCTCTACTGCCTTATAAGTGCTTCCCACCAATAATTTTATAGGGTTTCTCATCACTGATGTAAAAGCACTATTTTTTCCCAGGGTTCTTTCTCCTCCACTCCACTACCATCTGATAGGGTTATCCTCCCTCCCCCCATGTAATTTTTTTGGGGGAAAAAATCCAGTGTTCCTCTCTGGAGAGAGCGAGGCCCCTGGTCTCCAGACCCATTTCACAGGGAGACACCTGGGTGGCAGCTCCTATGGAGCAGGAGGGCTGCGACTTCTGTGAAGCCGTCTCCACACTCGGGGCACAGATAGGGCTTTTCTTCCACTAGGGTTTTGGGGTTTTCCCCTTCTTCCCCTTCCCCATGGCTGCTGCTCTCTGTGGGGGTAGGGGCCTCCCCTTCACCTTCCTGGTCTGTGGACAGGGTGACTGCCTCTGGAGGGGGGTCCTCGGGACTGGGGGACTTTTCCTGGGTGTGGGTTTCTTGGTGCCGGGTGAGGGCCACGCGGTCGAGGAAGGAGGCCCTGCAATCTGAGCAGCTGTAGGGTCTGGCCCCCAGGGGGCTCCTGAGATGCTCCAGGAGGACGGAAGAGCTCTTCCCCAGCTCTGGACTCTTCTGGGAGCTCTTCCCGCCTGCATGGACTTTCTGGTGCAGCAGCAGCTCAGAGCTGAGGCCAAAGCTTTGTTTGCATTCAGGGCATTTAAAGGGCTTCCCACTTAAGAAGGGGCTGGGCCCTGCGCCTTCCCCTAGGCCAATTCTATAATCAGGAAAGAGAAAGGGCTTTTCGTTGCCGTGGGTGAGCTGATGCTGGAGGAGCACAGAGCGATCCAGGAAGCTCTCTCCGCAGTGGGAGCAGATGTAGGTCTTGGAGGACAGCAGCCCCCGCCTCTGGCTGAAGCCCTCCTGACCCTCCGGCGGCTTAAGGGGCTGTCCGGGGGCCTCGGCTCTGCCCTCCGCAGCCCCGGGGTAGGAATTCCCTCTGAAAGGGAGCCTTGGGGATCGTAACTGAGGAGGTTTGGGGGCTGCGTGTGCGATGAGGCCGTCTGCATTTTTGTAGGGGTTTTCTCCGATGTGGATCCTCTGATGTTGCATGAAGATGCCCTCGTCGTTGAAGCCCTTTCCGCACACGAGACACTTGTGCGGCTTGGCTCCCGGCGGCGGGGTCAGCAGGGAGGGGTCCCCGAGCCCCAGCAGGGTGTCGCCCTGGGCCCTCCGCGCTGGGGTCTTCCCCCTCTCATGGATCACCCGGTGCTGCTCCAGCTCGTGGGCTTCCAGGAAGGCCTTCCCGCAGTCGGAGCACACGAACAGGTTCTCGTCCATGTGCGTGCGGACGTGGGTGATAAGGTTGGAGCTCTGGCTGAAGCTCTTGCCGCACTCGGGGCACTTGTAGGGCTTCTCGCCGGTGTGCGTGCGGCGGTGCTGGATAAGGTGGGAGCTGCGGATGAAGCTCTTGCCGCAGTCGGAGCACTTGTAGGGCTTCTCACCGGTGTGGATGCGCTGGTGGCGGATAAGGGTGGAGCTCATGATGAAGCTCTTGCCGCAGTCGGCGCAGATGTAGGGCCGTTCGCCGCGGTGGATGCGCTGGTGGTTGATGAGGTTGGAGCTGACGCTGAAGCTCTTGCCGCACTCGGGGCACTTGTAGGGCCGCTCGCCCGTGTGCGTGCGCTGGTGCCGCAGCAACGTGGCGCTCAGGGTGAAGGTCTTGCCGCACACTGGGCACTTGAACGGGTCCTCGCGCAGGTGAGTCCGCTGGTGCTTGATGAGGGTGGAGCTGTGGCCGAAGCTCTTGCCGCACTCCAGGCACTCGTAGGGCTTCTCGCCTGTGTGCGTGCGCTGGTGCTGCGTCAGCTCCGAGCTCTGGATGAAGCTCTTCCCGCACTCGGTGCAGCGGTATGGCTTCTCGCCCGCGTGGATCTTCTGGTGCTTGAGGAGGTTGTGGTTCTGGCCGAAGCGCTTCCCGCACTCGGGGCACTTGTAGGGTTTCTCGCCTGTGTGCGTGGCCTGGTGCTGGATGAGGTCCGAGCTGCGGTAGAAAGCCCGGCGGCACTCGCCGCACTTGTAGGGCTTCTCGCCGGTGTGGGATCGCTGGTGCTTGATGAGGTTGGTGCTCTGGGTGAAGGCTTTCTCGCACTCCGTGCACTTGTAGGGCTTCTCTCCCGTGTGCGTGCGCTGGTGCTGCACCAGGTTGGAGCTCCAGCTGAAGCACTTGCCGCAGTCAGGGCACTTGTAGGGCTTCTCGCCGGTGTGTGTGCGCTGGTGCTGCACCAGGTGCGAGCTCTGCGTGAAGCTCTTGCCGCACTCGGAGCAGGTGTTGGGCCGCTCTCCCGTGTGGATGCGCTGGTGCCGCAGCAGCTTGGACCACTGGCTAAAGCTCTTGCCGCACTCGTTGCAGATGTAGGGCTTCTCCGCCCCCGCCGGGCGGCCCTGCACCAGCTCCCGCAGGCTGGGCTCGTTGGCGGGGACGACTGGGGGGCTGTTCCATGTGGTGAGAGCGCCCCACTGCCAGCTGGCCTCGCAGGCCTTGGTCCAGTCAGATGGGGTAGGGACTACCTCCGGGGCTGGGGGGTCCAGGGGGGTCTGGTGGTCCAAGGGATTGGAGTGACCCAGTGGGGTTGGGGGGTTCTGGGGGACAGAGGGGTCCTGGGAGGGTCTCTCCAGGGACATCTCAGTTGAGTCCTTGGATTCTGGACTCTGAGCCGGGTCTCCCATGATGATCTCCTCCCCAGAACTTTCCTGCCGAGGGCTGTCCTCTTCGTTTTCACTCTCGGCACCTACAGAAAGAAAGGGAGTCTACAGCCCCCAGCCCCTTTCAGAACACGGGGTTTGGTCTCTCTTCCCTCCCCTGGGTGTCCCCCAGAGTCCAGGCCCCTCCCTGAGCCGGGACCACCGTCTTGCCGGGACCGCAGCCCCTTCTTGTGCCCCTCACCTCTGTGAGCATCGTTGGGGCTCTGTTCCGGACCCTGCAGATCCGGGCCCCACAGCGCAGTCTCGGGCTCCATCCCAGAGCTCAGGACTGCAGTGTTCCAGGGACCCTGCGGGGGAAGACAGCGATGAGCGCACACTGGGAGCTGATTTTGCACTTTGCTTTATTCCCCCTGAACCTCACTCCCACCCTGCCCCGCCCCATTCCTCCTTGTGTGAACTTCAGTGTCCTCCCACCCCATTTTTCTGGGCACGGGTTCTTGTTGCGGCCCCCTTCCCCTGCAGGCCTGATTCTCACTCCAGATCTTAAGGGCACAACTAAGCAAGCAGGTGAATTTAAGAGCGTAATTAAAAACTCATCACTCATAAGCCTTTGAACCGAATGGGGGCTGGAGCGGTCTCTGACATCCACAGGGGAAGGAGGTTTTCACCCCATACCTCTGATGCCCAGAAGCTGGGAAACCTGTTATTTGCTAATCAGAGGAAGCTCATTAAGACTCTAATTTTCCTCCTAATGGGGCTGCTAATTGAGCCCAATAAACTTTTCTGTGCCCCAGAGTGAACCGAGGCTGCCTGAGACACTTAAAGGGTTAAGAAAAAAACACCCCAGTTTCCCAGAGGAGACAGTCCCTCTAAAAGGACTGGGGCACTTTTCTGTTATCCAAGCACAGAAAGAGGGTCAGGCTGGAGGTGGTGGGGAGGGGCAGTTTAAAGCCGCATCTGCAGGAACCGCCCAGAGGAAGAGAAAAAGTAAGGAGAAGGGGAGGATGGATGTTTGTGTGAACACCTGCGGCAGACCCAGCGCCTGCCATGGTGTCATTTCTCTCACCCAGTCCTCCCACAGCCTGGTGAGGAGACCCAGGAATCAGGCTGTCCATTTTACAGATTAGTACATCAACGCCTGGGGAAACCTCTCCAAGGTCAAGGCTGAGAAGTGGCAGAGCTAAGATGATAAAAGCAGGGCTCCGTGTCTGGCTCACCCCGTCTCTGAGAGCACGAGGTGACCTTGGGAGTCATGTGAGACTCATGCTTGTGGGAGGCTGGCAGGAGACAGGTGATGAGGACAGCTCATGGGGAGCCTGCTGGCAGTGAGAATAGGCTGGAGAAATTCCTGGGACCCAGAGGTTTCCCAGGCTAGAAAAGGAGAAGTTGGACCCAGGGACTAGGCCTGCTGGTCTGCATCCATGAGCTGGAACCATACTCCCCACCAAAGCCCTCCTATCCCCACTCCTGCCCGGACCCTCCTTCTACTCCTTTTGTTCTGCTTTCTTGAGGCTGTTTCTTGAGGCTGCTTTCTTGAGCCTGGCACCGAATAGGTGCTCCAGAAACTTTGTTGAATGAATGAATGAGTGAGATGTCCCTAGCCCCTGGAACACCTGTTTGGTCTAATGCTTTTAAAGATCAGTTTGCAAGGGGATGGCAGCAAAGGAGCAGGAGTTCCAAGTGGCCCCCTGGTAAAATAAATAAATAAATAAATAAATAAATAAATAAAAACAGCCAGCTGTCACTTCAAAAAGGGTGAGATGAGTTCAGGATGAGGGAACGAGGCCACAGGAACAAAGCGCTAGAAGGAGGTCCCACACCATTTACACCCTGCAGAGAATCCCTAGGTGGGGCCTGGAAACTTTGGATGGCTGTGTGAGGTGGGCGCTGTGTGCACAGGGGCAGTGGGGCAAGGGAGACATGGCAGGAGGCAGCTGAGAGGTGACCAAGGTGAAGCAAGATTGGCTGCACCCTGCCAAAGAGCGGTAGGAGAGACAGAAGTTAGCGTTTAGGAAGTAAATGAATTTCTTCATCTCTGCAGCTACTTAAGCTCCAAGAATCCCCCCTCCCTGCCTGTAAGTGTCTTTGGGGTGGTGGAAGCGGAGACCTCTGCCACACTGGGGGCTGCCTCATGTCCGGTCCGGGAAGGATGCCCTGCTGTGTTTGCTGGGGACAGGTAAGAGTTTGTGGACCTCGATGGTTTCCCAAAAATTCTCCCCTAGTGGTCCAGAGTAGGAGGGAAAGGGTTAATGACAGGGCCGACACAGAGCATGGACGTGGGAAGACCGAGGGAGGCCGAGGCGCTGGGAGCCCAGGCACCAGGCACGCCAGCCTGAGACCTCGCGATGGCCCCACTGCAGAGGGAGGGAATGAGGAGCCGCCTCCCGAGAGATGTGGGGAACGGCCCAGGGTGACCCTGACATGGAGGCGGCGGGAATGCAGCCGCCTGGCCCGGCCCCCCCACCGCCTGCACCGTCGGCCCCGGACTTCTGCTCCCCCGGAGTCGCGACCCCCGTCCGGCTGCTGATAACAGAGCCTGGGCATCCGCCCCCGCCCCGGCCACCGGGGTCCCAGCTCCTTCCAGCACTGCCAGGCTCCTCCAGGGCTGCGCTGGCAGTGCCGGCCCCCGGCCCGGGCCGATCCCTCTTCCCAGAATCCCCAGGCTCCCCTCCCCCGCCACCGACCCCCGCGCTTCCCAGAATCCTCGGCCCTCCGCGCCCCCCGCCCGCCCCCACCCCGGCCACAGCCCCGGGCGCGGGTGGGGGGCTCAGGCCCGGGCTCCCGGCCCCTGCCTCCCGGGCCCCATTGTTCCCCGGCGGCCGTCCCGGGCACTCCAGGCCACCCCCCGGGAACCCAGGCGTCCCCAACTCACGGCTCTGGGGTCTGGGAAAAGCCGGAAGGAGGAATCCAGCCCCAGGGGACTTAACCCCTTCAGTGCCCTGCTTCGGGGGACGGACTGGGCGCTGAGGACTCTGGGGTCCTTCTCAAGGGGTGATTCCAGGCTGAGGACCCGGGGACCAGTTCAGGGTGACTGGGACGGAGCAGGAAGTGACCCCAGCTTCCCGGGCCCCTCTAGCCTGGAGTCAGAGCATCAGCTCTATGGGATTTAACCCTTTGCCTCCCGCAGCCTGGGGAAAAAAGGGGACAGCGGTGGGAGCAGGGAGGAGGCTGGGACGACGCCCCTGTCCCCGTCTCCAGTGGGAGCAGGCAGCGTGGGCATCTGGGAGAGCCCCGATGCCCGCGAGGGTCCCTGGGCTTCTGGCCGCTCTTCATCTCGCAGGGGCTCCGCCGGCCGCGCCCGGAAAGCCCTATCTCAGATTTGGCGGCTGCTGATCCCCTGAGGCCAGCCTTTGTTTGGACTAACCCTGGGATGGGGCTGGGGTGGGAGCAGGGGCTGACAGAGCAGACCTGAGAGGGAACACCCTACGCACTAAACATGGCCTTAATGCTTGATGGAAGTCATGGCTGCAGGAGTTGGGACTGCTGGGATAAGCACAGCCGGGAAGGATTTGCAATAGCCTGTGTCCCAGCCCCTCTTCCCCAAACACCTCCCCTCAGAGGAGGAAACTGAGGCTCACGGTGGCAGGAAAGAAGCCGGTGGGGGTTCCCTGGCCAAGGAGGGAGAACCTCTTTTCTCATAGCTCAGAGGGCACCCGGCTCACAGCAGAAGAAACCTTTAAAAACCCAGGAACACTGGTGGCCTCTCAACGTCCAAGTTATCTATGCTCACAATTTTTACAGCCTTTCTTTCTTGTCTTCCTTATCACAGTCCCATGGGATAAGGTTGCCCATCATCCCCATTTCACCGGGAAGGAAACCAAGGTGTGAGAAGCGAGTGGTGTACTTAAAGCCACCTGATTCTTTCAGTTCAACACATTGCATTATTATTCCTGGGCACTGTGGTTAACACCGGGGTGGACATACCTCAGAGATGCATGGAAACTGGGCTTTCTACCCTTGGGAAGTTTGGTATCATGTATGTGTTACAGATACAGAGGAATCCTGGGAGCGTGCAGAGAGCTCTGTCCAGAGACTGAGGGGCCTGGGGGAAGAGTAAACCAAAGGTCAGAAATTACTAAAGGCAGCTGGGCGCGGTGGCTCACGCCTGTAATCCCAACCCTTTGGGAGGCCAAGGCAGGTGGATCACTTGAGGTCAGGAGTTCGAGACCAGCCTGGACAACATGGTGAAACCATGTCTCTACTAAAAATACAAAAATTAGCCGGGCGCAGTGGCTCACGCCTATAATCCCAGCAGTTTGCGAGGCCGAGGCAGGCAGCTCGCTTGAGCCCGGGAGGCAGAGGTTGCAGTGAGCCGAGATTGAGCCACTGCACTCCAGCCTGGACGACAGAGTGAGACCCTGTCTCAAAAAAAAAAAAAAAAAAAAAAAAAGGAGGGAGGGAGGGAGAGAAAGAGAGAAAAGGAAGGAAGGAAGGAAAAGAGAAAAGAGAAGAAATGGCTAAAGGCCAGGCCTGGTGGCTCATGCCTGTAATCCCAGCACTTTGGGAGGCTGAGGCAGAAGGGTAACTTGAGCCCAGGAGTTTGAAGGCTGGGCAACATAGTGAAACCCTGTCTCTACAAAAAACTTAAAAACAATTAGCTGGGCAGGGCGCGGTGGCTCATGCCTGTAATCCCAGCACTTTGGGAGGCCAAGGTGGGCGGATCACCTGAGGTCAGGAGTTCAAGACCACCCTGACCAACATGGAGAAGCCCTATCTCTACTAAAATACAAAAATTAGCCTGGCGTGGTGGTGCATACCTGTAATCCCAGCTACTTGGGACGCTGAGGCAGGAGAAGCGCTTGAACCTTGGAGGTGGAGGTTGTAGTGAGCTGAGATCGTGCCATTGCACTCCAGCCTGGGCAACAAGAGCAAAACTCGGTCTCAAAAAAAAAAGAAAGACGACAACAACAACAACAACAAAAACCAAACAATTACCCTGGCGTTGTGGTGCATGGCTATGGTCACAGCTACTTGGGCTGAGGCAGGAGAATCACTTAATTCTGGGAGGTGGAGGCTGTAGTGAGCCATGATTGCACCACTGCACTCCAGCCTGGGTGGCAGAGTGAGACCCTGTCTCAAAAAAAAAAAAAAAAAAAGTCCGGGCAGGCATGGTGGCTTATGCCTGTAATCCCAGCACTTTGGGAGGCCAAAGCGGGCAAATCATGAGGTCAGGAGATTGAGATCATCCTGGCTAACATGGTGAAACCCTGTCTCTACTAAAAATACAAAAAATTAGCCGGGAGCGGTGGCACATACCTGTAGTCCCAGCCACTTGGGAGGCTAAGGCAGGTGAATCTCTTGAACCTGGGAGATGGAGGTTGCAGTGAGCCGAGATCATGCCACTGCACTCCAGCCTGGGTGACAGAGCGAGACTCTCATCTCAAAAAAAAAAAAAAAAAAAAAGATGGCTTGGCGAGGTGGCTCACGCCTGTAATCCCAGCACTTTGGGAGGCTGAGGTGGGCAGATTACTTGTGGGCAAGAGTTCGAGACCAGCCTGGCCAACATGGCGAAACTCTGTCTCTACTAAAAATACAAAAAATTAGCCGGGCATGGTGGCGTGCACCTGTAATCCCAGTTACTCAGGAGGCTGAGGCAGGAGAATCTTAAAACCTAGGAGGCGGAGGTTGCAGTGAGTCGAGATGGCGCCACTGCACTCCAGCCTGGGCAACAAGAGCAAGACTCAGTCTCAAAAAATAATAATAATAATAATTTTTAAAAAAACATTAGGCCGGGCGCAGTGACTCACGCCTGTAATCCCAGCACTTTGGGAGGCCGAGGCAGGCGGATCATGAGGTCAGGAGATCAAGACCATCCTGGCTAATATGGTGAAAATCCCGTCTCTACTAAAAATACAAATAATTAGCCGGGTGTGGTGGCAGGCGCCTGTAGTCCCAGCTACTTGGGAGGCTGAGGCAGGAGAATGGTGTGAACCTGGGAGGCGGAGCTTGCAGTGAGCCGAGATCGCGCCGCTGCACTCCAGCCTGGGCAACAGAGCAAGACTCCATCTCAAAAAAAAAAATGGTTGCGGTCGCCTGTAGTCCCAGCTACTCGGGAGGCTGAGGCAGGAGAATGGCGTGAACCTGGGAGGCGGAGCTTGCAGTGAGCCGAGATTGCGCCACTGCACTCCAGCCTGGGCGACAGAGCAAGACTCCGTCTCAAAAAACAAACAACAACAACAACAACAACAACAAAAAAACACACATTAAAAATTGCCTGGCATGGTGGCTCATGCTTGTAATCCCAGCACTTTGGGAGGCTGAGGCGGGAGGATTACCTGAAGTCAGGAGTTCAAGACCAGCCTGGCCAACATGGTGAAACCCCGTCTCTACTAAAAATACAAAAATTATCTGGGGCTGGCTGGGCGCAGTGGCTCACACCTGTAATCCCAGCACTTTGGGTTGCTGAGGCAGGCAGAGCACGAGGTCAGGAGTTTGAGACCAGTCTGACCAACATGGTGAAACCCCGTCTCTACTAAAAATACAAAAATTAGTTGGGCGTAGTGGCGCACACCTGTAATCCCAGCTACTCAGGAGGCTGAGGCAGGAGAATTGCTTGAACCCGGGAGGCGGAGGTTGCAGTGAGCGGAGATCGCACCACTGCACTCCAGCCTGGGTGACAGAGTGAGACTCTGTCTCAAAAAAAAAAAAAAATTAACTGGGCATAGTGGCATGCACCTGTAGTCCTAGTTACTCTGGAGGCTGAGGCACGAGAATTGCTTGAACCCAGTTGGTGGAGGTTGCGGTCAGCTGAGATCACGCCACTGCACTCCATCCTGGGTGACATAGTAAGACTCTATCTCAAAAAGAAAAAAAAAATTAAAAATTGAATTTCTTGCTTCTTTTTTCTTTTCTTTTCTTTATTGAGACAGAGTCTTGCACTGTCACTCAGGCTAGAGTACAGTGGTGCAATCTTGGCTCACTGCAAGCTCTGCCTCCCGGGTTCACACCATTCTCCTGCCTCAGTCTCCTGAGTACCTGGGACTGCAGGCGCCTGCCACTACACCCGGCTAATTTTGTTGTATTTTTAGTAGAGACAGGGTTTCACCATGTTAGCCAGGATGGTCTCAATCTCCTGATGTTGTGATCCGCCCACCTCAGCCTCCCAAAGTGCTGGGATTACAGGCCTGAGCCACTGCGCCTAGCCTGAATTTCCTGCTTCTTTGGAAAATCCAAAGATGTGGCAACGTGATCCACATTTTCACATGTCAGTAACTGGCTGTTGCTGGGTAGCTTGCGTCTTTACAGGGCACTGATCTGCCAGCTGGTCACCATCCCTGTCACTCCTCTGTGTCCCCAACCCTGAGGCCAAGGTGGCTTCATTATATGAATGGTCCTTCACTGCTGATGTTCCAACCCCCGTTTAACTGTAGGTATAGATTCTGGACCCCTTAGTCTGTGTCTCCAAGGTTCAGAGTAATTTTTTATTTTTAGAGACAGTGTCTTGCTGTCACCCAGCCTGGAGTGCAGTGGCACGATCATAGCTCACAGCAGCCTTGAATTTCTAGGCTCAAGCAATCCTCCCACCTTAGCCTCTCAAGTAGCTGAAGCTACAGGTGCGTGCCACCACGCCTGGCTAACTTAATTTAAAAATTTTTTGTTCCTCACAAAACTTCTTCCTGAATAATTTTTTAAATATTTTATAGAGATAGGATCTCACTATATTGCCCAGGCTGGTCTCAAACTCCTGGATTCAAGCAGTCCTCCCATCTTCGCCCCGCAAAGTGCTGAGATTATGGGCATGAGCCACAACGCCCAGCTCCAGAGTAACACATGAGGATGGTGCCTGCTGACATAGTTACATTTATTGAGCACTTATGCACTAGGCACTGTGTTTGCATGTAACGACTCCTTAAACCTCCACAACTCATGGCACCAATATTATTATCATCCTGGGACAGAAAGGGTAAGTCACTTGCACACAGGTCACCAGTGGCAGGAGTGGATTTAAACCCATGCACGGTGACTTCATAGCCACCGTGGATCCTAAACATGTCTCTCCTGCTCAGATGGGCCCAAGCGTGTCTGGGACCCAAGGGTGAGCCTCTCAGTCCCTTTGTCCTCTCCCTCAGAGTTGGAGAGAGGAGCTGGGAAGGGCAGGGCACCCCCAATTGGGCCAATACATCCTCCAGGAAGAGTCTGGGTGTCCTGCTCCTAGGGGCATAAAGGCTGCCATGTCCTCTTGCCCTCAGTCAGCTGGCATCGCAGCCATGGCAGCAACCTGCCTGGCAGGGGAGCTCTTGCAGGGATGTAGAGGATCCCACCCCTACACCTGTCATGAACAACTCACCCAATGCTCTTCTCTTTGTTTGTTTGTTTGAGACGAGTCTTGGCTGTGTTGCCCAGGCTGGAGTGCAGTGGCGCGGTCTCGGCTCACTGCAACCTCCGCCTCCTGAGTTCAAGGGATTCTTCTGCCTCAGCCTCCCGAGTAGCTGGGACTACAGACACATACCACCACACCCAGCTAATTTTTGTATTTTTAGTAGAGATGGGGTTTCACCATATTGGCCAGGCTGGTCTCAAACTCCTGACCTCATGATCTGCCTGCCTCGGCCTCCCAAAGTGCTTGGATTACAGGCGTGAACCACCACGCCCGGCCCAATGCTCTTCTTAGTTATGGGCCTTATGCCCTGAGGGGCTGCAATAACAGTGAGTTCCCAGCCAGGTGTGGTGGCTCACACCTGTAACCCCATCTCTACTAAAAATACAAAAATTAGCTGGGCATGATGGTGGGTGCCTGTAATCCCAGCTACTTGCGAGGCTGAGGCAGGAGAATCACTTGAACCTGGGAGGCAGATGTTGCAGTGAGCCAAGATCGTGCCACTGCATTCCAGCCTGAGCAACAGAGCAAAACTGCATTTCAAAACAAAAAACAAACAAAAAAGTGAGGTCCTGGAGGTAGACCCGGGTCCAAACCTGCGGCAGCACTCCTTTCGAGGGGGCACCAGCTGCAGGGAGTCTGTTCCTTGCAGACCCCTGACCTGGCGATGGATCAATAAAGTATAATGGCACACAGATACTCTGCTCTGCCAGTCCAGCTGAGGGTCCAAGCCGCTTACAGGCTCCCTGCTGAGTCCTGTAAACAGTTGCGACTGCGACCCTGATCAACTAGTCAGACTCATATTTATTCAGTAAGATTAATTAACAAAAGCTTGAGTCAACACCATTAGAAGGTAATTGACATTGCGGACTTCCCGAGTAAAAAGCACTTAAGCATCTGGTACATCAAAGGTTAGTTTTAAGATCGAATGAGTAAAGAAGCTAGCTAGGTAAACTACTCTGCCTTTATTACTACTTTAATTTGTTAAAAGATAAAGATCAGGTTGCCTTCAACCATATCTATTACTGAAACTAATGCAAACTTCTCGGCCTTCCAAGAAGATTTGTGTCTATCTCTAAAACTATCTAATATTTTTCCCACCAGCCTGACTGAATCCCAACACAAACCCTGCACCATCCTCACTGGCTGGTATGGTCTTGGGCAACTCTTGGAGATTCAGCTTCCTC
Organism: Pongo abelii; assembly: GCF_028885655.2. NCBI lineage: Eukaryota > Metazoa > Chordata > Mammalia > Primates > Hominidae > Pongo > Pongo abelii. The sequence continues at coordinate 32,983,552 of NC_072003.2, forward strand.
TTCCTTGGGAAAAAGATGAGCCTTGGTACCCAAGGGACAGAGGGGTAAATGAGATAATGTGTGTCCGAGCACTTGGGAAGAATGTGTTCCCTCTCCCAAAAGAGGTGACCAGCGGAGCCGGGTTGGCCTCACTCTTCCTTGTCTGAGCTCACAGCCCTTGGCCTGGTAGGTAGGAGTTAGAGGATTCTCAAAGCCATGTCCTGAGATGACACCGGGAGTGTTTAACCTGTGAAGACTCACCATCATAAGCTCCAACCTCTGGTGTCTGGCCAGAGATACTCTAGCGGGCAGGATGGTGATGCTGGAGGGACCCATGCTGTTCCACGCCTGAGGCGCCCTCTCACATGGAGAGGGTCTCACTGCAGGCAGGGGAGGCTGCAGAGGCCACCGTCAGGCCAAGGTGGGCCTCCTTCCTGGAGACGTGTGAGCCACAGGTGTGCTGGCGGCTGCTTTTCAGGACTGCAGTCCTTAAATGTGGGGCAAGAGCTGAGGCTGAGGAGCTAGCAGGCCCCTCCCACCTTGGGATTTCATGATCAGTCACTTACTGCCCCAAAACCTACCATGTCTCCCTAATGCTTCACACATCAGACCTCCTGCCCTCCTGGTGCCTGCTAACAGCTGCATTTCCCAAGGCTCAGACCTGAGCCCTTCCCTTGTGTTCTCTTCCTGAAAAATCTCAGTGTGGCCAATTCCAAAATCCCTAGATGTCCACTGCTCAGCCCGTAGCCCTCTCCTCACTGCCATCCCCTTGTTTTTTTGTAGTTTATTTTTTAAGACAGAGTCTCGCTCTGTCGCCAGGCTGGACTACAGTGGCTCAATCTCGGCTTACTGCAACCTCCACCTCCCAGGTTGAAGCGATTCTCCTGCCTCAGCCTCCTGAGTAGCTGGGACTACAGGTGCACGCCATCATGCCCAGCTAATTTTTGTATTTTTAGTAGAGACAGGGTTTCACCATGTTCACCAGGCTGGTCTCGAACTCCTGACCTCAAGTGATCCCCCCAACTCAGCCTCCCAAAGTGCTGGATTACAGGCATGAGCCACTGTGCCCGGCCCCGCCCCCCTGTTTTTAAGACACAGGGTCTGGCTCTGTCACCCAGGCTGGAGTGCAGTGGCATGATCACAGCTCACTTCAGCCTTGACCTCTTGGGCTCAAGTGGTCCTCCTGTCTCAGTCTCCTAACTAGCTGGGACTGTAGGCATGGGCCACCGCACCCCCTTAATTTTTTTATTTTTTGTAGAGACAGGGTCTTGCTCTGTTGCTCAGACTAATCTCAAACACCTAGTCTTGAACTCCTGGTCTATAACTCCTGACCTCAAGTGATCCTCCCACCTCAGCCTCCCAAAGTGCTAGGATTACATGCATGAGCCACCGCCTCCTCACTTTGTTCTTTATCTCCATTTGCCTAACAGATCTTTCCACTAGGCCATCACCGCAAATTCACCAGCTCCATTGCCCTACACCACACCTGATCATTCTGCTCCCCAAGGCCTGAGGGATCCACCCCCTTAATCAGTAGATCCTGATTCCTGTGGTGCTCCTGCTGCCCTCACCCCCCACGCCAGGCCACTGGAGCCCTCAGGTCCTCATTCCTGAATCACCGCAGTGACTTTCAAATGGGTTGTCCCCACTCCAGCCCCCTTCACTTCTCCCTGCCCATCTGGTGCCACATGGATCTTCCTAAAAGTACCAGTATGGGGCTGGGCGCAGTGGCTTACGCCTGTAATCCCAGCACTTTGGGAGGCCAAGACGGGAGGATCACAAGGTCAGGAGATCGAGACCATCCTGGCTAACACGTGAAACCCCATCTCTACTAAAAATACAAAAAATTAGCTGGGCGTGGTGGCGGGCGCCTGTGGTCCCAGCTACTCGGGACGCTGAGGCAGGAGAATGGCGTGAACCCGGGAAGCGGAGCTTGCAGTGAGCCGAGATCGCGCCACTGCACTCCAGCCTGGGCGATAGAGCGAGACTCCGTCTCAAAAAAAAAAAAAAAGTACCAGTATGTTCCCCCTTCAGAACCCTCCGTGGTCCTTATTATCTTTTTTTCTTTTTTTCTTTTTTTTGAGACGGAATCTCACTCTGTCACCCAGGCTAGAATGCAGTGGTACAATCTTGGCTCACTTAAATTTCCACCTCCCAGGTTCCAGCAATTCTCCTGCCTCAGCCTCCCAAGTAGCTGGGACTACAGGTACACGCCACCAAGCCTGGCTAATTTTTGCATTTTTTAGTAGAGACAGGATTTGACTATATTGGCCAGGCTGGTCTCAAACTCCTGACCTCGTGATCCACCCACCTTGACCTCCCAAAGTGCTGGGATTACAGGTGTGAGCCATCGCGCCCAGCCAGGTCCTTATTATCAGTAAAGGGCTTAAACACAGTTGTTGTTTTGTTTTTTAAATCATGGTATTTTTATATTTTTTAAAAAATCAGCATAACTTTAAGCTATAGAAAATCATATATAAATGGGTCAATAAAATAAATGTATAGGCCAGGCACAGTGGCTCACGCCTGTAATCCCAGCAGTTTGGGAGGCCGAGGCAGGCGGATCACTGGAGGTCAGGAGTTCAAGACCAGCCTAGCCAACATGATGAAACCCGGTCTCTACTAAAATTCAAAAATTAGCCAGGTGCGGTAGCTCAGGCCTGTAATCCCAGCTACTCAGGAGGCTGAGGCTGGAGAATCTCTTGAACCCAGGAGACACAGGTTGCAGTGAGCCAAGCAACCTGCTTGCACTCACTGCAGCACGCTAGAGAGTTGCCCAAGCTGGAGTGCAGTGGCGCGATCTCGGCTCACTGCTACCTCCACCTCCTGGGTTCAAGCAATTCTCCTGCCTCAGCCTCCCGAGTAGCTAGGATTACAGGCATGCGCCACCATGCTGGGCTAATTTTGGTATTTTTAGTAGAGACAGGGTTTCACCATGTTGGCCAGGCTGGTCTCAAACTCCCGACCTCAGGTGATCCTCCCACCTCAGCCTCCCAGACTGCTGGGATTACAGGCATGAGCCACTGCACCTGGCCAGGGGTTGAGTTTTGTAAAGGTATTCTCACTAGACTAATGGCTTCTGACTGCTGAGAGTTTGTTTGTTTGTTTGTTTTCTTTGTAGGTTTATTTATTTTTTTATTATTATTATTATTTTTGACACTGAGTTTCGCTCTTGTCCCCCAGGCTGGAGTGCAATGGCATCATCTTGGCTCACTGCAACCTCTGCCTCCTGGGTTCAAGTGATTCTCCTGCTTCAGCCTCCTGAGTAGCGGGAATTACAGGCGTGCGCCACCATGCCTGGCTGATTTTTGTATTTTTAGTAGGGACGGGGTTTCACCATGTTGGCCAGGCTGGTCTTGAACTCCTGACCTCAAGTGATTTGCCCGCCTTGGCCTCCCAAACTGCTGGGATTACAGGCGTGAGCCACCGTGCCCAGCTGGTTTTATTTTCAAACACATATTTATAAGGTGACCTATGAAGTTGAAGTTGTGCAGCCTTTCTCTAGTTATATAAGGCTTCAGATATTTAAAGAACACCTTTAAGTGGGTCCCATAAAGGAGAGGAGGGAATTTTACAGTTGTGTTTGTTTGTTTCTTTGTTTATACTTGCTTGGTTTCAAGAAGGACATGAAGCATTTAGAGAGCCACATATTACACAACAGGTGCCTGGCATCTGATCCTTACTGACTCACAGTCCCTAAATCTTGGCGATTGTTACTGACAGTAGCAGTAGTAATGGAGTAAGTAGTATCATTAACAAGACAAAAAACTGAAATGCAAAGGGAAATTAAAGGGGGAATTATAACACGAAGCTAGTGTTGGTACACAAAACATATGGTATAAAGTTCCATACAATAGCTAAAATTGGCTTGCAGATTGGCTGATCATTCTAGAGACCTGTGCAAATAAATACTGGGTCCAGGCCGGACATGGTGGCTGAAGCCTGTAATCCCAGCACTTTAGGAGGCCAAGGCGGGCAGATCACAAGGTCAGGAGTTCAAGACCAGCCTGGCCAATATGGTGAAACCCCGTCTCTACTAAAAATACAAAAAAATTAGCGGGGCGTGGTGGCACGTGCCTGTAGTCCCAGCTACTCAGGAGGCTGAGGCAGGAGAATCGCTTGAACCCAGGAGGCGGAGGTTGCAGTGAGCCGAGATCATGCCACTGACTCCAGCCTGGGTGACAGAGTGAGACTGTCTCAAAAAAAAAAAAAAAAAAAATACTGGGTCCACACTTCACGTGGCACATCCAGGAAAGTTCTCCTGTGGGTTTTCAGCAAACCGATATTTTGAGATGCACAGGGCCACGTCTTCAACCCCATTCCTTAGTTCTGGACCCAGTCTAACACGGACACGGATGGACAAACAAAGCCCCAATGATGTATGATACTGAGTATGGCTGCCATGAATTTGACAGTCATGCTTTTAAAGCTGCCATTACTGGCCAGGCAAGGTGGTTCACACCTGTAATGCCAGCACTTTGTGGGGGCCAAGGCAAGAGGATCGCTTGAGGCCAGGAGTTCAAGACCAGCCTTGGCAACATAACGAGACCCTAGACTTCTGAGAAAAAAAGGAGGGGGTCTGACAGATGACTTGAAGCTAGACCAGCTTAATAGCAGCGCAGCTTGACTGCCCCTATAGGCAGGCTTGCTCCAAACCTAGTGGATAGCACTAAGAGTACAAAAGCAGACTGGGTGCGGTGGCTTACGCCTATAATCCCAGCACCTGGGGAGGCTGAGATGGGAGGATCGAGCCCAGGAATTGGAGGCTGCAGTGAGTTATGACTGCGCCACTGCACTCCAGCCGGGGTGACACAGTGAGACCCTGTCTCTACAAAAGAGAAAAAAAGTAAAACAGCAAACAAACAACAAAACCTCCAAATACTACTCTCTTAGAGTATGAAACAGAAACCATCTTCTTACTGGTTGGATGTTTCTAGGGCCACTGTATTTCATTCTCTCTGAATGGCCCCTGGAGCTGAGCAGGGAGGAGATACTGTGTATCTATGGAGTAACCCCATAGGGTTAAAAGTTACATGTTGTCCTGGTTTTTCTTAGACTTCACCAGTGCTTTTTTTTTTTTTTTTTTTTTTTTTTTTGAGACAGAGTCTCACTGTGTCGCCCAGGCTGGTGTGCAGTGGTGTGATCTGTGTGATCTCGGCTCGCTGCAACCTCTGCCTCCCGGGTTCAAGTGATTCTCCTGCCTCAGCCTCCCAAGTAGCTGGGAATACAGGTGCATGCCACCATGCCCAGCTAATTTCTGCGTTTTTTAGTAGAGATGGGGTTTCACCATGTTAGCCAGGCTGGTCTCGAACCTGACCTCGTGATCCGCCCACCTCAGCCTCTCAAAGTGCTGGAATTACAGGCATGAGCAACTGTCTCTGGCCTAATTTTTGTATTTTTAGTAGAGACAGGGTTTCACCATGTTGGCCAGGCTGGTCTCGAACTTCTCAACCTCTGGTGATCCACCTGCCTCGGCCTCCCAAAGTGCTGGCATTATAGGCATGAGTCACCGCACCCGGCCTAACCAGTGCTTAAAATTTGACATTCTCTAGATTAAGGCTGGGACATATGATTTGTAATAGTGGCTTTATTTATTTATTCGTTTTTTGAGACAGGTCTTCACTCTGTTGCCCAGGATAGAGTGCAGTGGTGCAATCCTAGCTCACTGCAGCCTCGACCTCCCAAGGGTCAAGCAGTCCTCCCACTTCATCCTCCTGAGTAGCTGGGACTACAGGCGCACACCACCACAACTGGCTAATTTTTGCACTCACAGACTCACCACTCACTTTTTTTTTTTTTTTTTTTTTTTTGAGACAGAGTCTCGCTCTGTTGCCCAGGTTGGAATGTAGTGACGGGATCTCGGCTCACTGCAACCTCCGCCTCCTGGGCTCAAGTGATCCTTCTGCCTCAGCCTCCTGAGTAGCTGGGACTACAGGCACATGCACCTGGCTAATTTTTGTGTTTTTAGTAGAGACGGGGTTTCACCATGTTACTCAGGCTGGTCTCGAACTCCTGACCTCTGGTGATCCACCTGCCTTGGCCTCCCAAAGTGCTGGGATTACAGGTGTGAGCCACTGTGCCCGGCCTGAAATACTATTTTTAACCTAAGAGTTTATCAAATGTAAATAGTTTAATTATCTACTATGTGGAGAAAGAGGCACTCTCAAACATTAGTAAGATGTGCACTTCCTCTTTGAAGAAAGATTTGGCTAGACTGATCAAAATTCAAAATGCCCATACCCTTTGATGCAGCAATTCCACTTCTAGATCCCACAGGCATGGTCACACATGCACACGAAAATGTATTTACATACTACAATTTCCACTGAAATGTTTTTATAGCAAAAGACAAAATAACCTACATCCACCATAGGAGAGTTGATTAAATAAATCATAGCATATCCATATAATGGAATACTTGGCTTTGAAAATAAAAGCAGCTATGTAGAAACCGACATGAAACATTCTTCAAAATAGGTGCTGATGTGAAAAAATGCAAGGGGAAAAGCAAGCATTACTGTGTGCTATCCATTTTCTGCTTTCTAAAAGGAGATGCTTGCATATGCATGGACTAGCTCAGAAAGACACGACAAATTGGTAACAGCTCAGCTCAGGAGAGGGAACAAGAAGGGGCTGGGCAGAAGCAGGAGGGAATCTTGCTTTTTTGATACATCTACCTTTTTATGCAGTTTGAATTTCTTTTAACCACGTGAATTCTTTTTCTTTCTCTTTCTCTCTCTCTCTCTTTTTTTTTTTTTTTTTTTTTTTTGATGGAGTCTCGCTCTGCTGCCCAGGCTGGAGTGCAGTGGGGCAATCTTGGCTCACTGCAACCTCCACCTCCTGGGTTCAAGCAATTCTACTGCCTCAGCCTCCTGAGTAGCTGGGACTACAGGCACCCACCACCACGCTTGGCTAATTTTTGTATTTTTTTAGTAGAGATGGGGTTTCACCATGTTGGCCAGGCTGTTCTCAATCTCCTGACCTCATGATGCACCCGCCTCAGCCTCCCAAAGTGCTGGGATTACAGGCGTGAGCCACCACGCCCGGCCATGAATTCTTTTTCAGAATATAAAAGGTGAAAAAGAGCTGAGGCGGGAGGATCTCCTGAGGCCAGGAGTTCAAAACCAGCCTGGGCAACATAGTGAGACCCCCATCTCTACAAAAAAATTTAAAAAGCGAAAAAGAGTGGCCAGGCGCGATGGCTCACGCCTGTAATCCCAGCACTTTGGGAGGCCAAGGCAGGCAGATCACCTGAGGCCAGGGGTTTGAGACCAGCCTAGCCATCATGGTGAGACCCCATCTCTGCTAAGAAAATGCAAAAATTAGCCAGGCACGGTGGCACATGCCTGTAGTCCCAGCTACTCGGGAGGCTGAGGCAGGAGAATGGCTGGAGCCAGGAGGCAGAGGTTGCAGTGAGCCGAGAACAAGCCACTGCACTCCAGCTTGGGTGACAGAGTGGGACTGTCTCAAAAAAAAAAAGGGGGGGGATCCTTCACGTTGCATCAAATTCTCTGAGGTGTAACACGGCCAGGGCAGCAAGTATCTCAGAAGGTACACGAGGGCACCAAGAGGAGTACGGCATGTCCTAGATTCAAAAATCATGCACATTTTTTTTTCTTTTCATTTCTTTTTTTAGAGAGAGAAAGGGTCTCCCTCTGTCACCCAGGCTGGAGTGCAGTGGCTTGCTCCCGGCTCACTGCAACCTCTGTATCCTGGTTTAAGTGATTCTCCTGCCTCAGCCTCCTGAGTAGTTGGGACTACAGGTGTGCGCCACCACACTCAGCTAGTTTTTTTGTATTTTTAGTAGACATGGGGTTTCATCATGTTGGTCAGGCTGGTCTCAAATTCCTGATCTCAAGTGATCTGCCCGCCTCGGCCTCCATAAGTGCTGGGATTACAGGCATGAACCACCGTGCCCAGCCAGAAAAATATAAATGTTGTTAGAAAACATATCCCCTGTATTGTACAGGCATGATTTTCCTGGCTAGAGAAAAGTGTGCATGGTCGGCCGGGCACAGTGGCCCACACCTGTAATCCCAGCAGTTTGAGAGGCTGAGGTAGGAGGATTGCTTGGGCCCAGGAGTTCAAGACCAGCTGGGCAACATAGTGAGACCCTGTCTCTATTAAAAAATATAAAAATTAGCCAGACATGGTGGCAGATACCTGTGGTCCCAGTTACTTGGGAGGCTGAGGTTGGAGGATTGCTTCAGCCTGGAAAGTCAAGACTGCAGTGACCCACCACTGCACTCCAGCCTGGGGGACAGAGTGAGACCCTGTCTTTTTCTAAAAAAAGAAAAAAGTGTGCATGGTCTTTGAATCCAGGGACGTGCCGAACTCCTCTTGGTACCCTTGTGTACCTTCTATGAGACATTTGCTGCCCTGGCCCATGTACACCAGAGATAATTTTTTTTTTTTTTTTTTTTTTTTTGAGATGGAGTTTCGCTCTTTTTGCCCAGGCTGGAGTGCAATGGTGCGTCCTCAGCTCACTGTAACCTCCGCCTCCCAGGTTCAAGTGATTCTCCCGCCTCAGCCTCTAGAGTATCCGGGATTACAGGCGCCTGCTACCACGCTCTGCTAATTTTGTATTTTTAGTAGAGACGGGGTTTCACCATGTTGGCCAGGCTGGTCACGAACTCCTGACCTCAGATGATCTGCCCACCACAGCCTCCCAAAGTGCTGGGATTACAGGCGTGAACCATCACACCCGGCCACCAGAGAGAATCTGATGCAACGTGAAGACCTCAGCCAGCAGGTAAGGAATCTGGGTTCCAGTCCTGACTAAACTACAACCTGTAGAGTCCTCTTGAAAAAGCACCACACTGTTCTCAGGGTTAGGATGCAGAGCTGATGAGATGGACAGTGCCCTGCCCCTCCAAGCTTACACCAGGCAGAGCCAGCAGCATGGCCAAGGGCATGGCCGTGAGAAAGTCCTCACCCCAGGCTCTCCCTACTCTCTGGCCTGCCCTCCTCCATGACTGTCTAGTTGCTAAGTCTCTAGGGTTCAAGCTCCAGAGGGAATGAAAGGAAGACAAGACAGGCCATTTCCTCCAGGCCTCCACAAACTCTATGAGCCTTTAGTACTAAATGCTGGAGACTTTAGTACTAAACACTGGAGTGGAATCTGCCCAGAGAGCCATTGAGCAGTGGAAGCAGGAAGAAAGGCTGCGTGAGAAGGTCTGTTCTTCCAAGTCTCCACGGGCTGTATGAAAGGGGAGGCCGGATGATAATTGTTCTTGCACATAAGAGCATGGTTTTATTTTATCCTGAAAACACACACTCAGTGCCTTTCGGCTTTCTGTCTTTGTCTAAAACTTGCTTCTTTTCAAGGTCACAAGATCCTTTGTTTTTTTTTGTTTTTTTTTTTTTTAGACAGGATTTCACTCTGTCACCAAGGGTGGAGTTGGGGGGCATGACTATAGCTCACTGCAGCCTTGACCTCCTGGGCTCAGGTGATCCTCCCACCTCAGCTTCCTGAGTAGTTGGGACCACAGGTGCAGGCCAAAACAGCTGGCTATTTTTTTCCCCCACTTTGTAGTGACTGAGTCTCCTTATGTTGCCTAGGCTGGTCTGGAACTCCTGGGCTGAAGCAATCCTCCCTCCTTTGCCTCCCAAAGTGCTGGGATTACAGGTGTGAGCTCTTCTTTAAATGAAGTTGGTGTCTGTTCTGGGGCAGCACCGTTCGTGATTGATTTTCATCCTGTTGTAGGAATTAGGTGATTTAGCACAGCTCTGAACTAACTAGATGTCCAAGTTTGATGCTTTAGTGTGGAATTCCCAGAAAAAGTTTCCCAAATGGAGATTCAGTGCAGAGGAGAGGGAAAATCATGCACTCTGGAATCAGGCAGTTTTGAGTTCAAATCAGACTCTGACATATACTCAGTTATTAACCTGTTTCTTTCTTTTTGTTTTTTGGAGATGGAGTCTCACTCTGTCACCCAGGCTGGAGTGCAGTGGCGTGACCTCGGCTCACTGCAGCCTCTTCCCACTGGGTTCAAGCCATTCTCCTGCCTCAGCCTCCCGAGTAGCTGGGATTACAAGTGTCTGCCACCACGCCCGGCTAATTTTTCTATTTTTTTTTTTTAGTAAAGACGAGGTTTCACCATCTCGGCCAGGCTGGTCTTGAACTCATGACCTCATGATCCACCCACCTTGGCCCCCCAAAGTGCTGGGATTACAGGCATGAGCCACCACACCCGGCCCTTTTTTTTTTTTTGAGACAGTTTTGCTCTTGTCACCCAGGCTGGAGTCCAGTGGCACAATGTCGGCTCACTGAAACCTCTGCCTTCTGGTTTCAAGTGATTCTCGTGCTTCAGCCTCCTGAGCAGCTGGGATTACAGGCGCCCGACACCACACCCAGCTAATTTTTTTATTTTTAGTAGAGACAGGGTTTCACCACGTTGGCCAGGCTGGTCTCAATCTCCTGAACTCAAGTGATCCACCTTCCTCGGCCTCCCAAAGTGCTAGGATTACAGGCATGAGCCACTGTGCCTGGCTTTTTTTTTTTTTTTTTTTTTTTTTGATACGGAGTCTTGCTTTGTTGCCCAGGCTGGAATGCAGTGGCGAGATCTCGGCTCACCACAACCTCTGCCTCCCGGGTTCAAGCGATTCTCCTGCCTCAGCCTCCCGAGTAGCTGGGACTACAGATGCGTGCCACCATGCCTGGCTAATTTTTGTAGTTTTAGTAGAGACGGGGTTTCACTATGTTAGCCAGGCTGGTCTTGAACTCTTGACCTCGTGATTCGCCCACCTCAGTTTCCCAAAGTGCTGGGATTATAGGCATGAGCCACCGCGCCTGGCCATTAACCCGTTTTTTTTTTGTTGTTGTTGTTGTTGTTGTTGTTGTTTCAAGATGGAGTCTCACTCTGTCGCCCACGCTGGAGTGCAGTGGTGTGATCTCGGCTCACTGCAACCTCTTCCCCCTGGGTTCAAGCGATTCTCCTGCCTCAGCCTCCCGAGTAGCTGGGATTACAGGCACCCGCCACCACACCCGGCTAATTTTTATACTTTTAGTGGAGACGGGGTTTCATCACGTTGGCCAGGCTGGTCTTGAACTCCTGACCTCGTAATCCACCTGCCTCGGCCTCCCAAAGTGCTGGGATTACAGGCGTGAGCCACCACGCGTGGCCTAACCCGTTTCTTAATCCATAAAATGGGAATAATATTAACATTCCCTTCACAGAATTGCCCTGAGGTTATAGAGATTAAGGTGTGTGAGGAACCTAGCACACAGAAGGCTCTCAGTAAATAGCAGTTATTACTATCATTTTTATCATGTTTCTTATTCTCATGTCTCAAACATGACCCTCCACCAAAAGTTCTTTTATAGCAGAGTATAAATAATGAAAAAAATGATATATAGCTTTTTTGTTTCCCCTCCAGACAGTGTCTCACTGTCACCCAGGCTGCAATGCAGTGGCGCGATCATAGCTCACTGCAGCCTCAGGCCTCTGGCTCACGCTATCCTCCCGCCTTGGCCTCCCAATGCTGGGATCACAGGCGCGCGCCACCACGCCGGGTCCAGCCTCTCTTCTGAGTGCTGCACATGCATTAATTCATGGAATCCTTACAGCAACCCCTTGCGAGGAAGAAAGCTGTGACTCAGAGAGGTTGAATAACTTGTCCGAGGAGCTCAGCCATGAGGCGGATCGGGGATGGAAACCCAGGCCGTGGGCCCTGCGCTGTTACAGGCACTCAATCCTCCAAATGTCCCCAGAGTGACTAGCGGCGACCATTCGGCCCTTCTCAGGAAGAAAGCGCGCGAACACCTCACGCGGCAACGGCCTCCTGGAGCTGAAGGGGTTATTCCCACTGAGACGCGGGCGCCTCCGCTCCTAGAGAGGCCCACGGAGGGCGCCGCACTTCCGGCCTGGGTCCAGCTCTGGCTCCGGCTCCCGCTCCTGACCCGCTGCTTCCCGGGCTGGCGTCCGGGCCCAGGCGACCGGGGCCTCCGCGTTCAGAGGCTGTGCCGAGGACCGAAGGAGGGGAAGGGATTCACCAAAGGCATCCCTGACTCCCGAATTCCAGCAAGGGAGAACCAGGCGCTGGGGAGGCAAGGAGAGGGCCGCGGCTCTCCTCGGGGGCCGCGGGGCGCGAGTCTTCCAGGACCTCGGCTGCTTGTCCCAGTAAAGCCCAGGCGGCCCGAGCCTGGCTGAGGGAGCGGCCCTCTCCTGCCTCTTCTGGAAGGGCCGCTTCTCACCCCCCACACCACCCCCCACCCCCGCCTCCCCGCTGTAGACCCTGAGCTCCCTGGGGGAAGGACCCGCTCCTTCCATCTTCCACCCTCCCGAGCACCAGCCTGGGAAGGAGGGGATCCCAGTTCCTCCTTAGAGGCGACTCCTTTATCAAGTCTGATTTAGACATGGGCTTGTCCAAGGTCGCTCAGCAGCGAGTAGCGGAGCTGGGGCTGCACCGAGGAGCTCAGGCCCCCCTCCGTGTTGCAGTCAAGACCAGATTTTGGGGCCAGCTTCTCAAACTCAGCACTACCAGCACCAAACTACCTGGCCCCTCCTCCCGAGAGAGGGTTCATTCTCAATCAAATCGGAACCTCAGTTTTTCTCTCCTGCTTCCCGTCCGCTTCCCTCGTCCTCCCTTGACCATACTTTTATGCTTCATCTTTTTCATCCAACCCGTCTTTCCAGCCCTCCCTCGGCCGTACTGCCGCAAACCTGTGTCGTTGCAACAACCTGCAACCTTTGCCTGCCTCTCCTTTTATTTCACGTGAAACTCCACTAAGAAGAGTCCCCAAATCCTTGCCTCAGGCCACCCCTCGTTCCAAAAACACCTTTTAGAGATTTACTCACTGCCTGTGAATTCAAGTCAAAACTCAGCTTGGCATTCAAGACGATTTGAAACCTGGCTCAAGCCTACCTCTCAAGACGATTTGAAACCTGGCTCAAGCCAACCTCTCTAACCTGATCTATCTTGGTTCCCTAAGTAGAGGTCACAGACTGTCAGATGCAACTGGGAAATGTGTTTCAACTGGCAAAGAGTGTTTCTTTTCTTTTTCTTTCTTTCTTTTTTTTTTTTTATTGGAGCCAATGGCCAGGCGCAATGGCTAAAGCCTGTTATCCCAGCACTTTGGGAGGCCGAGGCAGGCGGATCACTTGAGGTCAGGAGCTCGAGACCAGCCTGGCCAACATGACGAAACTTCATCTCTACTAAAAATACATGGTGGCTTAGGCCTGTAATCCTAGCACTTTGGGAGGCCAAGGCGGGCAGATCACGAGGTCAGGAGATCGAGACCACCCTGGCTAACACGGTGAAACCCCGTCTCTACTAAAAATACAAAAAATTAGCCGGGCATGGTGGCGGGCGCCTGTAGTCTCAGCTACTCACGAGGCTGAGGCAGGAGAATGGCGTGAACCCGGGAGAGGGAGCTTGCAGTGAGCCGAGATCGCGCCACTGCACTCCAGCCTGGGCAACAGAGCGAGACTCTGTCTCAAAATAAATAAATAAATAAATAAATAAATAAATAATCATGCCACTGCTCTTTAACCTGGGTGACAGAGTAAGACTCCGTCTAAAATACAAAACAAAATAAAGCCGAGGTCCATGCCTGAGTAATGTGCCAAAGGCCACAGAGTAACAGGCAGACCCAGGATTTCAAGCCCACAGGGGCTGATTCCAGGGCCCCTGTGCTTGGCACTGTGCTTTTTGAAACATCTGGGGCTGAAGAGGGGCATGTTCGGGACCCAGAGCCTCCGCTGGCAGCTCCTTCAGGTTCTGGGTTCTGTGTCCAAGAGTAAACCTAAAGCAGTGCCTGCCCCCAACTTCTCACCAGTTTTCTCTAACATCCTTCTTTATCTCTGTCTCTCCCTAAGGGATTAAAATACATATCATCAGAACCAATGAAACCTTAAGTTCAAAGAGAAACTTCCTTTTTTTTTGAGACAGAGTCTCACTCTGTCACCCAGGCTAGAGTGCAGTGGTGTGATCTCAGCTCACAGAAACCTCCGCCTCCCGGGTTCAAGTGATTCTCCTGCCTCAGCCTCCCCAGTAGCTGAGACTACAGGCATGTGCCACCACACCCGGCTAATTTTTTATTTTTAGTAGAGAGGGTTTCATCATGTTGGCCAGGCTGGTCTCGAACTCCTGACCTCAGGTGATCCGTCTGCCTTGGCCTCCCAATATGCTGGGATTACAAGCGTGAGCCACCGTGCCCAATTAAACTCCTCCCCCCCTTTTTTTTCTTTTTGAGATGATGTCTCGCTCTTATCACCCAGGCTGGGGTGCAATGGCGTGATCTTGGCTCACTGTAACCTCTGCCTCCTGGGTTCAAGCGATTCTCCTGCCTCAGCCTCCTGAGTAGCCGGGATTACAGGTGCGCGTCACCACACCTGGCTAATTTTTGTATTTTTAATAGAGACAGGGTTTCACCATGTTGGCCAGGCTCGTCTCGAGCTCCTGACCTCAGGCTATCTGCCTGCCTTGGCCTCCCAAAGTGCTGGGATTACAGGTGTGAGCCACCGCGCCCGGCCAAAACTTCCCATTTTTTAAAAGATCAAACCAACAGACAATATAACTTCAAACTCAGCCGGGCGCGGTAGCTCATGCCTGTAATCCCAGCACTTTGGGAGGCCGAGGTGGGCGGATCACGAGGTCAGGAGATCGAGACCATCCTGGCTAACACGGTGAAACCCCGTCTCTACTAAAAATACAAAAAAATTAGTCAGGCGTAGTGGCGGGCGCCTGTAATCCCAGCTACTCCGGAGGCTGAGGCAGGAGAATGGTGTGAACCTGGGAGGCGGAGCTTGCAGTGAGCCGAGATCGCGCCACTGCACTCCAGCCTAGGCGACAGAGCAAGACTCCGTCTCAAAAAAAAAAAAAAAAAAATACAACTTCAAACTCTTGAAGTTATATTGGGAGAAGTAGCTTCCCAAAGAAAGGACAGAGAGGGAAATTGATAGGCATCAAAGGCATCAAGCCCCTAGTGTGTGCCAGGGAACGACAGATGCTTTCACATTTTTTTCTTTTTTCTTTTTCTTTCTTTTTTTTTTTTTTTTAGAGATTGGGCCTCATTCTTTCCCCCAGGCGCTGGAATGCAGTGGTGTGATCATAGCTCACTGTAGCCTCAAACTCCTGGGCTCAAACAAACAATCTTCTGCCTCAGCATCCCAAGTAGCTAGGACCATGGACACATGCCACCACATCTGGGTTTTTGTTTTGTTTTGTTTGTTTTTGAGACAGAGTCTCACTCTGTCACTCAGGCTGGAATGCAGTGGCACCATCTCCACTCACTGCACGCTCCGCCTCCCGGATTCACGCCATTCTCCTGCCTCAGCCTCCCGAGTAGCTGGGACTACAGGCGCCCGCCACCGTGCCCGGCTAATTTTTTTGTATTTTTTTAGTAGAGACGGGGTTTCACCGTGTTAGCCAGGTTGGTCTCTATCTCCTGACCTCGTGATCCGCCCACCTCGGCCTCCCAAAATGCTGGGATTACAGGCATGAGCCACCACACCCGGCTTGTTTTTTTTTTTTTTTTTTTTTAATTAATTTTTTGGTTGGGCACCGTTGCTGAAGCCTGTAATCCTGGCACTTTGAGAGGCTGAAGTGGGTGGATAGCTTGAGGTCAGGAGTTCGAAACCAGCCTGGCCAACATGGTGAAACCCCATCTCTACTAAAAATACAAAAAAATTAGCCAGGTTGGGTGGCACATGCCTGTAGTCCCAGCTACTCAGGAGGCTAAGGCAGGAGAATCACTTGAATCCAGGACATAGAGGTTGCAGTGAGCTAAGATCATACCACTGCACTCCAGCCTGGGCAACAGAGCGAGACCCTGTCTCAAAAAGAATTAATTAATTAATTTTTTGTAGAGACAGGGTCTCGCTCTGTTACCCAGGCTGGTCTCAAACTCCTGGCTTCAAGTGATCTTCCCACTCAGCCTCCCAAAGTGCTGGGATTACAGGCGTGAGCTGCAGTTCCCAGCCACTTTCACATTTTATCTTACTGAATCCTTACACATAGGAAAGTGTTGTCATCGTATTTTACAGAAGAGGAAAGTGAAGCTTAAAATGCTATGTAATTTTGCACTTTTTTTTTTTTTTTTTAGGCGGAGTTTCTCTGTTGTTGCCCAGGCTGGAGTGCAGTGGCGCGATCTCGGCTCAATGCAACCTCTGCCTCCCGGGTTCCAGCAATTCTCCTGCCTCAGCCTCCTGAGTAGCTGGGATTACAGATGCCCGCCACCTCGCCCGGCTAATTTTTTGTATTTTTAGTAGAGACGGGGTTTCGCCATGTTGGGCAGGCTGGTCTCAAACTCCTGACCTCAGGTGATCCGCCTGCCTCGGCCTCCCAAAGTGCTGGGATTACAGGTGTGAGCCACTGCACCCAGCCAATTTTGCAAAATTTAAACTGACACTGAGCTTGGATCAGAAGGCAGTCCTGGTAGTCAGAGAGTTGTCTAGCATTCACCCTGTCTTCTGTGTCTCCATGAAATAAGCCAGTCAAAGAAACTGTTAATGTATGAGTTGTGGGTCCATGACCCTAGTCTCTCACTGTCCAAGCGTCATTCTAGATGTTCTCTCCTTGTACCCAGAGTTATTTTAGATGTGTCCACACAAGTGAAAAATTGGCCTCTTTATCTCCCTTGCCTCCCAGCCGTAAATCTGTCAGGTTTACAAAATTATTTTAAGACTTTCCAGGCTGGGCGTGGTGGCTTACGCCTGTAATCCCAGCACTTTGGGAGGCCAAGGCAGGCAGATCGCTTGAGCCCACAAGTTCAAGACCAGCCTAGGCAACATAGTGAGACCCTGTCTCTACAAAAAAAAAAAAAAAAAAAAAATTAGCTGGGCATGGTGACACACACCTGTAGTCCCAGCTACTCAGGAAGCTGAGGTGGGAGGATCACTTGAGCCCAAGAGTTCAAGGCTGCAGTGAGCTGTGATTGTGCCACTGTACTCCAGCCTGGGAGAAAGAACAAGAGCCTGTCTAAACAAAACAAGACTTTCCTTTATCACAAAATTGCCCAGTATACAGTAGGTTCATTCATTCATTTATTCAATAAGTAAATACTTACAGAGCATTTACTTTGGGCTCTCGTGACCACTGTAGTTGTGAACAAAACAGATAAAAATTAAAAAACAAAAATTGCTGCCCTTACTAGAGATTAAATTCTGTCAAGGAAGACAGATAACAAAGAAAATAATGAGAAAAATAAAGTGGGGTCAGGGAAGATGTTGAAATTTTGGATAGGTGGGCCAGCAGAGACTTCTCTGAGAAGGTGGACTTTTTAAAATTTTATTTTATTGTATTTTTTTGAGACAGAGTCTCGTTCTGTCACTCAGACTGGAGTGTAGTGGCATGATCTCGGCTCACTGCAACCTCTGCCTCCTGGGTTCAAGCGATCCTCCTGCCTCTCAGCATCCTGACTAGCTGGGATTGAAGGCACACACCACCATGCCCAGCTAATTTTCATATTTTTAGTAGAGATGGGGTTTCACGATGTTGGCCAGGCTGGCCTCACACTCCTGACCTCAGGTGATCCACCCACCTTGGCCTCCTAAAGTTCTGGGATTACAAGGGCCGGGTGCAGTGGCTCATGCTTGTAATCCCAGCACTTTGGGAGGCTGAGGAGGGTGGATCATGAGGTCAGGAGTTTGCGATCAGCCTAGCCGACATGGTGAAACCCCGTCTCTACTGAAAATACAAAAATTAGCTGGGTGTGGAGGCATACACCTGTAATCCCAGCTACTCAGGAGGCTGAGGCAGGAGAATAGCTTGAACCCGGGAGGCAGAGGTTGCAGTGAGCTGAGATCCTGCCATTACACTCCAGCCTGGGTGACAGGATGAGACTCTGTCTCAAAAAAAAAAAAAAGTTCTGGGGATTACAGATGTGAGCCACCATGCCCAGCCTTATTTTATTTTTTTAAGACAGAGTCTCGCTGTGTCACCCAGGCTGGGATGCAGTAGCATGATCTCAGCTCACTGCAACCTCTGTGTCC
Source organism: Pongo abelii (assembly GCF_028885655.2). Lineage (NCBI taxonomy): Eukaryota > Metazoa > Chordata > Mammalia > Primates > Hominidae > Pongo > Pongo abelii. The sequence goes on from NC_072003.2 coordinate 33,001,467, forward strand.
TGGGTTCAAGTGATTCTCCTGCCTCAGCCTTCCAAGTAGCTGGGATTACAGGCATGTGCCACCACACCTGGCTAATTTTTGTATTTTTAGTAGAGATGGGGTTTCAACATGTTGGTCAGGCCAGTCTCGAACTTCTGACCTCAGGTGATCCACCTGCCTCGGCCTCCCAAAGTGCTGGGATTACAGGGGTGAGCCACTGAGCCCAGCCGAAGGTGGACTTTTAATAAAGTCATAAAGAAAGTAGATGTTTAGGCCAGGCGCAGTGGCTCATGCCTGTAATCCCAGCACTTTGGGAGGAGGCCAAGACAGGTGGATTGCTTGAGTTCAGGAGTTTGAGATCAGCCTGGGCAACATAGTGAGACCCCCGTCTCTACTAAAAATACAAAAAAATAGCCAGGCATGATGGTGTGCTCTTGTGGTCCCAGCTACTTGGGAGGCTAAGGTGTGAGGATTACTTATCCCCAGGAGGCAGAGGTTCCAGTGAGCTAAAACTGTGCCATTGCACTCCAGCCTGGGTGACACAGCAAGACCCTGTCTCAAAAACAAAGCAAAAAAAAAAAAAAAAAGGAAGTAGATGTTTAATTCACAGCTGTGTGAATAAACTATTAAAATGATGCTCCCGGCCGGGTGCAGTGGCTCACACCTGTAATCCCAGCACTTTGGGAGGCCAAAGTGGGCAGATCATGAGTTCAGGAGATGGAGACCATCCTGGCTAACAGGGTGAAACCCTGTCTCTACTAAAAATACAAAAAATTAGCTGGGCGTGGTGGCACGCACCTGTAGTCCCAGCTACTTGGGAGGCCAAGGCAGGAGAATAGCTTGAACCCGGGAGGCAGAGGTTGCAGTGAGCCGAGATCATGCCACTGCACTCCAGCCTGAGCAACAGAGTGAGACTCCATCTCAAAAAAAATAAAATAAAATAAAATTATGCTCCCTCCAAAATCACTTCCAGAAGGAAGACAGCCATGAAAAAAGCTACTCAAACACTTGAAGTCCAGAAGGGAAAAATATCACAAAATATTAAGGAATCTTTTCCTTTTCAAAGTTGTCTTTTGTTCTTTCCTAGTTTGCTCTAGGAAATTTCTCCCTTTTCCAATCTCCAGCAAGACTCACCTGTCTTCTGCCTTTTCTGTTCTCCCCTTCTCTATCCCAACTCCATCCTGGGTAGCCAAGAAATTAGGTGGCAGCCAAGGCAGGCGTGCAGGAGATCAGGGGAGCTGGCATGCTTCCTTCCACCAAGTGGAGCTGGGTAGAGTGTAAAGTGGTGGCTGAGTGGGAGATAGGGACGCTGTGGGGGGACATACTTGGAGATTTGGGAGACATCTGCAGGAGCAGATGGCCGAGAACCGCACCCCAGATCTCCCCAGAGTGAAAGGATGTAGCCACACAGAACCTAGGGAAGAAACACAGGCACATGTTGGTTGGTTTTGTTTTGCTTTTTGGTGTGCCTCTTTTGATGTAACAGCTTTATTGAGATGTAATTCACATACCATACACTTCATCTAGCTTTTTTTTTTTTTTTTTTTTTTTGAGACAGAGGCTCGCTCTGTCACCCAGGCTTGAGTGCAATGGTGTGATCTCGGCTCACTGCAACCTCCGCCTACCGGGTTCAAGCGATTCTCCTGCCTCGGCCTCCCAAGTAGCTGGAATTACTGGTGCATGCCACCACGCCCGGCTAATTTTTTTTTTTTTTTTTGAGACAGAGTCTCAGTCTGTTGCCCAGGCTGGAGTGCAGTGGTGCAGTCTCGGCCCGCTGCAACCTCCACCTCCTGGGTTCAAGAAATTCTCCTGCCTCAGTCTTCCTAGAAGCTGGGATTACAGGCACCCGCCACCACACTCAGCTAATTTTTGTATTTTAGTACAAAACTCTTGACCTCAGGTGATCTGCCCGCCTCAGCCTCCCAAAGTGCTGGGATTATAGGCGTGAGCCACTGCGCCTGACAAATTTTTTGTATTTTTAGTAAAGATGGGGTTTCACCATGTTGGCCAGGCTGGTCTCCAATTCCTGGCCTCAAGTGATCCACCTGCCTCGGCCTCCCAAAGTGCTGGATGGAGTTTTGCTGTGTTGCCCAAGCTGGTCTCAAACTCCTGGGCTCAAGCAATTTTCACCCCCTTAGCATCCTGAGTAGCTGGGACTGTCTCAAAAAAAAAAAAAAAAAAAAGATTACAAAGGTCAGTTTGGAACATTAGGGTAGGGGTTAGAAGCTCTTCTGGAGGGGACAGTGGGGCAATGGTGATAGATGGAAAAGCAGAAGAGAGAGATAACTCACTTCTGTTTTATTTTTTATTGCTCTATTTTTGCTTTGTAAGTCACCACGAATGTAGGCAGGATAGAAATCCTAAGTACACCAAAGTGGGAAGTGCTACAAATTAAATTGTTTGCTTTTATTCCTGTGGATAACTTTCTTTCCTTGTTTTAACATATTTATGCCTTCTATTTCCTAACACTTTGTAAAGAAACTGATTATGAAATCAGAAAACCTGGGTTTTTCCTTCTAATGTGACTTAGCTGCTGTCAAAGTTTCCTCATCTGCAAAATGAGGGGGTTAGAGTACAGTGGACACTCCATTATCCTCTCCAGCATCATCCCCTGAGTGCAGGCAGGCACTCTTTCAGGGATCTGTTGACAGTCCCTATTTTATTTTTAGGTGCCAACCCAGACTTTCCCCTCCTTTTCTAGAACTTTTGTGTACAGAAAGTGAAGGTGGGGCTGGGCACCATAGTGAGACCCCATCTCTCCAAAAAAAAAAAAAAAAAAATGCTGGGCATTGTGGTGTGTGCCTGTGGTTCCAGCTACTCAGGAGGCTGAGGCGGGAGGATTGCTTGAGCCCAGGAGTTGGAGGCTGCAGCGAACTAGGATTGCGCCACTGCAACCAGCCTGGGCGACAGAGTGAGACCCTGTATTTAAAAAAAAAGAAAAGAGGGCCAGGCACAGTGGCTCATGCCTGTAATCCCAGCACTTTGGGATACCTGAAGTCAGGAGTTCAAGACCAGCCTGGCCAATGCGGTGAAACACTGTCTCTACTAAAAATACAAAAGTTAGCTGGATGTGGTGGTGCATGCCTATAATTCCAGCTACTCAGGAGGCTGAGGCAGGAGAATCGCTTGAACCCAGGAGATGGAGGTTGCAGTGAGCTGAGATCGCACCACTGCAATCCACCCTGGGCGACAGAGCAAGACTCAGTCTCAAAAAAAAAAAAAAAAGAAAAGAAAAGGTGAAGGTGGCTAAATAGCATAACATGTCAGAGATTTAACATGTCAGAGATTTCCACATGTTATCAAGTCTGTTTCATGGCTAAGAACTGGAAGGGACCTTTGAGGACATCTAATCCTCATAGGACTTAACAATAGGATGAGGAAACAAGCTCAGAAATAGGCTATAACTTGCCCAAGGCCACTCAGAGAGGGAATGCCAGAGCCAGGACCAGCTCTCAACTTCAGGCCAGAGAAGCCCAGGGTCTTCCATGAGAAATAGGGCCTGTCAGACTGGACAGGCTCCTTGGAGATGGTCCAGTGAGTCCAATCCCTTTTTTTGCCGCGGCTTAGACGAGGGGCCGCTGAGGATTCTCAGAATTCGCTGGATCTGGACCCAGACTTCCGGGTCCGCAGTGCAGCCTGAATGATCAACAGGGGAACGTGCGTTTGCCAGGGTCGCCGGGGGCAGAGGCACCTCTCCCTGTGCGGGGCCGGGGAGATTACTCAACACGGGTCTTAGGTGTCTGGGCCGCTGGGGTCGCCTCCACGGGCAGGAGCCACGGCCTGGACGTGCAGGCCGCCCCCTGCTGGTCCGTCTCGGAACCGGGCGGGTGGCCGCGGCGCTGCCCGGGTTGGGGGCATGGCCTTACAACGGTGAGCCAATCCCAGGCCGCACCGTGGATAGGGGCGGGCGTTCACGTCTCCTCCCTGTCCCTTGGTTTTCTCCGCGGCGGAAGCTGTGCGGCGACCTGGCAACCGTCCTTGCCGACCCTCCCGCCGGTGACTTGGCTGCGACCCGCCCTTCTTGCCACAGCCCTTTGGAAAGCGAAAGTCCCTTCAGGGCCAAAAGGACAGGGAGGTTTTTTCCGTCCTTCCTTCCTTCCTTCCCTCCTTCCCTCCTTCCCTTTCTTTCTTTCCTTCCTTTTCTTTTTCTTTCTTTTCACAGAGTCTGACTCAATCACCCATGCTGCAGTGTAGTATCATAATCTGCTCACTGAAGCCTCTGCCTCCCGGGTTCAAGCGATTCTCCCAACTCAGCCTCCCAAGTAGCTGTACAGGTGTGCACCGCCACACCCAGCTAAATTTTGCATTTGTAGTAGATACGGAGTTTCATCATGCTGGCCAAGATGGTCTAAAGTGATCCGCCCGCCTCGGCCTCCCAAAGTGCTGGGATTACCGGCGGGAGCCACCGCTCCCGGCCAGGACAGGGATTTTGGTTGGTTGGTTGGGTGGAGACTTACAGTTTGGATGTGGTGAGCATGAAACGCATATGTTCAAGAAGCTGAGCCGACGAAGGGCTTACTCTAGGTGGACTGAAAATTCCATGTTTCCAATTCAAAACATCTGCTCTCCGAGGTGTGGGTGAAGGTATGGGGGGTCCAAAAATGTCCGGGTCCCACCACCTGATGTTGTTAGTTACACTTCTTTTTTTGTTTTGAGATAGAATTTTGCTCTTGTTGCCCAGGCTGGAGTGCAGTGGCGCGATCTCGACTCACCACAACCTCCGCCTCCTGGGTTCAAGCGATTCTTCTGCCTCAGCCTCCCAAGTAGCTGGGATTACAGGCATGTGCTATCACACCAGCTAATTTTTGTATTTTTAGTAGAGACGGGGTTTCTCCATGTTGGTCAGGCTGGTCTCGAACTCTTGACCTCAGGCGATCCACCCGCCTTGGTCTCCCAAAGTGCTGGGATTACAGGCGTGAGCCACTGTGCCCCGCCGTTGTTTTTTGTTTTGTTATGTTTGTTTGTTTTTTTAATTATTATTATACTTTAAGTTTTAGGGTACATGTGCACAATGTGCAGGTTAGTTACATATGTATACATGTGCCATGCTGGTGTGCTGCAACCATTAACTCGCCATTTAGCATTAGGTATATCTCCTAATGCTATCCTTCCCCCCTCCCCCCACCCCACAACAGTCCCCAGAGTGTGATGTTCCCCTTCCTGTGTCCATGTGTTCTCATTGTTCAATTCCCACCTATGAGTGAGAACATGCGGTGTTTGGTTTTTTGTCCTTGCGATAGTTTACTGAGAATGATGATTTCCAATTTCATCCATGTCCCTACAAAGGACATGAACTCATCATTTTTTATGGCTGCATAGTATTCCATGGTGTATATGTGCCACATTTTCTTAATCCAGTCTGTCATTGTTGGACATTTGGGTTGGTTCCAAGTCTTTGCTATTGTGAATAGTGCCGCAATAAACATACGTGTGCTTGTGTCTTTATAGCAGCATGATTTATAGTCCTTTGGGTATATACCCAGTAATGGGATGGCTGGGTCAAATGGTATTTCTAGTTCTAGATCCCTGAGGAATCGCCACACTGACTTCCACAATGGTTGAACTAGTAAAAGTGTTCCTATTTCTCCACATCCTCTCCAGCGCCTGTTGTTTCCTGACTTTTTAATGATTGGCATTCTAACTGGTGTGAGATGGTATCTCATTGTGGTTTTGATTTGCATTTCTCTGATGGCCAGTGATGATGAGCATTTTTTCATGTGTCTTTTGGCTGCATAAATGTCTTCTTTTGAGAAGTGTCTGTTCATATCCTTTGCCCACTTTTTGATGGAGTTGTTTGTTTTTTTCTTGTGAATTTGTTTGAGTTCATTGTAGATTCTGGATATTAGCTCTTTGTAAGATGAGCAGGTTGTGAAAATTTTCTCCCATTTTGTAGGTTGCCTGTTCACTCTGATGGTAGTTTCTTTTGCTGTGCAGAAGCTCTTTAGTTTAATTAGATCCCATTTGTCAATTTTGGCTTTTGTTGCCATTGCTTTTGGTATTTTAGACATGAAGTCCTTGCCCATGCCTATGTCCTGAATGGTAATGCCTAGGTTTTCTTCTAGGGTTTTTATGGTTTTAGGTCTAACGTTTAAGTCTTTAATCCCTCTTGATTGATTGTTTTTTGAGACGGAGTTTCACTCTGTCATCCAGGCTGGAGTGCAGTGGCGCGATCTTGGCTCACTGCAAGCTCCACCTCCTGGGTTCACACCATTCTCCTGCCTCAGCCTCCCGAGTAGCTGGGACTACAGGGCGCCTGCCACTGCGCCCAGCTAATTTTTTCTATTTTTAGTAGGGACAGGGTTTCACTGTGTTAGCCAGGATGGTCTTGATCTCCTGACCTCAGATGATCTGCCCACTTTGGACTCCCAAAGTGTTGGGATTACAGGCGTGAGCCACTGTGCCAAGCTTTAGTTACGCTTCTTTTTTTTTTTTTTTTTTTTTGAGTCTTGCTCTGTTGCCCAGGCTGGAGCTCCGCCTCCCGGGTTCACCGGGTTCACCGGGTTCACGCCATTCTCCTGCCTCAGCCTCCGGAGTAGCTGGGACTACAGGCGCCTGCCACCACGTCTGGCTAATTTTTTTGTATTTTTAGTAGAGACGGGGTTTCCCCATGTTAGCCGGGATGGTCTCGATCTCTTGACGTCGTGATCTGCCCACCTCGGCGTGATAGTTACACTTCTTTTGGAAAATTTTCTACGTTGACAAACTCTTGAACAGCAAAGAAAGAATATGTGTATATACTAAACAGCAGAATCTATGATTAATTATACTTCTGTGAAAGAAAAACAAAATCTTGGGACCCCCAATTCTCTATTCCAAAAGGAAAACAATTAAACCGAAGAGTTATGCAAGAAACTGCCTTTCAGCAGGGCACAGTGGCTCACACCTATAATCCCAGAACTTTGGGAGGTCAAGGCCAGAGGATTGCTTCAGCCCAGGAGTTCGAGACCAGCCTGGGAAACATAGTGAGTCCGCATCTCTACAAAAAAAATAGAAAAATTAGCCGGGCACGGTGGCATGTGCTTATGGTCCAAATTACTTGGAGCTGAGGTGAGAGGATCCTTTGAGCCTGGGAGGTCGAGGCTGCAATGAGCCAAGATCGCACCACTGCACTCTAGCCTGGGCAAGAGAGTGAGACCCTAGCTCAAAAAAATAAAAAAGCAACTGCCTTTCCTTTTGTTCCTAAGCAGATAGTTACAGATAAAAGGGTAAATATTGCCTGGGCATGGTGGCTCACGCCCGTAATCCCAACATTTTGGGAGGCCAAGGTGGGCGGATCACAAGGTCAAGAGATCGAGACCGAGACCAGCCTGGCCAACATGGTGAAACCCCATCTCTACTAAAATACAAAAAATTAGCCGGACGTGGTGGCAGATGCCTGTAGTCCCAGCTACTCAGGAGGCTGAGGCAGGGGAATCGCTTGAACCCAGGAGGCGGAGGTTGCTGTGAGCCGAGATCACACCACTGCACTCCAGCCTGGCAACAGAGCAAGGCACCATCTCAAAAAAAAAAATAAAATAAATAAATAAGGTTAAATATCTCCACAGATAGCTACTCTATGTTCACAATATCTGATTTACTGAGCGTGAGATGAATACATAATTTATTCCTCTATCTGCTGCTTTTCTCTTGCAGCCTGTGGATCCAGTATGTGACAGTGACAGTCTCCTCCCTCTTTCACTTCCAGTCTGCATTTCCTCTTTAATTACTGAAGCCCTCAAAATTATCTTTGGAGAAAATGACAAACTACACTCCTTCTGTGATTCTGTGTTGCTTTCTTCTGGTCATAGTCCTTAACCTTGGCAAAATAAACTTCTAGATTGATTGAGATCTGTCTCTGACACTTTTTGGTTTATGCTTCTTAATAGTAGTATTGTGAGGAACACAGGTGCTTAACATCTATTGAGTGCCGGCCATAAACAAAACAAAGATTCCTGCCTTCTTGGACCTTTGGGCCTTATATCTCCTTCCCTCCTTCCTTCCCTCCTTCCCTCCCTCCCTCCTTCCCTCCCTCCCTTTCTTTCTTTCTTTCTTTTGAATTCTTTCTTTCTTTCTTTGTTTCTTTCTTTCTTTGTTTGTTTCTTTCTTTCTTTTCTTTCTTTTTCTTTTCTTTCTTTTCTTTTTCTTTCTTTCTTTTCTTTTTCTTTCTTTCTTTTCTTTTTCTTTCTTTCTCTCTCTCTCTCTCTCTTTCTTTTTCTTTTTTTGTGGAGTCTTGCTCTGTCACCCAGGCTGGAGTGCAGTGGCACAATCTCAGCTCACTGCAACCTCCACCTCCCAGGTTCAAGCAATTCTCCTGCCTCAGCCTTCCAAGTAGCTGTGATTATAGGCACCAGCCACCAGGCTTGGCTAATTTTTGTATTTTTAGTAGAGACAGAGTTTCTCCATGTTGGCCAGGCTGGTTTTGATCTCTTGACCTCAAGTGATCCCCCCACCTCAGCCTCCCAAAGTGCTGGGATTACAGGCATGAGCCACCATGCCTGGCTTTTTTTTTTTTTTTTTTTTTTTTTTGAGACGGAGTTTCGCTCTTGTTGCCCAAGCTGGAATGCAATGGCATGATCTCGGCTCACTGCAACCTCCACCTCCCAGGTTCGAGTGATTCTCCTTCCTCAGCCTCCTAAGTAGCTGAGATTACAGGTGCGTGCCACCACGCCTGGCTGATTTTTTGTATTTTTAGTAGAAACAGGGTTTCACCATGTTAGCTGGACTGGTCTCGAACTCCTGACCTCAGGTGATCTGCCCGCCTTGGCCTCCCAAAGTGCTGGGATTACGTGCATAAGCCATTGCACCCGTCTTTTTTTTTTTTTTTTTTTTAAGACAGGAGCTCACTCTGTCACCCTGGCTAGAGTGCAGTGGCATGAACATGGCTCACTGTAGCCTTGACCTCCTGGTCTCAAGGGATCCTTCCACCTAAGCTTCCCACCTCATAGAGCTTATATTCTAATAAGGGCAGACATACATTATGTCATGTATTAGAAGACTGCTACAAGGCTCTGGGGAAAAAGTAGAGCTGATTATATCATTAAATAGGTGGTCAGATTAGACACCAGTGAGAAAGAGAGATCTAAACAGATAATTTTTTTTTGAGAAAAGAATCTCAAAAAAAGAGATGGAGTCTTACTCTGTCACCCAGGCTGGAGTGCAGTGGCGCGATCTTGCCTCACTGAACTCTCCATCTCCCACGTTCAAGCTGTTCTCCTGCCTCATACTTCTGAGTAGCTGGAACTACAGGCACGTGCCACCACACCTGGCTAATTTTTATATTTTTAGTAGACACGGGATTTCACCATGTTGGCCAGGCTGGTCTTGAACTCCTGACCTCAGGTGATCCATCTACTTTGGCCTCCCAAAGTGCTGGGATTACAGTGTAATATCTTTTATAATAAACTTGTAAACGTAAGTATCTCCCTGAGTTCTATGAACCATTCTGGCAAATTAAATCCAAGGAGCAGGGAATGAGAACCCTGATTTGTAGCCAGTCAGTCAGAAGCACAGGTAAAACAACCTGAGGCCTGCGGTTGGCATCAGAAGTCAGGGGCAGTCTTGTGGGACTGAGCCCTCAACCTGGAGATCTGACACTATCTCCGGGTAGGTGGTATCAGAATAGAATTGGAAGACACTCAGCTGGTGTTCTCTGCAGAATTGATTGCTTTCTTGGTGTATAGGGGGAAAGTCCCATACACTGTGGTGTGCAAATAGAGGAAAAACTGTGCTTTTTCTACACAATGCTATAACATGGGTGAACCTTGAAAACATGATACTAAATGAAATAAGTCAGACAAAGCTATCTGTATGTTTCCACTTATATGAGGTACCTAGAATAAGTAAATTCACAGAGATAGAGAGTTGATTAGAGGTATCAGTGGGTAACTTATTCCTAGGGAGAGGGGGAAAATGGGAGTTTTTACTTAATGGTTACAGATTGTCTTTGTGCTGCTATAACAGAATACCTGAGACTGGGTAATTTATAAAGAACACAGATTTATTTCTCTAACAATTCTGGAGCCTGGGAAGTCCAAGATTCAGGCACTAGCATGTGGTGAGGGCTGCTTTCTGCTTCCAAGCTGGAGCCTTGGATGCATCCTCCAGAGGGGAGGAACACTTTGTGCTCCGGAGGCAGAGGAATGAAGGACAAAAGGGAGGAACACCTTCCATCAAGTCCTTTTTTTTTTTTTTTTTTGAGATGGAGTCTCACTCTGTCGCCCAGGCTGGAGTGCGGTGGCATGATCATGGCTCATTGTAGGCTCAACCTCTAGGGCTCAAGTGATTCTCCCACCTCAGCCTGCTGAGTAGACTACCTACCACTACGCCTGGCTAATTTTTTTTTTTTTTTTTTGAGACGGAGTTTCACTCTTGTTGCCCAGGCTGGACTGCAATGGCACTATCTTGGCTCACTGCAACCTCTGCCTCTGGGATCAAGCAATTCTGCTTCAGCCTCCCGAGGAAACTGGGTTTACAGGCGCCTGTTACCATGCCCAGCTAATTTTTTTTTTTTTTTTAGACGGAGTTTCGCTCTTGTTGTCCAGGCTGGAGTGCAATGGCGCGATCTCGGCTCACCACGATCTCCGCCTACCAGGCTCAAGCGATTCTTCTGCCTCAGCCTCCCGAGTAGCTGGGATTACAGGCATGCACCACCACGCCCAGCTAATTTTGTATTTTTAGTAGAGATGGGGTTTCTCCATGTTGGTTAAACTGGTCTTGAACTCCTGACCTCAGGTGATCCGCCTGTCTCGGCCTCCCAAAGTGCTGGGATTACAGGCGTGAGCCACCACACCTAGCCCACGCCCAGCTAATTTTTGTATTAATTAATTAATTAATTACATTTTTTTTGAGACCGAGTCTCACTCTAGTCACCCTGGCTAGAGTGCAATCTCTTGATCTTGGCTCACTGCAACCTCCATCTCCAGGGTTCAAGTGATTCTCCTGCCTCAGCCTCCTGAGTATCTGGGATTACAGAAGTGTGCCACCACACCTGGCAGATTTTTGTATTTTTAGTAGAGATGGGATTCCACCATGTTGGCCAGGCAGGTCTGGAACTCCTGACCTCAGGTGATCCGCCCGCCTTGGCCTCCCAAAGTGCTGGGATTACAGGTGTGAGCCACCACACCTGGCCTAATTTTTGTGTTTTTAGTAGAGATGGGGTTTCGCCATGTTGGCCAGGCTGGTCTCGAACTCCTCAGCTCAGGTGATCCGCCCGCCTCGGCCTCTCACAGTGCTGGGATTACAGGCATGAGCCACCACGCCTGGCCCACGCCTGGCTAATTTTTGTTTGTTTGCCTGTGTTTTAGAGATGCGGTTTTGCCACATTGCCCAGGCTGGTTTCAAACTCCTGAGCTCAAGCGATCTGCCTGCCTCAGCCTCCCAAAGTGCTGGCATTACAGGCATGAGACACCATGCTTGGTCGGTTTTATCACAGTTTTTAAAAAGTAATAATATAGTAGGCTGGGCATGGTGGCTCATGCCTGTAATCCCAGCACTTTGGGAGGCTGAGGCAGGCAGATCACCTGAGGTTGGGAGTTCAAGACGAGCCTGACCAACATGGAGAAAACTCGTCTTTACTAAAATACAAAAATTAGCTGGGCGTGGTGGTGCACACCTGTAATCCCAGCTACTCGGGAGGCTGAGTCAGGAGAATGGCTTGAACCCAGGAGCCATTGGTTGTGGTGAGCTGAGATCGTGCCATTGTACTCCAGCCTGGACAACAAGTGTGAAACTCCATTTAAAAAAAAAATTAGCTGGGCGCGGTGGCTCACGCCTGTAATCCCAGCACTTTGGGAGGCCAAGGCAGGCGGATCACGAGGTCAGGAGATCAAGACCATCCTGGCTAACACGGTGAAACCCTGTCTCTACTAAAAATACAAAAAAATTAGCTGGCGTGGTGGCGGGCTCCTGTAGTCTCAGCTACTCGGGAGGCTGAGGCAGGAGAATGGCGTGAACCTGGGAGGTGGAGCTTGCAGTGAGCCAAGATTGCGCCACTGCACTCCAGCCTGGGCGACAGCGAGACTCCATCTCAAAAAAAAAAAAAAAATTAATATAGTGAACAAAAACCCATTGAATTGTACACTTTAGATGGGTGAATTGTATGGTATGTGAATTATATCTCAATAAAGCTGTTTCAGAAAGTTGTGGGTTTTTTTTTCTTTTGAGACAGGTTCTCACCGTGTTGCCCAGACTAGAGTGCAGTGGAGTGATCTTAGCTCACTGCAACCTCCGCCTCCCAGGTTCAAGTGATTCTGGTGCCTCAGCCTATGTTTCAGAAAGTTTTTAATTTGGATTAAGTTCAATGTGTCACTTTTTCCTTTTATGAATTATGCTTTAGGTATCAGAACTCTTTGTATAACATTAGATCCTTAAGATACTCTTCTGCTTTTTCTGAAAGTTTTATAGTTTTTACATTTAAGTTTGTAAATCATTTGGAGTTAATTTTTGTGTACGGGTTTTTAGGGTTTTGTGTTTTTGTCTATGGATGTCTAATTACTCTAATACCCCCTGTTGAAAAGCACCACTGAATTGCCTTTGGTTTTTTAATTTTGTTTTGTTGGTTTGTTTGTTTGTTTTTGAGATGGAGTCTCATCTGTCACCCTGGATGGAGTGCAGTGGTGAGATCTTGGCTCACTACAACCTCTGCCTCCCAGGTTCAAGCAATTCTCCTGTCTCAGCCTCCCAAGCAGCTGGGACCACAGACAGGCGCCATCTTGCCCGGCTAATTTTTTTTTTTTTTTTTTTTTTGAGACAGAGTTTCGCTCTTGTTGCCCAGGCTAGAGTGCAATGGTGCAATCTCGGCTCACTGCAGCCTGCGCCTCCTGGGTTCAAGTGATTCTCCCGCCTCAGCCTCCTAAGTAGCTGGGATTACAGGCATGTGCCACCATGCCTGGCTAATTTTGTATATTTAGTAGAGACAGGGTTTCTCCATGTTGGTCAGGCTGGTCTCTGACTCCTGACCTCATGTGATCCGCCTGCCTTGGCCTCCCAAAGTGCTGGGATTACAGGCGTGAGCCACTGCACCTGGCCATTTTTTTGTATTTTATTTTTATTTTTTGGAGACGGAGTCTCGCTCTGTCACCCAGGCTGGAGTGCAGTGGCGCGATCTCGGTTCACTGCAACCTCCGCCTCCCAAGTTCAAGCGATTCTTCTGCCTCAGCCTCCCAAGTAGCTCCCAAGTAGGCACCCGCCACTACACCTAGCTAATTTTTTGTATTTTTAGTAGAGACAGGGTTTCACTATGTTGGCCAGGCTGGTCTCGAACTCCTGACTTCAGGCGATCCACCCAGCTCAGCCTCCCTAAGTGCTGGGATTCCAGGCATGAGCCACCGCACCTGGCTGCTTTTGCAACTTTGTAAGAAATCAGCTGGAAATATATATATGGGTCTGCTTCTAGGCTCTCTATTCTGTTCCAGTGATTTCTTCTTCTGCCAATAGAGTCTTGATTACTCTAGCTATATAATAAGTTTTTAATCTAGTGATGATTCTTTTTCTTTTATTCTTCTTTTTCGAAATTGTTTTAGCTATTCTAGTTTCCTCTCCTTTTCATATAAATTTTAGAATAATCTTGTCTATATTTACAAAGAAATCTCTCTGGGGCTGGGTGCAGTGGCTCACGCCTGTAATCCCAGCACTTGGAGAGGCTGAGGTGGGCTGATCCCTTGATGCCAGGAGTTCGATAGCAGCCTGGGCAACATGGCAAAAGCCTGTCTCTACTAAAAATACAAAAATTAGCTGGGTGTGGTGGTATACGCCTGTAATCCCAGTTACTTGGAAGGCTGAGGCAGGAGAATTGCTTGAACCCAGGAGGCGGAGGTTGCGGTGAGCCGACATCACACCACTGCACTCCAGCTTGGGCAACAGAGCAATACTCTGTCTAAAAAACAAAAACAAGGCTGGGCGCGATGGCTCATGCCTGTAATCCCAGCACTTTGGGAGGCTGAGGTAGGCGGATCACAAGGTCAGGAGTTCGAGACCAGCCTGATCAACATGGTGAAACCCCGTCTCTACTAAAAATACAAAAATTAGCCATGTGTGGTGGCGGGTGCCTGTAATCCCAGATACTCAGGAGGCTGAGGCAGGAGAACTGCCTGAACCCGGAAGGCGGAGGTTGTAGTGAGCTGAGATTGCGCCGCTGCACTCCAGCCTGGGTGACAGAGGGAGACTCCATCTAAAAATAAATAAAAAAATACATAAATTTAAAAAATAAAAACAAAACAAACACAAAAACTCACAAAGAAACCTTGCTGGGATTTTAAGAGACATTTTATTAAACTTGTATAACAATTTGGGGGAGAATTAATATCTTTACTATAGTGAGTCTTCTGATCCATGAACGTAGTATGTCTCTCCATTTATACAGATCTTTGATTTCTTTTATTAGTGTTGTGTAGTTTTCAGCACAGAAGTCCTATATATATTTTGTTAGATTTACACTTACATATTTCCTTTTTCTTGTTTTGAGAGTGTAAGTCATATTATATTTTTATTTCTTTTCTTTTCTTTTTTTTTTTTTTGAGACAGTTTAGCCAGGCTATAGTGCAGTGGGGCGATCTCAGCTCACCGCAACCTCCACCTCCCGGGTTCTAGCAATTCTCATGCCTCCCAAGTAGCTGGGACTACAGGCATGTGCCACTGCGCCTGGCTAATTTTTGCATTTTTAGTAGAGATGGAGTTTTGCCATGTTGGCCAGGCTAGTCTTGAACTCCTGACCTCAGGTGATCTGCCCACCTTGGCCTCCCAAAATGTTGAGATTACAGGAGTGAGCCACCACGCCCAGCCACCACGCCTGGCCAATGTTTGTATTTTTAGTAGAGGTGAGGTTTCACTGTATTGGTCAGGCTGGTCTCAAACTCCTGACCTCAAGCGATCTGCCCGCCTCGGCCTCCCAAAGTGCTGGGATTACATGTGTGCGACACCATGCCTGGCACATTTTATATTTTTCATTTCAGTGTCCACCTGTTCATTGTTAGTGTATAGAAATGTAATTGATATTTCCAATCTGTGTCTTGTACACTGAGACCTTGCTGAACTCATTAGTTCGAGGAGTTTTTTGGTAGATTCCTTCATATTTTCTCTGTAGACAATCATGTCATCTCCAAATAGTGAGTTTTATTTCTTCCTTTCCAATCTGCATGCCTTTTATTTTCTTCTCTTGCCCTCTTGCACTGGCTAGGTCTTCCAGCACTTTGTTGAATAAGAATAATAAGAATGGAAATCGCTTACATTTTATTTTCCAGTTGTCACTAATGGTACACAAAATTTACAGCTGAAAAAATGCAGCTGATTTTTGTATATTGAACTTGTATCCTAGACAGAGCTAAATTCATTTATTAGTTGTAGTAGTTAGTTTTTCGGGTTTTTATTTTTTTTTTTGAGATGGAGTCTCACTCTATCACCCAGGCTGGAGTGCAGTGGCGTGATCTCAGCTCACTGCAACCTCTGCCTCTGTGGTTCAAGCGATTTTCCTGCCTCAGCCTCCCGAGTAGCTGGGACTACAGGGTGTGCCACCACCCCCAGCTAATTTTTGTATTTTTAGTAAAGACAGCGTTTCACCATGTCCGACAGGATGCTTTCAATCTCTTGACCTCGTGATCTGCCCGCCTTGGCCTCCCAAAGTGCAGGGATTACAGGCGTGAGCCATTGTACCCGGCCTAGTTTTTAAAAAATATATATACTTTCCATCAGATAAAGAAGTTCTATTTTATTGTTTTTAATTTCAGTTTATATATATATATTTAATATTTATTTATTTATTTATTTATTTATTTTTTATTTTATTTTATTTTATTTTGAGACAGAGTCTGTCACCCGGGCTGGAGTGCAGTGGCACAATCTTGGCTCACTGCAACCTCTGCCCCCTGAGTAGCTGGGATTACAAGTGCTGGCCACCACACCTGACTAATTTTTGTATTTTTAGTAAAGACAAGATTTCACCATGTTGGCCAAGCTGGTCTCCAACTCCTGACCTGAGGTGATCTGCCCTCCTCGGCCTCCCAAAGTGCTGAGATCATAGGCGTGAGCCACCGCACCTGGCCAATTCTGTCTTTTTTTCATCACCATTACTCAGACTATTCCCTTATTCCCTCTGCCTGAAGTATGCTTTGTTGTTGTTGTTGTTGTTGTTGTTGTTTTTGCTTTAAACTGGTTAATTTTATGTTATGTAGATTTTTTTTTTTTTAATTTATGAAGTATTTATTGATGATTCTTGGGTGTTTCTCGGAGAGGGGGATATGGCAGGGTCATAGGATAATAGTGGAGAGAAGGTCAGGAGATAAACACATGAACAAAGGTCTCTGGTTTTCCTAGGCAGAGGTCCCTGCCGCCTTCTGCAGTGTTTGTGCCCCTGGGTACTTGAGATTAGGGAGTGGTGATGACTCTTAAAGAGCATGCTGCCTTCAAGCATCTGTTTAACAAAGCACATCTTGCACCGCCCTTAATCCATTTAACCCTGAGTTGACACAGCACATGTTTCAGAGAGCATGGGGCTGGGGGAAAGGCCATAGATCAACAGCATCCCAAGGCAGAAGAACTTCTCCTAGTCAGAACAAAATGAGTCTCCTATGCCCACCTCTTTCTACACAGACACAGCAACAATCTGATCTCTCCTTTCTTTTTCCCACACTTCCCCCCCTTCTTTTCAGCAAAACTGCCATCGTCCTCATGGCCCGCTCCCGATGGTCGCTGTCTCTTCGGAGCTGTTGGGTACACCTCCCAGACAGGGCGGCCGGGCAGAGGCGCTCCTCACCTCCCAGACAGGGCGGCTGGGCAGAGGCGCTCCTCACCTCCCAGACGATGGGCGGCCGGGCAGAGGCGCTCCTCACCTCCCAGATGGGGTGGCCAGGCAGAGGCGCTCCTCACTTCCCAGACGGTGTGGCGGCTGGGCAGAGGCGCTCCTCACTTCCCAGATGGGGCAGCCAGGCAGAGGCTCTCCTCACTTCCTCCCAGACGGGGTGGCGGCCAGGCAGAGGCACTCCTCACTTCCCAGACGGGGTGGCCGGGCAGAGGCGCTCCTCACTTCCCAGACGGGGCGGCCAGGCAGAGGCGCTCCTCACTTCCTCCCAGACGGGGTAGCGGCCAGGCAGAGGCGCTCCTCACTTCCCAGACGGGGCGGCCAGGCAGAGGCGCTCCTCACTTCCTCCCAGACGGGGTGGTGGCCGGGCAGAGGCGCTCCTCACTTCCCAGACGGGGCAGCCGGGCAGAGGCGCTCCTCACTTCCCATATGGGGTGGCGGCCGGGCAGAGGCGCTCCTCACTTCCCAGATGGGGCAGCCGGGCAGAGGCGCTCCTCATTTCCTCCCAGACGGGGTGGCGGCCGGGCAGAGGCGCTCCTCACCTCCCAGACGGGGCGGCCGGGCAGAGGTGCTCCTCATCTCCCAGATGGGGCAGCTGGGCAGAGGTGCTCCTCACTTCCTCCCAGACGGGGTGGCGGCCGGGCAGAGGCACTCCTCACCTCCCAGACGGGGCGGCCGGGCAGAGGCGCTCCTCACCTCCCAGACGGGGTGGCCAGGCAGAGGCGCTTCTCACTTCCCATATGGGGTGGCGGCCGGGCAGAGGCGCTCCTCACTTCCCAGATGGGGCAGCCGGGCAGAGGCGCTCCTCACTTCCTCCCAGACGGGGTGGCGGCCGGGCAGAGGCGCTCCTCACCTCCCAGATGGGGTGGCCAGGCAGAGGCGCTCCTCACTTCCCAGACGGTGTGGCGGCTGGGCAGAGGCGCTCCTCACTTCCCAGATGGGGCAGCCAGGCAGAGGCTCTCCTCACTTCCTCCCAGATGGGGTGGCGGCCAGGCAGAGGCACTCCTCACTTCCCAGACGGGGTGGCCGGGCAGAGGCGCTCCTCACTTCCCAGATGGGGCAGCCGGGCAGAGGCGCTCCTCACTTCCCATATGGGGTGGCGGCCGGGCAGAGGCGCTCCTCACTTCCCAGATGGGGCGGCCGGGCAGAGGCGCTCCTCACTTCCTCCCAGACGGGGTGGCGGCCAGGCAGAGGCGCTCCTCACCTCCCAGACGGGGCGGCCGGGCAGAGGTGCTCCTCATCTCCCAGATGGGGCAGCCAGGCAGAGGTGCTCCTCACTTCCTCCCAGATGGGGTGGCAGCCGGGCAGAGGCGCTCCTCACCTCCCAGACGGGGCGGCTGGGCAGAGGCGCTCCTCACTTCCCAGACGGGGTGGCCGGGCAGAGGTGCTCCTCACTTCCCAGACGGGGCGGCCGGGCAGAGGCGCTCCTCACCTCCCAGACGCGGTGGCCGGGCAGAGGCGCTCCTCACTTCCCAGATGGGGCGGCCGGGCAGAGGCGCTCCTCACTTCCTCCCAGACGGGGTGGCGGCCAGGCAGAGGCGCTCCTCACCTCCTGGACGGGGCGGCCGGGCAGAGGTGCTCCTCATCTCCCAGACGGGGCAGCCAGGTAGAGGTGCTCCTCACTTCCTCCCAGATGGGGTGGCAGCCGGGCAGAGGCGCTCCTCACCTCCCAGACGGGGCGGCCGGGCAGAGGCGCTCCTCACTTCCCAGACGGGGTGGCCAGGCAGAGGTGCTCCTCACTTCCCAGACGGGGCGGCCGGGCAGAGGCGCTCCTCACTTCCCATATGGGGTGGCGGCCGGGCAGAGGCGCTCCTCACTTCCCAGATGGGGCGGCCGGGCAGAGGTGCTCCTCACTTCCTCCCAGACGGGGTGGCGGCCAGGCAGAGGCGCTCCTCACTTCCCAGACGGGGCGGCCGGGCAGAGGTGCTCCTCATCTCCCAGATGGGGCAGCCAGGCAGAGGTGCTCCTCGCTTCCTCCCAGATGGGGTGGCAGCCGGGCAGAGGCGCTCCTCACCTCCCAGACGGGGCGGCTGGGCAGAGGCGCTCCTCACTTCCCAGACGGGGTGGCCGGGCAGAGGTGCTCCTCACTTCCCAGACGGGGCGGCCGGGCAGAGGCGCTCCTCACCTCCCAGACGCGGTGGCCGGGCAGAGGCGCTCCTCACTTCCCAGATGGGGCGGCCGGGCAGAGGCGCTCCTCACTTCCTCCCAGACGGGGTGGCGGCCAGGCAGAGGCGCTCCTCACCTCCTGGACGGGGCGGCCGGGCAGAGGTGCTCCTCATCTCCCAGACGGGGCAGCCAGGCAGAGGTGCTCCTCACTTCCTCCCAGATGGGGTGGCAGCCGGGCAGAGGCGCTCCTCACCTCCCAGACGGGGCGGCCGGGCAGAGGCGCTCCTCACTTCCCAGATGGGGTGGCCAGGCAGAGGTGCTCCTCACTTCCCAGACGGGGCGGCCGGGTAGAGGCGCTCCTCACTTCCCATATGGGGTGGCGGCCGGGCAGAGGCGCTCCTCACTTCCCAGATGGGGCGGCCGGGCAGAGGTGCTCCTCACTTCCTCCCAGACGGGGTGGCGGCCAGGCAGAGGCGCTCCTCACCTCCCAGACGGGGCGGCCGGGCAGAGGTGCTCCTCATCTCCCAGACGGGGCAGCCGGGCAGAGGTGCTCCTCACTTCCTCCCAGACGGGGTGGCAGCCGGGCAGAGGCGCTCCTCACCTCCTAGATGGGGCGGCCGGGCAGAGGCGCTCCTCACTTCCTCCCAGACGGGGTGGCAGCTGGGCAGAGGCACTCCTCACCTCCCAGACGGGGCGGCCGGGCAGAGGTGCTCCTCACTTCCCAGACGGGGCGGCTGGGCAGAGGCTCTCCTCACCTCCCAGATGGGGCGGCCGGGCAGAGGCGCTCCTCAATTCCCAGACGTTGGGCGATTGGGCAGAGGCGCTCCTCACTTCCCAGACGGGTCAGCTGGGCAGAGGCGCTCCTCACATTCCAGACGATGGGCAGCCGGGCAGAGACGTTCTTCACTTCCTATACAGGATGGCGGCCGGGCAGAGGCGCTCCTCACTTCCCAAATGGGGCGGCCAGGCAGAGGGGCTCCTCACATCCCAGACGATGGGCGGCCAGGCAGAGACGCTCCTCACTTCCTAGACGAGGTGGTGGTGGGGCAGAGGCTGTAATCTTAGCACTTTAAGAGGCCAAGGCAGGAGGCTGGTAGGTGGAGGTTGTAGCGAGCCGAGATCACGCCACTGCACTCCAGCCTGAGCACCATTGAGCATTGAGTGAGCGAGACTCAGTCTGCAATCCCAGCACCTCGGGAGGCCGAGGCAGGCAGATCACTCGAGGCCAGGAGCTGGAGACCAGCCCGGTCAACATGGCAAAACCCTGTCTCCACCAAAAATACAAAAACCATTCAGGCGTGGCGGCGCGCGCCTGCAATCCCAGGCACTCGGCAGGCCGAGGCAGGAGAGTCACAGGAGCCCGAGGCAGGGAGGTTGCAGCGAGCCGAGATCACAGCAGTACAGTCCAGCTTCAGCAACAGAGGGAGACCGAAAAAAGAAGGGAGGGAGACCGAAGAAAGGGGAGAGGGAGAGGGAGGAGAGGGAGAGGGAGAGGGAGGAGAGGGAGAGGGAGAGGGAGAGGGAGAGGGAGAGGGAGAGGGAGAGGGAGAGGGAGGAGAGGGAGAGGGAGAGGGAGGAGAGGGAGAGGGAGAGGGAGGAGAGGGAGAGGGAGAGGGAGGAGAGGGAGAGGGAGAGGGAGAGGGAGAGCTCAGTTAATATATTTTTAATTTCTTTTTATTTTTTATTTTTGTAGATAGAGATGGGGTCTTATGGGGTCTTGCTCTGTTGACCAGGCTGGTCTCGAACTCTTGGTCTCAAGTGATCCTCCTGTCTTGGCTTTCCAAAGTGCTGGAATTACAGGCATGAGCCACCATGCCCATATATATACATATGGGCATATATATATATGGGCATATATATATATATACACATATGGGCATATATATATGGGCATATATATATGGGCATATATATATATGGGCATATATATATGGGCATATATATATGGGCATATATATATGGGCATATATATATGGGCATATATATATGGGCATATATATATGGGCATATATGGGCATATATATATGGGCATATATATATGGGCATATATATATGGGCATATATATATGGGCATATATATATGGGCATATATATGGGCATATATATGGGCATATATATGGGCATATATATGGGTATATATATGGGCATATATATGGGCATATATATATGGGTATATATATATGGGCATATATATATGGGTATATATATATGGGCATATATATATGGGTATATATATATGGGCATATATATATGGGTATATATATATGGGCATATATATATGGGTATATATATATGGGCATATATATATGGGTATATATATATGGGCATATATATATGGGTATATATATATGGGCATATATATATGGGTATATATATATGGGCATATATATATGGGTATATATATGGGCATATATATATGGGTATATATATGGGCATATATATATGGGTATATATATATGGGCATATATATATGGGTATATATATATGGGCATATATATGGGTATATATATATGGGCATATATATATGGGTATATATATATGGGCATATATATATGGGTATATATATATGGGCATATATATATGGGTATATATATATGGGCATATATATATATGGGTATATATATATGGGCATATATATACGGGTATATATATATGGGCATATATATACGGGTATATATATATGGGCATATATATATATGGGTATATATATATATGGGCATATATATATGGGTATATATATGGGCATATATATATATGGGTATATATATGGGCATATATATATATGGGTATATATATGGGCATATATATATATGGGTATATATATATGGGCATATATATGGGTATATATATATGGGCATATATATATATATATAATTTTGTATCCACTGGAAGTTTTATTTCTTTAGGGTTGTATCCTAATCAGTCACTTAAAAACCAAGTAACACAGACCCTGAGTGGTGAGAGGTGGGGACTGCACCTCCCTCCTACTCATTGTGGACAGCAGTGGAGAAGAGAGAGGAGCAGGAGAGGTGGCTGACGCCAGGCAGCAGCAGCAGTGATGGGGCCACAATGTCACAGAGCAAGCTCCATCCTCCTCCAGACCCTGGCTGGAGCTCCTGTGGCTTGGGGTGGGCAGTGGGGAGAACCCACCCCAGGCCTTCCCCATCCCTTCCCCAGACAGTCTCCTTGTGGGCTCAACCAATGTCTTCTGGCAGGAGCCTGAGGCACACGGAGAGGACGAAGTGGAAGAGGAAGACGGGAGAGGCAGGGTGGTGGCAGGAATGAAGGCAGGGGCCACTCCACCCTACACCCACCCTGGAGAGGGGCGAGGAAACCACCATCACGCAGCGTGTCATGGGGACCAGGCGGGGTTTAAGGCTGAGGGCCCGGGGCGGGCAGGGCCTCGGGCCTCAGTCAAAGCTGTGCCAGTGGCTGTGCTGCGAGTCGTATTCCAGTGCGGCGCCCGAGCCCTTGACACCGTCCCTCAGGTGGGCACGCCATGGTGTCGGCCCCTGGCGCTGGCCTGCACTGCCACGCTCACACAGGCGTCGGCGCCACCTTCGCAGGCTGGCAGCATCTCCGCTTTGAGGACGCCCTCTTTGTGCGCCGAGTACTCGCACTTGACACTGTAACCTTCAGGGACAGGTACAACGCTGAGGAGCTTGACATGCAGAGGCTGGGGACAGGTGCCTCACGGACGTCCTTGCTCACTGGGCGGGGGGCAGAGTGAAGGTAATCTCATACCTGAGCAGGATCTTCAGGAAGCCAACCTTGACCAGAAAGCTGCTGTCGCTGTCCTGCGTGGCCATGACCACCGAGTCATGAAGCTTCTCATCAAAGCAGACGTGGCTCTGGGAGTATTACAGGCCAAGAAAATGGGGGTCGTGACCAACTCAGTATACCACTGGAGGCTATATGAGTAAACGGAAAACTGTTCTCATGAAAGCAGGATGTTGGAAAACTGATGGCTGCATCTGCCCACAGAGGGAGTGCTGAGAGCAGTCACGCCCCAAGGGCAGTGTTCCTTGTGATTACCTATGGGAACATCTGAAGCCTGTTGTACAAAGAAAGCAATTATGTGTACCTGTGATAAATCAAGCAACTGACCAACCGTTACCTCTCCCTCCCTGCTCTTTCTACCTAATAAATACGAAGGGCTGTGGAAGCTCAGGGCTGCCCTTGTTCACTAGAAGCAAGGAGCCCCCTGACCCCTTCTTTCAAAACAGATCTTTTTGTCTTTGTCTTCATTTCTGCATTCATCCCCCTTCATTCACACCTGTAGCAGCCGACAGCGACATGGGAGCCCTCTGTATCGTGGCCTGCCGCAAAGCAGATACTCCTCCGGACTCTGGGCTTGTTACCCCTGTTGGCTGCAGCCATGGATGCCCTCCCTGCCACACAGCTCCTGCCGGACACCACCACTCATGCTCAGCAGCCTCCCATGTTCCAGGGACACCAGCAGGAGCCTTGCAGTGTGCACCCGGTGCCGGGCAGGGCAGGCATGACCCAGGCTCGGCTGCAGGAGCTCAATGCCAAGCATGAGGAAGAACTGGCCTATATTTTTAATTTTTATTTTTTTTGAGATGGAGTCTCGCACTGTTGCCCAGGCTGGAGTGCAGCGGCGCGAGCTTGGCTCACTACAAGCTCCGCCTCCTGGGTTCACACCATTCTCCTGCCTCAGCCTCCCGAGTAGCTGGGACTACAGGCACCAGCCACCACGCCCAGCTAATTTTTTTGTATTTTTAGTAGAGATGGGGTTTCACCGTGTTAGCCAGGATGGTCTCGATCTACTGACCTTGTGATCCGCCCACCTCAGCCTCCCAAAGTGCTGGGATTACAGGTGTGAGCCACCGTGCCTGGCCATTTTTTGTATTTTTAGTAGAGATGGGGTTTCACTGTATTAGCCGGGATGGTCTAAATCTCCTGACCTCGTGATCTGCCCACCTCGGCCTCCTAAAGTGTTGGGATTACGGGCGTGAGCCACTGCGCCTAGCCCTAATTTTTTTTTTTTTTTTTAGATGGAGTCTCGCTCTTGTCGCTCAGGCTGGAGCACTGCGGTGTGATCTCAGCTCACTGCAACCTCTACCTCCCGGTCTCCAGTGATCCTCCCACTCAGCTTCCCAAGTAGCTGCGACTATAGGCACACGCCACCCTGTCCAGCTAATTTTTGTATTTTTTGTTAGAGAAGGGGTTTCGCCATGTTGCCCAGGCTGGTCTCAAACTTCTGAGCTCGAGAGATCTGCCCACTTCGGCCTCCCAAAGTGCTGGGATCACAGGTGCGAGCCACCGGGCCCAGCCTCGAATGGGTTTAATTTTTTTTTTTTTTTTGAGATGGAGTCTTGCTCTGTTGCCCAGCCAGGAGTGCAATGGCAAGATCTCAGCTCACTGCAACCTCTGCCTCCCGGGTTCAAGCGATTCTCCTGCCTCAGCCTCCTGAGTAGCTGGGATTACAGACATGCGCCACCACACCCGGCTAATTTTTGTATTTTTAGTAGAGATGGGGTTTCACCATGTTGGCCAGGATAGTCTTGAGCTCTTGACCTCGTGATCCGCCCACCTCCGCCTCCCAAAGTGCTGGGATTACAGGCATGAGCCACCGTGCCCGGCCTTTTTTTTTTTCTTATGTTAAATAAACAACAAAGAACTGTGAAATAAAATAGACAGCAATACAAGGAAAAACATGAGAAACAGTTTTATTGGAAATATTCTAACACATTTTCTGAACAAATAATCAAAAAATAAATAAGGACATAGAAAATATGAACATATAAATTTCTTACCCTGAAAACAAACAGTACACCTTCTTTTCAAGTTTCATGGACAGTGGACAAAATTAAATAATTATTAAGCTACAAAGAATATTTTGGTAAATTTTGAAAAGTAGAAATTCTAGAAACCATTTTCAGATCAAAATACAATACAACTAACAATAATGTAAAACACACCACTTAGAAATTTTGAAACGTAAGTAGCATCTCAAATTATCCTTAGGACAAGATGTAAATCAAGAATTAAAAAAATTAAAAAACAGACTATTTAGAAAAATAATTTAAAAAGTAGGATTAACAGCCAAAGCTATATGCAGAGGTAAAAACAGCATTAAATGCTTTTAGCGTCAAAAATAGAAAAAAAATGAAACAAATTAAGCATGCTTTCAAGTTGAGATTTTGGAAAGTAGTATAAAAACAGTTCCCCCAAAAATGGGAGAAAGGGAATATTTGAAATAGAAAACAGAAAAAACAACACTCAGAGGCCTGAGAGGTGGTGGGATGAGCTTTCTGCCTGTGGACAGAGACACGCTTGGGGGCATCCCCGCAGGCTTGGTCCCCTGGCATGTGTCATCAGGCCTCTCCCCTCTCACTCCTCGAGCTCCGCCTGGTGTCCTCTCCTGTTCCCCGGGCTGAAGCTCCTGTGTCTGTCATCAACGCATCTTGAACATCCTGTTCCTTGACTGTGGCACTCTACAGGTTTCTCTACAACTAATTCTTTTCACTTATGACTCACTTACTAGTAGACTTGACAGGACAGGAACCATGTCCTGATACTCATTGGATCCACAGGCCCTGGTAGGCACTGAGTTCTTAATAGACATTATGAGTGGAAGAATGAGCGGATGGGCTCAAGCACCGATTCCTGAGTTGCATCTGGCCCCATTGCCCAGCCACAGGCCGGAAGCCCATGTCCTGAGGCCTGGAATGAATTAGTCCAACAATAAGAGGACTAACTATGCAGGATCCACCTAATGGATTGTTATGCAACCTATAATGGCTGTGTTGACAACGTCAATAAAATATGAGGAAGTGGGGCTTTGATGGTTTTTCTTTTTCCTTTTTTTTTTTTTTTTTTTTTTGAGATGAAGTCTTGCTCTGTCGGCCAGGCTGGAGTGCACTGGCGCGATCTCAGCTCACTGCAAACTCCGCCTCCCGAGTTCAAGTGATTCTCCTGCCTCAGCCTCCGGAGTAGCTGGGATTACAGGCACCTGCCACCACGCCCAGCTAATTTTTGTAGTTTTAGTAGAAACAGGGTTTCACCATATTGGCCAGGCTGGTCTCGAATTCCTGACCTCATGATCCACCCGCCTTGGCCTCCCAAAGTTCTGGGATTATAGGCATGAGCCACTGCGCCCGGCCTTTTTTTCTTTTTTTTTTTTTTTTAATTTTTTTTGAGATGGAGTCTTGCTCTGTCCGCCAGGCTGGAGTGCAGTGGCATGATCTAGGCTCACTGCAACCTCCACCTCCCGAGTTTAAGCGATTCTCCTGCTTGGGCCTCCCAAGTAGCTGGGATTACAGGTACCCGCCACCATGCCTGGCTAATTTTGTATTTTTAGTAGAGATGGGGTTTCACCATGTTGGCCAGACTAGTCTGATTTTTTTTCTTATTTCCTCTTTTTACTGAATAATCAAAGATTTCTTGTGTGAAATGGAAAATAGTCTTCTCCTCAAGTCCCAGTTCAAACGCCATCTTCTCTGAGGACCGACCCTGATTTCTCCAACCAGAAACACTCTGGCCTTTCCTGGGCTCCCAGAGCACCTGCCCCTCCCTCTGGTCTCTTACAATTTCTGCCTTTGGTTATCTGTGTCCTGCCAAGGGGCTGTCAGCACCCCATAGGCAGGACTGCATATTTCTTGGACGCCTGCACCCCAGGATGTTCATTCCGACTTGAACCCACCCTCTATGGGCCGTGCGGGGTGGGAGGGGACAATATATAGGTTTGAATGAGCAGTGGCCTGAATGACAGAGACCACAGTGTACTCAAAGCATGCCAGGGCAGAAGATCATGGTCCCCAAACAGACTCCAGCAAGCCTTGGGGACCAGCCTGTGCACACTCACACCTGCTGTGTTACACCTGGCTGAGAAAAGGTCCCGGGAGCAGGTTGTATAGCTCTAGCTACAATAAGGCAGGGAGACGTGGGTTTGCTGTCACATCAGCAGGGGCTGGTAAAGGAGCAGGTTGTGTGGCTCTAGCCACAGTGAGGCAGGGAGACATGGGTTTGCTATCACATCACCGGGGGCTGGTGAGTGCAGTTGAGACAGGTGTTTTAATCATCGTTTTTGCACCCAGATGAACAAGGAGAGGGCATTCAGGCATGGCAACCCACCTGAGCCACCTCCAGGGGCAAGAGATGATCAGATTTACTTTAGAAAGGACGACAGCATCAGCCACTTCCATAGCCCCCCAGATCATCTGTACTTGGCTGTCAGAACAGTCCTGCTGAAACGCCAATCACACCTGTCATTCACTGCTCTGCCCAGGACTCTTCAGTGGGCTCCCCAGTGCCCAGCATGACACTCCAGGCGCCATGTGCCCTGGTCCCCACCTACCTCTCCACTGCAAATTCTGGCCATACACCCCTGCACCCCCAAACAGTGCACTCCCATCTCAGTCCACATTCTCCCCTTACAACATTTCATCCAAGACCATGGGTTCATGGCCTTAAGTTTACTTCTGGTCTGGACTTCTGTGCCAGCTCCAGAGTCTAGTTGTCTCGCTGACCCCTTCACTTGGGTGCCAGAGAACACTGGATATTCCAGACCCCTCAAACTCAACGCATCTAACACCTCCCCCACCACCCAACCCCTTACTCTGCTTGTCTTCCCTGTATTAGTCAACATCACCATTCCCCCGGCTGCTCCGGTGGCTCTCAACTCTGCCCTCTCTGACTGTGCATTCAATCCACCATTAAGTCCTGCTGATTCTACCTCCAATGTTTTTATTTTCTTTTAGAGACAGGGTCTCACTCTGTTACTGAGGCTGGAGTGCAGTGGCACAGTCATGGCTCACTGGAGCCTCAAACTCCTGGGCTCAAGTGATCCTCCCACCTCAACCTTCCGAATAGCTAGGACTATAGGTGCACAGCACCATGCCTGGCTAATTCTTACTTTTTTTTTTTGAGACAGAGTCTCGCTCTGTCACCCAGGCTGGAGTGCAGTGGCTCGATCTCGGCTCACTGCAAGCTCCGCCTCCCAGGTTCACTCCATTCTCCTGCCTCAGCCTCTCTGAGTAGCTGGGACTACAGGCGCCTGCCACCACGCCCGGCTAATTTTTTGTATTTTTAGTAGAGATGGGGTTTCACCGTGGTCTCGAACTCCTGACCTCATGATCCGCCTGCCTCGGCCTCCCAAAGTGCTGGGATTACAAGCGTGAGCCACCGCACCCAGCCGATTCTTACCTTTTTTTTTTTAAGAGACAGGGTGTTGCTATGTTGCCCAGGCAGGTCTCAAACTCCTGGCCTCAAGCGATCCTCCTGCCTTGGCCTCCCAAAGTGTTAGGATTACAGACGTGAGCCACAGCACCTGGCTTCCAATGTTTCTCTTACCTCCATCCATTCCCTCCCCATGTATGTCACAACCCTAATCTAAGCCACATCTCCCACCTGGACTATGCCCCTATAAGTGCATTCTCATACAGCAGTCAGGGTGATCTTATCTGTAAACTGAATCATGCCACTACACGGAAGCTGGGATGAAATCCAGGCTTCTAGTTTTAAGGAGCTTCCAGTGGCCAAATCTGGGACAATCTGAGCACCAAAATAATTAAGATTAATAACTAATTATAAAATTTATTGGAAAATAATAGAAATCCAAGAGTTCCTACGAATAGTGAATCTAAAATAAATGGAAAGAAGAATGCCAAGTGTTGACTAATAAATGTGGAGGGAGTCCTGGGGTTGAGTTACTATTCTGTAACCATCATGATTCTTAGTCAGGCAAGAATCATCAATAGGTGTTAAATCTCATCTATTTAACTTTTGATGTGGAATAGGATATAGTCATGGTTATAAAATACCTCCTCATAGATTACTTGTTACAAGGGAAAAATACTAACTCCAGATTGGAGAAATCAAATAACCTTGACTTGGTGATCAAAATTAAAATCACCAAGGAGGGGCTGGGCGTGGTGGCTCACGCCTGTAATCGCAGCACTTTGGGAGGCTGAGGCAGGTGGATCACCTGAGGGCAGGAGTTCAAGACCAGCCTGGCCAACATGGCGAAACCCAGTCTCTACTAAAAAATACAAAAATTAGCTGGGCGTGGTGGTGGGTACCTGTAATCCCAGCTACTCAGGAGGCTGAAGCAGGGAGAATTGCTTGAACCCAGGAGGCGGAGGTTGCAGTGAGCTGAGAACACACCACTGCACTCCAGCCTGGGCAACAGAGCAAGACTCTGTTTAAAAAAAAAAATCACCACGGAGGAACAGACAGACATGTGTGGCTTTAGCTGTTACACTGAGAAGGACACAGTATCACTTACACAGTCTTCCAGCCAGGAATGCATAACCCATATATTATAATGAAGAAACAAGCAGACAAACCCCAAATGAAGAATGTTCTATTAAGATAAAGGGGAGGATTGAATTCTTCAATAATATCAACACCATGCAGACAAAGAAAGGCTAACCATTCCCGATTAAGGGATACTAGAGAGAAACAACAACTAAATGCAATACATCATTCTTAGACTGGATCCTGTGCTAGAGGAGAAATGCCATCTAAAGGGTGTTACTGAGACAAGTGACAAGATGGGAGGTAAATTAGATACCACATTGGATCTGTGTGAAATTTAATGCAGTGGATAATTGTACTGTGGGAGGAAACACACACTATTTAGGGGTAGAGGAACATGAGGTCTGCAACTTATTCTCAACTAGATCGGAATCAAAGTCATCTGTATATACCTTAAATAGAGAGATGGCCAGTGACAGAGAAATGGGGTAAAATGTGAACACCAGGTGAATCTGGGACAAAGGCTATGCAGATGTCCATTGTACTATTCTTGAGACTTTTCTGTAACTTTGAAATTATTTCCAAATAAAAAGTTAAACCAGGAAGGGCATGGTGGCTTATGCCTGTAATCCCTTTGGGGATTTGTAAGCACTTTGGGAAGCCGAGGAGGGTGGATCACTTGAGGTCAAGAGTTCAAGACCAGCCTGGCCAATATGGTGAAACTCTCTCTCTACTAAAAATACAAAAATTAGCCAGGTGTAGTGGCAGGTGCCTGTAATCCCAGCTACTTGAGAGCCTGAGGTGGGAGAATTGCTTGAACCTCGGAGGTAGAGGTTGCAATGCGCCAAGATCACGCCACTGTGCTCCAGCCTGGAGACAGAGTGAGTCTGTGTCTCAAATTTAAGGAAAAAGAAAAAGTTAACCCAAAACCTCCAGGCTCCTTACTGTGGCCCACAAGGCTCTGCCATCACCCCTGCCCAGGCCACCTAGCCTTATGCTCAGCTCCCACTATAAGGATTGCCTTTCAGTTTCCCCACCATACCAAGCTCTTTCCCACCCTTGGGTCTTTTGTGCCTACTCTTGCTTGTCTATGGAATTCTCCTCCCCAACTCAGATCTCAGGGAGACAGTAATTGTCACTTTCTCACAATGACCTTCTTTGACCATCTTAATCTAATTTAGATCTACAATATGCTTTCATGGCACCAAGAACTTTTCCTTCATGACACTTATCACAGTTTATAAGAGTGTATTTTGGGGGATTGCATGACTTCTGTCTTCTCCAACAGCCTGGATGCTCCCTGAAGCCAGGAATCCTGTTTGTTCTACTCGTGAATGCATCTTTCCACCCCAGCGGCTGGACCTGGCATGCAGCTGGGCATTCCGTAGCCAGCTGACTGATTAAATGGTGAATTCCACTCTCCAAGTTCACCCCCAGACTGTTGGTAGCTCTCAGAGAACACACTCTGTGGTCTATCTCTAGCCCTGAGAACTCATTCAAGAGGCTTCGTCTTTGAAGGCTTTCTAAATTCCCCACCACTACGCCACAATTTGGAACTGAGACCATGGCAGGGAGGAGGTGGCACTTTGGAGGCAAGTCGTGTTAGGGGAGACATCACGAATGAGAGCCAGAGAGGGGATGTCAAGGAGGCAGCTGGCTGCTTAGGCTGGTGCTCAGAGGGGCAGTCTGGGTTAGATTGAGAGAGGACCAACAGCTGGAGCTGCGCACATAAAAGAGATCTTTCACAGACCTGTGCAGAAGAAAGAGTCTAAGGACAGGTCCCAAACGAGGCTGACTTAGGGCTAAGCAAGAAAAACAGCCCTGGAAGCAAAGAAGCAGTGTCCAGAGAAGTAGCAATGATATTCAGAGACAGAAAAAGTTGTTACCAAAGGCAAGAAAGGAGGAAATTTAGGCACTGAAACCATTTGGATTTTCTTCTTCCTTGTTCAAGATCAGCAGTCTGGCCCCTGGTGGTTGAGGCAGGCTGGTGGGGTTAAGAGCTTGGACTGTAAACTGGCCAGGCGCGGTGGCACACGTCTGTAGTCCCAGCTACTCAGGAGGCTGAGGCACGAGAATCACTTGAACCTGGGAGGTGGAGGATGCAGTGAGCCAAGATTGTGCCACTGCACTCCAGCCTGGGTGATAGAGCGAGACTCCGGCTCAAAAAAAAAAAAAAAAAAAAAGAGCTTGGACTGTGCCTGAATCCTGACTTCATAATATATTAATATCACTTGTGTGACCTTGGGCAATGGACTTAACTTTCCGAGACTTCAAGCCCTCATCTGTACATTGTTGAGGGGCTGCTGTCAGAATGACATGCGATCCTCTCTGGAAGGCCCTTTGAGCCATGTTTGGTCTATGGTCTAGGCAATGAACGACATCGTGGTGCATGCACAGTGCAAGAGGGTGCACTGGTTCCAGCTCACAGGAATGTGTCCTAAGTTCAGCCTTTCACCAATAGCAGTTTCAGACAAAAGTCAGAGCCCTCCAACCACCTTCTATTACATGTCCCCTTCCTCTGATGCGGCCCCTAATTAAAAACAAAAACAAAAACATATAGTGGGCAGGTTCCATTTAACATGATCCTTCCTCTAAAGCCTTTTTCTGAAAAAATCAGTTTTCTCCCTGTCCCCAAGGGTGCCCCAAAGTCATACCATGCCAGAGTTTGCCCTCATGACTGCAATTAACCCTTAGCTGAGAGCATTTTGCACTGTTTTCCAGCTACCCATGGTGACACTTGCCTCAACACAGCTACCTTCTGTGGACACAGGCAAGTATTCTCAGGCCTCTTACTTGGGGATACCATTAATGTCTGCCCATAGCTTCCGACCACCCCATCTCTGAAGGCAAGAGAAGTGTGTGGCTACCATTCCACAGCTTAGAAAGCACTTCCCCAACACAGCCTCCCTTTCATCCTCACGACTGCCCAGTGAGGTAGATACAGCAGGTAACAGCTACAGGGTTTGCATTTATCAAACACTTACAATGTACAATGTTCTGTGTTAAGCATTTTCATATGTGATCCTATTTAAACTCATGAAAACTCTATGAAGATGATGTTTGCCACAATCATCAATCAGTGCCACCACTTTACAGAAGAGAAAAATGGAGTGGTTCGTAACTTGCCTCAAATCAAAGAGGTAGTAAGTAATGGAGCCAGGATTCAAACCTCAGACTGACTCCAGAGCCACACTCTTAACCCTCCTACAATATTGCCTCAAAAATCAAGCATTGACTCCCCACACATTATTCTATCTATCCTTCCACTAAATTGAAGCTCAGAGAGGTAAAGTGACTTGCCCAAGACCTTGCCACCAGGAACTGGTAGAGCTAGGATCCATACTTGGATTCTCTGGCTCTGAGGCCCCTGAAACCAAAAAGGCAAGATTCAATGTTCTAGGTAAAATTCCAGCAGCAGACTTGACTTGCCGATGCTGCTCAGCCCAGAGTAGTGTTTCTTTTTTTTTCTTTTTCCTTTTTTTTTGGAGACAAATCTCCCTCTGTCACACAGGCTGAAGTGCAGTGGTGGGATCTCAGTTCGCTGCAACCTCTGCCTCCTGGGTTCAAGCAATTCTCCTGCCTCAGCCTCCTGAGTAGGCAGGACTTCAGGCACGCACCACCATGCCTGGCTAATTTTTGTATTTTTAGGAGAGATGGGTTTCACCATGTTGTTCAGGCTGGTCTCGAACTCCTGACCTCGTGATCCGCCCGTCTCGGCCTCCCAAAGTGCTGGGATTACAGGCATGAGCCACCGTGCCCGGCCTTTCTTTTTCTTTTTTGAGACAGAATCTCACTCTGTCACCCAGGCTGGAGTGCAGTGGCACAATCTCTGCTCACTGAAACTTCTGCCTCCCGGGTTTAAGCGATTCTCCTATCTCAGCCTCCCAAGTAGCTTGGACTACAGGTGTACAGCACCACGCCCGGCTAATTTTTTTTTTTTTTTTTTGTATTTTTAGTAGAGATGAGGTTTCACCATGTTGGCAAGACAGGTCTTGAACTCCTGACCTTAAATGATCCGACCACCTTGGCCTCCCAAAGTGCTGGGATTATAGGCATGAGCCCCACTGCGCCCAGCCCCAAAGTAGTGTTTCTATGCAGGAAATTCCTCCTGGAATTTATCAGGAAATCTGTATGTTCTTCTGAATCCCAAAATCGATCAGTCAAGAAATTGGGAAAATGGGGAAAAGCATTATAATTCTCCTGTGAGAATTAATGCTTAACAATCAACATAGAGGCATTCCTGGCTTAAAGAAATCCACTGATGCCAAATTGAAAGCAAGAGAAGGCAACGTTGACACACACAGTCTAAAGTTAAGGTACTGTAATCCCGGTACTCTGGGAGGCTGAGGCGGTTGGATCATTTGAGGTCAGGAGTTCGAGACCAGCCTGGCCAACATGGCAAAATCCTGTCTCTACAAAAAATACAAAACTTAGCCAGGCATGGTGGCACATGCCTCTAATCCCAGCTACTCAGGCGGCTGAGGCACAAGAACTGCTTGAGCCCTGGAGGTGGAGTCGAGATTGCACCACTGCACTTGAGCCTGGGAGCTGCAGCAAGACTGTCTCAAAAAATAAATAAATAAAGTTAAGGTACACATTTCCAGAATATGGGATAAGAGTACCTAGGAGATAAGTAATCAAAATACTTTTTGTAGCTGTTGACACACTAAAAGTATATTTGTGGCTCTACCTGTTGTTAAGAGCGAGTCACTCTCACAAATATTAATGTTTACGTGCACTGTATTTTATACAAATCCTACAAATGATGTTCTAATAAATAACAAGTTTTGGAAACAAATAAGTCCTTAAATTGGCAATTTCTCTCCCTTTCTCTTTTTTTAAGAGACAGGGTCTTGCTCTGTTGCCCAGGCTGGAGTGCAGTGGTGCAATCATAGCTCACTATAGCCTCAAACTCTGGGCTCAAGTGATCCTCCTGCCTTGGCCTCCCAAAGTGCTGGAATCACAGGCGTGTGCCACCACATTCAGCCTAAACTGGCAATTTCAACTTGTGATTCTGTGTAGTGTTGTTAATCTTGTCAAATATTTGAATATTTTGTTATTTAAATACTACCCAACAATGTTTGTTGGCATCTTCCAGTTATTGAATATTTGCTAAGGCCTACAGTTCTTTGTAACTACTACTAAGTGTGTATTTCTTATTTATTAAAAAATGCAGAAAGTGGCCGGGCATGGTGTAATCCCCGCACTTTGGGAGGCTGAGGTGGGTGGATCACCTAAGGTCAGGAGTTTGAGACCAGCCTGGCCAACATGATGAAACCCTCTCTGTACTAAAAATACAAAAAATTAGCCAGGCATGGTGGCACGTGCCTGTAATCCCAGCTGCTAGGGAGGCTGAGGCAGGAGAATCACTTGGACCTGGGAGGTGGAGGTTGCAGTAAGCCGAGATCACACCACTACACTCCAGCCTGAGTGACAAGAGCAAAACTCCGTCTCAAAAAAAAAAAAAAATACAGAAAGTTATGAAAAATACAGAATAACATGCTTTCAGGAATTCCCCCAAATTCCATTTTTTCATTCCCAACTCCTGAAGATTAGTTTCCCTTTTGGGAACTTGGAAATCTTAGCCCAGAGGAACTGGATGAACTTCCCAGACAACCCAGTGGGATGGCAAATGGAGAGAGGTCATCCTTGTTGGCCTCCAGGAAGGCTCTACACAGGAGCTGGTCCTGGAGTGGAGCTTCCTTCACCAACATCACCCTGGTGACGACTGAGAAAAGGTCATCCCAGAATTCCATGGGCTGAATCTAAAGCATTGGCTTGAAGCGTGAAATTTCTGTCATCTCAATCATTGGTACGAATGTTAACTTTCATCCCAGGGAGTATCTACTCACTTCAGTGTAAAAAGCGTTTTCTATAATTCACCAGAGAAAAATGAATGCTCTCCATAAATGGAGGCCCTGTTAACCCACGGCCTTAACCCCGCTGTGTCCCAGCACGAGAAGTGGTACTGCATTGCTGACTTTGGGCAGGTTCCTTAACTTCTCAGAGACTCAATTTCTCCATCTGCAAAATGCAGATAATGACAATATCCATGCCACAGGGATGCAGTGAGAACTAAATTACATCAGTCACAATGCCTGGTACACAGTAAACCCTCGATAAATGGGAGGCGTTACTATTTCCTAGTACAACAGACCCAACGGTGAAGTCAGGAAGTGAGAGCTTGGTGAACGGCCTTGGAACCACCCAAAAGGCTCACTCGCGCTGCTTCTCAGGCTAGGATTTTCCAGGTAGGTTAGGCCACCAGCTCAGGGCTGCGCCAGAAGTCTCCACGCCTCCACACGAGGCAGGCGCCTGGGCTGAAAGGCAGCTTGTCCACGTGGGTTCCCAGGTTGGCCTGCTAGGCTGACACCCTGGTGGAAGCACTTGCCGTATGTCCTCGGGCGCTGGAGGTCTCCCAGCGCTGGCGTACGTAAGCCCTGGCGTGTGGGGCGGCTTCCGCGCTGGGGTCTCTGCGCGTGCGCGGGCCTCAACACAAGCGTGGACGTCCGGGCGCCATGTGGGTGTCACGTGGTGCTGCAGAAGGTGCGAGGCCGGCGGGTCCCGTGCGCCTGTCGCTGCCACGGCCCTTGCCCACTGTGGACCCGGAGGCTCAGGGCCGGCAGGACTCGAGACTCGGTGCCTCTCCCGGGGTGGCAGGTGCCTCGCATGGCACACTCAGACCACTGGGAGGGTGGCCGCGTGGGTGCGTGAGGAGGTGGGTGAGGCAGCCTAGTGCACCCCTCCCCTGGGCCTCTAGCAAGGCGGCCTCAGGCGCTGGATGTGGTCCAAGTTCTGCCCTAAACCCTTCCCATGCATTCGGGCGCCAGTGGCGAGCCAGATGGGTGCTGTGGCCTTAGGTTCGGGCAGGTGTAGGGCCGCTCGCCCCCGATGTTACCGCGGTGGGTGAGCTGGGAAGCTCTTTCCGCCCTCGGGGCACAGGTAGTGGCTGGATCTTGGGGCAGCCAAGGGAGGCTTTAGGGGCCTTGGCTTGCTTGGGGAGCCCACTCACCTCCCCTTACCCTGGGGGATTGTTCTGGGTGCCCTCGGGGCCTTGCTGCCTCCCCCGGGAGCTCTGGTGTCCGGCACCGCCGTGGAACTGGGCCGGGCATTTGTCCGGAGGCCCCTCCTGGGCAGGAGCCTCCTGAGGGGCTCTGTCTTCAGCCCCTTCTCGTGGAGGGCTCTCCTCGTCATTCTCACTCCTGAATCCTGTAAGGAGAAAAGAAGAATCTGGGTAGCGTTTCCTCTTCTCACCTCACTGACTTTCCACCAACTTGCCCCATTTATGACTTCCAAATGGGGCAAGTTGGTGGAAAGTCTTTTGCAAGCGATTAAGTTGTGTATTTTTGAGAGCAGGCAGAGGGTGAGGCCGGGCCTTGTAGGAAACCTGTAGGACCTCAGTTTCTGAAATTAGACAGTGCTGGGTTTGAATCCCAATTCCAGCCATTACTTGTAGTGTAATCTTGGGCAAGCTACATAACTTCTTGTTAAGCTCTAAGACGGAGATAACTTAAAGGAAGCCTCAAATGATTCTGTCAGTGTGGTTGGTGCATCCACAGGCCATCAGGGATATGTTAAATTGGAAAGATCAGTATAAACCTTTACCTTTAAGAAAATTTTTGGCCGGGCTTGGTGGTTCACGCCTGTAATCCCAGCACTTTGGGAGGCCGAGGCGGGTGGATCACCTGAGGTCAGGAGTTGGAGACCAGCCTGACCAATAAGGTGAAACCCCGTCTCTACTAAAAATATAAAAATTAGCGGGGTGCGGTGGCGGGCGCCTGTAATCCCAGCTACTCGGGGGGCTGATACAGGAGAATCTCTTGACCCCGGTAGGCAGAGGTTGCAGTGAGCCGAGATCGCATCACTGCACTCCAGCCTGGGCGACAGAGCGAGACTCCGTCTGAAGAAAAAAAAGAAAAAATTTTTTAGCAGAGCACGATGGTTTAGCCTGTTATCCCAGCACTTTGGGAGGGAGGCCAAACAAAGCAGGATGATCTCTTGAAGCCAGGGGTTCAAGACCAGCCTGGGGCCAGGCATGGTGGCTCACACCCAGCACTTTGGGAGGCCGAGGTGGGCGGATCACTTGAGGTCAGGGGTTCGAGACCAGCCTGGCCAACATGGTGAAACCTTGTCTCTACTAAAAACACAAAAATTAGCTGGGCATGGTGGTGTGGCACCTGTAATCCCAGCTACTTGGGATGCTGCGGCACGAGAATCGCTTGAGCCTGGGAGGCAGAGGTTGTAGTGAACCAAGATTGCATCACTGCCCTCCAGCTTTGGTGACAGAGCAAGAGTCCGTCTCAAAAACAAAACAAAACAAAAAAAACAAAACCAAAAAGCCCAGCCTGGGCAACATAGCGAGATTCCATCTTTACAAAATATTAAAAAATTAGCCCAGCATGATGGCATGTGCCTGTAGTCCCAGCTACTGGGGTGGGGTGGCAAAGTGAGAGGATCACTTTAGCCTGAGAGGTCTGAGCTGCAGAGAACTTATGATCACGCTGCTGCACTCCAGCCTGGGCAACAGAGTTGAGACCCTGTCTTTTTTTTTTTTTTTTTTTTTTTTGAGACAAGGTCTCCCTTTGTTGCTCAGGCTGGAGTTCAGTAGTACAATCATGGCTCACTGAAGCCTCAAACTCTGCATCTCAAGCGATCCTCCCACCTCAGCCTCTCAAGTAGCTGGGACTTATAGGTGCATATCACCATGCCTGGCTAATTTTTGTATTTTTTGTAGAGATGGGGTTTTGCCATGTTGCTCAGGCTGGTCTCGAATTTCTGGGCTCAAGCAATTCACCCACTTCAGCCTCCCAAAGTGCTGGGATTACAGGTGTGAGCCACTCGCCTGGCCAAGATTCCATCTCTTTGTAATTGTTTTTTGTTTTTTGAGACAGAGTCTTGCTCTGTCACCCAGGCTGGAGTGCAATGGTGCTGTCTTGACTCACTGCAACCCCTGCCTACCGGGTTCAAGCGATTCTCCTGCCTCAGCTTCCTGAGTAGCTGGGACTACAGGTGCGTGCCACCACACCTGGCTAATTTTTATATTTTTTTGGTAGAGACAGGGTTTCACTATGTTGGCCAGGCTGGTCTCGAACTCCTAACCTCGTGATCCGCCTGCCTCAGCCTCCCAAAGTGCTGGGATTACAGGCACGAGCCACCTTGCCCAGCTGACTCCATCTCTTTAAAAATTTTTTTTCAACTCTCATCACTGAGTGAAACTTTGCCACCCTACTAACACTTATGTATATCCTTAATGCCCAGTTGTTGGTGCCTAATAGTGTTTACCATTAAAATAACCAGGAGTTCTTAGGGGGTAGCTGATTACATTTCTTGAGACAAGAAAAATCAGGATGGGTCTATAGCATCCTGTTCATTCCAGAAAGTAAGGATATTTTCAAGGATATCAGGGGTAGTGGTACAAAGACAAAGGTGATAATAATTTTTTTTTTGAGGCGGAGTTTTGCTCTTGTTGCCCAGGCTGTAGTGCAATAGAGCCTCTTGCCTCACTGCAATCTCTAGGTTCAAGTGATTCTCCTGCCTCAGCCTCCCGAGTAGCTGGGATTACAGGCGCCCACCACCACGTCCAGCTAATTTTTGTATCTTTAGTAGAGATGGGGTTTCACCATGTTGGCCAGGCTGGTCTCAAACTCCTGACCTCAGGTGATCCAGTCACCTCAGCCTCCCCAAGTGCTGGGATTACAGGCGTGAGCCACTGCGCCTGGCCGTGAGGACTTTAAATAAGAAGATGCAGATAAAGCACTTGGCATTGGGCCTGCAGCATAGGATATGATTCAAATGAGTTAGTTTATTGAAGAGGGCAGGGGGTGGTAGCAGGAACAGACATCAGAGAGGCAGAGTGCAGAGAGGAACTTTCCCAGGCATGCTGTCTGGCTGATCAGGTGGCCAGTCAGTTGACTGGCACATGCTAACTGAGTCCCAACAAGGTGCCAGCCACTGGAGACATGATGGTAAACAATGCAGGGCGCTACAATTTTTCCTCCTCTATGGACTTCTCTCCAAGTCCCACTGGCTATCTTAGCTACAAACAATTCCCTACCACACTTTTCCCTTCAGGCTATTTTCATGAATAGAACCAGGACATTCCAGGCTTGGCTTCTTTCCTGTCCCAGGTTGGGTCACTGGCTTCACCACAGAACAGTCTGAGGTCTCAATTCAGGGCACAGGCACTCGGCTAATCTCCACCAAAGTGGTTAGGAGCATGGGCTTTGAAATGGATGACAGAGGTTTGAATCCTGACTCAGCTTCTTCTTATCTGTGACCTTGGGCAAATAATATAACATTACAAAGCCTCAGTTTTCTTATTTGTAAGTAGGCATAATAATCCCTACCCAAAAGGAATGTGATGATTAAATGAGATTATGTGAGTGTATGTGTATATAGTATACACATATAGATCAGAGATAGATGGTAGGTAGCTAGGTAGGTAGGTAGATAGATAGATAGAGGCACTGAGTAACATTAGTGGCTGCCATTATTGCCTTAATATTCCAGTTACTTCAGGGTTTGCTCCTTGGAGGATTTTGGATATTTGCTTATGAATATAAACAAATAGATTAGGCCAGGCACAGTGGCCCATGCCTGTAATCCCAGCACTTTGGGAGGCCAAGGTGGGTGGGTCACTTGAGGTCAGAAGTTTGAGACCACCCTGGCCAACATGGCGAAACCCTGTCTCTACTAAAAAAATACAAAAAATTAGCAGGGATTGGTGGCAGTCACCTGTAGTCCTAGCTACTCAGGAGGCTGAGGCAAGAATTGCTTGAACCCAGGAGGAGGCGGAGGTTGCAGTGAGCCAAGATCACGCCACTGCACTCCAGCCTGGGTGACAGAGCGAGACTCCGTCTCAAACAAACAAACAAACAAAACCCCAAACAGATTAGATCAGACCAGTGGCAAAATATTTTTTTCTGGGTATTAATAATGCATTATAGCATTTTCAGGAAGTTATAACCATTTTATTTCAAATTTTCCCCAAATTGTTAACAGATAAATCAATGAAGAATGTCAGAAAGATTCTGGGAAAAAATGTCTCTATGAC
Source organism: Pongo abelii (assembly GCF_028885655.2). NCBI lineage: Eukaryota > Metazoa > Chordata > Mammalia > Primates > Hominidae > Pongo > Pongo abelii. The sequence continues at coordinate 33,041,597 of NC_072003.2, forward strand.
AATAGCCAGGGTGGGCAAGTGGTTGCAAAGCACAGGGTGTATTTGAGCCCACAGGATCTACTGAGATCAAGGCCACTCACAACTCCTGGAGGTGGGTGCCATTCACTACCAGGTAAACAAGAGGTTTGTATAGTTAGTGCAACAGATTTCCAACAGATAACAGTACATTGTTTTAAGGAAAGGGCACCTTTTTTCTAGTTCATACAAAGTTGCTAAGAATTTATGAATGAGACGAAGAGCTGACTGTGGCCTCTCTAGAGGACAGAATGTGTACCACACTTGTCTATTCGGCTAGATTAGGATCTAACAAACCTGTGGCAGAGAGGAACTGTCTTCTCTCAGGGTCTGGGGCAAAGAGTGGGATTCCCTGGTGTGACAGACAGGATTCTAAAGATGCTCCCCTCAAGGTTCCTGTCCCCTGGTTATTCAGTCAAGCACTAATTTAGGTGCTGCTGTGAAAGGATTTGGCAGATGTAATTAAAATTCCAAGTCAGTTGATATTAGGATACTGAGATTGTCACCCATTCAGGTTGCCATTTAAAAGCAAGCTTTTCTCTAGCTGGTAGCAGAACAGGAAATTATGAGGGGCATTTGAGCCATTGCTGACTTGAAGAAGGAGGCAGCCATGTGCTGAGGAATGCGGAGGCCTCCAGAGAGCTGCCACTACCCGACATCCAGCAAGGAGCTGAATTTGGCTAACAACCTAAATGAGCCCGAAAGTGGATTCTTCTTCAAAGCATCTGCATAAGAGCCCAGCTCAGCCAACACCTAGACTTTGCCCTTGCGAGACTGAGCTAAGAACCCAGTCATGCCCATACAGTGGGACTTAGGGAACTATGAGATAATGATTGGTTGTGGCTTTAAGCTGCTAAATGCATAGTAATTTGTTATGCAGCAATAGGAAACAAATATTATTTGTTTCATGAAAGAGCTCAGCTGGAGATAACTTGGGAATCCCTCCAGGAGAGGATTCTGTCAGCTGTCTTGCATTATGCTGGTGGGGAGAACACATTTTCCCCACTCCTGATGTTTACTTTTATGCAGGTAGAGATCTACAGGTGTAACATTACTGACCTTCCCCCACCTCCTGACTTACTTAGGAAGGAATGGAGTTATTAGGAAGGAGAAATGGTATGTCTATATATCTGTTCCTTCCTCTGTTTTTCCCCTTGAGAGTGAACCTGTTGCCTAAGAACTTAGGTTCTGTTCTACACCATCAAATTCCAAGTTGTTTTTTTGTTTTTTTTTTTTGAGACAGAGTCTTGCTCTGTCGCTCAGGCTGGAGTGCAGTGACATCATCTCGGCTCATTGCAACCTCTGCCTCCCAGGTACAAGTGATTCTCCTGCCTCAGCCTCTCGAGTAGCTGGGATTACAGGCACATGCCACCATGCATGGCTAATTTTTTTATTTTTAGTAGAGACAGGATTTCACCATGTTGGCCCAGCTGGTCTCAAACTCCTGACCTCAAGTGATCCACCTGCCACAGCCCCCCAAAGTGCTGGGATTACAGGCATGAGCCACTGCACCCAGCTATCAAATTCCAAGTTTTACAAGGGGAAGCCTCTCAAGGTCTAGTACTACCTGTGACTATGGATGGGTAAACATGGTCCAGAACTGAGGAAGAAGAAAGATGTATTAGTCTGTTCTCATGCTGCTAAAGACATACCCGAGACTGGATAATTTAGAAAGGAAAGAGGTTTAATGGACTCACAGTTCAGTGTGGCTGGAGAGGTCTCAAGAAACCTACAGTCGTGGCAGAAGGGGAAGCAAACATGTCCTTCTTCACATGGCGGGAATAATAAGAAGTGCTGAGCAAAGTTGGAAAAGCCCCTTATAAAACTACCAGATCTCATGACAACTCACTCACTGTCACAAGAACAGCATGGAGGTAACTGCCCCCTATGATTCAATTACCTCTCACTGGGTTCCTCCCATGACACGTGGAGATTACAATGGGGACTACAATTCAAGATGAGATTTGGGTGGGGGACACAGCCAAACCATATCAGAGACCTTAATTAATGGTCTCCCTCATCTCTCCCACCCCTGCCAGAAACCACATATAAACATGCAGCCCTGGAAGAACTGACCTAATCTGCTCACCTTTGAGCACTTAGAAGGGAGCTGCACAGGTAGACTGACTTGAGGAAAGATGCCTGCCTGCACTTGAAAAGCCCTGTAGGTAAGGCTTCCTATTCATGCCTTAATAGTCAGATAGTGGTCTGCAAATTTGTTCAATACTGGGTGTTGTGGACTGAATGTATATCCTGCCCCCTCACCCCAATTCATGTGAAGAAGTCCTGATACCTCAGAATGTGACTGTATTTGGAGAGGGTTTTAAAAAGGTAATTTGTTGGGAGCCGAAAAGGCCATAGGGATCATGACCAACTCAGCATTCCACTGGAGGCTATATGATCAAACAGCAAATTGTTTATTATGAATGCAGGAAGTAAGCAAACTCACACTGCACCTGCCACCAAAAGGTTTGCTGAGGGCCATCACTCCCGGGCACCGGGCTCCTTGAAGTTATTTACTGGGAAATCTAGCGCCTATTGTTCGAAGGATACAGTCTGGCAAGCCTGCTGTGAACCAAACAGCTGACTGACAATTACCCAACAACCAGCCCCCCTTTCTCATTATCTCTTTTACCAATAAATACGGAGGGCTGTGTAAGCTCAGGGACCTTGGCCAGGCGTGGTGGCTCACACCTGTAATCCCAGCACTTTGAGAGGCTGAGGCGGGCAGATCACGAGGTCAGGAGATCAAGACCATCCTGGCTAACACGGTGAAACCCCATCTCTACTAAAAATACAAAAAATTAGCTGGGCGCGGTGGCGGGCGCCTGTAGTCCCAGCTACTTGGGAGGCTGAGGCAGGAGAATGGCATGAACCTGGGAGGCGGAGCTTGCAGTGAGCCGAGATCACGCCACTGCACTCCAGCCTGGGCGACAGCGAGACTCCATCTCAAAAAAAAACCTCAGGGCCCTTGTCCACTAGAGACAAGGTGCCCCCTGACCCCTTCTTCCAAATATACTCTTTTGTCTTTGTCTTTTATTCCCGCGTTCGCCCCCCTTTGTTCAGTCTCCCAAGGTCCGTGCAGGTTACAGTAATTGAATTAGAGTGAAGTTGTTAGGGTGGGCTCTAATTCAATACGACTGGTGCACTTAAGAGGAAATTTAGACACAGACATATACAAAGTGAAGACCATGTAGAGACACAAGGAGAACAAGGCCATCTACAAGACAATAAGAGGCCTTAGAGGAAACCAACTCTGCCGACACCTTGGTCTTGGATTTCCAGTCTCCAGAACTATGAGAAAATAAATTTCTGTTGTTTAAGCCACCCAATCTGTGGTACCTTGTTATGGTATACCTAGCTAAAGAACACCAGCCACTCAAGAGGAAACTTGCCTTACACCACTTGTCTCTGTTTGATAGAACCTAATATACTGTTCTGACTGCTAATTGTAAATAAAATAAGGAATAATTAAAGAAAAGTTACAGCCCATCTAAGGGACTCAGAAACCAGAGGAGAGAAGATCAAGCCAGTCTCTGGATGAAATGTTATTTATTTATTTTTTAAAACCGTCTTGCTCTGTCACCCAGGCTGGAGTGCAGTGGTGCGATCTCAGCTCACTGCAACCTCCGCCTCCCGGGTTCAGGAGATTCTGCCTCAACCTCCCGAGTAGCTGGGATTACAGGTGCGTGCCACCACACTTGGCTAATTTTTTGTATTTTTAGGAGAGACAGGGTTTCACCGTGTTAGCCAGGATGGTCTCAATCTCCTGACCTTGTGATCCGCCCGTCTCAGCGTCCCAAAGTGCTGGGATTACAGGCGTGAACCACTGTGCTTGGCCAAAATGGTTTTAACTGAAGTAAAATTGTTTGAGGTCTGTTTTTTAAAAAAAGTTACAAGAGCTCAAACTTCCTTGTCACCAATCCTGTTCCTTCCAAATCCCTGGCCATCCAGCCAAATCATGAGCAACTGCTCATGCATTAGTATAGGTCTCTACTTCTGGCAATTTCTCATTCCAGACATAGCAAACAATCAAACATACTAGTCAAAATTCCGGCCACTGCGAGGCCATGACAGCAGATTTTGCAGACTCTTCTGTAAAATGAGAGATACTCCAGGAGGTAACAGACACTAATGGAGGAAGAGGAAGACAATGTAGCAAGAGTTGGTGCTGTTGGGCTGGGTGCTGTGACTCATGCCAGTAATCCCAGCACTTTGGGAGGCTGAGGCAGGAGGATCACTTGAGACCAGGAGTTTGAGACCAGCCTGAGCAACATAGTGAGACCTTGTCTCTACTAAAAATGAAAAAGTTAGCTAGGCGTGGTGGCACATGCCTGTAGTCCCAGCTACTTGGGAGGCTGAGGTAGGAGGGTCACTTGGGCCTGGGAAGTTGAGGCTGCAGTGAGCTGTGATCATGCCACTGCACTCCAGTTTCAGTGACAGAGTGAGACCCTGACTCAAAAAAAAAAAAAAAAAGTTGGTGTGAAGGAGTCGATTCTTCTGTTGGTGTTTGCCATGTTTGCCATGGACACTGAGCGTTACCGGATCTGCTGGATCTCAAGCACCACACAGTAGAGCAGCATGTGATGTAATGCAGCCTGGACTTGCTGCAGAGCCTTCTCTCGCTCCGGTCCCTGCTCAAAACTAGCAGCATAGACCGGGCACCGTGGGTCATGCCTGTAATCCCAGGATTTTGGGAGGCTGAGGTGGGCGGATCACTTGAGGTCAGGAGTTGGAGACCAGCCCGGCCAATATGGTGAAACCCCATCTCTACTAAAAATACAAAGAATAGCCAGGCATTGTGGCACATGCCTGTAATCCCAGCTACTTGGGATGCTACTTGGCAGGAGAATCTCTTAAACCCAGGAGGCAGAGGTTGCAGTGAGCTGAGATCGCGCCATTGCACTCCAGCTTTGGCGACAAAGCGAGACTCTGTCTCGAAAAAAAAAAAAAAAAAAAAAGCTGGGTGTGGTGGCTCATGCCTATAATCCCAGCACTTTGGGAGGCCGAGGCAGGCGGATCACAAGGTCAAGAGATCAAGACCATCCTGGCCAACATAGTGAAACTCCGTCTCTACTAAAAATACCAAAATTAGCTGGGCATGGTGGTGTGCACCTGTAGTCCCAGCTACTCAGGAGGCTGAGGCAGGAGAATTGCTTGAACCCAGGGGGCAGGGGTTGCAGTGAGCCCAGACGGCACCACTGCACTCCAGCCTGGTGACAGAGTGAGACTCCGTCTCAAAAAAAAAAAAAAGGAAAAAAACAAACAAACTAGCAGCCTTACAAATACTAATTTGCTCCAAGAAAGATACTGTATCTGGGAACAGCAGCTACAATTGGAGTCACCATCTGATAAAGTTTATGAGAGTCCACAGTCATTCTCCAAGACCCATCTGACTTCTGCACAGGCCACACTGGTGGGTTAAATGAGTATGTGATAGGTGTCATCACCCTTGCTTCTTTTAATTTTTTGATGGCAGCATTAATCCCTGTGCTTCCCTCAGGAATGTGGTATTTCTACTGGCTTCTTTTCTTTGTAGGGAGGGGAAGTTCCAGGGGCTTTCACTTAGGCCTTCCTGTCATACTGACCTTCAGTCTATGAGTCAGACAGCCTATGTGGGGATTCTGGCACTATGTCAGTTTTCAATCAGTTGTCTCAGCTCTAAATGTCACCCTCCAGTACCTGCTCTAAGATAACGGACTGGACTTCTAATACATTTTTCCTTGCAAGGAACGTGATGTTATGCTTTGTCAGTAGAGGGCGCTGGTGGGACATTGCAAGAAGAAGGGGAAGCTCTTCCTGGTTCTGGTCCTGTTGAGGTTTCATTTTTCTTGCTCTTGCTGCAATTTTTCAGGGGCAGATCCCAGTGGTTCTCTGCCCTAGATGCATGTCCAGAGTGAAAAGTCCTTGGGAGGCTCAAAGACCCCAGTTTGCAACACTTTACCACGTTCCGTCCCCCAATATGGACACCACAAATCCCACACCACATGCTGCCTTTGCTGTGAGTGGCTCTTGGCACTTGGGCAGTTTTTGCACACCCACCACTGGTCCTGACCCTCATGTGGCTTTCTCTAGCACTGAACTCTGTCAGAGCACGCTTCTCCAGTACTTGACTTCTGTAGCAGTCTAGCTTTCTCCAGCACTATGCTCTCACCAAGCGCACTTTTTCTAACAGGTAGAAAGCATGGCTTTCTCTGGCACTTGGTTCCTGTATGGGTACAGCTTCCTCAGGCACTGGGCTCTCACTGAGTCTGCATGCTCTCGTGCTTGACTCCTCTAACGGCCTGACTCTCTACAGTGCTTGATCCTTGCACTGGCAAAGCTCTTTCCAGCAATGGGCTCCTGCAGAGTGAGTTTCCTACAGTTCCTGGTTCCAGCAGTGCTTGGTGGAATAGCAGCTTCACCTGATACCCCAGAGGGCAGATTTCTAGGTCTCATTTGGTGAGGCATGTCAGTGGCTTCTCTGCCATGCCTTTCAAATCACGTCTGGATCTCAGCCCTGGTGGGAGGAGATTCTTCCTTGGATACTGTATCTCAGCCCTGGGGATAGTAGCTGATCTTTATATCTGCCACCTCTGTATTTCTGCATTTTTTTTTTTTAATTGAGACAGCACTCTGTTGCCCAGGCTGGAGTACAGTGGTGCAATCACAGCTCACTGCAGCCTCAAACTCCTGGGCTCAAGAGATCCTTCAGCCGGGTGCGGTGGCTCATGCCTGTAATCCCAGCACTTTGGGAGGCCGAGGCAGGCGGATCACAAGATCAGGAGATCGAGACCAGCCTGGCCAACGTGGCGAAACCCTGTCTCTACTAACAATACAAAAATTAGCTGTGCATGGTGGCAGGTACCTGTAGTCCCAGCTACTCCGGAGGCTGAGGCAGGAGAATTGCTTGAACCCGGGAGGCGGAGGTTACAGTGAGCTGAGATCGTGCCACTGCACTGTTGTCTGGGCAACAGAGCAAGGCTCCATCTCAAAAAAAAAAAAAAAAGAAAAAAAAGATCCTTCAGCCTCAGCCTCCTCAGTAGCTGGGACCACAGGTTTGCACCACCATGCCTGGCTAATTTTAAAATTTATTATTTATTTATTTATTTATTTATTTTTTGGAGATGGAGTCTCGCTCTGTGGCCTAGGCTGGAGTGCAGTGGCGCGATCTCGGCTCACTGCAAGCTCTGCCTCCCGGGTTCACGCCATTCTTCTGCCTCAGCCACCCGAGTAGCTGGGACTACAGGCGCCCACCACCACGCCTGACTAATTTTTTTTTTGTATTTTTAGTACAGACGGGGTTTCACTGTGTTAGCCAGGATGGTCTCGATCTCCTGACCTCGTGATCCGCCCGCCTCGGCCTCCCAAAGTTCTGGGATTACAGGTGTGAGCCACTGCACCTGGCTTAAAATTTATCTTTATTTTTTGTAGAGATGAGGTCTCACTATATTGCCCAGGCTCTCTGTATTCTTTAGAATTGTCTTTAGCTCTCATTAACCAATTCCCTATCATTCCAATCCCCTATCAATAATTCCTTATGTTAAACTCTCATTGTGGCTTCTGCCTTTTGATTGAACCTTAACTGATATAATAAGTGGCACTGGGAGTGATCCCAGGAGACAGACCTGCAGAGATGGATTTGGGGATTTATTTAATCACACCCTGGGCTTGAGCTCCCTGCTGAGCTCCTTGCGTTGGGAAGTGGGATGCCAGCAACCCATGGCCTGCAGTAGCATTCCAGCTAGTGATGCTGTCACGTGATGGTGGTGAAGTGCTGACTGAAGCACATGCCTTGGGAACCCAAATGGCTGCTATTCTTGACTACAGTGACAGCAGTAATGACCAAGGAGCAAGGACTGTGGTGTGCGATGGATTCTTTTTAGTACAGTTGAGTTATTACAAAGAGAAAATGGCAAGCTCAGGTCTATTCACTCTCAGCTCAAGTCACAGTCTGAGAATCAGAATGCTTCCATGACAAGCCTAGAACAGTCTCTGACTTGTGTAGACCCAGGGCTGATATTGCTGAAAGTCAAACACATAATTTAATTGTGTGGTTTGCTGAAAAGTAATGAGTTGAATTTGCAGTCTCATCAAATTTGTCATGCAAAAACTAGGGCACTAATTGGGAAAGAATAGGATCCAGAAACTTGGAATGGTGAATCTGGTTGGACCCAGATAAAGCCAACAATATTGAACTCCTGTGTCATTCAGAGTCTCCCTTGTGAGTGGAAGTAGCCTGATGTCCACAGTCTGAAGAGACTCACTTTCCTCTGTCTGAAAAGCCTGTGATAACCTCACCTGGGCAAATGCCTTGAAAGTGGATGCTCATACCCTCAAAATCCACCACAACCAATCTGTTGCCAGTAGGTCTTTAATAGGGTCAAATCTCATAATGGGCTGGGCACAGTGGCTCACACCTGTAATCTCAGCACTGTGGGAGACCAAAGCGGGCGGATCACCTAAGGTCAGGAGTTCAAGACCAGCCTGTCCAACATGGTGAAACCCTGTTGCTACTAAAAACACAAAAATTAGCCGGGCATGATGGTGCACACTTGTAATCCCAGCTACTCAGGAGGCTGAGGCAGGAAAATCACTTGAACCCGGGAGGCAGAGGTTGCCAAGAGCCGAGATTGTTCCACTGCACTCCAGCCTGGGCAACAGAATGAGACTCTCTCGCAAAAAAAAAAAAAAAAACTCACTATGTTTCAGGGGGACAGATACACACTGAGACCCAGGAGGAAATGACCCAGCTTACACACTAAAATAATTGCAGGATATTGTTGATACGTTAGCAGAAAACTAGGGTGTATGGGAAGATGGGTGCTAAGGATGTTAGACCAGTGAGGGGAGAATGTGATACTAGATAAGGCCAAATTCATTGATACGGGTGCATGTGCTAGAGACTCCAGATGTAATGTGTTAGCTTGTGTACCTGAATTTGGCTGTAAGAGACTACTTGGCTGGTTGACTGGAATTTGGACTTCATGGTGGCCTACCACTATTAAGTGGTTAGTGAAATGAGATGCTAGATCTTTCCTGGCAATCACAAGGAAGAGAGAATCCAAAGGCTTAGCGTGATAGACTGCATTTATCATGTGCACTCTATCAACTCTATTTTATGAGAGGACCCAGAAGTCACTCCTTTTGCTAGGGCATTGAAGGGAGCAGCTGTATCTTTGAGAAGTTATCTGGTTGCTGTCCTTTGTAGGCCAAGTAAGGCTGTAGGAAATGCACCATTGAGGTGGGCCCTCTGATCTCGGGATATGAAGGGACCCTGACAAGTTAGATACATCAACTGTAAAGGGCAGCAGAGACCACCAGGCAATCTAATTTCTTGGCTTGCAGAGGTCTTGGCAGTAGCTAATGGATTATAGTGTCCCTAGGAACAAAGTAGACGGGCAGTGTACTCCAATATTGCTTGGTCTGTTTCCTTGTTGATCATCTGTTCTATCCATTATTGAAAGTAGGGTATTGAGGCCAGGTGCGGTGACTCACACCTGTAATCCCAGCACTTTGGGAGGCCGAGGCCAGCAGATCACCTGAGGTCAGGAATTCAAGACCAGCCCGGCCAACATGGTGAAACTCCATCTCTACTAAAAATACAAAAAAATTCTAGCTGAGTGTGGTGGCACATGCCTGCAATCCCAGCTACTCAGGAGGCTGAGGCAGGAGAATCACTTGAACCCAAGGCAGAGGTTGCAGTGAGCCAAGATTGTGCCATTGCATTCCAGCCTGGGCAACAAAGTGAGACTCCGTCACAAAAAAAAAAAAAAAAAAAAAAAGGCTGGGCACAGTGGCTCACGCCTGTAATCCCAGCACTTTGGGAGGCCGAGGCGGGTGGATCATGAGGTCAGGAGATCGAGACCATCCTGGCTAACATGGTAAAACCCCATCTCTACTAAAAATACAAAAAATTAACAGGGCGTGGTGGTGGGCGCCTGTAGTCTCAGCTACTCAGGAGGCTGAGACAGAAGAATGGTGTGAACCCGGGAGGCGGAGCTTTCAGTAAGCCGAGATTGAGCCACTGCACTCCAGCCTGGGGGACAGAGCGAGACTCCGTCTCAAAAAAAAAAAAAAAAAAGAAAAAGAAAAAGAAAAAGTAGAGTATTGAAATCTCTGGCTAATATTGAATTGCTTATTTCTCCCTTCAGTTCTATCAGTTTTTGCTTCATGTATTTTGGGGCTCTGTTGTTAGATGCATGTATGTTTTCAATTATTATGGCTTCCTGATGGATTGACCCCTTTATCATTATAAAATGTCTTTTGTATCTAGTAACAATTTTTGTCTTAAATTCTGGCTTGTCTGATATATATATATTAGCATAGCCATTCCACATCCCCTTTTTTTGTTTTTTGTTTTTTTGAGACTGAGTTTAGTTCTATTGCCCAGGCTGGAGTGCAGTAGCACGATCTCAGCTCACTGCAACCCCCGCATCCTGGGTTCAAGCAATTCTTGTGCCTCAGCCTCTCAAGTAGCTGGGATTACAGGCTCCCGCCACCCGCCCGGCTAATTTTTATGTTTTTAGTAGAGACGAGGTTTCACCATGTTGGCCAGGCTGGTCTTGAACTCCTGACCTTGGGCGATCTGCCTGCCTCGGCCTCCCAAAGTGTTGGGATTATAGGCATGAACCCCTGTGACTGGCCTCCTTTTTTCTCCTTTTTTTTGGAGACAGGGTCTTTCTGTCACTTAGGCTGGAATGAATGGTACGATCACGCTCACTGCAGCCTCGACCATGCCTAGCTAACTTTTGTATTTTTTATTGTAGAGATGGGTTTTGCCATGTTGCCCAGGCTGGTCTCAAACTTCTGGGCTGAAGAAATATGCCTTCCAGGCTGGGCGTGGTGGCTCACACCTTTGGGAGGCCGAGGCAGGCAGATCACAAGGTCAGGAGATCAAGACCATCCTGGCTAATACGGTGAAACCCCATCTCTACTAAAAATACAAAAAAATTAGCCGGGCATGGTGGCAGGCGCCTGTAGTCCCAGCTACTCAGGAGGCTGAGGCAGCAGAATGGCATGAACCCAGGAGGCAGAGCTTGCAGTGAGCCAAGATCATGCCACTGCACTCCAGCTTGGGTGACTGAGCGAGACTCCATCTCAAAAAAAAAAAAAAAGAAAAAAGAAAAAAAGAAATATGCCTTCCAAATTACTGGGATTACAGGCATGAGCCACCACACCCAGCAAACACATCTCTTATAGTTACTTTTGCATGGCATATCTTGTTACATCCTTTTACTTACAAACTATTTATCTTTGAGTATAAAGGCACTATATACAGTCATGTGTTGCTTAACAATGGGGATACATTCTGAGAAATGTGTCATGGGCGATTTTGTCATTGTGCAGACATCATGGAATGTAGTTACACAAACCTAGATGGTATAATCTGCTACTACAAATCTAGACTATATCATATAGACTATTGCTCCTAGGCTACAGATCTGTACAGCATGTTACTGTCCTGAATACTGTAGGTGATATATATATAATACTGTAACACGATGGTAAGTATTTGTGTATTTAAACACACAGAAAAGGTACAGTAAAAATACAGCATAAAAGATAAAATGATATGCCACACTGGTATACCATGGTATGCCATGGTAAGTACCTAGGGCACCTACCAGAATGGAGCCTACAGGACTGGAAGTTGCCCTAGATGAGTTAGTGAGTCAGTAGTGAGTGAATGTGAAGGGCTAGGACATTATGGTACACCACTGTAGGCTTTATGAACACTGTATATATAGGCTACACTAAATTTACAAAAAAGATTTTTTCTGCTGTAATAAATTAATTTTAGCTAACTGCAACTTTTGGTGCAAATGTAATTGCAGTTTCGCACCATGAATTTTAAATCATTATAACTAGGCTCAAACACATCTTTATTAATCAAAATAGGAACCAGTACAATCAACACATTTTTTTCCAATGAGAAATAAGTTTGTTTATTCCTGTAGCATAAAAATCTGTGCTTCGGGATTCAGCGAACTCTTGGAAAGCATTTTCTGCATCCTGCCGGTTGTGGATGCGTTTTCCCTGCAAAACTGTTGGGATGCTTGAAGAAGTGGTAGTCAGTTGGCAAGAGGTCAGGTGAATATGGTGGATGAGGCAAAATTTCATAGCCCAATTCGTTCAACTTTTTTTTTTTTTTTTTTTTTTTGAGATGGAGTCTCACTCTGTCTCCTAGGCTGGAGTGCAGTGACACAATCTTGGCTCACCGCAACCTCCACCTTCCGGGTTCAAGCAGTTCTCTTGCCTCAGCCTCTCGAGTAGCTGGGATTACAGGCGCCAGCTACCATACGCAGCTAATTTTTGTATTTTTAGTAGAGACAGGTTTCACCATGTTGGCCAGGCTGTTCTCGAACTCCTGACCTCAAGTGATCCATCCACCTTGGCCTCCCAAAATGTTGGGATTACAGGTGTGAGCCACTGCACCTGGCCTCAACATTTGAAGCGTTGGTTATGCAATGTGTGGTTGTTGTCATGGAGAATAACTGGGCCCTTTCTGTTGAGCAATGCCACAGCAGGCCTTGCAGTTTTCGGTGCATCTCATCGATTTGCTGAGCATACTTCTCAGATGTAATGGTTTCACTGGGATTCAGAAAGTTGCAGTGGATCAGACCAGCAGCAGACCACCAAACAGTGACCGTGACCTTTTTTTGGTGCAAGGTTGGCTTTGGGAAGTGCTTTACAGCTGCTTCTCAGTACAGCCACAGAGCTGGTTGTTGCCGGTTGTCACATAAAATTGACTTTTTGTCACACGTCACAATCTGATCAAGAAATGGTTCGTTGTTGCATAGGAGAAGATGACACTTCAAAATGACGTTTTTTAAATTTTTGGTAAGGTCATGAGGCACCCACTTATTGAGCTTTTTCACCTTTCCAATTTGCTTCAAATGCCAAATGGCCATAGAACGGTCGACGGTTGAGTTCTTGGGCAACTTCTCGTGTAGTTTTAAGAGGATCAGCTTCAATGAGAGCTTTCAGTTGGTCATTGTCAACTTCCGATGGCCGGACATTATGATCCTCATCTTCAAGGCTCTCGTCTTCTTTGCAAAACTTTTGAACCACCACTGTATTGTATGTTCATTATCAGTTCCTGGGCCAAATGTGTTGTTGATGTTGCGAAGTGTCTCCACTGCTTTATGACCCATTTTTAACTCGAATAAGAAAATCGCTTGAATTTGCTTTTTGTCTAACATCATTTCCATAGTCTAAAATAAACGTAAAATAAACAGCAGTAATGAGTCATTAAAAAAAAAAGTGAGAAATGACCATTAAAATGATGTATAACATAACCACATTTATTTAAGAATGTATTCCAAAATCAAATGGCAAATTCCAACAATTACTTTTGCACTCACTTAGTAACTTTATATATATATATATATATATTTTTTTTTTTTTTTTTTTTTTGAGATGGAGTCCTGCTTTGGCGCCCAGGCTGGAGTGCAGTATTCTGATCTCGGCTCATGGCAACCTCCGCCTCCCGGGTTCAAGTGATTCTTCTGCCTCAGCCTCCCGAGTAGCTGGGATTACAGGCACATGCCGCCATGCCTGGCTAATTTTTGTATTTTTAGTAGAGACGAGGTTTCACCATATTGGTCAGGCTGGTGTCGAACTCCTGACCTCAGGTGATCCACCCGCCTTGGCCTCCCAAAGTGCTGAAATTACACGCGTGAACCATCTCACCCTGCCAAAATTTTTAATTTTTTAAACTTACTCTTTTGTCAATAAGTTCATTAATAAATGTTATTACACTTAGCTTAAAGTACACATTGTACAGCTGTACAAAAATATTTCCTTTCTTTATATCCTTATTCCAGAAGCTTTTTCTATTTTATTCTATTTATTTATTTTTTGAGACGGAGTTTTGCTCTTGTTGCCCAGGCTGGAGTGCAAATGGCATGATCTCGGCTCACTGCAACCTCCCCTTCCCATGTTCAAGCAATTCTCCTGTCTCTGCCTCCTGAGTAGTTGGAATTACAGACATGCGCCACCACGCCCAGCTAATTTTGTATTTTTTTCAGTAGAGATGGGGTTTCTTCATGTTGGTCAGGCTGGTCTTGAACTCCTGACCTTAAGTGATCCGCCCATCTCGGCCTCCCAAAGTGCTGGGATTACAGGTATTAGCCACCGAGCCTGGCCAACTTTTTCTATTTTAAAAAGTATATTTTTCAATATTTTAAACTTTTTTGTTAAAAACTAAGACACACATACACACACACACACATCAGCCTAGGCCTACACTAGTCAAGATTATCGAGATCACTGTCTTCCACCTCCACATCGTGCCCCACTGGAAGGTCTTCAGAGGCAATAACACGCATGGAGCTGTCATCTCCTATGATAACACATTCTTCTGGAATCCCTCTTGTAGGATCTGCCTGAGGCTCTTCTTGAGGGACTATCACTGTTTCAAAAAATGTCCATGGAGGTTTGCTTGGCTTCTTTCTTTCTTTTATTTTAATCATACATTTGCTTGTAAACAGATAATACACCATGAACATATCTCTCTATTAATGAAAACCGTTCAGTATGGGGGTCCATGTTTTCAACGTTTTAAGGAGTTTGTTGAGGTCTGCAGCAGCTTCTGCTAAACCCTTCACTGTGAATTTTCTTCTGGGATTTTCTTCTCCTGCAGTTTCTTTTTTCTCTTGCCTCTTCTTCAGTTATCTATTCCGGTTCCAGTTCCAACAGCTCTTCATTAGTCAATTCCTCAGGAATTACCTCTAGGTGCTCTACCGTGTCATCCTCATCCACACCCAGGTTAAAATTATTTGCCACCTCAACCACAGCTTTATTGATTTTTGAAACCTCATCCTTGACAAATACTTTTAAGTCATGGACCAATCTTTTGAGTGTCTTCCTCAGATGGCATTCATACCGCATGGTGACATCACCCCAAGTCTAAGCAGGGCTCTTGATGAAGTCACAGATGCGTTGCAGTCCTTCCAGAATTGTCTTAGTGTCTTCCTCCACTGCAGCAATCACCTGGGCAAAGGTCTCCTCAGGTAATAGGCCTTAAAAGCTGCTATACCTCCATGATCCATTGGTTGAAACAAAGAGGTGGTGTTTGGAGGGGAAAACACCACTTAGATATTGGGATGAATATCCCCAGTAAAAGGAGGATGTAAGGGAGCCTTATCAACAATAAGCAAAATCTTGAAAAATATATTATTCTCCAAACAGTATTTCTGCATTTCTCTGGCAAAACAATTCAGGATTGCATCTTGGAAGAGGAGCTAGGTCATCCATGACTTCCTATTGCTCCTGTAGTACACTGGCCATGTGTGCTTACTGATGTGCTTCGAGGCCCTGTGGTTCTCACTGTGCCAGATCACAAAGGGTTTCAATTTGTAGCCTACAACATTGTCCCCCAAGGAAGACTGTTATCCTGTTCTTCAAAGCGTTGAAACCTGGCATTGACTTGGCCTCCTTATGGATGAAAGTTCTCTTAGGCATCCATTTTCAAAATAGGGAAGTTTCATCCATACTGAAGATTTTCTCTGGCAAGTGATTTTCCTGCACAATCAACTTATCTATAGTTTCCAAAAATTCTTCAGCTGCCTTCACATCAGCACTCACAGACTCACTACTCTTTTTTTTTTTTTTTTCTTGAGACACAGTCTCGCTCTGTCACCCAGGCTGGAGTGCAATGGCATGGTCTCAGCTTACTGCAACCTTCGTCTCCCAGAGCGATTCTCCTGCCTCAACCTCCTGAGTGCCTGGGATTACAGGCACGTGCCAACATGCCTGGCTAATGTATTTTTAGTAGAGACGGGGTTTTGCCATGTTGGTTAGGCTGGTCACAAATTCCTGACCTCAAGTGATCCGCCCGCCTTGGCCTTTCAAAGTGCCGGGATTACAGGCGTGAGCCACCATGCCCAACCTCACCACTCACTTTTACGTTATGTAATTAATAACATAATTAATCCTTTAAACCACTCAGAGCTAGCAATAATTCAGCATAATAGTTGAGTCCAGCTGTTTCTTTCAATGTCGCACACAGACTTTTTTTTTGGCTGAGATCCTCATGGTGCTGAGAGAGCTATGCTTCTGTGTCTAGTCTTCAATCCAGGTCATCAGAAGTTTCTCCACATCTGATATAGGCCACCCTTCTCAAATTTATTTATTTATTTATTTATTTATTTATTTATTTTGAGATGGAGTCTCCCTCTGTTGCCCAGGCTGGAGTGCAGTGACATGATCTCGGCTCACTGCAAGCTCTACCTCCTGGGTTCAAATGATTCGTTTGCCTCAGCCTCCTGAGTAGCTGGGATTACAGGCGTGTGCCCACCACCACACCCAGCTAATTTTTGTATTTTTCATAGAGATGGGATTTCACCACGTTGGCCAGGCTGGTCTTGAACTCCTGACCTCCAGTGATCTGTCCACCTCAGCCTCCCAAAGTGCTGGGATTATAGGCATGAGCCACTGCACCTGGCCCTGCCCTTCTCAAATTTTTATGCGTCTCATTGCCTTCAATGAAGCAGATCCTTTAATAGCTTCTGTCACTTTGTTCTTGTTCTTTAAGATCATTGCTATGGACGGGGCATGGTGGCTCATGCCTGTAATCCCAACAGTTTAGGAGGCTGAGGCAGGAGGATCGCTTGAGCCCAGAAGTTTGAGACCAGCCTGGGCAACATACCGAGCCCCTGTCTCTATTTAAAAAGAAAAGAAAGGGCTGGGCGCGGTGGCTCATGCCTGTAATCCCAGCACTTTGGGAGGCTGAGGCAGGTGGATCACCTGAGGTCAGGAGTTCAAGACCAGCCTGACCAACATGGAGAAACCCTGTCTCTACTAAAAATACAAAATTAGCTGGATGTGGTGGTGCAGGCACCTGTAATCCCAGCTACTCAGGAGTCTGACGCAGGAAAATCGCTTGAACCCAGGAGGCGGAGGTTGCAGTGAGCCAAGATTGCACCATTGCACTCCAGCTTGGGCGACAAAGCAAGACTCCACCTAAAAAAAAAAAAAAAAAAAAAAAAAAAGAAGAAACTTATAAATAAAACTTTCTATTTTTTTGCATGTCTCATCATTTTTGGTTGAAGGTGACATTTTAAAAACCAAAGTCGAGTGCAGTGGTTCACGCCTGTAATCCCAGCACTTTGGGAGGCCAAGGCAGGCGGATCACGAGGTCAGGAGATTGAGACCATCTTGGCTAACACAGTGAAACCCCGCCTCTACTAAAAATACAAAAAATGAGCTGGGCATGGTGGTGGGCGTCTGTAGTCCCAGCTACTCAGGAGGCTGAGGCAGGAGAATCACTTGAACCCAGGAGGCAGAAGTTGCAGTGAGTTGAGATCACGCCACTCTACTCCAGCCTGGGCGACACAGTGAGACTCCGTCTAAAAAAAAAAAAAAAAAAAGTGTGGCAGCTCTGAAAATTAGATTCCGCCCCTCCCCAGGCTTTGTTATTGTCACTGTACGTTGTTGCTGCTGTTTGTTATGTGAATCCCTAGACTAATTCAGTCGCATCTGTATTCTATGTTGTGCGGCCACTGAAGTCTGCTCTGTTAGAGCAGTTAGCCCAGTTAGCTTAGTTGTCAGCTAATGATTGGACAGAGATTTTCTTAAATGCCTTTCACAAATGACTCTCCCAGCTTTTCCACGGGGCTCTATGTGTGTGTCTCAGTGTTCCAAAGGCAGTTTACAGCACTGCTCTAACCTTCCCTTGCTGCCGGCACAGAGCCACAAGGTCAGCTAGAGATGAGAGCATAGGGTCTTCTCAGGTCTTTTCTCCGTATGTTCACAGCCCTAGGCATACTGGTGACCTAGGAATTCCTAAGAATATGTCAGAGCTTTGCTCTCTATTGGATATGGCATGGTTTTCTTTCAAGTTTTTTTGTCAGCCTCTTATATCTCCAACTGGTATTACCACCCCAGGCACTTGTGATGTTAAACAGTTGTCACTGCCTGTTTTTGTTTGTTTTCAACAAATGCCCTAGGGATATGGCTGTTAGTAAAGGAAAAGTCCTGAGTCAGGTCAAATAAAGATAAACCCTGAGGGCTGGGCACGGTGGCTCATGCCTGTAATCCCAGCACTTTGGGAGGCCGAGGTGGGCGGATCACATGAGGTCAGGAGTTTGAGACCAGCCTGGCCAACATGGTGAAACCCCATCTGTATTAAAAATACAAAATTAGCTAGGCATGGTGGTGCACGCCTGTAGTCCCAGCTACCCAGGAGGCTGAGGCAGGAGAATTACTAGAACCCAGGAGGCAGAGGTTGCAGTGAGCCGAGATTGTGCCACTGTACTCCAGTCTGGGTGACAGAGTGAGACTCCATCTCAAAAAAAAAAAAAAAAAGGTAAACCCTGAGAATAGAGCTTTTCAAGGAGTCAGCGGATAGGTCAAATAATGACACTTCTCTGGAAACGGAGCTTTTGTTGAGGTTCAAACCTGTTCTGCCCCTCCAGTAGCTGCTAGACTATTGGTTCTCACAGGTCTCTTAGTTGTGAGGCTCTTAGTTATCAAGATTGCTGTGGACCAAGGGAGAGAAGAATGGGAGCAGAGCAAGTTAAAACACCACAAAGCTCACTCTCCTTACTAGGATTCAGCTGTTTTTTCTTGAAAAACCATGCCTTGGAGGCCGGGCGTGGTGGCTCACGCCTGTAATCCCAGCACTTTGGGAGGCCAAGGCGGGTGGATCACCTGAGGTCAGGAGTTAGAGACCAGCCTGGCCGACATGATGAAACCCCGTCTCTACAAATAATACAAAAATTAGTTGGCTGTGGTTGTACACGCCTGTAATCCCAGCTACTCGGGAGGCTGAGGCAGGAGAATCACTTGGACCTAAGAAGTGGAGGTTGCAGTGAGCCGAGACTGCGCCATTGCATTCCAGCCTGGGTGACAAGAGTGAAACTCCATCTCCAAAAAAAAAAAAAAGAAAGAAAGAAAGAAAAACCATGCCTTGGATTGTAATAGCTAGCCTTTGGTTAATTTATAGAGTTCTGAAAAAGCTGATTTGGGCAATTTTTGCCAGTGTTCTCATTGCTTTTATGGGGGAATGGATTTTTGGAAGTCTTTACTCTGCCATTGCAGAGTATTTCCCTCCTGCTTCCTTTATACACTAGGAGAAACCCTAGGTCTGGTAGCCAAGATCCTGACTCCATTGCCACAGTGAAGAGTCCCAGCCTCTCATTCCTTTCCAGATCTAAGTCATTAGCAGACCCAGAGCTCCTTGATTGAAGGAGATAACCAGTCCCCTGGAGGAAGGTCCTTGCAGCATAAATCTTCCTTCAAGCCTTTCCAAAGTGACCTATGGCCACTCACCAGGGTGTCTGTGCCCTGGGGAGAGGGAATATCCAGGCTCCTTAGGGATTACTAGACATGGGCTCTAAGTTTATGCTTATTCCTGGGGACCCAAAACGCCAGTGTGCTCCACCAGTCAAAATAAGGGCTTAAGGGGGTCAGGGGATAGATGGAATCTTAATTCCAGGCCTCCTCAGTGGGCCCCAGTGGTTCACAGACCCATCCTGTGGTTACTTCCTCAATGCCAGGAAAAACCTAGAATAGACATATTTGGTAGTTGGCATAGTCATTAATGAGACACTCGGAGATACTGGAAGAAATCCTATCACGTCAGAAATTCAAGAGAAGGAGCCCTGCAGTTACATGTGAAACTGAAGGGCTGATCCAGAAGACCAACACCCAAACAACAGGAGTCCCAAAAGAAGAGAACGGGAACAGTGGAGTGGGAAATTTGAGTCTGAAGAGTAAAATGACTCACATGAATAAAGATAAGCATCTAAACACAGCCTGATAAAATCCCTGAGTTCCAGAAATAGAAAAAACACCATATAAGCTTCCAGACAAAAAGATTAGGTTCCTTATAAAGGAACGAGAATCCTCTAAGGGTACCCATCTACAATACTACAAGCCAGGAGATAGTAGAATACAGATTGCTAGGAGAAAAGGAATGTGACCAAAGAATCAAAACCAACCAGTGTAATTGCCTAACCAAGGCAAAAGAAAGACATTTTCTGGCTTACAAGATTCAGTGCATATATCACCTACATGCCCTCTGAGGGATTTCCTTAAGAAAACTCTCTCAGTAGTGGTTACAAATTCACGATAATGACAGATGAAGAGGTAAGGTAGCAGAGTTAGCAATGAATTATGTAATACAGAGAGAGTTCAGCTTAGACGGTGGAGGATAGACTGGGAATTTGTGCATCAAGTGTTTAGAGACTGTTTTGCAGAAGTGATTAATGAAAATCCTAATAACAGTCCCACCACGGTGGTTTACAGCTGAAATCCCAGTGCTTTGGGATGCTGAGCTAGGAGGATCATTTGAGGCCAGCAGTTCAAGACCAGCCTGGGCAACATAGCGAGACCCTGTCTCTGTCAGGCCTCTGAGCCCAAGCTAAGCCATCACATCCCCTGTGACCTGCACATATACATCCAGATGGCCTGAAGCAACTGAAGATCCACAAAAGAAGTGAAAATAGCCTTAACTGATGACGTTCCACAATTGTGATTTGTTCCTGCCCTACTCTAAATGATAGGATATATTCTCCCCCCTCCCCGCCCTTAAGAAGGTACTTTGTAATATTCTCCCCACCCTTGAGAATGTACTTTGTATGCCTATCCCAAACCCATAAGAACTAATGATAATCCCACCACCCTTTGCTGATTCTCTTTTCAGACTCTGCCCACCTGCACCCAGGTGAAATAAACAGCCTTGCTGCTCACACAAAGCCTGTTTGGTGGTCTCTTCACACAGACGTGCGTGACATTTGGTGCCAAAACCCAGGACAGGAGGACTCCTTCGGGAGACCAGTCCCCTGTCCTTGCCCTCACTCCATGAGGAGATCCACCTACGACCTTGGGTCCTCAGACCAACCAGCCCAAGGTACATCTCACCAATTTCAAATCGGGTAAGCGGTCTTTTCACTCTCTTCTCCAGCCTCTCTTGCTACCCTTCAATCTCCCTCTCTCACTACCCTTCAATCTCCCTGTCCTTCCAATTCCAGGTCTTTTTCCTCTCTAGTAGAGACAAAGGAGACACATTTTATCCGTGGACCCAAAACTCTGGTGCCGGTCACGGACTTGGGAAGACAATCTTCCCTTGGTGTTTAATCATTGCGGGGACACCTGCCTGATTATTCACCCCACATTTTATTGATGTCTGATCACTGCGGGGATGCCTGCGGTGGTCATTCACCCACATTCCCTTGGTGGCAAGCCAATTGTGGGGACGCCTGCTTTGGCTGCTCACCCACATTGCAGCCCAGGGCTGCTCACCACTCCGTCTCTCTACCTTTCTCTTTAAACTTACCTCCTTCGCTATGGGCAAGCTTCCACCCTCCATTCCCCCTTCTTCTCCTTTAGCCTGTGTTCTCAAAAACTTAAAACCTCTTCAACTCACACCTGAGCTAAAACCTAAACACTTATTTTCTTCTGCAATACAGCTTGACCCAAATACAAATTTGACAATGGTTCCAAATAGCCAGAAAATGGCACTTTCAATTTCTCCATCTTACAAGATCTAGATAATGCTTGTTGTAAAATGGGCAAATGGTCTGAGGTGCCTGATGTCCAGGCATTCTTTTACACATCAGTCCCTCCCTAGTCTCTGCTCCCAATGTGACTCATCCCAAATCTTTCTTCTTTCTCTCCTGTCTGTTCCTTCAGTCTCCACCCCAAGCTCTGAGTCCTCTGAATCCTCCTTTTCTACGAACCCATCTGACCTCACCCCTCCTTCCCAGGCTGCTCCTTGTCAGGCCATGCCAAGTCCCAATTCTCCCTCAGCCTCCGCTCCCTGACCCTATAATCCTTCTATCACCTCCCCTCCTCACACTTGGTCCAGCTTACAGTTTTTTTCCACGACTAGCCCTCCCCATTCTGCCCAACAATTTCCTCTTAAAGAGGTAGCTGGAGCTGAAGGTATAGTCAAGGTTAATGCTCCTTCTTCTTTTTCCGACCTCTCCCAAATCAGTTAGCGTTTAGGCTCTTTTTCATTAAATATAAAAACCCAGCCCAGTCCATGGCCCATTTGGCAATAACCCTTAGATGCTTTACCGCCCTTTACTCGATATTAGAAAAAGCTCCAAAAATTAGATTCTGGCCCTCAAACCCTACAACAGGACTTAATTAACCTTGCCTTCAAGGTGTATAATAATAGAGTAGAGGCAGCCAAGTAGCAACATATTTCTGAGTTGCAACTCCTTGCCTCCACTGTGAGAGAAACCCCAGCCACATCTCCAGCACACAAGAACTCCCAAATGCCTGAACCGCTGCAGCCAGACATTCCTCCAGGACCTCCTTCCCCAGGATCTTGCTTCAAGTGCCAGAAATCTGGCCACTGGGCCAAGGAATGCCCACAGCCCGGGATTCCTCCTAAGCCGTGTCCCATCTGTGTGGGATCCCACTGGAAATTGGACTGTCCAACTCGCCCAGCAGCCACTGCCAGAGACCCTGGAACTCTGGCTCAAGGCTCTCTGACTGACTCCTTCTCAGATCTTCTCGGCTTAGTGGCTGAAGACTGATGCTGCCTGATCACCTCGGAAGCCTCCTGGACCATCACAGATGCTTTGGGTAACTCTTACTGTGGAGGGTAACTCCGTCCCCTTCTTAATCAATATGGAGGCTACCCACTCCACATTACCTTCTTTTCAAGGGCCTGTTTCCCTTGCCTCCATAACTGTTGTGGGTATTCACGGCCAGGCTTCTAAACCTCTTAAAACTCTCCAACTCTGGTGCCAACTTGGACAACATTTTTTTTTTTTTTTTTTGAGACGGAGTTTCGCTCTGTCACCCAGGCTGGAGTGCAGTGGCGTGATCTCAGCTCACTGCAAGCTCCGCCTCCTGGGTTCACGCCATTCTCCTGCCTCAGCCTCCCAAGTAGCTGGGACTACAGGCACCAGCTAATTTTTTGTATTTTTAGTAGAGACAGGGTTTAACTGTGGTCCCAATCTCCTAACCTCGTGATCCACCGCCTCGGCCTCCCAAAGTGCTGGGATTACAGGCATGAGCCACTGCGCCCAGCCTGGACAACATTCTTTTATGCACTCCTTTTTAGTTATCCCCACCTGCCCAGCTCCCTTATTAGGTCAAGACATTTTAACCAAATTATTTGCTTCCCTGACCTTCCTGGGCTACAGCCACACCTCAATACCTCCCTCCACAACCCATTATTCTGTTATGGATCTCAAACATACTTCCTTTACTATTCCTTTGCACCCTTCATCCCAGCCTCTCTTCGCTTTCACTTGGATTGACCCTGACACCCATCAGTCTCAGCAACTTACCTGGGCTATACTGCCGCAAGGCTGCAGGGACAGCCCTCATTACTACAGTCAAGCCCTTTCTCATTATTTACTTTCTTTCCGTCCATCTGCTTCTCACCTTATTCAATATTGTAACGACCTTCTACTTTGTAGTTCCCCCTACAAATCCTCCCAACAGGACACCCTCCTGCTCCTCCAACATCTATTCTCAAAGGGATATCTCATATCCCCCTCCAAAGCCCAAATTTCTTCCTCATTCATTACCTATCTCGGCATAATTCTTCATAAAAACACATGTGCTCTCCCAGCTGATCGTGTCCAGATAATCTCCCAAACCCCAACCCCTTCTACAAAGCAACAATTCCTTTCCTTCCTATGCATGGTTAGGTACTTTCACCTTTGGATACCTGGTTTTGCCATCCTAACTAAATCATTATATAAACTCACAAAAGGAAACCTAGCTGACCCCATAAATCCTAAATCCTTTCCCCACTCCTCTTTCCATTCCTTAAAAACAGCCCTAAAAGCTGCTCCCACACTAGCTCTCCCTAACTCATCCCAACCCCTTTTGATTACACACAGCTGAAGTGCAGGGCTATGCAGTTGGAATTCTTATACAAGAGCTGGGACCGTGCCCTGTAGCCTTTCTGTCCAAACAACTTGACCTTACTGTTTTAGGCTGGCCCCCACATTATTCCTGATAACACACCTGACCCCCATGACTGTATGTCTCTGATCCACCTGGCATTCACTCCATTTCCCCATATTTCCTTCTTTCCTGTTCTTCACCCTGATCACACTTGGTTTATTGATGGCAGTTCCACCAGGCCTAATCGCCACTCACCAGCAAAGGCAGGCTATGCTATAGTATCTTCCACATCTATAACTGAGGCCACTGCTCTGCCCCCCTCCACTACTTCTCAGCAAGCCGAACTCATTGCCTTAACTCAGGCCCTCACTCTTGCAAGGGGACTACGCATCAAAATTTATACTGACTCTAAATATGCCTTCCATATCCTGCACCACCATGCTGTTATATGGGCTGAAAGAGGTTTCCTCACTACGCAAGGGTCCTCCATCATTATTGCGTCTTTAATAAAAACTCTTCTCAAGGCCCTTTTACTTCCAAAGGAAGCTGGAGTCAATCACTGCAAGGGCCATCAAAAGGCGTCAGATTCCATTGCTCAGGGCAACGCTTACACTGATAAGGTAGCTAAAGAAGCAGCTAGCGTTCCAACTTCTGTCCCTCACGGCTAGTTTTTCTCCTTCTCATCCGTCACTCCCACCTACTCTCCCACTGAAACTTCCACCTATGAGTCTCTTCCCACACACGGCAACCGGTTCTTGGACCAAGGAAAATATCTCCTTCCAGCCTCACAGGCCTATTCTATTCTGTTGTCATTTCATAACCTCTTCCATGTAGGTTACAAGCCACTAGCCCGCCTCTTAAAACCTCTCATTTCCTTTCCATCGTGAAAATCTATCCCCAATCCGCCACTCTTGACTCCCTCTTGGAGTGGATAGATGATCTTTGATGACAGGGCACACTCCAATACTTTCACCCTGGTGAAGTCCTATTCTTTACTTTTATACTCACTCTTATTCTCGTTCCCATTCTTTTGCCACCCTCTACCTCTCCCCAGCTATCTCCATCACACTATCAATCTCACTCACTCTCTCCTAGCCATTTCTAATTCTTCTTTAACAAATAATTGCTGGTTTTGCATTTCTCTTTCCTCCAAAATCACCGAGGCCCTGATTTACTCACTGCTGAAAAAGGAGGACTCTGTATATTTTTAAATGAAGAGTGTTGTTTTTTCCTAAATCAATCTGGCCTGGTATAAAACAACATAAAAAAACTCAAGGATAGAGCCCAAAAACTCACCAACCAAGCAAATAATTATGCTGAACCCCCTTGGACACTCTCTAATTGGATGTCCTGAGTACTCCCAATTCTTAGTCCTTTAATACCTATTTTTCTCCTTCTTTTATTCAGATCTTGTGTCTTCTGTTTAGTTTCTCAATTAATACAAAACTGCATCCAGGCCATCACCAATAATTCTATACGACAAATGCTCCTTCTAACAACCCCACAATATCACCCCTTACCCCAAAATCTTTCTTCAATCTCTCCCACTGTAGGTTCCCATGCTGCCCCAATCCTACTCGAAGCAGCCCTGAGAAACATCGCCCATTATCTCTCCATACCACCCCCCAAAATTTTCGCCGCCCCAACACTTCACCATTATTTTGTTTTGTTTTTCTTATTAATATAAGACAGGAATGTCAGACCTCTGAGCCCAAGCTAAGCCATCATATGCCCTGTGACCTGCATGTATACATTCAGATGGCCTGAAGCAACTGAAGATCCACAAAGGAAGTCAAAATAGCCTTAACTGATGACATTCCACCATTGTGATTTGTTCCTGCCCCACCGTAACTGATACGATATATTCTCCCCCCCCACCCCCGCCCTTAAGAAGGTACTTTGTAATATTCTCTCCCGCCTTTAAGAAGGTACTTTGTCTATAATCCCAGCACTTTGGGAGGCCAAGGCAGGCAGATCACAAGGTCAGGAGATCGAGATCATCCTGGCTAACACAGTGAAACCCCATCTCTACTAAAAATACAAAAAATTAGTGGTGGTGGGCAACTGTAGTCCCAGCTACTTGGGAGGCTGAGGCAGGAGAATCACTTGAACCTGGGAGGCAGAGCTTGCAGTGAGCCGAGATCATGCCACTGCACTCTATCCAGCCTGGGTGACGGAGCAAGACTCCATCTCAAAAAAAAAAAAAAAAAAAAAAGTACTTTGTAATACTCTCCCCACCCTTGAGAATGTACTTTGTATGCCTATTCCAAACCCATAAGAACTAATGATAATCCTACCACCCTTTGCTGCTCCTCTTTCGGACTCAGCCCACCTGCACACAGGTGAAATAAACAGCCTTTTTGCTCACACAAAGCCTGTTTGGTGGTATCTTCACCCGGACGCGTGTGACAGTCTCTAGCAAAAAAAAAAAAAAAAAAAAAAAAAAAAAAATTGAAAATTAGCCTGGCCTAGTGGTGTGCCTTTGTATTCCCAGCTACTTGGGTGGCTGAGGCAGGAGTTTGAGGTTGCAGTGAACTATGATTATGCCACTGCACTCCAGCCCAGGTGACAGAATGAGATCTTGTATCTTTAAAAAATAAATGAATAAAAATAAAATAAAACACCAATTCAAGGTACTGGCAGTAGGACTCTAGGTGGCAGGAATAGTGTTACTCTCATTTTTCCTCATCTGTATTTCCTGACATTTTACCATGCACATACATATGGCTTTTCTTTTCTCTTTTTTTTTTTTTGAGACAGAGTCTTGTTCTGTCACCCAGGCTAGAGTGCAGTGGCGCGATCTTGGCTCACTGCAACCTCTGCCTCCCAGGTTCAAGCGATTCTCCTGCCTCAGCCTCCCTGGTAGCTGGGATTACAGGCACCCGCCACCATGCCCTAATTTTTTTTTTTTTTTTTGTATTTTTAGTAGAGACAGGGTTTCACTATGTTGGCTAAGCTGGTCTCGAACTCCTGACCTCAGGAGATCCATCCACCTCAGCCTCCCAAAGTGGTGGTATTACAGGCGTGAGCCACTGCACCCAGCCATATGGGTTTTATAACAACAACAACAACAAATCCTCATAATAGACTAGAACAAAAAATTGTAAACTATCTCAGTAATAAAAGTCAAGGACTAGGGAGAGTGGCAGAGTTAGAAGCATGCTAAAGGCAGCGTCTTTCAGGGAGTGATGGAGGAGTTGGCAAGCATAACATTTTGATGGAGGAGGATTATTTACCACGTATCCATAGAGCAATTTAAGGATATGATTGTTAGGAAAGAAGATAAACACTAGCAGGTTAGCAAAGGGAAGGCTGGGTGCAGTGGTTCACGCCTGTAATTGCAGCACTTTGGTAGGCTGAGGTGGGTGGATCACTTGAGGTCAGGAGTTTGAGACCAGCCTGGCCAACATGGTAAAACCCTGTCTCTACTAAAAATACAAAAATCAGCCAGGCATGGTGGCACACACCTATAGTCCCAGCTACTCAGGGGGCTGAGGCATGAGAATCGCCTGAACCTGGGTGGCAGAGGTTGCAGTGAGCCAAGGTCGTGCCACTGCACTCCAGCCTGGCCAAAAGAGCAAGACTCTGTCTGAAAAAAAAAAAAAAAGGTCGGGGAGGGAATTAACAGGAACTTGATGAAACCCACCAAAGTTAAAGAAAAAAAAAAAAGGCACAGAGGAAAACATTAATGAAATGTAAATAGTAAATGTAAAATAAGGCAGAAAGAAAGCATATTGCTTATTGAAATAAATGTGAACAGGCTGAATTAACCTATTATAAGTCAGAGGTTGGCTGGGCGTGCCGTCTCATGCCTATAATGCCAGCACTTTGGGAAGCTGAGGTGGGAGGATTATATAAGGCCAAGAGTTCACGACCAGTCTGGGCAACATAGTGAGATATCTTCTCTACAAAAAGTTTAAAAATCAGCTGAGCATGGTGGTGCACACCTGTAGTCCCAACTATTCAGAAGGCTGAGGCTGGAGGATCAGTTGAGCCCAGGAGTTTGAGGCTACAGTGAGCTACAATTGTGCTACTGCACTCCGTCCTGGGTGACAGGGAGATACCCTGTCTCAAAAACAAACAAAAGTCAGAGCTTGTCAAACCAAATGACTTTTAAAATCTAGCCATATGCAATGTATAGGAAATGCACATAAAACAAAGTGACAAAAATGTTGAAAATTAATAGATGGACAAAAAAATTCCAGGCCAAAAAAACACGATTGGGGGGGGTGGGTATCATTGAGATTCTGACCATGTTTATTTCTTGGTTTGGGTGGTGGTCATAAGCATATTTTGTTTTGTAATACTATCTTAGACTATTTTTCTATGAATATTTAGGTATATGGATGTTTCATAACTGGTAGGCAGAATAATGGCCATTATTCTGATGTCCTAAAATTCCCACACCCTAATCCATGGAACACATGAATGTCTTACTTTACATGGTGAAGGGATTTTGCAGGTGTGATTAAGGACCTTGAGATGGGGGTTGTCTTGGATTATCCAGGGGGGCACAATGTAATCATGTTGGTCTTTAAAATCAGAGACTCGGCCATCCCAGCACTTTGGAAGGCCGAGGCAGGCGGATCACCTGAGGTGAGGAGTTCGAGACCAGCCTGGCCAACATGGTGAAACCCCATCTCTATTAAATATACACAAATTAGCCAGGCGTGGTGGCGCATGCCTGTAATCCCAGCTACTCAGGAGGCTGAGACAGGAGAATCGCTTGAACCCAGGAGGCAGAGGTTGCAGTGAGCCAAGATCGCACCACTGCACTCCGGCCTGGGCAACAGAGCAAGACTCCATCACAAAAAGAAAAAAATAAAATTAAATCAGAGACTTATTTCTGATTTTGATCAGAGGGAGATGTGATTGTGGAAGAATGGTCAGAAATGCAGTGTGACTGACTCTGAAGACGGAGGGAGGGGCCTCTGGAAGCTGGAAGACAGAGTGAAACAGACTGTCCCCTAGAGCCTCCAGGAGGGAACACAGCCCAGAGGACACCGTGATTTGATTTCATTTATTTATTATTTTTTGTTGTTGTTTTACAACAATCTCTTGTCCAACAGAAATACCTTGATTTTAGCCCAATGAGACTCATGTCAGACTTCAGACCTATGGAACTGTAATATGATAAATCTGTGGGTTTTTTTTTTTTTTTGAGACAGAGTCTTGCTCTGTCACCCAGGCTGGAGTGCAGTGGTGTGATCTCAGCTCACTGCAACCTCCGCCTCCCGGGTTCAAGCGATTCTCCTGCCTCAGCCTCCTGAATAGCTGGGACTACAGGTGTGTACCACCCGACTCAGCTAATTTTTTTTTTTTTTTTTTTTTTTTTGCATTTTTAGTAGAGACAGGGTTTCACCATGTTAGCCAGGATGGTCTCCATCTCCTGACCTCATGATCCGCCCACCTCGGCCTCCCAAAGTGCTGGGATTACAGGCGTGAGTCACTGCACCCAGCCAAATCTGTGTTGTTTTAAGCCACTACATTTGCTGTAATTTGTTACAGCCATAGAAAACAATACAATAGGCCAGGCGTGGTGGCTCATGCCTGTAATCCCAGCACTTTGGGAGGCCAAGGCGGGCAGATCACCTGAGGTCGGGAGTTCGAGACCAGCCTGACCAACATGGAGAAACCCGGTCTCTACTAAAAATACAAAATTAGCCAGGTGTGGTGGCACACGCCTGTAATCCCAGCTACTTGGGAGGCTGAGGCAGGAGAATCTCTTGATCCTGGGAGGTGAAGGTTGTGGTGAGCGGAGATCGCGCCGTTGCACTCCAGCCTGGGCAACAAGAGCGAAACTCCATCTGAAAACAAAACAAAAAACAACAACAAAAAAAAGAAAAGAAAAAGAACAGAACGGAAAAGAAAAATAATACAACAGTAAAAAAAAAGATTTTTAAAAAATTGGCCTTACTGTTATGCCTCTGCTTTACCTCCCTTCTCAGCTTCCACATTACACTTTTAAAATGAATCTGTAATTTTTTCTTTTTTTTTGAACTCCTGACCTCAAATGATCCACCTGCCTCGGCCTCCCAAAATGTTGGGATTACAGGCGTGAGCCACTGCACCCAGCCATGAATCTAATTTTTTCATGGCCATGGCTTTGTGAGTCGACAGTTATGGGAAAGACAAAGTAGAAAGAGTGCTGAGCTTGAAGATTGGGGCCAGAGTCATAGTTCCAGCTTTGCTGTGTCACTCGGGGCCTATCGCTTTCCCTCTCTGAGCCTATAGCCTTCATTATTTTATTTTGTTTTTTGTGACAGGGTCTCACTCTGTCACCCAGGCTGGAGTTCAGTGGCAAGATCATGGCTCACTGCAGCCTCGACCTCCCAGGTTCCAGCAATCCTCCCGCCTCAGCCTCCTGAGTAGCTGGGACTACAGGCGCCTGCTACCGTGCCCAGCTCATTTTTTTTACTTTTTGTAGAGATGAGATCTCACTATGATGCTGGCCTCGAACTCCTAAGCTCTAGTGGATCTCCTGCCTCTGCCTCCCAAAGTGCTGGGATTACAGGCGTGAGCCACCACACCTGGCTCTTTCTTTTTTTTTTTAAAGAGACAGGGTCTCGCTCTGTTGCCCAGGCTGGAGTGCAGTGTCATGATCAAAGCTACTGTAGCCTTGAAACTCCTGGGTTCAAGGCATCCTCCTGCCTTCGCCTGCAGTGTAGCTGGGACTACAGGTGAGGACAATCATGCCTGACTAATTTTTTTTATTTTTTGTAGAGATGGGGTCTCGCTATGGTGCCCAACCTGGTCTCCAACTCTTAGCCTCAAGCAATCCTCTCACACTGGCCTCCCAAAGTGCTGGGGTTATAGGCATGAGCCATGGTGCCTGGCCTTTTTCTGTCTTTTCTGAGTTCAGCATGGACCTAGCATAGAAGGGCACCTCCAAGATTGTTGAATGAGTAAACAAATTATTCCTTGCCCTTAAATTAGAAGATAGACTGAGGTGATATCTAAGAAAACTCTTCTCTAAAATTCTAGAAAAATAGAGTAGAGCAGTGGCTAGAAGCCTAGAATCCATGTGTATGAATACATGCATCTATCCATCTATCTCATATATCTATATATCTCACCTGTATCTCAATCTCTTAGCCCAGGGCCTGCCACCTCAGGAAGATCCAGTAAATGGGAGCCATTGTTACCATCACATTCCTGTTCCCCAGGGAGGCTCAAGGATTCTCATCTCCTTTTCCCCAAACTCCAAGCCCCTCAGCCCAGCTGCTGCTCTAGAAGCCTAAGCAGAAAATGGTTCCTTAGACCAGGCCTTACGACTCCTGGCCTGCCAAAGGAGTGAGACTTCTTTTTTATAAGAACACCCTTTTCATAGTGGTCTTTTAAGTTTTATTTTGAAGTTGCTAAAAAAAAAAAAAAAAGAAGCTTGCTTTCATTAGAAAAATAGGGAAAAGAGGCCAGGTGCAGCGGCTCACACCTGTAATCCCAGCACACCTGTCTTCTCGGCCAAGGTGGGAGGATCACTTGAGCCCAGGAGTTTGAGACCAGTGTGGCCAACATAGTGAGACCCCGTCTTTACAAAAAATAAATAAAAAATTAGCCGGGTGGGCCGGGTGCAGTGGCTCACGCCTGTAATCCCAGCTACTCAGGAAGATCAAGCAGGAGGATCGCTTGAGCCCAGGAGTTGGAGGCTGCAGTCAGCTGCGCTCCAGCCTGAGTGACAGAGCAAGATCTTGTCCCTCTACCAAAAAATAAAATAAAATAAATAAATAAATAAATAAACTGGGGAAAGAGATTTTATAGATAAGGAAGTAGAGCCAGAGAGGGTAAGAGACTTGCTGGGGTACCACAGCCAAGCATCACCTCCCTCCCTTACATGACTCTCAACTCCATTTGTCCCTAAGGAGTGGCCAGAGCAGTAGACTCAGGGATGGGCACCTGGGTTCTAATCCTTGTTGCTCCATTCACTAGCTGTGTGCCCCTGGGCAAGTCACTTCACTGTCCTAGAACTCAGTTTACTTATCTATAAAACTGGAAGAATAGCGCCTTGCTGGGAAGTAGCGAGGACCAGATAAATTGTAAATGTACCCAGCCCAGTGCTGACACATAGTAACTCAGTGGCAGTTGCAGGCCAGGGGAACAGTCGTTAACTCATTGCCAGAGGGGCCAGAACTGGGCGGGGGAAAGGTGTCCTGAGTGGGAGATCCAGGTCTTGGGGTGCTCAGACTCTGGATCTCTGGGAAGAGGAATCCCCAACTCTGCTTCCCAAGTAGCTAGAAACTGACTTAGGAGGTGGACAGCGTATAGGGAACACTGAAATGCTGCTGTAAACGATGGCTGGAGTTAGCCTCATCTGAACTCTGTGTTTGAGGGTACACACTCTGAAGTCAGATGATATGGATTCAAATCTGCCTCTATTATATACTATGGGACAAGTGACTTCACTTCTCTGTGCCTTGCTTTTCTCATCTGTCAAGTGGAAATAATAAGAGTACTTACCTCACTAAGTTGTTGAAATGATTTTGTAAGATTATGCATGTAGTGCTCTGAGAATATTCACCTAGCTCAATGTTAGCTTTTTTTTGAGACTGAGTCTCACTCTGTCGCCCAGGCTGGAGTGCAGTGGTA
Organism: Pongo abelii; assembly: GCF_028885655.2. NCBI lineage: Eukaryota > Metazoa > Chordata > Mammalia > Primates > Hominidae > Pongo > Pongo abelii. The sequence goes on from NC_072003.2 coordinate 33,074,000, forward strand.
CTATCTCGGCTCACTGCAACCATCACCTCCCGGGTTCAAGTGATTCTCCTGCCTCAGCCTCCTGAGTAGCTGGGACTACAGGCAGGCACCACCACGCCTGGCTTATTTTTGCATTTTTAGTAGAGACAGGGTTTCACCATGTTGGCCAGGCTGGTCTTGAATTCCTGACCTCAGGTGATCTGCCTACCTTGGCCTCCCAAAGTGCTGGGATTACAGGTGTAAGCCATCGCACCTGGCCACTATTTTGTTTTATAGGGTCCAGAATTACTCAGATAATCGCTTGGATTTAGGGTTAAGATTCTCACCTAAGTTGAGTGAGATCAAATGGACCCTAATCACCCTGTCTGGAGGTGCTTAGCTTCAAGTTTGGGTCAAGTTGAATTGCACAGCTGTGAGAGAGGTGGACTGAGTTAAATCAGTGTTGAACAAGAGCATGGCAGGACCTGGTTGTTTTGCTTATCTTCTATATGCTATAATTTCGAAAATTAAGGTGTAAAATTAAGCTGTCTCTGGAAAAGGATATTCGTGTTATTGGAATGGGCTCTGAATTTAATGGTCTGTTAAAGCCCACAGGGAAAGAATAAGATGAGGAATAGGGTCTGAGGGAGGAGGCAGAGTTCTGATGAAGATGATGGCAAGAGATGGGAAAGTCCTTGGCCAGGAAGGGGAGAGAGGGAGTCCTGGTGAATGCCCTATGGCTGTGCTCCAGGACAAAGTGGTCAGTCCTGAGAGCAGGTGGCAGCCTGACATTCCAGAAACATGGGACCCTATATGCAGGTAATCCCAGCCAGCCTAGAGACTCTGGTGCCCACAGGTGGAACAGGGCAGAAGTCATGGAGTGTAAGGGACCCCTGTGGGCTTGGAAAGTGATACCAGTAGCAACCAAGATGAACTAGAGATCAGACTCTCCTCACCACCAGCACGCACGTGCACACACACCCTCATTCTCCAGGCAGGCAGCACTTCCTGAACTGCGGTGTGCCCTTGAGAGAGGGTGAAAGCCCCAGTGGCAAATGAGATGGGATTTCTGTTTAGAGTCATAAATTGTTTTATAGAAATATTTGAATATTTGTTAGAAGAGGTACCCAAAACAACTCAGCCAGCCTGGTGCCCGCATATTTTGGGTAGTGGCCAGAGTCCCCTCTCAAGCCTACTAGTCCATTCCCCACCCCCTATCCTACTTCCAGACTTGGTAAGTAGGTAGTTTTGGCAATCAGACAGACTTGGTTAAGCCTAGTTTCTGTCACTAGCTGTGTGACACTGGATAAGTAAGTAATTGTACCTGACTTCTCTGAACCTGTTTCTTCATCGGTAAAATCATGCACTTCTTTACAGGAGTTGTCAGCAAAATGCAATGAAAGAATAAGGTGAGGGTGGTTTTCAAATGATGACCTGGAGAACCTTAAATCAGACAATCCAATGTTTGCCAAACTTCATTCACATCCCATCTTCCCAACCTCTTGACAAATTTGTGGACCACCTCTACTTCTGTTTACTTAATCTTGTTCTTTAAAAATTATCAACTCACATTTTGATGGAAATAGGTGTATTCAAAAAGGAAACCTTAACCACTGCCATAAATGAGAAATTATCATTTACCCGAGAGTGGTAAAAATAGATACAACAAAACCAAAACAATGCTGTTCAGTTCTAGCTGGCTATGATTACAGGCCAGGGCTCTGAGCTCGAGGAGTTGATTTTGTTTAAAACAACAACAAAAAGGTTATCTCAGTCAAAAAAAAGGCCACATAAAGCCCTAATATGAAATGTCCAAAATAAGCAACTCTGTAGAGACAGAAAGTAGATTTGCAGTAGTCTAGAGCTGTAGTGGGAGGAAGGCTTGGGAGTTACTGTTAATGAGTATGGTTTCTTTTAGGGGTAATGAAAATGTTCTAAAATTGACTGTGGTGATATTTGCGAAACTGTGAAGATACTAAGAATCATTGAACTGTACACTTTAAATGGGTGAGTTGTATGGTGTGTGAGTCATCTCTCTCAGTAAAGGTGTTATTTTAAAACATGTATATATGGGCCTGGTGTGATGGCTCAGAACTGTAATCCCAGCATTTGCGGAGGCTGGGGCGGGCAGATCACTTTTGAGCTCAGGAGTTCCAGACCAGCTTGGGCAACATAGCAAAACCCTGTCTCTACTAAAAATACAAAAATTACCCAGGCATGGTAGCAGGCGCCTGTAATCCCAGCTACTCGGGAGGCTGAGGCAGGAGAATCGCTTGAACCTGGGAGGCGGAGGTTGCAGTGAGCCGAGATCGAGTCCCTGCACTCCATCCTGGGCCACAAAGCCACTGTCTCAAAAAAAAAATTGTATATATATATATATACACACACACACATATGGAAAAATTATATAATTTTTCCTCCTTTCTATATATACATATATATATATACATGTATATACACACACAGAGGAAGGTATAGGTGTCAAATCTTTTTTTTTTTCGAGACAGATCCTTACTCTGTGGCCCAGGCTAGAGTGCAGTGGTGCGATCTTGGCTCACTGCAACCGCTGCCTCCCGGGTTCAAGGGATTCTCCTGCCTCAGCCTCCCGAGTAGCTGGGATTACAGGTGTGTGGCACCACATCCGTCTAATTTTTGTATTTTTAGTAGAGACAGGGTTTCACCATGTTGGCCAGACTGGTCTTGAACTCCTGACCTCAAGTGATCTGCCTGCTGTGGCCTCTTAAAGTGCTAGGATTACAGGCGTGAGCCACTGAGCCCAGCCTAAATTCAATTATTAAACCCCTTGAGTTAATTAAAGGGTAGCCGGGTGCGGTGGCTCATGCCTGTAATCCCAGCACTTTCAGAGGCCGAGGCAGGAGGATCGCTCGAGCCCAGGAGTTCCAAACCAGCCTGGACAACATAGCGAGATCCTGACTCTACAAAAAACAGAAAAATTAGCCGGGCGTGGTGGCGCGTGTCTGTAGTCCCAGACACTCCTGAGGATCCTCAGGGAGGATCACCTGAGCCCTCGGGAGGTCGAAGCTGCAGTGAGCAGAGATCGCACCGCTGCACTCCAGCCTGGGGGACAGTTAGGCAGTCTCAAAACAAAACAAAAACAAAAGGGGAGGGCGGGGGGAAGACTTAAAGACCCCTGAGCCAGGGCCATTATTATTTAACTTGGTCGGGTCTCTGAACCATTCGGAGGAAGCTTGGGTTTCTATCCTTCCCGACTGAGCCACAGACCTGAGTCTTGACTCCGGATAAATCACCCCAGACTGTTTTGTTTGTGATACGGGAACGGCAGCTCCTGCCTCGCGAGGTGCAGTGAGAATGAGAAGCGCCATGTGTGGCACGCCTGACACGGTCAGCTCGTGGGTGGAGGCCCGGAGCAGAACGCCCTCGGGCGCCTGCCCTTGCAGCCGCGCTGGAGACCGGGAATGGCTCTGGCCACGCCTCTGCCGACTGCGGCAACGCGAGGGACAGCTGGTCTCCGCGGTTGCAGCGTAACGCCCTCCTTCCCGGCCTCAGCTTTCCTGACTGCATAACGGGCATACAGTGGGTTCCATGGCGCAAGGGAGCTGAAGAAGCCGCCCGCCCCCAGCTCGCCCGGGATCCTCACGCCCCTGTAAGGCCCCGAGGGGCCACGATGCTGCCCACAGCCCATATCGCGAGTGCGGACCCTGCGGGAGGGTCGGCCTAGATGCGAGTCTCCCGCCGCGGCGCATGCGAGGCCGCGCGACATATCCCCTACCCCCGTACTGCAGGCCGCAGACGGAGACAGTGCAGCCCAGCGCGCTGCTGGGTTGCCCGAGGTCTCGGCCGCAGCGGGTCGGGAACACGCGGCGCGCGCCCGCGCCCCAACCGGAAGTCCGCCACCGGCCGCTCTAGCACGCGTCAGGGTTGCGTCGGTGGCCTTAACCCTTCCCAAGGCTGCGCCGCCCGCCTTTGTCTTCGCGGAGCGCCACAAAGGTTGGAAGGGTCGCGGGGCCTGTGGGTGCCGAGCTGCAGAGGCCTCCACTGCGAGCACAGCCCTGAGACAGGGCCCAGGCGCCCAGCGGGGCTGGTTTCACTCGGTCCAGCCGCACCTACCCGTGCCCTCACCAGATCTTAAGATACAGACATTAAAACCTCCACCGGGCCGCGGCACAGGACAGCAGAGTTTTACTTTCTGTTTTTGGCATTGCATTGCCTCCATTTCCTAGAGTGCACGTAATAAATACCGCTGGTGATTCCAAAATATAAAGGTTGAAAATATTTACTTGACAAAAATTTGGTTCCCATACTGCTTTTAAGGCCATCCTCTGCACTTGGTTCCCGCTGCTCCTGATGTGGTTGAAAGATGGATGACCCCAAAGACGAGGAAAAGATTATTGGCTCCATTTTTTAGATGCGGCAGCCAGCTAAGGTCTAGACAGGGGAAGGGACTTGCCCCAAATCACAGTTGGAGCAAATCAGTCTGAATCAGGAATAACTCCATTCCTATCCCGCATCCTGCCCTTTCACTACGCCACAGCTGCCTGGCTGCCTGGAGGAACAAAGGAGGGCCGGGCAAGAACGCCATTACCAACTGCAAATCCACAGGCAAATGCAAGAGGACGGAAAGTAAGTTCTTGGGCTCTGCCCTTGTGCTGTACCCGGAGGGGTTCTGGGGTCACCAGCCAGGTGCATCCCTGCCTTCACAGCCATGCACAGCGACACCCAGTTAACTAATGGGGGGATTCTGCCACTTGCTGGGTATGCCTGTGCCACCAGTGCACTCACTCTGGGCCTGGGGAAATAACCACAGGATGAATCTGGGGATCCACTGGGCCCACTGTGAAATGGACCTGAGCTAAAACTCCATTGATCACAGGACCTCAGGGATCTTTTGGGTCTCGAGAACAGAATTGGATGCTACAGGAGAAATGTAACCAGAAAAGGATTAGGATTTTGCTAGTAGAGAAAGGGAGATGTGCTTGCTTTCATTCATTTATCATTAATGAGCACCTACTGTATGCCAGGCACCAAACAAGGCCCTAGGAAGACAGATTATGAGACAGATGTGGCCTTATTCTAGCAGGGGAAGTGAGATGAAGGAGGTGAGAAAGAGGAAGTATAGTGACTAACCAGGGACCTGACCTAGTTTGAAGGTCAGGGAACCTTGGAGGAGGTGAAACCAAACCCAAAGCCTGAGATAAGAGAGAGAAGGGGAGGGTGGAGGGAAGGAAAGGGCTTCATAGACAGAGGGAACGGGAGTGCTAACAGCCTGGCCAGCTTCCTTGTGGTAGAAGTTCTATGCATGAGTTGGAAGAAAGCTTGGGGAAAGGGGCAGGAGAGGTGGGCAGGGGCCAAATCCAGCAGGGGCTTGTCTACCATAAGGAACTTGGTGGGAGAACTCCATGGGCAAAAACAGGTGTGGAAGGGACCAAGCAGCCCATGTGGCTGGAGGGCGGGACATGAGATGAAGATGACTAAAGCAGGGAGTGAGGAGGTGGAAAAGGTGAGCAGAGACCAAGGCTGGGAGGCCTGGAATGTCTGGCTGCAAAACTCAGCCATTAGCCTGGAGGCCATGCAAGTGAACAGCAAGGAGGAGAGTGGAACACCAGGGAGCGGTAGGGATTGCGGGGACTGGAGGGCAGAGGCTCCGCCCCCAGGGCAGTCAGTGTTCTGCACCCCTCACCCCCCTACCCCACCAACCTCTGCCCCATGACCACCCCAGGAGGCAAACTCAGTATCTCAGAATATCTGCTTTCAAGGGTAGCTGGAGTCCAGATTTCTTTTTTTATTTTTGGTAGAGACAGGATCTTGCTCTGTCGTGCAGGTTGAAGGGTAGCAACACATAGCTCACTGTAGCCTCAACTCCTGGGCTCAAGCAGTCCTCCTGCCTCAGCCTCCCAAAGTGCTGGGGTTACAGTGTGAGCCACGTCACCCGGCCTGAGTCCAGATTTTTATATGAAATCACTTGATTTTAATGTTGCCAACATGTTCAACACCATGTAAGCCAAACAAATCACATTCACAGGCTCGCAGCTCCAAGCTTTGCAGCATGTTAGCATCACCTGAGGAGCTTTTAAAAATCCCAGGGCCCTTAGCCAGGCGCAGTGGCTCATGCCTGTAATCTCAGCACTTTGGGAGGCCAAGGCGGGTGGATCACCTGAGGTCAGGAGTTCTAGACCAGCCTGGACAACACGGTGAAACCCTGTCTCTACTAAAAATACAAAAATTAGCCGAGTGTGGTGGCAGGCACCTGTAATCCCAGCTACTTGGGAGGCTGAGGCACGAGAATGGCTTGAACCTGGGAGGCAGAGGTTGCAGTGACCCAAGATCATGCCACTGCACTCCAGCTTGGGTGATAGAGCTAAACTCAAGACTCAGAAAAACAAAACAAAACAAAAAATCCCAGGGCCCAGGTTGCACATGATACCAATTAAAAATGTCTGGGGTGGGGCCGGGTGTGGTGGCTCATGCCTATAATCCCAGCACTTTGGGAGGCCGAGGCAGACGGATCACAAGGTCAGGAGATCGAGACCATCCTGGCTAACACGGTGAAACCCTGTCTCTGCTAAAAATAAAAAATAAATAAAAATTTAGCTGGGCGTGGTGGCACGCACCTGTAGTCCCAGCTACTCGGGAGGCTGAGGCAGGAGAATCACTTGAACCCGGGAGGCAGAGGTTGCAATGAGCTGAGATCGTGCCACTGCACTCCAGCCTGGGCGACAGAGCGAGACTCCATTTCAAAAAAAAACAACGTCTGGGGTGGCTGGGCGTGGTGGCTCACGCCTGTAATCCTGGCACTCTGGGAGGCTGAGGTGGGTGGATCAAAAGGTCAGGAGCTTGAGTCCAGCCTGACCAACATGGTGAAACCCCGTCTCTACTAAAAATACAAAAATTAGCCAGGCGTGGTGGTACGCACCTGTAATCCCAGCTACTCAGGAGGCTGAGGCAGGAGAATCGCCTGAACCCGGGAGGCGGAGATTGCAGTGAGCCGAGATCGTGCCACTGCACCCCAGCCTGGGTGACAGAGCGAGACTCCATCTCAAAAAAAAAAAAAAAAGGTCAAGGGTAGAAGGCAGCCATCAGAATATTTAAATGATTCCCCAGGTGATTCCAATATGCACACTACCAGAGACTATGTGCTTTTAGTTGCCAGGCACAGTCATGGGGAGCCATGGGAAGTTTTAGAACAGAAGAGGAGCCCAGTTTAGAGTTTAAGGAAAATGAATCCATAGGAGGAACAGAATGTAATCTTGTGTGAAAAGGGTCCGGAAGCCCCAAGGGCAGTGGCAGGATCCTGCTAAGGTGATGGTGATCCGCCATCCCAGTTTACTCAAGACTGGGGTGTCTCCTGGGACACGGAACCTGCAGTGCTAAAACCAAGAAAGTCCTGGGCAAACAGGGATGCTTGGTCATGCTAGATTCTCCTGATGTAGTTCTGTTTTCCTAGATTTCTGGGGAGACTGATGCCACAGACTCCGCATTCTAGAAATTCCTAAGAAAAGGCTGTCCATCTCCCTGGGGTGCATTCACCCGAGTCTCTGAGCCCTGGCAGGGCCCATCTCTTCTCCACCCAGCAGAGTGATCCTGGCCTATGGAATATAATTTAGCAGTAAAAAGGAGCAAACTACTGATCCACACAATAATCCGGATGACCCTCAAGAATATTAGCCTGAGTAAAAGAAAGCAGGTGCAAAAGAGTTACATACCGCTTAATTCTGTTTACATGGAATTCCAGAACAGGTTCACCCAATCCGTTACTTTAAAACAATCAGGCCAGGTGTGGTGGCTCACGCCTGTAATCCCAGCACTTTGTGAGGCCAGGAGGATCCCTTGAGGCCAGGAGTTCCAGACCAGCCTAGGCAACAGAGACACCCGCCCCCTTTCTCTACAAAAACAAAAAACAAAAAAACAAAACAAAAAAAACGGCGCGGTGGCTCATGCCTGTAATCCCAGCACTTTGGGAGGCTGAGGCGGGCAGATCACGAGGTCAGGAGATTGAGACCATCCTGGCTAAAACGGTGAAACCCCATCTCTACTAAAAATACAAAAAAATTAGCCGGGCATAGTGGCGGGCACCTGTAGTCTCGGCTACTTGGGAGGCTGAGGCAGGAGAATGGCGTGAACCCGGGAGGCAGAGCTTGCAGTGAGCCAAGATCATGCCACTGCACTCCAGCCTGGGTGACAGAATGTGATTCTGTCTCAAACAAAAAAAAATGTTAAGTAGTTGGGTGCAGTAGCACATGCCTGTGGTCCCAGCTACTCGGGAAGCTTAGGTGGGAGGATCACTTAGGCCCAGGACTTCAAGGCTGCAGTGAGCTATGATCTAAAACAAACAAACAAACAAAAACACTTTACCCAGTTACTTGGGGGAGGACAGACATTGTGGCATCATTAAAGTCGTTTGAACAACAACAAAAAGGCTGTGTGCAGTGGCTCACACCTGTAATCCCAGCACTTTGGGAGGCAGAGGTAGGTGGATCGCTTGAGCCCAGGAGTTCAAGACCAGCCTGGGCAATATGGTGAGACCCCGTCTCTGCAAAAAATACAAAAAAAAATTAGTGAGCTGTGAACATGCCACTGCACTCCATACTGGACAGCAGATCAAGGCCCTGTCTTATTAAAAAAGTCAGAACAGGCCAGGTGCGGTGGCTCATGCCTGTAATCCCAGCACTTTGGGAGGCTGAGGTGAGGGGATCACGAGGTCGGGAGATTGAGACCATCCTGGCTAACATGGTGAAACCCCGTCTCTACTAAAAATACAAAAAAAAAAAAAAAAAAAAAAAAAAAAAAAAAGAACAGCGGTTGACTCTGGGGAGTTGGAGATGAGAAGGGGGCAATGGGAACTTTCTGGCAAGTGATAGTGATGTTTTGTATTTGAGAACAGTTTCCTTATGCAGATGTATGCATTTGTTTTGTTCTGTTTATTTTTAATTTTTATTTTTTTAGACAGGGTCTTGCTCTGTTGCCCAGGCTAGAGTGCGGTGGTACAATCATAACTCACTGCAATGTTGAACTTCTGGACTCAAGTGATCCTCTCACCTCAGCCTCCCAAGTAGCTAGAACTAAAGGTGTGCACCATCATGCCCGGCTAATTTTTTTTTAAGTTTTTGTAGAGATGAGGTCTCACTATGTTGCCCAGGATGGTCTTAAACTTCTGGACTTAAATGACCTTCCTGCCTTGGCCTCCCAGTGAGCCACCGCACCTGGCACTATGCTTTTGTTAAAATTCACTGAATCAAGCAATTAACATCTATGCATTTTACTATATGGATATTTTACATCAAAGAGGGGGGAAAAACCTGTGAATGAATACTGGGCTCTAGTTAACAATGTGCCTGCAGGCCGGGTGCAGTGGCTTATGCCTGTAATCCCAGCACTTTGCAAGGCCCAGGTGGGTGGATCACCTGAGGTCAGGAGTTCGAGACCAGCCTGACCAACATGGTGAAACACTGTCTCTACTAAAAATACAAAATTAGCTGTATGTGGTGGCGGGTGCCTATAATCCCAGCTATTTGGGAGGCTGAGGCAGGAAAATCGCTTGAACCCAGGAGGCAGTGGTTGCAGTGAGCCGAGATTGCACCTCTGCATTCCAGCCTGGGTGACAGAGTGAGACTCTGTCACACACACACACACACACACACACACAAATTAGGAACAAAACCTAAGTCTGATTATGCTTTTCTGCTCAGAACACTCCACGATACCCAGAGGAAAAGCCAAGTCCTGACACTGGCCTCTGGGCAGGGCGACCATAAGTTCTGCTGGCCCAGCTTCTGCCTGTCTTCCCGGCATGATTAGTACTGCCCTTGTTTTCATTCTCCCAGTGTGAAGGATAAATTAAGTGCTTGCCCTGCCTGCGAGGCCCAGCTGACCTGAACTCACTCCCCAGTCCCTCCCTCCCTCCGCTCCAGTCACACTGGCTCTCCTTTGCCCTGGCCATTCCCTCTGCCTGGAATGCTCTTTCCCAGAAACTTGCAAGGCTCTCTCCCTCACCTCCTTCCAGCTTTTCTTCAGCCTTTGCCTCAGTGAGGCCCCTGCCTTGCCCCTGCTTAAAATCACACCCTGCTCTCTCCCCATCTCCCGTTCTGTGCTTGCTTTTTCCAGAGCACTCTAACTTCCTGCTTAGGATATAACTGCCTGAAGGCAGGTGCCATGAGGGCAGGGCTTTTTTTTTTTTTTTTCCTGTGTTCTTTTTTTTTTTTTTGAGACAGAATTTCACTCACCCAGGCTGGAGTGCAGTGGTGCGATCTCGGCTCACTGCAACCTCCGCCTCCCAGGTTCAAGTGAATCTCCCATCTCAGCCTCCCGAGTAGCTGGGATTATAGGCACCAACTACCAGGCCTGGCTAATTTTATTGTATTTTTAGCAGACATGGGGTTTCACCATGTTGGCCAGGCTAGTTTTGAACTCCTGACCTCAGGTGATTTGCCCGCCTCAGCCTCCCAAAGTGCTAGCCACCACGCCTGGCCATTTATTCTGTGTTCTTTAAGCTGCATCCTCAGGTCCTAGAACAGTGCCCAGCAAACAGTAAGCACACAATAAGTACCTATTGCTATGAATAAAGGGAATCCTCTGCCCTCCTGGGGCTTCCAGACTGGTGCTGAAAAACCAAGCAGACACAGACCACTACAAAGCAATAGCCACCACTCCACGACACAGCAGAGGAGGGGTAAGGGGCTGAGGGAAGGCAGAAGAGACACCCCAGAAGCTGAGACTTGAAAACTGCTTTGGCATCTGCCAGGTGAAGAGGGGATGGGAGGGGCTTTCATGGTGGAGCAGCCAGTGAGCAAAACCCAAGGGGTGAGAGATGGCAGCAGGCATCTGGGGGCTGTGAGCAGTTCAGAGAGTGGCTGCAGGTGTGGGTATGCAGCAGGCTGTGGGCTCCATCCTGCAGGTAATGAGGACAGGAAGGTTCTAACTGGGGGCAGTGGCAGGGACAGATACGGGTTTCTGAAAGATTGCCCAGCTACTGGGTGGAGCATGGATTGGAGGTGGGCACCAGGAGGCTGTTAGTTTTGCTGGCACCCAGTAAAGCAGCGTTGCCCTGAAGAAAGGGGCTAACTGGAAAATTACTTAAGACAGAGACCTAACAGGACGTGGTGGTTCCTGGAAGGTGACTCTGACTCCTGGTGTCACCATCTTGGCTGGCTCCTGGGATGGTAGGAACAGGTTGTGGGGAGGATGAGGCTGGGGTCCCTGGGATATCCCAATGGAGATGTGATGCAGCCATTTGGCTCCTGGAGTCTGGAGGTGGGGGCGGAACTTAGAGTCAGAGAATGAGGAACTGTTGATTCAAAGGGCAGGCGGGACCCAGCAGGGCGAGTGTGCACAAAGAGAAGCAAGGCCAGGGCAAGAGACAGTTCCCAGACCAGGAAGAGGGGAGTGGCCAAGGACGGATGAGGGCTCAGAGGGGAGGAGTCAGTGAGCCCCAGAGGTGGGGCCCGAGAGCCAGGGGTAGGATTTCCACAAAGCGAGTGTGGAACTTGGGGAGGAGGTGGAAAGGGGAGACAGCAAGGTGGTAAATAAGGGCGGTGGCTCTGGAAGAGATAGCTTTTTAAATTTGCCATGTTCACTATTTTTTTAAAGATACAGGGTCTTGCCCTGTCATGCAAGCTGGAGTGCAGTGGCACAATCACATCTTACTGCAGCCTCAACCTCCTGGGCTCAAGCGAGCCTCCTGCCTCAGCCTCCCAAAGTGCTGGGATTCCAGGTGTGAGCCACCATATCCAGCCAAACTGGCTTTTTTTTTTTTTTGAGATGGAATCTCACTCTGTTGCCCAGGCAACCTCCGCCTCCCACGTTCAAGTGATTCTCCTGCCTCAATCTCCTGAGTAGCTGGGACTACAGGCATGCACCACCATGGCTGGCTAATTTTTGTATTTTTAGTAGAGACAGAGTTTCACCGTGTTAACCAGGCTGGTCTGGAACTCCAGACCTCAAGTGATCCACCTGCCTTGGCCTTCCCAAAGTGCTGGGATTACAGACGTGAGCCACCACGCCAGGCCCAAACTGGCTTTTAAACCAGGTCAAAGTGCCAGGCGCAGTGGCTCATGCCTGTAATCCCAGCACTTTGGGAGGCCAAGGTGGGCGGATCATGAGGTCAGGAGATCGAGACCATCCTGGCTAACATGGTGAAACCCCGTCTCTACTAAAAATACAAAAAATTAGCCGGGCGAGGTGGTGGGCGCCTGTAGTCCCAGCTACTCGGGAGACTGAGGCAGGAGAATGGCGTGAACCTGGGAGGCGGAGCTTGCAGTGAGCCAAGATCGCGTCACGGCACTCCAGCCTGGGCGACAGAGCGAAACTCCGTCTCAAAAAAAAAAAAAAAAAACCAGGTCAAAGAATGGGGCATGAGAGGGTGGGGGCATGCCTGGGGGGAATCAAGACAGTTTCCTAGGCCCCATGACCAAGAGAGGGACAAGAATAGGGGAGACTCAAACTTTAGCTTCTCAAGGCTGCTCAGAAATGGACACCCCGTCTGGGGCCAGGCTTCTGTCCCCAGCCTCAGGGACAGGAGAGTCTCTGGTAACCTCATTTATAACATGGGGCAGTAGGACAAAACCTGCCATTTATTGAGCACTTATTACGTCCCAGGCCAAGGGCTGTCTCTCCATGTGTGGCCTAATTTAACTCTCAGAATACTCTCACCAGGCTGATATCACTATTATTTCCTATCTCCTTTTTTTTTTTGAGACGGATTCTCCTTCTTTTGCCAAGGCTGGAGTGCAATGGCGGGATCTTAGCTCACTGCAACCTCCTCCTGGGTTCAAGAGATTCTCCTGCCTCAGTCTCCTGAGTAGCTGAGATTACAGGTGCCCTGCAACCACGCCCAAGTAATTTTGCTATTTTTAGTAGAGACAGGGTTTCACCATGTTGGTTAGGCCGGTTTTGAACTCCTGACCTCAGTAATCCAACCGCCTCAGCCTCCCAAAGTGCTAGGATTACAGGTGTGAGCCACCATGCCCGGCCTATTATCTCCATTTTATAGATGAGAAAACAGATGCACAGAAAGGTTCAGTCACTTGCTAAAGGTCATACAACAAATGAATGCAGATGCTGAGATTCAAACCCGGAACCTGAATTCTGAGCTTTAACACTGCACCACTAACCCACACAAGGGACTTTCCCATCTACAGAACACTCTCCTCCCTCGGGAGTGGTTGAGGGGAGTCATGAGGTGGCCACACACCCAGCAAACAGCCGACCTTACCATGAAGATGGCCCTCCAAAGAAGTCCACATCTGAATCCCCAGAATCTGTGCATGTGTTGCTTTATATGGCACATGGGCTTTTGCAGGTGTGATGAAACTAAGGGTCGTGAGATAGGAAGAGTGTCCTAGATTATTCAAATGGGCCAAGTGTCATCACAGGGTCCTTGGAGGAAGGAGGCAGGAGAGTTAGAGAAGATGTGATGATGGAGAGAGATTGGAAGATGCTACACTGATTTGAGGTGAGGGAAGGGCCACAAGCCAAGGAATGTGGGTGGCCTCTAGAAGCCGGAAAAGGCAAAGAAAGAGATCCTCCTCTGGAGGGAACTACTGCTGAGACCTTGACTTTAACCCAGTGAGACTAACTTTGGACTTCTCCATAACTGTAAGAGAATCAATGTCTGTGGCTTTTTTTTTTTTTTTTTTTTGAGATGGAGTCTCGCTCCGTCACCCAGGCTGGAGTATAGTGGTGCGATCTCAGCTTACTGCAACCTCCCGGATTCAAGCAATTCTCCTATCTCAGCTTCCTGAGTAGCAGGGATTACAGGCGACCGCCACCATGCCCAGCCAACTTTTGTATTTTTAGTAGAGATGGAGTTTCACCTTGTTGGTCAGCCTGGTCTCAAACTCCTGACCTCAGGTGATCCACCCACCTTGGCCTCCCAAGGTGCTGGGATTATAGGCATGAGCCACCATGCCTGGCTAATGTCTGTGGCTTTAAACCCCTATATGTGTGGCAATTTGTTACAGCAGCGATAAGAAACAGTTACACTACATTGCAGCAAGCCTGGCTTCCCTGGACAGCACTGGCTCCACCATCACCACTGCAGCTGCTGTGGGAAGCATCCTTACATTTCCTTTGTTTGTTTAGACACAGGGTCTTGCTTTGTTGCTCAGAGTTGAGCACAGTGGTGCAATCATCACTCACTGCAGCCTTGACTTCCCGGGCTCAAGCAATCTTCCCACCTCAGCCTCCCAAGAAGCTTGGACTACAGGCGCACACCAGTAGGCCTGGCTAATTTTTTCATTTTTTGTCTTGCTTTGTTGCTCAAGCTGGTCTCAAACTCCTGGCCTCAAGCAGTCCTCCCACCTGTGCCTCCCAAAGGCCTGGGATTACAGGTGTGAGCCACCACAGCTAGCCTACAGTTTTTAATGCTTCTTTAAAGTTCCAATTTGGTCCTCTCTGAACCTCAGTATCTTTCTTTATTAAAAATAAAAATAGGGCCAATATACATGACCCTATAGGCACAGAGTGAGAGGGCCTTATATTACTTGAAGCTTCCCACAAACCCCTGGGGCAGATGAGGCCTAGTTATTGTTCCCATTGCTCAGATGAACAAACTAAGACTGAGAGTAGAAACAGCCTGCCTAGAGCCACTCAGGGAGTAACAGAGCCAGGACTTGAACCAGGGCTTCTGACTTGAGTTTTAGCACAGAGGTTCATGTCTCAGAGCCCAGCTCACATGCCACCTCCTCAGAGAAGCCTGCCTAGAAAACCCCAGCCCATTCATGTATTCACTCATTCATGAAGCAGCTGCTGGGACTACCCTGTTCCCAGTGTTGTGTGGAGACCCCTTAGGAGCCCACAGCCTCGTAGACAAGACAGACACAAAACCCACGGATCCCAGAACAGCCTGATAAATGATGAAACAAGGAGAATGAAGCCCAAGGGGTTGCTGGAGCTCAAAAACTCACTGAGCCTAGAGTCAGGGAAGGCTTCTCGGAGGAGATGGTGATTGAGATGGGGATAAGTTAGACCCAACCAGAAGTGTGGCCAGGCATCCCGGATGGAGGAGTGGCTTCCTCAGGGCAGGGAATGGGTTGGTCATCCCAGGCCCCCAAGTCCCTCTGGGCCTCTGTGTTATTATGTATGAAATGTGAATAGGCCGGGCGCAGTGGCTCACGCCTGTAATCCCAACACTTTAGGAGGCCAAGGCAGGAGGAACACTTGAGCCCTGGAGTTCAAGACCAGCCTGGGCAATGTAGCGAGACCCCATGTCTACAAAAAATAAAATTAGCAGGCTGGGCATGGTGGCTCATGCCTGTAATCCCAGCACTTTGGGAGGCCGAGGTGGGCAAATCACCTGTGGTCAGGAGTTTGAGACCAGCCTGGCCAACGTGGGAAAACCCAGTCTCTACTAAAAATACAAAAATTAGCCGGGCGTGGTGGCAGACGCCTCCAATCCCAGCTACTCAGGAGAGTGAGGCAGGAGACTTGCTTGAACACAGGAGGCAGAGTTTGCAGTGAGCCGAGATTGCGCCATTGCACTCTAGCCTGGGCAACAAGAACAAAACTCTCCAAAAAAAAAATAGTGATAAATAAATAAATAAATAAAATTAGCTGAGTATGGTGGCACACACCTGTGGTCCTGGCTACTTGGGAGGCTGAGGTGGGGCGTCAAGGCTGCAGTGAGCCATGATCGCACCACTGCACTCCTGCCTGGGCAACAGTACAAGTCTGTGTCTCAGAAAAAAAAAAAAAAAAAAAAAGAATCATGGCCTAGCTACCCAGAGTTTTGATAATTGTTAGGCCCAGGCGAGGGCTGAGCAGGAAGAGGGGTCCTGGGCCTCCCAGAGGAGGAGGTGAAGGTCGGGAGATAGGGCAGACCCGGGAAGTACTGGGAGGCAGGGTCCTGGCTCAAGCCCCCCACCCCACTCTGCCTTGCGGTGTCACTATAGGAAGGTCCTCTCAGAGCTTCAGTGACCACATCTGAGCAATGGAGCATGAGACAAAACTGTCTCCAAAGACCCTCCCCAGCCCTGACGGGGAAATGACATGACACAAAATTACAAAAGGGTCTTTATTTGTAAAAAGCCAAAGGGGCCCCTCAGGCAACAGGACAGGCAGGCCAGCTTCTCAGGGGTCAGGGGCATTTGGGCAGATGCGCTTGAGTGGGGGGGCGCCCTCCGAGTCCTCTGTGTCACCCTGGGCTGCCTCAGGGACAGGTGGCACTGGCTCAAAGACGGGGTAAGCTTCGGGGGCCTGGAGAGGAAGGGTGGACAGGCGTGAGCTCCACGGAACCCAGGCGTCCAGCCTCTGAGCCTCTGCCTTCTCCAAAGCCTCCACTCCCCTCCCCTCCTGGGCCCGGGAGGCAAGCCCAGGGCCAGATGCCCAGGATGCAGAGGAAGCAGGCACCAAAAACAACAACAACGACAGTGACACTGTGTGGAGGAACGAACCTGATATTTGATATTTCTGAAAATGCCTCGAGGTAGCCTCGTGAGAAATGTCAGAGGTTTATGAGGAATTTTCTTACGCTAATTATACAGTTAAGATATTTTTTGAAAATGCATGGAGGAGCGCCATGATTTTGTCAGGCTTTATTTATTTATTTATTTTTGAGGAGTCTCGCTCTGTCACCCAGGCTGGAGTACAGTGGCGCGATCCTGGCTCACTGCAGCCTCCGCCTCCCAGGTTCAAGCAATTCTCCTACCTTAGCCTCCCGAGTAGCTGGGACTACAGGCACGTGCCACCACGCCCGGCTAATTTTTGTATTTTTAGTAGAGACGGGGTTTCACTGTGTTAGCCAGGATGGTCTCGATCTCCTGACCTCATGATCCACCCGCCTCGGCCTCCCACAGTGCTGGGATTACAGGCGTGAGCCACCACGCCCAGCTTTGTCAGGCTTTTAATGGTCTCAATCAGCCCTGATCCAGCCCTCAGCACTTTGTCTCTGAAACACCCTTTCTTTTTCAGTCCCAAGAACCCAGCCCCTAAGCCTTCAGCTCCGTCCCAGGTCTGCCTCTCCTCCAGGCCCTCAGGATGCAGGCTCCAAGCCTTCGGCTGCCCAGATCCCCCATTCCCTCCAAGACCCAGGAGTCCAGCCTTCTGGCCTCTCTCACCTCAGCTTCCAGCAGTTCTGGAACAGGCTCCTCCTTGGTCAGCATTGGGGGTTCGTCGGTGCTGCCAGCAGTTATGCCCCCAGGATCTGAAACGTCAAGGTAACAAACATCCCCTGAACAGCCACTCTGTGCCAGCAGCACAGACAGTGGGGGAAACAGATGGTCACAGGCCCCAGTCACAGAGGGCAGAGGGCCATGGGAGCAGAGAGGAGAGAGCAGGAACCTGGCTGTGCCCCAGGAAGCAGAGGAGGGAACACTGACATGGGAGCTTGAGGGTGATGCGGTGGACAGGAAAGTATGACACGTGAGACAGAGGGAATGTGTGCTAAGTTGCCACAGATTCTGGGCTTGGACTGCCTGGGTTCAAATCCTGACCTTGGGCCAGCTACTTAATTTCCATGGGCCTCAGTTTCCCCATCTGTAAAATGGGGATAATGATAGTAATTACCTCATGTGGCTGTTGTGAGGGTCAGATGAGTGGATGCAGGTAAAGCACAGTGGCTGGCACACAGTAAGTGCTCAATAAATGCTTGCTACCATTTTTATATTAGCAAAGGTATACAACTGCTTGGCACTGTCTAGACCCAGACCCAGACCCAGCCCACAGGCCCACATCAGGGTGTTCTTTTTGTGTGTTTGTTTGTTTTTGTTTTTGAGACAGAGTCTCGCTGTGTCACCCAGGCTGGAGTGCAGTGGCACGATCTCGGCTCACTGCAACCTCTGCCTCCCAGGTTCAAGTGATTCTCCTGCCTCAGCCTCCCTAATAGCTGGGATTACAGGCATGTGCCACCACGTCCCGCTGATTTTTTGTATTTTTAGTAGAGACAGGGTTTCACATTCTGGGAGGCTGAGGCAGGAGGATCGCTTGAGCCTAGGAGTTTGAAACCAGCCTGGGCAACATAGTAAGACCCTATCTCTATAAAAAATAACAACACTAATTAGCTGAGCATGGTGATGCATGCCTGTAGTCCCAGCTACTCAGAAGGCTGACTGAGCCCAGGAATCCAAGCCTACAGTGAGCCGTGATCACGCCTCTACGCCTCTGCATTCCAGCCTGGGCGACAGAGTGAGACCTTGTCTCAAAAAAAAAAAAAAAAAAAAAAAAATCAAAGCTTAAAAAGTATGAAGGAAAAAGTTGTTCTGGCAGCTGTGTGGAGGTGACTAGAAGAGACCAGCTGGAACCAAAAATGGGTGAGAAATGGGAAGGCCAGGGACAGGGCAGGGCCTGGGAGGAAGAGGTGCCAATCAGATGGGTTTGACTGCATGGAAGAAAGCAGAGCTGGCGGGGAACGGTGGCTCAAGCCTGTAATCCCAGCACTTTGGGAGGCCGAGGCAGGTGGATCATGAGGTCAGGAGTTCAAGACCATCCTGACCAACATGGTGAAACCCTGTCTCTACTAAAAATACAAAAATTAGCCGGGCGTGGTGGTGTGCGCCTGTAATCCCAGCTACTCAGGAGGCTGAGGCAGAAGAATTGCTTGAACTTGGGAGGCGGAGGTTGCAGTGAGCGAGATCGTGCCACTGCACTCCAGCCTAGGCGACAGAGTGAGACTCTATCTCAAAGGAAAAAAAAAAAAAGCAGAGCTGATGAGGACCCAGGCCCAAGGTGCTGGCTCACTGGCTGAGTTACTTCTCTGGGTCTCAGTTTCCTCATCTGTAAATAGGGATCATAACAAGATCATCACCCTTGTAAGGTTGTAGTGAAAATTAAATGAGAAAAAACACGTAAAGTGTTGGCTGGGCACGGTGGCTCACACCTGTAATCCTAGCACTTTGGGAGGCCGAGGCGGGCGGATCACCTGAGGTCAGGGGTACGAGACTAGCCAGGCCAACGTGGTGAAACTCCATCTTTACTAAAAATACAAAAATTAGGCCAGGCACGGTGGCTCACGCCTGTAATCCCAGCACTTTAGGAGGCTGAGGCAGGCGGATCACCTGAAGTTGGGAGTTCGAGACCAGCCTGGCCAACATGGAGAAACCTCG
Source organism: Pongo abelii (assembly GCF_028885655.2). Lineage (NCBI taxonomy): Eukaryota > Metazoa > Chordata > Mammalia > Primates > Hominidae > Pongo > Pongo abelii. The sequence goes on from NC_072003.2 coordinate 33,092,968, forward strand.
TCTCTACTAAAAATACAAAATTAGTGGGGCATGGTGGTGCATGCCTGTAATCCCAGCTACTCGGGAGGCTGAGGCGGGAGAATCGCTTGAACCCGGGAGGCAGAGGTTGCGGTGAGCTGAGATTGTGCCATTGCACTCTAGCCTGGGCAACAAGAACGAAACTCCGTCTCAAAAACAAACAAACAAACAAAAAAACAAAAATCAGCCGGGCGTGGTGGCATGCCTGTAATCCCAGCTACATGGGAGGCTGAGGCAGAAGAATCGCTTGAACCTGGGAGGCAGAGGTTGCAGTGAGCCAAGATCGCACCACTGCACTCCAGCCTGGGCAACAGAGCAAGACTTCATCTCAAAAAAAAAAAAAAAAAAAAAAAAGGCTGGGCGTGGTGGCTCATGCCTGTAATCCTAACACTTTGGGAGGCCAAGGCGGGCAGATCACCTGAGGTCAGGAGTTCGAGACCAGCCTGGCCAACATGGCGAAACCCCAACTCTACTAAAAATACAAAACTAGCCGAGCATGGTGGTTCATGCCTATATTCCCAGCTACCCAGGAGGCTGAGGCAGGAGAATTGCCTGAACCCGGGAGGTGAAGGTTGCAGTGAGCTAAGATTGTGCCATTGCACTCCAGCCTTGGCAAGAGCGAAACTCTCTCAAAGAAAAAAAGAAAAGAAAAGAAAAAAACCCAACCACATAAAGTGTTTACTTGGCACACAGTAAGAGCTCAATAAATACTAGCTGTTGTTATTCCTATTATTATTAATCACCCCTATGACTATCACTATTATTTATTCACTCAACAGATATTTACTAAGCACCTACTATGTGTCCCATATTATTCTGAGGATACAGTAGTGAACAAGATCACATAGGGCCAGGAACAGTGACTCACGCCTATAAATCCCAGCACCTTGGGAGGCTGAGACAGGAGGATCATTTCAGGCCACAAGTTCAAAACCAACCTTGGCAACATAGTGAGACCCTATCTCTACAAAAAATTTAAGAATTAGCTGGGCATGGTGGCACACACCTGTAGTCCCAGCTATTTGGGAGGCTGGGGCCAGAGGATCCCTTGAGCCCAGGAGTTTGAGGCTGCAGTGAGCTATGATTGCACCAGAGTACTCCAGCTTGGGTGACAGAGACCTTGTCTCTAAAAAAAAAAGGGGGGGGGGGCGGGTGTGGGTGTGATGGCTCACACCTGTAATCCCAGCACTTTGGGAGGCTGAAGGTGGAGGACTGCTTGAGCAAGTGAGTTTGAGACCAGCCTGGGCAACATGGTGAAACCTTATCTCTACAAAAAATACAAAAATTAGCCAGGTATGTTGGCATATGCCTGTGGTCCCAGCTACTTGGGAGGCTGAGGCGGGAGGATCGCTTGAGCCCAGGAAGTTCAAGGCTGCAGTGAGCTATGATCACACCACTACACTACTCCAGCCTGGGTGACAGAGTGAGACCCTTTCTCAAAAAAAAAAAAAAAAAAAAAGATCAATATGGGCCCAACATTCAGGAAACCGACATGAGAGTGAGGAGAAAGATAAACTAGTAAAAACTTAATTTACATGAAAATCTCAGACAGTGATATGTCTGTATAGATTCTAAGAGACCAGAGGAATGAGACAGCAGCTACAGGGAGATTCTGCAGGAGTCGGAAGGCGCCTTGAGGGGGTGCACAAGACGGGGAGCAGGTATAGGGATAAGCTGGTAGGTTAGACTCTGGAGAAGACAGGACTTAGAGGAGAGGGCTCCTGGGAGGTACCTGGTCCTACCTCTCTCTTGGCCCAGCCTTGGGGGCTGAGCCTCCTCAGGGACCCCTTCTGGGGGTCCGGCAGGTGACACGGGGCGGCTGGGCTGGGGGGTGCCCCCAGGACTGGGCTCTGTGCCCTTTTGCAGGGAACCTTCCGAATGGAAACTCTGGTTGCTGTTCTCATCTGCGGGAGCAAGAGCAGAGATGGTTGGCCTGAGATCCCTAGTACACTCCTTCAGTCCCCACAGCCCCCCGCGTTTCAGGATCCCTACCTACCATTAAGATCCAGCAGGATGAGAGGGCCACCCCCTCGGGGACTGGCGCCCCTGCCCCGACGTTCCCGGCCACGGGATCTCTCTGCCCCGCCACCTGCCCGCCTTCGCTCCTGGGGGTTAGAGGATTAGGGTCAGAGCTCTTGGAAAGCCCCACCATACACCTAAGGAAACTGAGGCACTGAGAAGCAAAAGGGCTCGAACTCAGGGGGTGTGGAGCAGAAAAGAGGGCAAAAGGGGAGGAGCTGCTAATGATGGTTCCTGTCTGTCCTGCTGCATCTGAGGTCTGGGGGAGCTGGAGGTAGAGGTCAGGGTGGGGAGGAACTTGCCTGAGGTTGCACAGATGCAGGGCCTTGTGGGAATGGGGGTTGCTCACCTCCTCCTGGGGGTCCACCACTGGCACCCACTTGAAGATACGAAGGGAAGTGTCGCCCACAGTCACCCATCGCTTCTCCCTGTGGGAGGGTGGGGGGCTGGGTCAGAGAGGCCTGAGGGGAGACCCACCCCCCTAGGAGCCGGACACATCTGGGGGTACCTGCAGAGGTTGAGGAGGCACAGGAGGGTAGCAACAGTTTTGCTAATGGGGCATAGTTACATGGAGAAAGAGAGTCTTGCAGACCCCAGGGTATAGGCGGTGGGTGCCTCTAGAGAGAGGATATGATTTTTGGCCCTGGCTCTGCGGACCCCTGGGGCACACATGGGGGGCGTGGCTATGGGCCTGGCCCGGGATCAGAGCCCTGCAGATCCCGGGGCGCACTTGCAGGAGGGGTGTCAAAGCTTTAGGGGGCGGGGCACAAGCGGGGGCTCCCGCTCTGGGAGGACACGGCTGGGGATCACGCTTTGTAGACCCCCAGGAGTAGCCAGGGGAACGGGGACAGAGCCCTGTGGATTCAAGGCAAAGCTAGTGGGTGGAGATACACCGAACACCCGGGGCCCAGAGCTGGCGAGGGTAGCGTAGACGCCTTTGGTGGTGGTGGTGCCGCCGTGTCCCGTCCCTGGCCCCCGGGCAGCGCTCACCATCTCCGGACCTTCTCGATGGTCGCCATCACCTTCTTGATGTCATCCTTGGCCCGGCTCCGGGTCTCGGCCCGTACGGTCCGGCCGGCCATGCTGGCGGGGCTGGGGCCGGGGCCGAGCCCGCGGCGGGGCCGCCTCCCGTCCGGCGGGCTCAGGCTCGGCGCCAGGCCCGGGCGCCGCGCTCTCGGCCTGCCGTCCCCCCGGGAGTTGGCCGCGCCCTCTCTAGTCCCCAACGCCTCCGCGAGTCCCCGCCCCGTTTCCTGCCGCCGCGCCCCGCCCCGGCCTGTCCCCGGAGCGGCCGGGTGGCGCGGGCGGCCAGAGCCCAGGCCTGGAAGCCCGGCCGGCCCCGCCCCGCCCCGGGCCCGCCCCCTTGGAGCGCCTGGACGCGCAGCGCCCCCTGCCCGCCGCCGAGAGCGGGAGTTGGGGACGGCTCGGCGACCGGACGCGCGAGGCAGGGCCGAGGCCGTGTGTTCAGACCACGTGGGCGCGGGGTGCGCGAGAGGGTCTGTGTACTGCGCTGCGTGAGCCGCGGTGGGTGTCCGCGAAACGCTGTGTGTGGAGTGCGTGCGTGTGTCCGCCCTCGCCAGGCTCTTGGTCTACACCGCCCAACTTAGTCATCCATTCATTCAACAGTCTTGTTAACTGAGTGCCAATTACGCGCCAGGCGCTGCGAATACGAGTGGGTCTCCACCACCAGAATGGCTAAAGTGAAAGAGACCGCACCATGTGGAGGCGAGAAAGTAGAGCGACTGGACCTCTGTTGTATTTCTGGGGGAGTGTAAATTGGTAGAGACATTTTGGAAAACTGTCAGTTTTCTAATGAAGCCGAACATATGCCACCTCTGTGATCCAGCAGTTCCACTCCTAGGCTGTCAACACCCAGCAGAAATGTGTAGGTGTGAGCATCAAGAGGGTGCATGGGAACGTTCAGAGCCCTTTCATAACAGCCCCAAACTGGAAATAACCCATCAACAGAATGGAAAATGAATGATGCCCTACTCATTACCATGCACATAGACACAGCAACGGGATTGACATGCCCGGCTATACACAGCAAAATAGACAAGTCGCATGATGAAATCTTGAGTGAGAGAAGCCAAATACAACAGTACATACTAGATGGTTCCAGGTGTATTACGTTCAGAACCAGACAAAACTAATTTATAGTGCACCAAAGTCAAGATAGTGGTCGCCCTTAGGGTTGGGAGGGGACGAGGGGAGAGCTTCTGGGAGCTGATCCAGTTCTGTTGTGTAATCTGGTGCTGGTTCCCTGGGCATATGTATTCTGTGAAAATCCATCACATGACTTAAATAAAATGTACATTACTTAAATAAAATGAGTGTGTCTTGGTTGACTTTATTTGAGGCTGGCTTGTCAGCAGATAAGACCATGTCAAAATTTGTGCTGCTGTGTGTGTGTGTGTGTGTGTTTCAAGGTGTGGCTGTTGTGTCTGTGAATTTGGGCGTGACCATGTCCAGAGAGGTTAAGGGTATAAGGGGTTAGGAGCATGGTTAGGACAGCATTTTTTTGAGCCAAGCTGCTTAGGTAAAATCCCAGCTGTGCCACACCTAACTGTGTTACCCTGGACAAGTCACTTCTCTCTATTCCGCATCTATAACATAGGAGTTAGTTAATGTGCATATAGCTCTTAGAACAGTGCCCAGCACATGGTAAATGCCCAATAAATATTTACAGTTAATACACATGTGATTGTGGGCCCTACCAATTGTCTGGCTCAATTCTATCTGCTGTGCCCTCTCCAGTTAAACTCTTTCTTCCTTTATTCCAGCAATTGTCTGCTCACGGCAATACACACACCCACTCACACGAACACACGCACACACATGCATGCGCACATGCACACACACGCACACCTGCACCCTCACACGCACACAAATCCACTCGCACACATGCATGCTCACACGCACACACGTCCGCATGCACGCACACACGCAGACACACGCACGCGCACACACACACATGGGCCTCCTCGTCTTCACTCACAAACCCCATTAGCTGCTGTTGTCTATGGGCTTCCTCGACAGACCGCGAGCCCCTCGCGGGGGCCAGAAACCAAGTATGGATCATCCTTATGTGCCTTCCTTTCAGTCTACACCAGGTTAATGGGGTTGATGTATGGGTGTGACTTCCTGTCCAGGTCTCTGAAACTTGTTCTCCTGGGGGGGGTGTGTGTGTGATTCTGTTACTAGGCCTGCTAAGGAGAGGAGAGCAGTGTATCTGTCTCCCTTCTGGTGGGTGTGACAATGAGATTGGAAGCCATCTAAGATAGGCTAGGAGATGTATGTCTGGACAAACGTGCCCCAAGCCTGACGGCCCCCATCGTAGTCTCCCTCGCAAGCCGCGCCCCAGACTAGAGAGAGGGCCTGCGTATTCCTGTCCTGCCAGTCCAGCAGTTCCCTCTCCTGTCTCCTCAGCTTTACACCCAAAGCAGCCTCTGCCTCAGGTCCAAGCCTGAGCCCGCGGCAGGACATTGGGCTGCCTCCCAGGCCCTGACACCCCCAGCCCCGAGGTCCTGTACACCCGACAGACAACTTGCCTCCCCTCTCGGGCCCCTTCCCCCACTAGGCCCCACGGGCGAGGAGCTGAGCTCAGGGCCAAGGAATCCTGTCTGAAAAGGGGGGGTAGGATGAAATGTTTGGGGTCTGGGCTCTGATTGGCTGCGCCCGGGCCACGCCCCCAGCCCTTTCCCCTTTCTCCCCCCCTCGAAAGGGGGGCGTGAAGGGAGCCGGGATCAGCCAGGGGCCAGCATGAGCCGGAGGGAGGGAAGTCTGGGTAAGGGGCTGAGGGACCGGACGCCGGGTCGCTGAGGGGCGCAGGAGTCAGAGGGGTTGGGAGCTGGGGGTCTGGGTCTCCGCCACCCCCGGGTCCGGGAGGGGAGCGGCCTTGGCTGGGAAGGGCAGGGCTCCGGTGTCAGGTAACGAGTGAACGGGTGAGTTGTGAGAAACGGCAGGCGCTAGGGTTTAGAGGAGGCCTGGGGCTGAGGTTTCAGGGACCTGGGCTGAGGGCTTAGATCACCGGTTCGAGTACACCCAGGGGGAGGACTGGGGTCGGGGCTGGGGCAGGACCCCTGCGTCCACTGAGTCTCGGGAAAGAATCAGAGCTGGGGGGCTGAAGGAAGGGGTAGAGTAAGGGAAGGCAGTCTTGGAGTCACATGAAGTAGTGAGTGCAACAGGAGACGAAAGTCTGGGCTGCAGAGGATCGCGACTGGTGCTGGGAAACTTCGGGGGGGGGGGCGGGGCGGGGCACCGGGTCAGGACTACATTCCCCAGCACGCATCGGGCGCGCGCTGTGCGTTTCGGGAAATGGAGTCCCTCCCGGGGCGCCAGACACTGGCTCTTGCGGACCTTGATTCGCTGACTAGCCAGGCCAACGCCTTGCATGGATGGGGCATCAAGGAGAGAAATGGAAATGGACGTCAGTCTCCCTATCTGTAAAATGGGACTTCAAGGCACATTTTGATATGAAGTTCTGTGCTTCGATGATGTTGAAGTCCACTAGCAGTCACTGAGGTAGAAATATGTAAGCCCTGCCCTCAAAGGGCTCTCAGGCTAAGGCAGATACACACAGAAAAGCCATTAAAAGAGCTACCCTGGAACTCATGCAAATGGCCTTAAGTCAAAGGAAGGAGTTCGTTTATAAAGGAGGAGTGATTCTGGAGGCTTCACTGAGGAGGCAGTACAGTCATGCACTGCATAACAACATTTGGTCAACAGGTGGACCGCACAGACAATGGAGGTCCCATAAGATTCTATGCATTTTTAGCCTGGGCAACATGGCGAAACCCTGTCTCTACAAAAAATACAAAAATTAACCGGGCGTGGTGGCGCATGCCTGTAGTCCCAGCTACACAGGAGACTGAGGCGGGAGGATGGCTTGAGCCCAGGACGTCGAGGCTGCAGTGGGCCAAGACTGCACCACTGCACCCCATCCTGGGTGAAAGAGCGAGACTCCGTCTCTCTCTCTCTCTCTCTTTCTCTTTTGGGATGGAGTCTTGCTGTCGCCAGGATGGAGTGCAGTGGCCTCGGCTCACTGCAACCTCTGCCTCCTGGGTTCAAGCAATTCTCCTGCCTCAGCCTCCCAAGTAGCTGGGACTACAGGCGCGTGCCACCAAGGCCAGCTAATTTTTTTTTGTATTTTTAGTAGAGACGGGGTTTCATCATGTTGGCTAGGATGCTACTGATCTCTTGACCTCGTGATCCACCTGCCTCAGCCTTCCAAAGTGCTAGGATTACAGGCGTGAGCCACTGCACCCAGACAATTTTTTTTTTTTTTTTTGAGACGAAGTCTCGGTCTGTCACCCAGGCTGGAGTGCAGTGACCTGATCTCAGCTCAATGCAATCTCCTCCTCTCAGGTTCAAGCAATTCTTATGCCTCAGACTCCCTGGTAGCTGGGATTACAGGCACCCACCATCATGCCTGACTAATTTTTGTATTTTTAGTAGAGACAGGGTTTCACCAGATGGTCCCGAACTCCTGACTTCAAGTGATCCGCCTGCCTCATCCTCCCAAAGTGTGGGATTAAAGGCGTGAGCCACTGAGCCCAATGCCTGGCTAATTTTTGTATTTTTAGTAGAAACGGGGTTTCACCATGTTGGCCAGGCTGGTCTCAAACTCCTGACCTCAAGTGATCTGCCCACCTCATCCTCCCAAAGGGCTGGGATTACAGGCGTAAGCCACTGAGCCCAATGCCTGGCTAATTTTTGTATTTTTAGTAGAAATGGGGTTTCACCATATTGACCAGGCTGATGTCAAACTCCTGACCTCAAGTGATCTGCCCATCTCGGGCTCCCAAAGTGCTGGAATTACAGGCATGAGCCACCATGCCCAACCAATATGTATTATATAATAAAATACATACATATATATGTATTTTAACTGTAGCTTTTCTATGTTTTTATTTATTTATTTATTTATTTAGAGATAGGATCTTACTCTGTTGCCCAGGCTGGAGTGCAGTGGCACCCTCACAGCTCACTGCAGCCTCGACCTCCTGGGGTTCAAGTGATCCTCTCATCTCAGCCTCTCGAGTAGCTGGGACTACTGGCATGTGCCACCATGCCTGGCTTATTTTTGTATTTTTTGTAAAGATGGGGTTTCACCATATCACCCAGGCTGGTCCCAAACTCCTGGGCTCAAACGATCCACCTGCCTTGGCCTCCCGAAATGCTAAGATTACAGACATCAGCAATCTCACCCGGCCCTTTTCTATGTTTAGATACACAAATACCACTGTGTTCCAGTTGCCTGCTGTACTGTAACATGCTGTCCAGGTCTGCAGCCTAGGAACAATTGACTAACACCACATAGCCTGGGCGTGTAGCAGGCTGTACCACCTAGGTTTGTGTAAATATACTCTACGATGTTTGCACCACGATGAAATCGCCTAAGGATGCATTTCTCAGAATGTATCCACGTTATTAAGCAAGGCATGACTGTCTTTGAATTTGACTTTAATAGGATTTCAACAGTGATTTGGGGACAGGCAATACATTTCAGGTAGACCACCTGCTTGACAAAGTTCTGGTGCCTCATTTTCCTTCAGTTGGAATGGGACAGACCCTGATGGGGTCAGGAACAAAGAGCCAGCCTGGGAGAGGTGATCAATGAGCAGGAGGTTGGCCATCCTCATTCCTCCCCCCTTTCCCACCAGAAGACCCCCAGGCTGATTCCTCAGTCTCACTTCTTCCCCACTTGGAGGCCAAGATCCGTCAGACACACAGCCTTGCGCACCTCCTCACCAAATACGCTGAGCAGCTGCTCCAGGAATATGTGAGTGGGAATGGGGGTGGGGGTGCCGGGGGCCTGAGGAATGGGAGCAGACATCACAGAGGTCCTCGATCACCCATTCTCTCAACCTCATTTTCCAACTGTGGAAATCAGGGCTCCTGAGAGGGACAGCAACTTGTCCCTGGCCACACAGCAAATTGGAAGAGGACCCTGTTTGTGACCCAGATGCCACTCTGTCCTCTCCAGCTTGGAGACACCCTCCTCAGTGCTTTGTTTTTGAGAGGAAGCCTCGCTCTGTCGCCCAGGCTGGAGTGCAGTGGTGCCATTATGGCTTATTGCAGCCTCAACCTCCTGGGCTCAAGCAATCCTCCTGCCTTAGCCTCTCAAGTAGGTGGGGCCACAGGCACGCACCACCATGCCTGGGTAATTTTTTCATTATTTTGTAGAGGCAGGGTCTTGCTGTATTGCACAGGCTGGTCTTGAACTCCTGGGCTCAAGTGACCTTGGTGCTTTAAGTCAGAGGTAGCCAGGTAGCCTGGGGCAGTGAAGAGAACTCTGATCTGTATCTCAGGAAACCAAGGTTCTAGGCTCTGCATAACCTTGACACCTCCCTTCCATGGGCCTTGGTCTCTCCCCAACAGTAAAAGGAGGCAGCTAAATATGATTAACTGCGAACTCTCCCACCTGGGATATTCAGGGAAGCCAAGAAGAGGTTCCAATCTGGAGCAACAGTTATCCCAAGAGGGCACTTTTACAGAAGACAGGGATCTGCTGACATCTTTAGTTGGGCAGAGGACCCTGCCCAAGGAAAGAAAATATTTCCCCAAATTACCCTCGTGTAGTGAAGGGAGAGTATAGCTTTGAATCAGACTGCAGGCCTGCCAACTTGTTAACTGTGAGCTTGGGCAGTAACAATAACATTAAAAGTAATAATGTAACAATTATGGCAGCGGATAGTGGGAGAATAGTGGCATAATAGAACTAGCTTTGAGCTGGGTGCGTTGGCTCATGCCTGTAATCCCATTGCTTTAGGAGGCTGAGGCAGGAGGATCGCTTGAGCTCGGGAGTTCGAGACCAGCCTGGGTAACACAGTGAGCCCTCATCTCTTAAAAAAGAAAAGAATAAAAGAAAAGAAAAGAAAAGAAAAAGGAAAAGAACAAAATAGCCAGGCGTGGTGGTGCATGCCTGTGGTTCCATCTACTCAGGAGGCTGAGTGTGGAGGATTGCTTGAGCCCTGGAGGCTGTGTGATCAAACCATTGCTCTCCACCCTTGGCGACAGTGTGAGACCCCATCTATTTAAGACAAACGAACAAAACTAGCTTTGTACTGCTATGAACTTTGGTTCAAATTCCAGCTCTGCAACTTCCTAGGGTAAGTCACTGTAGTCACTGTATCTCCAGCCCAACCTTTTTTTTTTTTTTGAAATGGAGTTTCGCTCTTGTGGCCCAGGTTGGAGTGCAATGGTGCGATCTCAGTTCACTGCAACCTCTGCCTCCCAGGTTCAAGGGATTCTTCTGCCTCAGCCTCCCGAGTAGCTGGGATTACAGTCACCGCCACCACATCTGCCTAATTTTTGTATTTTTAGTAGAGATAGGGTTTCACCATGTTGGCCAGGTGGGTCTTGAACTCCTGACTTCAGGTGATCTGCCTGCCTTGACCTCCCAGAGTGCCTGGATTATAGGCGTGAGTCACTGTGCCCAGCCCCACATTTATCTTTCATTTGTTCATTCATATGATGTTGATTCATTGAGCCCCTACTCAATGCAGGTACAGAGGTTGGGGAGGATAAGGAAGGGAATGAAGCCCCCTTGGCCCCTGGACTATCTTCTATGATTCCCATGAAGACGGGACAGGAAGCTTCCCCATTCATTGTACAGATGAGAAGGCTGAGGCTCAGAGAAGGGAAGTGGTTTTGCCCCAAACTGCATAGCTAGTAAGTGGTGAAGATAGGATTTGAACTCCGGTCTGTAAGGTAACTTTAATAAAAGAGCTGACATTTTTACTGAACTCTTCCTGGGGCCAGGCCCTGTCTTGAACACTTGACATGGTCATAACTGCTTTATGAAGTTGCTGCTGTTATTAGGTCCTATTTATTTATTTATTTGTTTATTGAGACAGGGTCTGACTCTCACCCAGGCTGGAGGGCAGTGGTGCCATCATAGCTCATTGAAGCCTTGACCTGGGCTCAAGCAATCCTCCCACCTCAGCCTCAGCCTCCGCCTCCGGAATAGCTGGAACTACAGACACGCGCCACCACACTCGCTATTTTTTTTTTTTTTTTTTTTTTTTTTTTAGAGCTGTGATCTTGCTGTGTTGCCTAGGCTGGTCTCGAACCCCTGGGCTCAAGTGATTATCTCACCTTGGCCTCCCAAAGTGCTGACCTAAACTGGCCAGTCTGGGTCCAGTTTAGGGAGGAAGAAACAGGCATTTGGTGTCAAGCGCATGCCACTTTGTTTTGCCTTAAACAGAGCAGCTCTGTTAGGAGGGATTATCATCTGCAAGATGAGGAAACTGAGGCCCCCAGAGAGCGGGTTGGAGAGCCCAGTTAACAGCCCCCTGCCCGTGCTCCGGGGCCCCGCTGACCCGCCGGCCGTGTCTCCGCAGGTGCAGCTCCAGGGAGACCCCTTCGGGCTGCCCAGCTTCTCGCCGCCGCGGCTGCCGGTGGCCGGCCTGAGCGCCCCGGCCCCGAGCCACGCGGGGCTGCCAGTGCACGAGCGGCTGCGGCTGGACGCGGCGGCGCTGGCCGCGCTGCCCCCGCTGCTGGACGCAGTGTGCCGCCGCCAGGCCGAGCTGAACCCGCGCGCGCCGCGCCTGCTGCGCCGCCTGGAGGACGCGGCGCGCCAGGCCCGGGCCCTGGGCGCCGCCGTGGAAGCCTTGCTGGCCGCGCTGGGCGCCGCCAACCGCGGGCCCCGGGCCGAGCCCCCCGCCGCCGCCGCCTCTGCCGCCTCCGCCACCGGGGTCTTCCCCGCCAAGGTGCTGGGGCTCCGCGTTTGCGGCCTCTACCGCGAGTGGCTGAGCCGCACCGAGGGCGACCTGGGCCAGCTGCTGCCCGGGGGCTCGGCCTGAGCGCCACGGGGCAGCTCGCGCCGCCTCCTCCCGCTGGGCTCCGTCTCTCCTTCCGCTTCTTTGTCTTTCTCTGCCGCTGTCGCTGTCGGTGTCTGTCTGTCTGCTCTTAGCTGTCTCCATTGCCTCGGCCTTCTTTGCTTTTTGTGGGGGAGAGGGGAGGGGACGGGCAGGGTCTCTGTCGCCCAGGCTGGAGTGCAGTGGCGCGATCCCAGCACTGCAGCCTCAACCTCCTGGGCTCAAGCCATCCTCCCGCCTCAGCTTCCCCAGCAGCTGGGACTACAGGCACGCGCCACCACAGCCGGCTAATTTTTTACTTAATTTTTTGTAGAGACGAGGTTTCACCATGTTGCCCAGGCTGGTCTTGAACTCCTGGGCTCAAGCGATCCTCCCGCTTCAGCCTCCCTAAGTGCTGGGATTGCAGGCGTGAGCCACTGTCCCAGCCTCTCTTTGCTTTGCCTGCCCCGTTCTCTTAAGTCTTGGACCCTCCTCGTCTGCATGGTAACTCCGTCTGAGTCTACCATTTTCTTGCTCTCTCCTTCCTTGGGCCTGCCTCAGTTCCCTTTGGCCTCCCCCTTTACCCAGCTCTTGGGGTGTCTCTGTTTTTTCCATCCCCGCTTCCTGCCTCCTCATGGCCCTGTGTGAGCGCATGTGTACATCTCAGCCTCATCTCAAGGAGGTGACACCTTCTCTCTTTGTCCCCGTCTGGCTATCTGTGCTTCCCTGGCCAGGGGCGTGCCTGCTGGTCCTATGGGGGGAAGGCTACTCCGCATCTCAGCCACCTTCCTCAGGCTCACTCCACCCACATCCCCAGTCTTCCACACGCCATCCCTTTGGGCCTCAGCCCTGTCCCTTTGATGTCTTCCTTTCCTTCAGCCCCTCTGCCCTGTCCCTGCACGCCTCCACTGCCTCCCACCAGATCTGTGGAGACAAAACAAGCAACACCTTAAAAGAGTTTTATTTCTGAAAATAAATTAATGTTTTGTAAATAAAATGTTTAAAAATAAAAAAGAAACTAAAGTTACCTGTATATATAGTTGTTGAAAATGGGGAGACAACTTTAGGGAGAAAAGGACCCTTGGGATGCAGCCTAGTCCCCCAGACATGCCCAAGAAGCCCAGCAGTATAAATAGAAGGCTGACAGCCCCTGGCCAGTGGTGCCCTCTGCCAGCCCAGAACAGGAAGTGGATGTGTCCTAACAGGAAACAGATGTGATGCAGTCCTTAGTTCTTCAAGAACTGGGCTTCCATGGATCAGGAAGTGGAGCCCCTGAGGACAGGAAGTGGAACAGTAGCCCCAGACAGACAGGCCAACGAGGGGAGCCAATGAACTTCAGCAGGAAGAAAGAAGCCTATCCGCTTAGAAAGGCGGGCTCTTCATACAGGGAATGAGGTAGACAGAGACAGGAAGGCAGCCCCAACCGTCCCAAAATTACAAAAAGGGGAAGGTCTCAGGGACAGCCTAGGAAGGGAACCAACTGTCCTCTCCCTGTAGAGTGACAGGTGAAGCCTCTTTGGAGAGGTGCATCTTTCTAACCAGGAAGTGGACACCCAGTACCACTGGATGGGTAACCCATGGAATGGTATCCATGGAGGTTGACCCAGACCTGGAAGGCAGGCCACAGGACCTGGGCCGGAAGGCCCTGAAATAAGGAGATTGAGGCCTGGCTCCCAGGAAATATTCCCAGACATGGCACCTAAGCCCCGTCTGCTAGACGAGGTTTATCTCCTTTTGTAGCCTACAAGCAAGGCAGAAAAGAGGCCATTGTGAAAGAGGAAGTGCTGTAGCCTCTGACAGGAAGTCCTACCCCTCTATGCTGGGTACTTAGCCTTGAGCAGAGCCAAGTCTCTCACAGCTCGGTCTGTCCAGTGGCCATATTCCCGGGTCACCATGTAGCCTCGACATTTCCTCTCAAAGGCCGAGGCCCCAAAGGCAACAAGCCCTAGAGTATCCTCTTCTGGGGGGATTGGCAGCCCCAGGGCCGTCATGCTGGTGGCCATACTGCCCAGCAGGCCTTGGGCCCTGAGTCTCGCAGCCCCGAGCTGAGCCAGCAGGATGGGACTGCCAGGGTTCAGGTCGCTCTGGTCATCCCCCACGAGCTGGAGGTGCTGGGTCAATGCCAGGAAGGCCCTCTGGGCAAGGCTCAGCCGTTCCCCATCATCCAGGGCGTGCCAGGTCTTAAAGAAGGCAGTGGCAGGAGGCAGGCTGCTGAGCTGGAGCTCAGGGGCCGAGAAGCCAGGGTCACTAAAGGGGCTGCCCTGGTACTGGAGCTGCAGGAGGGACAGAGACAGACAGGAGTAAGGGGACCAGAGCAGTGCCTGGGACTCTGACTTCATGCCTGCCCACTGAGACTGGCTTCTTCCCAGGAGTCATCACTTGCTGCATCTCAGGGAGCTGCTGGGATGTCCTGACACAGGGCAAGGGCCCTAGGAGGCTCAGGTGTGTCATCCTCTGCATGCTAGCTGTGCAACGTGGAGTCACAAGCTTCAGAAATTCCCACCTGGCAGTGTTATTACGAAGATTATAGGAAATAATATATATAAAGCCCTTAGCAGGCCGGGCACGGTGGCTCACAGCTGTAATCCCGGCACTTTGGAAAGCCGAGATGGGCAGATCACTTGAGGTCAGGAGTTTGAGACCAGCCTGGTTAACATGCCAAAACCCTGTCTCTACTAAAAATACAAAACTTAGCCAGCTGTGGCAGTGCACGCCTGCTATGCCAGCTACTCAGGAGGCTGAGGCACGAGAATCACTTGAACCCAGGAGACAGAGGTTGCAGTGAGCCGAGATCATACCACTGCATTCTAGCCTGGACGATAGAGTGAAATTGTAAAAAAAAAAAAAAAAAAAAAAAAAAAAGCACTTAGCACAGAGTCTAATATACAATACAGCATCTGATATACAATAAGGGTGTGATAAGCCATCATTAATTAATAATATATTTATATTAATATCAATCAATGAACACTATGATTACATTATTTACTGTAATGTTTTCTTTTCTTTTACTATTTATTTATTTATTTTGAGACAGAGTTTTGCTCTTGTTGCCCAGGCTGGAATGCAATGGTGCGATCTTGACTTACTGCAACCTCTGCCTCCCAGGTTCAAGCGATTCTCCCGCCTCAGCCCCCCAAGTGGCTGGGATTACAGGCACACGCCACCACACTTGGCTAATTTTGTATTTTCACTGTGTTGGTCAGGCTGGTCTCGAACTCCTGACCTCAGGTGATCCACCTGTCTCAGCCTCCTAAAGTGCTGGGATTACAGGCACGAGCCACCACACCCAGCCAACTGTAATATTTTAAACCAAGTATATTATTGACAATGTAGTTACAGCCTGGTATCTTTTTTATTTGTGGCATTTAGTTATGTTTGTTTACTTTATTTTATTTTATTTATTTCCCGAGATGGAGTCTTGCTCTGTCACCCAGGCTGGAGTGCAGTGGCATGATCTCTACTCACTGCAACCTCCACCTCCCGGGTTCAAGCAATTCTCCTGCCTCAGCCTCCCGAGTAGCTGGGATTACAGATATGTGCCACCACGCCCGGCTAATTTTTGCATTTTTAGTAGAGATGGAGTTTCACCATGTTGGCCAGGCTGGTCTCGAACTCCTTACCTCAAGTGATCCACCCCACCTCAGCCTCCCAAAGTGCTGGGATTACAGGCATAAGCCACCATACCTGGCCTGTTAATTTTATTACAATCATTAATAAATACTTGTTAATATTATTACATTTAATTGAAAACCTTCCCCATCAAAGTTCTTACTTCCACAAAGTAAGATCGCCAGAATCTTTTTTTTTTTCCTCTGGGACAGGGACTCACTCTGTCACCCTGGCTGGAATGCAGTGGTGCAATCTGGCCTCACTGCAACCTCCGCCTTCCGGGTTCAAGAGATTCTTTTGCCTCACCCTCTTGAGTAGCTGGGACTAAAGGTGTGCGCCATCACACCTGGCTAATTTTTGTATTTTTAGTAGAGACGGGGTTTTGCCATGTTGGCCAGGCTGGTCTCGAACTACTGACCTCAGGTGATCTTCCCACCTCAGCCTTCCAAAGTGCTGGGATTATAGGTGTGAGCCACAGCCCCTAGCCCTGGGACCTTAGTGCACACTGATAGATGTCCTAACTGGCAGATTGCCTGGTCCCATTTTACAAGTGGAAAAACTGAGGCTAAGGGTGCCCAAGGCCATCCAAGGAATAGTGACAGCTGTGGGACTAGAAACTAGGTCGAAAGGTTCAGTCACTTCACAGGGGCCAGAAATGTAGCCCAGAGAAAGAGCTCCAGATGTCAGGGGCTCCAGGGCCACGCAGATCGTGTAAGCTGCGAAGAGGGCAGGACTGCGATGCCAGGTGGGAGTTTTGACCAACAGTATCCCTGTGCCTGCTATCGACAGGCATTCCATTCATATTCAGACTTTGAACAGGAGCTGTATGGGCCAAACAAAAACACAGCTGTGGGTCAGACTCAGCCAGCAGGCTTCCAACTTTAACTTCGAGATGGTGTGGGAGGCTATGGAAGGGGAGGAAATTCCACAGACCTGGCTTCAGATCCTGGCACTGCCAGTTATTAGCTCTGTGACCTCGGGCAAATTATTCACCCCCCTCTAAGACTCAGTTTCTTCATCTGTAAAATGGATTATAATTCCACCTCCTAGAACTGTTTGAAGAGTCAGTAAGATAATGGGGGTAAAGGACAGGCACAGTGGCTCACATCTGTAATCCCAGCACATTGGGAGGCTGAGGCAGGTGGATCAGTTGAGGCCAGGAGTTCAAGACCAGCCTGGCCAATATGGTGAAACCCTGTCTCTACTAAAAATACAAACATTAGCCAGGCGTGGTGACATGCACCTGTAATCCCAGCTACTCGGGAGGCTGAGGGACAAGAATCACTTGAACCCGGGAGGCGGACGTTGCAGTGGCCGAGATCACACCACTGCACTCCAGCCTGGGTGACAGACATTGGGGGTAGAGTGCCAAGCAGGCATGGGCCCAGGTAATCACACAGCATGAATGGTGGGGAATTAAATGTGGCTGTGTAAAGCCCTTCTCTCTCGGTGTGTCCTTTGAACCCTGTCACAGTCCTAGGAGGTCAGCAAAGGCACGCTCAGCATCCCATTTTGCAGATAAGAAAGCTGAGACCAAGAGAGGGAGAATGACTTGCCTAAGGTCACCCAGCCACCAGTGACATGAGTGGCACGAGTGAGTGTGGCTCTAGTGAATACTAGAGTGTTACAGGCATCCCTGTCCCCTCGGGCCTTGGAGGAGTCTTCTGGACTTGCTCTGCTTGCCCTACCCATGGCAGGGCCTGGAGGCAGCATCCCTCTCCCCTCGTCCCCTGCTCATGCCCCTTGTCACTCACGTAAGTCCACAGCAGCATTGAGGTGTTCTTCTGCATGTAGAGGGCCAGTCTATAGGCTTGACTGATGGGCTCAGGCGGGGAGATGGAGGCTGCTGAGCTGAGGGGTGGCGACAGCAGGGTCAGCAGGCAGAGGCGGGCTGGCAGAGGAAGCCGGAGGTCAGTACCATGGCCTCGACCCTGCCTCCGATTCATTCATTCATCTCCACAACTCCGGAAAAGGGCCCATCCCTTGTGGGCTACAGCGATCTTGCATGTCCAAGTCAGTGACAAACCCTCCTGCAGGTAGATTATCCTGGCCCAGAACCGTCTGAACTCCTGGCTCATTGATTCAGCTACTTGACATTTTCACTTGAATATTAGTAAGCATCTCAAACCCAAAATATCCAGGGTTTAATTCTGGAATATTCCCCCCAAGCCCCTCCTCTCCCAGGCTCCCCTGTCTCAGGTAAAGGCATTTCAATTCTTCCAATTGTTCAGGCCAAAGTCATGATGTGCTCTTTGATGCTTCATTTTTTTCTTACTCTACACACCCAATCCCACAGGAAATCCTGCTAGCTCTATGCTTTAAAGGCAGCCAGCACAAGTGTGAATTTTTTCCTTCCTTTAGAGATGGCATCTTGCTCTGTCACCCAGGCTGGAATACAGGGGTGTGATCATAACTCACTGCAGCCTCGAATTCCTGGGAGCAGGCGATCCTCCCACCTCAGCCTCCCAAGTAGCTGGGACTACAGACCCACACCACCACACTCAGTTAATTTTTTTAATTTTATGTGGAGACAGGGTCTCGCTATATTGCCCAGACTGGTCTCCAACTCCCGGCCTCAAGCAGTCCTCCTGCCTCGGCCTCCCAGAGTGCTGGGATTACAGGTGTGAGCCACTCCACCTGGCTGCATGCTTATCTTAAATGTAAATAGATGCTGCCAAATTGTCCTCTCAAAGATCTGGTCCAAGCTGGGTGCAGTGGCTCATGCCTATAATCCCAGCACTTTAGGAGGCCAAGGCGGGAGGACCACAAGGTCAGGAGTTCGAGACCAGCCTGGCCAATATGGTGAAACCCTGTCTCTACCAAAAATACAAAAAAATTAGCCAGGCATGGTGGCAGCTGTCTGTAATCCCAGCTACTCAGAAGGCTGAGGCAGGAGAATTGCTTGAACCTAGGAGGCGGAGGTTGCAGTGAGCCAAGATCAAGCCACTGAACTCCAGCCTGGGTGACACAGCGAGACTCTGTCTCAAAAAAAAAAAAAAAAAAAAATGCCGAGCACGGTGGTTTATGCCTGTAATCCCAGCACTTTGGGAGGCCGAGGCTGGCAGATCACGAGGTCAGGAGTTCGAGATTAGCCTTGCCCACATGGTGAAACCCCATCTCTGCTTAAAAATGCAAAATTAGCTGGGCATGGTAGTGTGCACCTGTAATCCCAGCTACTTAGGAGGCTGAGGCAAGAGAATCGCTTGAACCCAGGAGGCGGAGGTTGCAGTGAGCTGAGATCTCGCCATTGCACTCCAGCCTGAGCAATAGAGTGAGACTTCGTCTCAAAAAAAAAAAAAAAAAAAAAAAAAAAAAAAAAAAAAAAAGAAGAAGATCTAGTCCAGTTTATGTTTCCACCAACAGTGTGAGGCCTCGGAGAGGAGGAGAATGACCTAAGGTCACCACTCAGGAGCAACGGAGATGAGAGGCAAACCCAGGGCGGCCTCCTTCATCCCCTTGCCACATTCCTGAGTTTCTAGAGTTCAGAAGCAACTCAGAGAAGCCTGAGAGGGGAGACCATTTCATTCCTTCATTTGACAAACTTCGGGCTTGCAGTGGTTCACACCTGCAATCCCAATATTTTGGGAAGATCGCTTGAGCCCCAGAGTTCGAGACCAGCCTGAGCAACATAGGAGATCCCATCTCTATAAAAAGTTTAAAAAAATATTATGCCAGGCACGGTGGTTCACGCCTGTAATCTCAGCACTTTGGAAGGCCGAGGCAGGTAGATCACTTGAGGTCAGGGGTTCGAGACCAGCCTGGCCAACATGGTGAAACCCTGTCTCTACTACCAATACAAAAATTAGCCAGCCGTGGTGGTGGGCACCTGTATCCCAGCTACTCGGGAGTCTGAGGCAGTAGAATCACTTGAACCCAGGAGGCAGAGGTTGCAGTGAGCCGAAATCGTGCCACTGCACACCAGCCTGGGCAACAGAGCAAAAACTCCGTCTCAAAAAAAAAAAAAAAAAAAGAATTAGCGTAACCTGGTGTCGTGCACCTGTGGTCCCAGGTATTCAGGAGGCTGAGGCAGGAAGATCACCTGAGTCCTGGAGTTTAAGGCTGCAATGAGCAAAGATTCTGCCACTGCACTCCAGCCTGGGCCACAGAGCAAGACCCTGTCTCAAAAACCAAACAAACCAACAAAAAAAGCCACAGTTGGATCACTGCACCACTTTCTGTCACACTGGCTTTACAATTTTCTTATTAGTACACATATTATGTGCCTGCAGCATGAAATTTCCATGAGGCCATGGATTTTTGTCTGTTTGTTCACTGCTGTCTCCCCAGATGCTTCCAACAGTACCTAGCACATGATAGGCATTCAATAAATATTTGTCGAATTAATGATGAAGGAAGCCTTGATGTGGGAGGATTTGGAGGTTTTCAGCAGGTGCAAAGAGAGCTGGACACCTGAGTCAGAGAGAGGAGGGGCTCTGCGGGTCCCCCCCTCCTGTGTCTCTGGGGCCTGGACCTCCTGCCCCTCACTCACCCAGTGGACAGCTCATGCTCTCTCCTCGGCTTCTTCCTCTCCACAGCCTCTGGGTCTTTCAGGACACCTGTCCTTCTGCCCCTCAGGTGTCTTTATACCTGGGGCTGAGCCCTGGGGCGGCCCAAGAGGAAGGGAGGGAGTCACATCCTGGGGAGAGGGGCAGGAGTGGGCAGAGCCCTGGCAAAGAATGAGAGCCAGGCCTGGCCACGAGACAGGACAGGGAGCGGGTGGGAGGACCCAGAAGGGGGACATATGTTCCACACGGGGAGGCCTCGTGTGCAGAAGCCCCAGAGGCAGGAAACGGGTAGGGAAGGGGACACAGATGGGACCCCCAGGCCCCTCCAGCTCCCAAACTCGACCCTAAACCTTGGTGGCTGGGAGGGAGGGGGCAAGGGCGTGATGGGGATTATCCAGGGACAAAGGGGCCGCCCCGCTCCCTGCTGTTCTGCACGTCCTGGGATCCAGTTTCCCAGAGGAGGTCGCCCCCTGCTCCGCCCCACAGGGACCCAGGCGCTGGGCCGGGGCTCCCAAGGAGTTTGGAAAAACGACAGGAGGGATGGTGTGTGAGCAACATCATCGTCCACACCCAGGTTCACCCTTAGGCACAGGAACAGTCACACCTCTACACAGGCATTGGCACGTGGGCACGCACAGGCATGAGCACACACTTTCATGCGCTCATTCATTCAGGACTTATGGGCCCTGACTGTGCACCAGTCCCTGTTTTAAGTGCTGGGGACAGAGTATGGAACAAGACAGAAAAAAATCCCTGCCCTTGTGGAGCTACACTTTAGTAGACATGGGTACATATATGTGAGATCATGCCAGGCCTACACACATTACACACAGAGTCCCAGACACATGCGTGCACACAGGGGAACCTATAGTGCATCCCTGGGGGCCCAGCCAGAGGCACCTACACAGAGCAGACATGGGACACACACCTCATGTCCATAGATGCACGCAGAGGTGGGGACCAGGGGTCATGGGATCTGGCCACGTCTTAGCCTCTGATACACTAGGAGATCTCATCCCTCTGCCCAGGCACAACACACTTGGACTTACACACACACACCTAAGACACTGTCCCTCGGAGAAGCCTTGCAGCAGAGGGGCAGGGTCGGAGAGGCAGACGCTGGGTTCTGGTCTTTCTCCAGTACTTCCCCAGTCTCTCCATCATGGAGCCAATGTTAAGTTCTCATCCCCTGCCCACCCCCTGAGTCAGGCAGTGATCGGTCAGACTCCCACCCTAGAGGGCTGGAATACTGCTCCACCCTAGCTTTCCTGGTCAGGTGGTGACCTGGAGGCAGAGGGGCCCACACAGTCACTCAAGAGGTGTTTTATTTTTATTTTTATTTTTATTTTTTATTTTTGAGATGGAGTCTCACTCCGTCGCCCAGGCCTGAGTGCAGTGGCATGATCTCGGCTCACTGCAACCTCTGCCTCGCCTCCCAGGTTCAAGCGATTCTTCTGCCTCAGCCTCCCGAGTAGCCGGGATTACAGACAAGTGCCACCACGCCCAGCTAATTTTTATATTTTTAGTACAGACGGGGTTTCGCCATGTTGGTCAGGCTGGTCTCGAACTCCTGACCTCGTGATCCGCCCGCCTCGGCCTCCCAAAGTGCTGGGATTACAGACGTGAGCCACTGTGCCCGACCAAAAGGTGTTCTTTTTAAGAGACAGGGTTGGCCCGGCCAGACGCAGTGGCTCACGCCTGTAATCCCAGGACTTTGGGAGGCCGAGATGGGCAGTCGGGAGTTTGAGACCAGCCCGACCAACAAGGAGAAACACCGTCTCTACTAAAAATACAAAATTAGCCGGGCGTGGTGGCGCATGCCTGTAATCCCAGCTACTCGGGAGGCTGAGGCAGGAGAATTGCTTGAACCCGGGAGGTGGAGGTTGCAGTGAGCCGAGATCGCACCATTGCACTCGAGCCTGGGCAACAAGAGCGAAACTCCGTCTCAAAAAAAAAAAAAAAAAAAAATGCTGGACGCAGTGTCTCACGCCTGTAATGCCAGCACTTTGGGAGGCTGAGGCGGGTGGATCACGAGGTCAGGAGATCGAGACCATCCTGACTAAAAAACGGTGAAACCCCGTCTCTACTAAAAATACAAAAAATTAGCTGGGTGTGGTGGCGGGCGCCTGTAGTCTCAGCTACTCGGGAGGCTGAGGCAGGAGAATGGTGTGAACCCAGGAGGTGGAGCTTGCAGTGAGCTGAGATCACGCCACCACACTCCAGCCTGGGCGACAGAGCAAGAATCCGTCTCAAAAAAAAAAAAAAGAGACAGGGTCGGCTGGGCGTGGTGGCTCACACCTGTAATCTCAGAAATTTGGGAGGCTGAAGTGGGTGGATCACTTGAGGTCAGGAGTTTGAGACCAGCTTGGCCAACATGGTGAAACCCTGTCTCTACTAAAGATACAAAAATATTAGCCAGGTGTGGTGGCACAGGCCTGTAATCCCAGCTACTAGGGAGGCTGAGGCAGGAGAATCACTTGAACCTGGGAGGCGGAGGTTGCAGTGAGCTGAGATCATGCCACTGCACTCCAGCCTGGGTGACAAAGCAAGACTCCATCTCAAAAAAAAAAAAAAAAAAGAGAGACAGGGTCTTGCTCTGTTCCCTAGGCTGGACTGCAATGGCACCATCACAGCTCACTGTAGCCTCCACCTCCCAGGCTCAAGTGATCCTCCCACCTTGGCCTTTCAAAATGTTGGGATTACAGATGTGAGCCACTGCACCTGACCCCAGTAGATATTAACACAGCTCCTACTGTGTGCCAGCACCAGGGTGAATAATAAGGCAGGTAAGGTCCCTGCCTCACAGGCACACAGTCTGGTCGGGGAGACCAGC
Organism: Pongo abelii; assembly: GCF_028885655.2. Taxonomy (NCBI): domain Eukaryota; kingdom Metazoa; phylum Chordata; class Mammalia; order Primates; family Hominidae; genus Pongo; species Pongo abelii. The sequence continues at coordinate 33,115,755 of NC_072003.2, forward strand.
ATGAAACATGTGAATTAACAAACAGCAAGGTTTCCTAAAGTGACATGGTGCTGGGAAGAAGCCCAGACAGGTTGGTGTGATGAGCTGGGTGTTGGGAAGACTTAGATAAGGAGCCTGAGGCCCAGAAAAGGGTGGCTACTTACTTGGAGTCACACAGCAGAGTCAAGGCAGATGCTAGACTCCTGTCCCCAGCTTGGGGCTGGCTGTGGGGTTCCAGATCTGAACTGTGAGCTGAAGGAGGGAGGAGGTTGAAGGAAAAGATGGATTCTGAGGTGAGGGGTCCTAAACAGGCTCTCCAAGGCTGAGGGCTGCCAGGGCTGCCCGGCAGGGCCTGTGCCAGGCAGGTGGTGATGTCAGGGGATTATAGGAGGCCCATTAAGTGGGTGCACCGAGGCGTGGGCCGTGCCATGGTAGTAGAGCAGGGGGAAGGGGAGGGACAGGAGGAGGAGAGTGAGGCAGATACTCGATCTGGTACTATTCACAGGTGGACAGCGTACATGGGGCAGGCCTCACCTGGGAGGGCAGGCTAACCCCACCAGAGCCCACCACCACCCGCCTCTCTCTGGGGCTTCCCTTTCTCTCTCTCTGACCCCCACCCCAGGTGTTTTTTGTTTTTTGTTTTTTGTGACGGAGTCTCTCTCTGTCGCCCAGGCTGGAGTGCAGTGGCGTGGTCTAGGCTCACTGCAACCTCCACCTCCTGGGTTCACACCATTCTCCTGCCTCAGCCTCCCGAGTAGCTGGTACTACAGGTGCCCGCCACCACGCCCGGCTAATTTTTTGTATTTTTAGTAGAGACGGGGTTTCACCGTGTTAGCCAGGATGGTCTCGATCTTCTGACCTCGTGATCCGCCCACCTCAACCTCCCAAATTGCTGGGATTACAGGCGTGAGCCCCGGGCCCGTCCTTTTTTTTTTTTTTTTTTTTTTTTTTTTGAGATGGGATCTTGCTCTGTCACCCAGGCTAGAGTGCAGCGGTGTGATCTCGGCTCACTGCAACCTCCATCTCCTGGGTTCAAGTGATTCTCCTGCCTCAGCCTCCCAAGTAGCTGGTATTACGGGCACATGCCACCACACCTGGCTAATTCTTGTATTTTTAGTAGAGACAGGGTTTCACCATGTTGGCCATGCTGGTCACAAACTCCTGACCTCAAGTGATCCTCCTGCCTTGGCCTCCCAAAGTACTGGGATTACCGGCGTGAGCCACCATGCCCAGCCCCCTCAAGGTGTTCTTCACATCTGGAGGAATTAGCCTCATCCCAAGCCCAGCTCTGTTGTCCAAGGCATCTGCCTCAGCAGAGGTCAGAGGTCAGCAGGTCTGCCCTCTCTACCCCCATCGTGCCCCACCCCGCAGGCCAGCTCATCTCCATCTCTGCTTTGGTTACACCAGAAGCTGAATTCTTGGGAATCCCAGCAATTTAGGAGGCAGTGGGCTTCGGTTCAAGTCCTGCCTTTGTTCATCTTTTTTGTTTGTTTGTTTTTTTGAGACAGAGTCTCACTCTGTCACCCAGGCTAGAGTGCAGTGGCACCATCTTGGCTCACTGCAACCTCTGCCTCCCAGGTTCAAGCAATTCTCGAGCCTCAGCTTCCTGAGTAGCTGGGATTACAGGTGTGTGCCACCAGGCCCAGCTAATTTTTTGTATTTTTAGTAGAGACGGGATTTTGCCATGTTGGTCAAGCTGGTCTTGAACTCCTGGCCTCAAGCAATCTGCCCGCCTTAGCCTCCCAAAGTGCTGGGATTACAGGCATAAGCCACTGCACCCAGCTCCTGCCTTTGTTCGTCACTAGCTTGGACAAGTAACTTAAACTTTCTGAGCCTCAGTTTGCTCCCTTATCTGGAAACTGGGATAATAATTCCCACTCACAGGTTCTAACTCACAGGGCACACCCACCAAGTGCCCTGACCCCTCCTATGAGGCCTCTCCTGGGCTTGTCAAGGGTTGCCCCAGTAACACATAATGCCGCCAACCAATGGCAAAGACTCAATGTCCCATGAGCCTGTGCCTAGAGCCCAGCCCCATGCCCTGGCTACACGTGTCCTCCCAAGAGATCTGGTACCTTTGCTCAAGCATGACTCAGTGTTGTCCAGAAAACCACACAGTGGGGCCCATTCAGAACAGAGGCAAGGGTGCTGGGCACAGTGTCTCACACCTGTAATCTCAGCACTTTGGGAGGCTAAGGTGAGGGGATCGCTTGAGGCCAGGAGTTCAAGACCAGCCTGGGCAGCATAGCAAGACTCCTGTCTCTACAAAAAAATACAAAAATTAGCCAGGCAAGGTGGTGTGCACCTGTAGTCCTAGCTACTCGGGAAGCTGAGATGGGAGGATTACTTGAGCCTGGGAGGTCAAGGTTTCAGTGAGCTGTGATCACACCATTGCACTCCAGCCTGGGTGACAGAGTGAGATCCTGTATTTAAAAAAAAAAAAAAAGGCTGGGCACAGTGGCTCACACCTGTAATCCCAGCACTTTGGGAGGCTGAGGTGGGCAGATCACAAGGTAGGAGTTTGAGACCAGCCTGGCCAACATGATGAAACCCCATCTTGAACCCAGGAGGTGGAGGTTGCAGTGAGCTGAGATTGCACCACTGCACTCCAGCCTGGGCGACAGAGCAAGACTCCGTCTCAAAAAAGAAAAAAAATAGTACTTAAGAAAAAGATTAATAACTTTATCATTATTGTTAAAATACCTGTTCATTAGAAAACTTGAAGCAGATCATAAATGAACCAAGAAGAAACCAACAAACCACTATTTTACCACCCAGAAATAACTATGACTGTGTTAACATTTAGTGAGCATCATTCTAGACACCTGATCAGATAAATAGAAAAAGATTTTATGACAATCAATTAATACTAGATATCCTATTTTTAAAATTACATTTAACTTTATTTGAATTTAACAAAAGGAACAGAAATAGAAGTTTAACTGAAAGAACTGTGGAACTTCAGATAAATGTTTCTTCGCTATAAATAATATTTCCTGTAAGATTCTTCCAAGTTAAAAAAAAAAGATTTGAAAACCATGAAGGATAAACTCATTATTTATTTATTTATTTATTTTATTTTATTTTTGTGAGACAAGAGTCTCGCTTTGTTGCCCAGGCTGGAGTGTAGTGGCACAATCTTGGCTTAATGCAACCTCCACCTCCCAGGTTCAAATGATTCTCCTGCCTCAGCCTCCCGAATAGCTGGGATTACAGGCGCCTGCCAGCACACCAACTGATTTTTGTATTTTTAGTAGAGGGTTTCACCATGTTGGCCAGGTTGGTCACAAACTCCTGACCTCAGGTGATCCGGCTGCCTCAGCCTCCCAAAGTGTTGGGGTTACAGGCGTGAGCCACTGCGCCTGGCCCCTCTAAGGTGTTTCTTCACATCTGGAGGAATTAGCCTCACCCCAGGCCCAGCTCTGTTGTCCAATGTGTCTGTCTTGGCAGAGGTCAGAGGTCAGCAGCTCTGTCCCCCCCCCACCCCCCCCCACCTCCATTGTGCCCTACCTTGCAGGGTGACTTGTCTCCATCTTTGTTTTGGTCACACTAGAAGCTGAATTCTTGGGAATCCCAGCAATTTAGGAGGCAGTGGGCTTCGGCTCAAGTCCTGTCTTTGTTCTTTTTTTTTTTTTTTTTTTTGAGACAGAGTCTCACTCTGTTGCTCAGGCTGGAGTGCGGTGGCGCGATCTCGGCTCACCGCAACCTCTGCCTCCCAGGTTCAAGCGATTCTCAAGCCTCAGCCTCCCGAGTAGCTGGAATTACAGGCATGCAACACCATGCCCGGGTAGTTTTTACATTTTTAGTAGAGACCAGTTTTCATCATCTTGGCCAGGCTGGTCTGGAACTCCTGGGCTTAAGTGACCCGCCTGCCTTGACCTCCCAAAGTGCTGAGATTACAGGCATGAGCCACCATGCCCAGCCCAGTCGCTATTTATTTTTAATATTTTCCTCACTCTTCCCCTATACCCAGATTTTCTTCATTATGTTACTACTTTCAATTTACTAGTATTTATAACATGTATAGTATATTCCATTCTGTACTTCAGACTTTTAAAATTATTTAATCTTAGATTGATATTTAAATATTTTCAATGGTAGCCAACTATCTATTTATTTATTTATATTTTTTATTTTTAGAGATGAGGTCTCATTCTGTTCCCCAGGCTAGAATGCAGTGGCTCAGTCATGGCTCACTGCAGCCTTGACCTCCCAGACTCAATCTCCTACCCCAGCCTCCCGAGTAGCTGGTACTACAGGCAGGCACCACCATACCCAGTTGATTTTTTAAAAATTTTGCCAGTAGAAACCCCGCTATGGTGACTCATGCCTATAATCCCAGCACTTCCAGAGGCTGAAGATCACTTGAGCCCAGGAGGTCGAGGATGCATTGAACTGCACCACTTCACACCAGCCTGGGCAAGAAGCAAGACCCTGTCTAAAAAAAGAAAATAAACCCAAACCCAGCCATTGATGCCATCCATTCCCCCAGGATCACTGGCCAGTGAAGTCTACTAACATGTTCCTCGGCCATCTGAAGCCATACACACTGCTGGGCACTTCACTTCTGGGATTTTCAGTAACCAGATCCATTGCAGCTTGGGGAGCTTGGCTTTTTGGTGATTGCTGATCCCAAGGCTGACCCTGAGCTTCTCACAGAGGCATTTTCCGTTCACTCGCCCACCTTGGTCAGTGTCAGTCAGACTCCTCTGTTCTATATCGATGTTGCCATCCCACATAACAGGAGTTCAATTATTGGGTGCCTTGCAGTGGGTGGTATCCCAGAAAAAGCCTCCATCCGGTGGCACTAACTTCTCCTGGGAACCGCAGGAAGCTGTACTTGTCATAAGGGCTGTCCACAGGTTGTCTAGTTCTTCTTCTTCCAATCATGTGGCAAGAGTCGGCTTCTCTAACCCCTTTAATTAGTTATGGCTATCTCTGTAATATTTTTTTTTTTTTTGAGACGGAGTCTCGCTGTCACCCAGGCTGGAGTGCAGTGGCGCGATCTTGGCTCACTGCAGGCTCCACCCCCCGGGGTTCACGCCATTCTCCTGCCTCAGCCTCTTGCGTAGCTGGGATTACAGGCACCCGCCACCTCACCTGGCTAATTTTTTGTATTTTTAGTAGAGACGGGGTTTCACTGTGTTAGCCAGGATGGTCTCGATCTCCTGACCTCGTGGTCCGCCCGCCTCGGCCTCCCAAAGTGCTGGGATTACAGGAGTGAGCCACCGCGCCCGGCCTATCTCTGTAATATTTTTAGACAGGGCAAAGTGCTGGGATTACAGGAGTGAGCCACCGCGCCCGGCCTATCTCTGTAATATTTTTAGACAGGGTCTCGCTCTGTCGCCCAGGCTGGAGTGCAGTGGCTCGATCATGGCTCACTGCAGCCTGGACCTCCTGGGCTCAAGCGATCTGCCCACCTCAGCCTCCCAAGTAGCTAGGACTACAGATGTACACCACCAGTCCAGCTAATTTTTGTATTCTTTTGCAGAGACAGAGCCTTGCCAAGTTGCCCACCCTGGCCTTGGGCTCCTGGGCTTGAGCAGTCTGCCCAACTCGGCCTCCCAAAGTGTTGGGATTACATGCATGAGCCACCTTGCCTGGCCAGGGTTAGCTATTTGACAGGTCAATAAAATGTGAGCTGAATTGACATGTCACTTCTAGGCAGACGCTATAAAAACCGCCTTCTTCTTCTTCTTCTCCTTCTCCTCCTTCTTCTCCTTCCTCTTCCTTCTTCTCCTTCCTCCTCCTTCTTCTCCTTCCTCCTCCTTCTTCTCCTTCCTCCTCCTTCTTCTCCTTCCTCCTCCTTCTTCTCCTTCCTCCTCCTTCTCCTTCCTCCTCCTTCTCCTCCTTCCTCCTCCTTCTCCTCCTTCTCCTCCTTCCTCCCTCTTCTCCTTCCTCCTCCCTCTTCTTCCTTCTTCTTTCTTCTTCTTTCTTCTTCCTTCTTTCTTCCTTCCTTCTTCTTCCTTCTTTCTTCCTTCTTCTTCTTCCTTCTTTTTCCTTCTTCTTTCTTCCTTCCTTCTTCTTTCTTCTTCTTCCTCCTTCTTCCATCTTTTTCCTTCTTCTTTCTTCCTTCTTCTTCTTCTCCTTCTCCTTCTTCTTCTTCCTTTCTTCTTTTCCTCCTCCTCCTCTTCTTCTTCTTCTTTTTGAGACGGAGTTTCACTCTCGTTGCCAGGCTGGAGCACAGTGGCACGATTTTGGCTCACGGCAACCTCTGCCCCCCAGGTTCAAGCGATTCTCCTGCCTCAGCCTCCTGAATAGCTGGGATTACAGGTATGCGCCACTGTGCCTGGCTAATTTTGTATTTTTAGTAGAGACGGGGTTTCTCCATGTTGGTCAGGCTGGTCTCAAACTCCCGACCCCAGGTAATCCGCCCACCTTGGCCTCCCAAAGTGCTGGGACTACAGGAATGAGCCACCAAACCCGGCCCTTTTTCTTTTTTTGAGACTGAGTCTCGCTCTGTTGTCCAGGCTGGAGTGTAGTGGCATTGTCTTGGCTCACTGCAGCCTCTGCCTCCCAGGTTCAAGCAATTCTCATGCCTCAGGCTCCTGAGTAGCTGGGACTACAGGTGCACGCCACCACGCCCAGCTAATTTTTGTATTTTTAGTAGAGACGGGGTTTCACCATGTTTGCCAGGCTGGTCTTGAACTCCTGGCCTCAAGTGATCCAGCTGCCTTAGCCTCCCAAAGTGTTGGGATTACAGGCGTGAGCCATCATGCCCGGCCTTTTCTTCTTCTATTTTTATTTTTTTTAAATACAATCCACGGTCCTGGACTAGACTTCAGGGTTTTTCAAGAGAAGCTGGAAATCTATTTTGCCTGAGAAATGTGTTGTTGTTGCTATGCCAAACTAAATGCACACATGACTGGATTTGTTGTTTCTGCATGTTGTAGTAGTTCTGACCATGAGTTCGGGAATCTGGGGTTTGAATTTTGGCAGTACCACTCATCCATTCTGCATAGTTGAGGGTCCCAGTTTCCTCATCTCTAAAATGGAATTCTACCTCATAAGGTTTTGTGGGTTTTTTTTTTTTTTTTTTTTTTTGATAGAGTCTCGCTGTCGCCCAGGCAGCAGTGCAGTGCTGTGATCTTGGCTCACTGCAACCTCCGCCTTCCAGGTTCAAACAATTCTCTTTTCTCAGCCTCCTGAAGAGCTGGGACTACAGGTGCACACCACTACACCTGGCTAATTTTTCTATTTTTAGTAGAGATGGGGTTTCACCATATTGGTCAGGCTGGTCTCGAACTCCTGACCCCAGGTGACCCACCTGCCTTGGCCTCCCAAAGTGCTGAGATTACAGGCGTGAGCCACCATGCCCGGCCCTCATAAGATTTTTATGAGGACCACATGAGATGCTGAAAGCACTTAGTAATATGTCCAGGAGCAGGGTCTTGCTCTGTCACCTAGACTTGAATGCAGCGAGTGGCATCGTCATAGCTCACTGAAGGCTCAATCTCTTGACCTCAAGCAATCCTTGCCCCTCAGCCTCCCAAGTAGCTGGGACTACATGTCCAGCTAATTTTTGTATTTTTGTAAAGATGGGGCCTCACTATGTTGCCTTGGCTGGTCTTGAACTCCTAGTTTCAAGTTATCCTCTCACCTTGGCCTCCCGAAGTGTTGGGATTATAGGCGTGAACCACTGAAACTGGCCAGGACAGTGATTGATTGATTGATTGATTGATTGATTGATTGATTGATGTGAGACAGAGTCTCGCTCTGTCGTCCAGGATGGAGTGCAGTGGCACGATCTCAGCTCATTGCAACCTCCACCTCCCGGGTTCAAGCAATTCTGCTGCCTCAGCCTCTCGAGTAGGTGGGATTACAGGCACATGCCACCATGCCCGGCTAATTTTTGTATTTTTAGGAGAGACAGGGTTTCACCATACTGGCCATTGCTGGTCTCGAACTCCTGACCTCATGATCCACCCGCCTAGGCCTCCCAAAGTGCTGGGATTGACAGTGGCATTTAAATAGAGACCTTTTAGAAAAGTGGGAGAGTAGAAAAATAAATAATAAATACACAAACAGAGACCTATAAAGGATGAACAGTGAACTGGGTGGAGAAGTGAGATAGGCGTAGGGAGGATAGCCCTCAAGCAGAGGGAACAGGGTAGAAATCAATCATGCAACACCAAATTCAAGCAGTGAGGATAGAGGGGACAGCCAATCCTCTAGGGAGGGCTAAGGATTTCCTGACTGATAAAACCTGAGCTGCAAAGCCGCCTCCCATCCAGCCTTGGGCAAGTCTCTGCCAAGCTGGGACTTCACACTACACTGGCCAGCCATTGACTTCCCTGATGGAAAAACCACAACCAAGTCCTCGCTGGGGCTGGTCTGCCAAACACAGAAGACAGAGGGAAGGGGAGGGGGCTGTCTTGGGGTCAGAAGTGAGCAGGTTTTCCAGGGGAGAAGGAAGATTGAGAAGAGGGGTATGGATGCTGGCTCACACCTATAATCCCAACACTTAGGGAAGCCAAGGCGGGAGGAACACTTGTGGCCAGGAGTTCGAGACCAGTCTGGACAACATAGCGAGACTTCGTCTGAACAAAAAAAAATTATAGTTTAAAAATTAGCTGGGTGTGGTGGCGCGTGCCTGAAGTCCCAGGTATTCACAAGGCTGAGGCAGGAGGATCGCTTAAGCCCAGGAGGTCGAGGCTGCAGCAAACTATGATCCTGCAACTGCACTCCAACCCAAGTGACAGAGCAAGACCTTAAAAGACAAAAAAACAAAAAACGGCAGAAAGATGAGAAGCCGTTCCATTTGCATAGGCAGTTGAAGTATCTAGGCAGAGGCCACCAAGGCTGACTGGATATCAGGCAGGGGATGAGGCTGGACAGCCTGCAACGCCTGCAACTCCAGGTTGCGGAAATCGTGTTTGTAGTACCTCAGTCGAATGGAGATTGAGCGCCCCCTGGGAGCAGTGCTAGGTAACAGACGCTGGAGGACCCCGATGAGGAGGGGCGGCGGTCGGTTCAATCTGGCAGGAGCCTGCAGGTCAGTTTTCTTCTCACAGGAGCTAATTCTGTCCGGCATCATGGATTCCTGGGCTCCCAGAACGGCTGGGCAGGAAGGGACCTTAGAAAGGGATCTACCACCGCGTGCCCCGTGCCAGAGTTGGGCACTTTGGTGACAAGAACATTGGCTTGTTTAACACTCCCAACTGTGCTTCGAGGTCATTATCCCCATTGTCCCCATTTTGCAGATGAGAAAAAGCAAGGTTTGGTGGCTTCCCGGGGCGGGGCGGGGATTCGCTGTGACTCCAGGTCCTTTACCCCGGAGCCCGCACGTCTTGTAAGACACTGATTCCCGGAGGTCTGAGGAGCAGGAATCGAGGGGGAGGCGCCCAGGCTTTCTAGGGAACAAGAGTGTGAATGCACTCTCGACGAGAACCACGCCCCCCTGGTCGACAAGACTGATTCCTGCTGCCTTCCTTTAAGGGCCCTCCCCTGAAACGCGAGGTCCTCGCCCCATGGGGAGGCGGACATTCTTTATTCCCGGATCGCCCGACGTTTTTCTCCCCCACCCGCACTGATCCCCACTGGTGACATAAATCCTTCCCCTCCACTCGCGAGTGAAAGCTTGGGACTACATTTCCCGCCAGGCTGTTCAGAAGCCGGCGGCGGGGAGAGGAGAAAAGAGTCTTTCCGTTTCCGTCGCCTCGCAATTTGGCGTGTCCGCCGGGATTCACATTTCAACAGCGACGTCCTTTCTCTGTTGCGCTCGGCAAGGAACTACATTTCCCAGCAGGCACCGGCGCAGAGGTCGAGGGGCGAGGTCGCCATCTTTATCGTAGTCCTCTCCCTCACTTCCGCAGGGAAGAGGCCAGGCGCCTGGACTACACATCCCATGTCGCCGTCGCCCCGGCCCTGCAGCCGCCATCTTTGCCGGTGGCCCCGCCCCGTCCCCTTCCATTGTCTCGACTGGAGATGATAGACGGGAGCCGGGAGACTGCAACTCCCGTCAGGCCGTGCGCCACTGGTGGGGGGGATTTCGAGACCACAGGCGGGCGAGGTGCCCAAGGTGGTGGAAAGCGGAGACCGGGAGAGGCTAAGTGGCCTGCCATCTTTACGGTAGTCTCCTCGTCCTCCTGGTTCCGCCATTCTTAAGGAACACTAGAAGGCTAGAAAACTACTAATCCCATCGCACCTCGTAAGATCGACTACTAGTCAGGTGTATGTCCCTCTTCCGCCATCTTGCTTGTAGTCCTCGTTCCTTTTCACCTTTCCATTGTTCCTGACGAGTAGAAATGGCAGCGGGAAGGCAGCAGATGGACTGCGACTCCCGTCAGGTACCACACACGCGGAGGGTTGTGGACAGGAGGGCGTGTGAGTGCCTGGGAAGGAGGTCGGGTCGGGGGAGAAGGCCATCTTGTTTGTAGTCATCGTTCCCGCTCCTTCTCGATGTTCTGCAACTGGGAGCCTCGAGGCAACGGGACTCTAACTCCCGGCATCCTCGGCTCCCGGCTGGGCACGCCCTCCGCCATCCTGTTTGTAGTTCCCGCTGCCCCCAGCGTCCTATTGTTCCCCCGTAGCATCAGTGGCCGCAGGACTACAACTCCCGTCGAGCCCTGCGTGCGTTCGTCCTGGAAAGTGGAGGTGGTGGAGGAAGGAGGGGGAAGGGGGCGGGGTTCCTCTGGGAGAAGGAGGGAGTAAAGAGGGGGAGGAGGAGGAGGAGGAGGAGAGGAGGAGAGGAGGAGGGAGGGGAGGGGGGAAGAGAGGAGGAAGGAGGAAGGAGCTGAGGAGGGATGAGAGAAGCGGCCAGGGCCCCGGGCCGTAGCAGCGCGGGGCTGGGGGACCAGGGGGGCTGAGACACCCCAACTGCCCCCTTCCCCTTTCCCTCTCCCCCTCTATCCTTTCCTTCCACCCTCCCGCTTGAGAAGGGGAATTTATTCAAATTTTATTTAAATCCCTATCTCCCGAGGGTCGCGCGCTGGGGGGAGGGGGAGAGGTCGGGGGTGCGCGCGGGCTGGGGGGGCGGGGCCGGAGCAGCTTCCTTCACCCCCCCTCCGCTCGCCTCGTAGCTGTAGGGCAGGGGGTCGCAGTCCAGGGGCGGGCCCAGGGGAGGGGGGCAGGTTACAGCGACCCCCCCCTCCCCGGGAACCGGCGGTGGGCGGGGCTTGAACCCCGGAAACGGTGGGGGGGGGCTCAGGCCTGGCCCTGGACCCCTGGGCAGTGGGGTCCGGGAAGGGGCCAGTTAAAGGGCCAGGGGCGCTGGGGAGAGGCGGGGCGGGGTGGGGGGAGGGGAGCTGGGACTCGGACCCGGGACTGAGTGGGCCCCGGGCAGAAGCTGAGCACCCTGCGCCCAAGGAGCCCCCGTTGGCCTGGGGGGGCTGAGGGACTGAGCCCCCCAGAGCAGGACCTCCCCCTGGAAGGGCCGCGCCGCAGCCCGTGGGAGGGCCTCGCCCCCGGCGCCCCCCATCTCCACTCGCCGCCGTCCCGGCCTCCGCCGGAGGGAGGGGCCGAGCGCCCTCGGGGGGCCGTGGACCCCGGCGTTCTGAGCGTTCCGCGCCCCGCGCCGCCCGGCCCCCCCGCCGCCGATGGCCGCCGACCCGCCGGGAGCTGCCGAGAAGGGAGAGATGGCTCCCGGGACACGTGTGAGGTGGGTTCATGCGGCTCCTCCTCACCCCCAGACCTGGGCAGCGCCCACTCCCATTCATCCTCAGCCCGGCCTCTCTCTACCTTCCCCGCCCCCAGCCTCACCCTCTCTCTGCTCCAAACTCATCTCCAGCCCTCCTTCCTATGACCTCTCCACCCTGGGGAACTGGCCCTCCTTCCTAGACCCTGCTTCCCCTTGAAAGCCCCCACCCCCGCCTGCAGTCGCCGCCCTCCAGGCCCCTCCCCTGGAGCGCTGGAGGGCCCCTTAGCCCCATGGATGGGTATGAAAGTCTCTGGAAAGGGGGAATCTGGGGTAAGACTCTGACTGGGAAGAGACCCTCCAGGCTTCTAATTCCACATGGGATCTTGGAGGATCTGGTTTCCATGGGAGGGGGAGCCCAAGGGATTCTAGATGATTAGGGATGAAAGCAGCCGGGGAAGCTGGGGGGCCTAGGACTGAGCCCATCCTGAGTTCTGGGGAGATGTCAGGCTGGATTCTAGAATCCCAAGGAATTTGGGAGATTGCCCAGGTGGACCGGAGGGATCCAAGAGGAGGGTGTCCTGGAGGAGGGAGCCCTGTGGGGAACAAGAGGGGCTGAGATCTTGGGCTGAGAAGGGTCTCTGAAGAAGCATCTCCAGGTCTGTCAGAGCTCTGGGGAGTTAGTGGGCAGAGGAGATGGTTAGGGACTTGGGGGCAAGGATGTCGCTGGATCTGGTGAGGATAACTGGGTTGAGGGGAAGAGAGATTGGATGGCTGCTGTGGATGAAAAGGTGGGTGGGGGGGGGGGAAGAAAAGTCCGGAGCTTCCGTCTAGGAATCTCTGGGTATCTGGGAGGTGAATCTGGGCAGTTTACCCCAGATTGAGGTTGGGGAGAGCCTGGGATATTCTACACTCGGATAACAGGGGAAGAGTTGGGATCTCTCCAAGTTAACACCACGGACAAGGAGTGCCTGGCCTTTCCAAGGAGCTCCGGTGTGGGGATGGCAGAGGAGAGGGCCTCGGTGTCCCCTCCTGCTCCCTGGGCTAGGGAAGGGACCCTGAGGAGGCGGTAGAGGAGTGAGGCCAGGAAGCAGTTCTTGGGCTCCTCTTGAGCTGCTGCAGGGAGACAGGCCTTGAGTAGAGGATTGGCCCCCAGATACACAAAAGGGGGTGACCTCTTTGTCTCCCTGAGGAAGAGGGCAGGCTCTAGCTGCCTGTGGGTGGAGGGATCTGTCAGGGGTCTCCCAGGCCAGGGCCCCAGTGGGCCCATCTGACCCTGCCACCATCCACCCACAGCCCTCGGCGTTGCTGACGCCCCCAATGTCGTCGAGCAGCCGGGGGCCGGGGGCCGGAGCGCGCCGACGCCGAACCCGCTGCCGCCGCTGCCGGGCCTGTGTGCGAACTGAGTGCGGGGATTGCCACTTCTGCCGAGACATGAAGAAGTTCGGGGGGCCCGGGCGCATGAAGCAGTCGTGCCTGCTCCGGCAGTGCACTGCCGTGAGTTCTGCCCCCATCTTTGGGCTCTGCCCACCCTTCCCAATACCTCCTTGGGATGGCTGGTGACTGCCTCCCAGCCTGTACTGTGGAGTGGCTGTTTGTTCACTCGTTCATTTCTTCCCTTCATTCACTAGTTTGTGTCAGTATACATTTTTGTCCTCAGCTCCAAGCTGGGGGCAGTGTCCAGGTGCACAGAAGGATCTGACCTAGTCCCCACTTTCAGGCTCTTCCCAGCTCTCAGAGTCACACCCCCGCAGAATGCCCAGCCCCTGCTCTACCACCCCCCAAGATGTCTCTGTGCAGGAGGGGGCCCATCCCCAGAGATGGCCCCCTTCCAACAGGTCTTGCCCTTCTCTGGCCTCTTCCTCACCCAGGGTGGTCTTGGATTCGAGGCCAAGCTCACCCTTTATGTGACCTTGAGCAAATCATGCTGAATGAACCTTAGGTTCCTTCTCTGTAAAATGTTTCCTTTGCTGAGTTGTAAAGATTAAACAATGGCATGGATGCGAGTGTGTCTACCACAAGGCCCAGCACACAGTAGGGATCAGGGAAGCATGGGTTTCCGCCCTGCCTTCCTCATCCTTTGAGCAGCCCTGGGCTCCAGAGCACGGCCCCTCCCCAGCAGCCTCGAGGAGCCAGCTGCATCCTGCATCCCCCTCCCCACTCTGCCACCTCCCTCTCTTCCTCCTGCCACTCTTTCCTGGTTGGTCTCTTCACCCCTCAGCCCCTCACTTCTTTTCCTTTATCCCCCAACCCCTTGCCTCACTTTTCCTTCTTCCCCTACCTGCATCTTCCTTGATCCTGCCGCATCCTTGTTATGACTCAGTCCTACCACTGTCTTCCCCAAAGTCACACTGTCTGAGGCTGCCCCCGCTTCCCCAGGACTAGTGGCTTCCCTAGTGTTCCCAGGGGGTCTTGCCAAAACCGGGTTCATTGTGGGATTCAGAGCAACCCTTGGGCTGCTCATGGAGCGACCTTGGTATCACCCCAAGCTGTCTTCCCCACCCTCTGAGTGTTACTGTCCTCCTCTCCAAAGCCAGCTGTAATTTCAGGGTCACACTGGCCCTGGGTCCAGCTATAACAGTCACAGGTGATAACAGCTACATATCAGTGTCTCTCATGTATTATCTTGCTCTCCCAAGAGTCCTGCGAGGGAAAGATTCTTAGCCCCATTCTGCAGATGCAGAAACGGAGACTTAAGGAGGTTAAATCAGTTGCTTGAGGTCACACTCCTAAAAGGAGCAAACTCAGGATCAGACCCAGCTTGACCCGTGGGTGCTGCACCTCATCCAGCAGCTGGCCAGGGTCCCTAGAAGGAAGGGTCTTTCCCCTGTTGTTAGCTTTCGGGGCCCCTGATGTCCCCTCTCCCCCAACAGCCCGTGCTCCCACACACAGCTGTGTGCCTCTTGTGTGGGGAGGCTGGGAAGGAGGACACGGTGGAGGGAGAGGAAGAGAAATTTGGTTTGAGTCTCATGGAGTGTACAATCTGCAACGAGATCGTCCACCCCGGCTGCCTGAAGGTGATGGCCCTGGGACCCCGGCGTCTGGGGTGGGGCAGATTGTCAGGGAGCAGAGAGTGGGGGATCACCCTGGCTCTGGGCTTCCTGGCCAACCCCCCACTCGCTGCCCTCTTGCCTACAGATGGGGAAGGCTGAGGGTGTCATCAATGCAGAGATCCCCAACTGCTGGGAGTGCCCTCGCTGCACCCAGGAAGGCCGCACCAGCAAGGTAGGGGCTGGGCTGGGCTGAGCTGTGGGTAGGTGGGGGTCGGGGAGCTGTGCAGGTCCTCACCCCCAGCTTCCATCCCGCCTAGGATTCAGGTGAGGGGCCTGGCCGCCGTAGGGCCGACAACGGTGAGGAGGGCGCCAGCTTGGGGAGCGGATGGAAGCTGACAGAGGAGCCACCACTTCCACCGCCCCCGCCCAGGCGCAAGGGCCCCCTGCCTGCCGGGCCCCCCCCAGAGGACGTGCCTGGGCCGCCCAAACGAAAGGAAAGGGAGGCAGGGAATGAGCCTCCCACCCCAAGGAAAAAGGTGAGCCACGGAGCACGCTCACTAGGCCTGTCCTGAGGAATTCTGGGAGCTGTAGTCCTGGCTGGTTCTGTGGGGGCTGTGTGGGCCTGGGAGCGTGCTCTGTGGGTTCCCCCAAGGACTGTTGGGAGATGTAGTTCAGGAGTTGGGTGGGGAGAGGATAGAGCATGCTCAGTGTGGAGGAGGGGGGACAGGTGAGGTGAGCTGGCACTGCAGGAAGCTTTGGGAGCCCTGGGTGGGTTAGGGAGGCAGGAGAGAGCATGCTCAGATCATCCCTGCATAAGAGGAGGGAGGGGCTGGAGAAGGCCTGAGGGGAGGAAAGAAGAGATGGAGCATGCTCAGTGGGCTAGGACGCTGGGTGCAAGGTGAGCATGCTCAGAGTTATCCCTGGGACGGGGGCTTCTGGGACTTGTAGTCTAAGTGGAGGACATGCACCTTAGATTTCTGGCCCATGAGTGCCTAATGGGGTCTCTCCCTTCCCCCATATCTCCCTCTCACCCTGGTAGGTGAAAGGAGGCCGAGAGAGGCACCTGAAGAAGGTGGGTGGAGACGCCTGCCTCCTCCGAGGATCGGACCCAGGCGGCCCGGGCCTGCTGCCCCCCAGGGTTCTGAATCCGAGCCAGGCTTTCTCATCCTGCCACCCTGGGCTCCCTCCCGAGAACTGGGAGGTGTGCCGGGGACCTCCTCCCTCCCCTTCCCACCTTCCCTTGCCCCACCCTTCACCCTGGAGCCCAAGACCTGTCCCTTCCTGCTCACCTTGTTCTGCCCCAGCCCCACTTGGCCACGGTGGGCGTCCGGACACCTGGGATGAGTTGGGTGGGAGGGTGGGTTGAGTCCAGGCCACAGGAGCCCCTGACTTCCCAAAAACCCTTAGGGCTCATCTGACCTACTTGCCTTATCTTTCCAAGCCTTACAGGGGAGATAACTGAGTTCAAATTTCTGTCCAACCGTTTACTCTTTGTGTGATCCTAGCAGGTTGTCAGCCACCCTGAGCCTTAGTTTCTTTATCCATGTAGTGGAGATGCTGCTGCCTGCCTTGCCCCCTTATCCCGCAGAACTGTATAAGTCTTATGAGGTTCTGAAAGGCAGTGAGCTTTGTAAGCTATAAAATTTACCCAGATTGAAGGGACATAAGGCCCAGAGAGGTTTGAAGACTTGTCCAAGTCACACAGTAAAGCCAGAATTGAGATATTACTTGGCATGGACACTCAACCCAGGAGTCCGCCTGATTGGGTCCAAATCCTGACTCTGCTGTTTTTCAGTTTGTAACCTTGGACAAGTCACTTTGTGCCTTTAAGCCTCGGTTTCCTCATGTCTGAAAAGAGCGGCCCAGGTCACTACTGTGTTAGAATACTGTGAGGACGGAATGAGTCAGCCGACGTGGGGTGCTGCTCGTGGGGCCAATCACTGTTACCCTCAGTTGATAGACGCCTGCTCCAGCTGGTCCGTGTAGTGGATGATGAAGCAGGGGCTTCCCACAGCCATCCAGAGTTGAGGGCAAGCCAGGATTCAAAGCAGGGTCTCTCATTTCTCCATTCCCTACTGCTTTTGGAACTGCCTAAGCCATGCAAACCCGTAAGGGCTGGAAATTATTTTATTTTATTTTATTTTATTTTTGAGACAGAGTCTCACTCTGTCGCCCATACTGGAGTGCAGTGGCGTGATCTTGGCCCGCTGCAACCTCCACCTCCCAGGTTCAAGCAATTCTGCCTCAGCCTCCCAAGTAGCTGGGACTACAGGCTTGTGCCACCATGCCCAGTTTATTTTTGTATTTTTAGTAGAGACAGGGTTTCACTATGTTGGCCAGGATGGTCTCAATCTCTTGACCTCGTGATCCTCCCGCCTTGGCCTCCCGGAGTGCTGGGATTACAGGCGGGAGCCACTGCACCCAGCTGGAAATTATTTTAATTAGCACTCTCCTGTTACCGATAAGAAAACTGAGGCCCAGGGCCTGGCGGTGGCTTTAGCAAGGTCTCCCACTGTCCGGAGCAGAGCCAGTGCTGGAACTCAGGACTGTCCCTCGGGCTGTTCATCCCCTGGTGACTCCTCGGGGTAGGGGGGGTGGGAAAATGTATCCCAGGCCCTAAAACAGCATCAACCCTGTCTCCCTGCAGAAACCAAAGCCGCCTTTGGCCTCTGCAGAGGGCCCAGCGGTGCCGTCCCCATCCCCGCAGAGGGAGAAGCTAGAGCGTTTCAAGCGGATGTGCCAGCTGCTGGAACGGGTGCCTGACACCTCCTCTTCCTCCTCGGACTCAGACTCCGACTCCGACTCTTCGGGCACATCGCTGAGTGAGGACGAAGCCCCCGGCGAGGCCCGGAATGGGCGACGGCCAACCCGGGGCAGCTCTGGCGAGAAGGAGAACCGTGGGGGGCGGCGGGCTGTGCGCCCTGGCAGCGGGGGGCCCCTGCTCAGCTGGCCCCTGGGCCCAGCCCCACCACCCCGGCCTCCACAGCTGGAGCGGCATGTGGTGCGGCCCCCGCCTCGAAGCCCTGAGCCCGACACACTCCCCTTGGCTGCTGGATCCGACCACCCCCTGCCCCGGGCCGCCTGGCTTCGCGTCTTCCAGCACCTCGGGCCGCGGGAGCTGTGTATCTGCATGCGAGTCTGCCGAACTTGGAGCCGCTGGTGAGTGGCCTGGACAGGCCTGCGTTCCGTGGCCAGCAGGCTTCCCGCTTGCTGGGTGACCTGCGGTAGGTCTCTGGCCCTCTCTGGGCCTTGCTTTTATATTGGGGATACTTCTCTAGTATGCACAGATTACAGTGCGTCCTTCCGTATTTCCCGTGTGTGGGCTACTTTCCACTTATGGGCTCATTTAACCCCCTAGACAACTTTAAGGTAGAGGTTATTTTCCCCTTTTTCAGATGAAGCTGAGGCCCAAGGTCATGTGGAAGAGAAGTGGTGGTAGAACCAGGCATTGGAACCTAGGCCCTTTGGCTCCAGTGCCTTTCCTCCTAATAGTAGCGACTATATTGTCTAGTGTGTGTCAGCCATAGCACTGAGCGCTGTACTGCATTGTCACTTCTCATACTGCCACTTCTGAAAACAGTCTGATGATTGGTTCCATTCACATAGGAGAAAGCCATGTGCTGGGCTGGCCCTGCCGTCGAAAGACGGCCAGCCTTGAACCTCCTGACTCGGTTCCTGCTTTCCTTCTGCCCTGGAGCCACCACTAATGCCCTCTGCCCATCCCCCAGCCCCCCAGCCTCTATTAGAAATGTCGGTCATCCTCCCGAGCCTCTTGTCTTCCTCTCTGGTCTCGCCCCCAGCAAAATCCCTCCTCCTCTCCAGCAAACTCCCACAGCACTCTGTTCCCCTCATAGAGCAAGCAGAGGCCTTCGGCGTGTTGACAAGCCTTCATTCATTTACTCATTTCACTTTCCCCTCAGTTGCTGGGGTGGGAGCAGATAACTGTGTCTGTTTTATCTTCATGTCCCTAGCACGGGACAAAGGGCGGTGTAAGTGCCCAAGAAATGTTGCAGTAAACGAGGCTATCAGGCTCTTTCCCAGGGACTCGCTGCAGCTGGGACCAGGTTCCCTGTTGGGCACTGCACCAAGGTTAGCTGATTTGACCTTCATAATGGCAGCCCTGGGAGAGAAAAGGGACACCTGAAGTTACAGTACAAGTTCATGGCTGAACTCAAACTCTGGTCTTCTTTTGGGACCAGGTCTGGGCCACTGGTGCCTTCTGGTATCTGCAGAGATTGTGCAGCCAAAAGTACCAGAGTGCAGGCTCTGGAGGCAAATTGCCTGTGACAGAATCTTTTTTTTTTTTTTTTTTTTTAAAGACGGAGCCTCACACTGTGGCCCATGTTAGAGTACAGTGGCATGATCTTGGCTGATTGCAACCTCTGCCTCCCGGGTTCAAGCAATTCCCCTGCCTCAGCCTCCTGAGTAACTGGGATTATAGGCGCCCACCACCACACCCGGCTAATTTTTTTTTTTTTTTTTTTTTGTAATTTCAGTAGAGACAGAGTATCACCCTGTTGGCCAGGCTGGTCTTGAACTCCTGACCTGAAGCAATCCGCCCGCCTCAGCCTCCCAAAGTGCTGGGATTACAGGCATGAGCTACCGGTTGTGGTTATAGCTGAAGAGCTATAAACCATTGGGCCAGTCACTTAACTTCCTGTGCCTCGGTTTCTTCATCTGAAAAACCAGATAATCAACGCTCTTGCATAGTGTTTTCTTGAGCTAATACACATGAAGAACTGAGCACAGTACCTGGGAAATAGGAACTACTTGAAAGAGCTCTCATTGTAGCCAGTATTTACTTAGTTGCAAATAGTTGCTGAACGCACAGCCTGTTAGGCCTCAGAATGTAGATCTGTGCCCTTGAAGAGCGTACAGTTAAGCTGCAACATAGAAGCAGATAGTTACAGAAGTTGCAGGGGATGACACCTGCCTCATGTACTAATCAAGGAAATGTTTGCTGAGGCCCCTTCAAGGCCAGCTCTGTGCCTGGCATGTGGGAGCCAGAACTGAAAGGGCCCTGATTTCTGCTTCAACGGGAGACATGTGGTCCGAAGCAGACAAAGCAAGAGGCAATGGCTCCCAGTGTGGGCCCTGGACTCTGCATCCTTGGGTTTCACTGGCTGCGTGGCCATGTGTGGAGAGCGATACCTCTTGAGGCCCTGGTTTTCTCATCTGTAGTCTGGGTTTGTATGAATACTCACCTTGTGGGGATTAAGTGAAGTGATTCCTACAAAGCCCGCAGCACAGTGCCTGGAGGGTACTAAACACTCAATCAGATGGCACCTCCCAATGAAAAGGACAAGAGCCAGGCAGAGCAGGGGCCTGTGGGGGCACAGCAGGACCACTCAGGAAGCTCTGCGAGGTCTGGGCACAGAAGCAGGGGTAGCGGGGAGAGATTTGCAATGATAACTTTTTTTTTTTTTTTTTTTTTTTGACGGAGCCTTGCTCTGTCACCCAGGCTGAAGTGCAGTGGCGTGATCTCGGCTCACTGCACCCTCCGCCTCCAACGTTAAAGTGATTCTCCTGTCTCAGCCTCCCAGGTAGCTGGGACTACAAGCGCCCGCCACCATGCCTGGCTAATTTTTTTTTTTGAGATAGAGTCTTGCTCTGTCACCCAGGCTGGAGTGCCTTGGTGCAATCTCAGCTCACCACAATCTCCACCTCCCGGGTTCAAGTGATTCTCCTGCCTCAGCCTCCTGAGTAATTGAGACTACAGGCATACGGTACCACGTCCGCCTAATTTTTGTACTTTTTTAGAAGAGGCAGCGTTTCACCATGTTGGTCAGGCTGGTCTCCAACTCCTGACCTCAGGTGATTCGCCTGCCTCAGCCTCCCAAAGTGCTGAGATTACAGGCGTGAGCCACCGCGCCTGGCCTAATTTTTGTATTTTTAGTAGAGACAGGGTTTTGCCATATTGGTCAGGCTGGTCTCGAACTCCTGACCTCAGGTGATTCACCCGCCTTGGCCTCCCAAAGTGCTTGGATTACAGGTGTGAGCCACCTTGCCAGGCCTTATTTTTGTTTGTTTTGTTTTTCTTTTTTAGAGAGAGGGTCTCTCTCTGTTGCCCAGGCTGGAGCACAGTGGTGCAGTCATAGCTCATTGCAGCTTCAACCTCCTGGGCTCAAGCAATCCTCCTGCCTCAGCCTCCTGAGTAGCTGGGATTGCAGGCACATGCCACTGTGTCTGGCCAATTTTTAAAACTTTTTTGCAGGAACCAGTGGCTCACTGTTCCCCAGGCTGGTCTTGAACTTCTGGCCTCAGGTGATCCTTCCACCTTGGCCTCCTAAAGTGTTGGGATTACAGGTGTGAGCCACTGTGCCCAGCCAAGAACTTTTTTTTTTTGAGACGGAGTTTAGCTCTTGTTGCCCAGGCTGGAGTGCAATGGCGCGATCTTGGCTCACCACAACCTCCACCTCCTGGGTTCAATCAGTTCTCCTGCCTCAGCCTCCCGAGTAGCTGGGATTACAGACATGCGCCACTACGCCCGGCTAATTTTGTATTTTTAGTAGAAACGGGGGTTTCTCCATGTTGGTCAGGCTGGTCTCGAACTCCTGACCTCAGGTGATCCACCCGCCTTGGCCTCCCAAAGTGCTGGGATTACAAGTGTGAGCCACCGCGCCCGGCGTAAGGACTTTTTAAGAAGTGGAATGGCTTGGGCCAGGCATGATGGCTCATGCTTGTAATCGCAGCACTTCGGGAGGCCGAGATGGGTGGATCACTTGAGGTCAGGGGTTCGAGACCAGCCTCGCCAACATGGTGAGACCCTGTCTCTACTAGAAATACAAAAAATTTAGCCAGGCATGGTGGCATACGTCTGTAGTTCAGCTACTCGGGAGACTGGGACAGGAGAATCACTTGAACCTGGGAGGCGGAGGTGCAGTGAGCCGAGATCATACCATAGCTCTCCAGCCTAGGCAGGAAGAGTGAAACTCCATCTCAAAAAAAAAAAAAAAAAAAAAAATGGCCGGGCGCGGTGGCTCATGCCTGTGATCCCAGCACTTTGAAAGGCCGAGGCAGGGAAATCACCTGAGGTCAGGAGTTTGAGACCAGCCTGGCCAACATGGTGAAACCCTGTCTCTACTAAAAATACAAAAATTAGCTGGGCATGGTGGTGGGCGCCTGTAATCCCAGCTACTCGGGAGTCTGAGGCAGGAGAATCGCTTGAACCCAGGAGGCGGAGGTTGCAGTAAGCCAAGATCGAGCCACTGCACTCCAGCCTGGCCAACAGAGCAAGACCCTGTCTCAAAAAAAAATGTGGAATGGCTTGGTCTTGGTGACTAACTGGCAGTAGGGACAACAGGGTAACCCTCAGGTTAGTTTCTGACCCAGGAGCCTGGATGGGCAACAGCATCATTCCCCAGGCTCAGGAGGAGCAGGTTCCAGGAAGGTAAAGAGCTCAGATGACTGACATGTGTGGTGTGCTCAGGACGTGTGGGTATGATGCTCAGGAGAAACATGTTTGGGAGTTCTCAGCCTGTAGGTAGCAAGCCAAGCAGCTTTGATGAAGACGGCAAAAGATCACACATCAGTACTTGTGAGTTAGAGCAAGAGCCTAGCCAGATAATTGGAGGAGCTCATGGCCAGAGGTGTTCCCCCGAGTAGAGAGCGAGGCACGAGGGAATGTGGTAAGCCAAGGAGGATGCTGGCGAGAGGC
This sequence comes from Pongo abelii, assembly GCF_028885655.2. Taxonomy (NCBI): domain Eukaryota; kingdom Metazoa; phylum Chordata; class Mammalia; order Primates; family Hominidae; genus Pongo; species Pongo abelii. The sequence goes on from NC_072003.2 coordinate 33,137,959, forward strand.
CATGGGAGATCAAGGACCAGGAAGTGGTGGTTGGATTTTGCTACCAGGAGGCCTTAGTGTCCTTAGCTGTGCTCTGGGGGTTGGGGGTCCAAAGCCAGATTGAATGGAGTCGAGGACATCAGCTTCCAGGCAGGGACTTGATTCGTTTGTTCCTGTTGTGTTCCTGGTGTCTAACGGCACCTGGCGGACAGTGGGCAGTGAGATCATCTTTGCTGAATGAGTGAAGGACAGGAGAGCAGGATGTAGTGTGGAAGGATGTACAGAGGGTGGCGCTGGAGAGGCGTGTGTAGGGAACAGCAGGAGGCTGCAGGCTTTCCTGTCTGGTGGCTTCCATCTTTTCTTGGAACTGAAAGGGAAGTGATCCCTTAAGAGTGAAGAGTGGAGAGAGGGCAGCAGGGAAGGCGTGCAGGGGTTGTTGAGTCGCAAGGAAGAGGGTTGGGGCTTTTGAGGACATGGACAGAGAGAAGGTGGCAAGGAAGGGACTGGAACACAAGGTGATCATGGTCAGGTAGGGCCTGGAGGTGGACAGATTGGAGGACAGTGGTGGCATCGGGGCCCAGAGAGCTACAAGAGGGCGGAACTGGCAGTGCTTGGAGCCCTAGGGGCTGTGAGCCCTCAGAGGGCAGTAAGGGCTGGTCCAGCTCCCTGTTCCCGGGGGCTTCTGCAAGAGGGAGGGTTAGGATTGGAATTGAGGGTTTGCAGGTCGGCCTAGTAGGAGAGGACTCATTGTGGGGTGGCTGGAGTCCAGGAGGAAGTAAATGGGTTAGGGGACTTTGGCATCAAGCCACATGTCTCTAGGACGACGGCACGCCTTGGCTCTTAGACCTTTCCCTGCCTCTTGTCTCAGTGTCATTCTCCAGCTTAGAAAGAACCCACCTGTGGCTCCCTGTCGCCCTCACAACAGACGCCCACCATCACAGTCCTGTTGGACATATGGACATGGACTGGGCCCACTGACTGCACCAACCACTTCCCTGAGCTGTGTCCCTTCCTTGTTACAGCAACCTCTGAAGGAAGCGCTGTTCTTCACCCCACTGTACAGTTTGGGAAATGGAAGCCCACACAGGGCGAGTGACTTGCCTGAGGCCCCCCAAAGCCTGGAGGTGGCAGAGCTGAGATTTAGATCCCCACAGCTCACATCCTCAGCTCTGGGCTCTGTGACCATGATAGTCTGTGGCCTGGCATTCCAGACCTCCTTGACATGACACCCATCCCTCCTTTGCGGCTCCACTCTTGCCTCTTCTCTCCTCAGAATTCAGGCTTTCCACCCAGGCGGGCTAGGTGGAACCCCGCCTCTGCTACTTACCACTTGGTAGTTGTGGGGCCTTGAATACATTTCTCAACCTTTCTCGGCCTCTTTTTTTTTTTTTTTTGAGATGGAGTCTTACTCTGTCACCCAGGCTGGAGTGCGGTGGCGCAATCTCGGCTCACTGCAAGCTCCGCCTCCCGGGTTCACGCCATTCTCCTGCCTCAGCCTCCTGAGTAGCTGGGACTACAGGTTCCCGCCACCACACCCGGCTAATTTTTTGTATTTTTTTTTTTTTTAGTAGAGACGGGGTTTCACCATGTTAGCCAAGATGGTCTCGACCTCCTGACCTCATGATCCACCTGCCTCAGCTTCCCAAAGTGCTGGGATTACAGGCGTGAGCCACCGCGCCCGACCTTTTTTTTTTTTTTTTTTTTTGAGGTGGAGTCTGACTCTGTTACCCAGGCTGGAGTGGAATGCTGTGATCTCGGCTCACTGCAACCTCCGCCTCCCGGGTTCAAGTGATTCTCCTGCCTCAGCCTCCTGAGTAGCTGGGACTACAGGTGCGTTGCCACCACACCCAGCTAATTTTTGTGTTTTTGGTAGAGACAGGGTTTCACTATGTTGGCCAGGCTGGTCTCAAACTCCTGACCTCGTGATCCGCCCTCCTTGGCCTCCCAAAGTGCTGGGATTAACAGGCGTGAGCCACCGCGCCTGCTTGCCTCATTTTGTTTACTATAGAAAGGAGATGATGATGGTAATGTTGACCTCCTAGGGCTGGCGTGAGGTTCGGTGCTTAATGCATGGGACGGTGCCTGGCGCACAGTGAACCCTGGATAATGGCTGGTTAGTAGTGCTGAAGTCACTGTGGTCACTGTGACTCCGGTTATGATGCTGAGTTCCTATGGCCTGGGGTTTCCAGAGCTCTCCGTTTTGTCTCTCGTGGGCCTGGACACAGGTTCTTGCCCATCTGGAGCACACACCCTCCTCCCGCTCCCCTTGCTGAAATAACTACTGCTTTCCTCGGAGTCTCAGGTCAGGCATTGTCCCCCCAGGAGGCTCCCCAACCCAGTCCTTGAGGTGACTCTTACCATGCCCCTTGTCACCTCAGTTACTGCGGACTGTCCATGTCTCCCTGACTGTATGGCAGGAACCTGTCATCTTTCCCTCCTCTGTGCCCAGTGGAAGCCAGACACTTGGGATCAGTAGGGCCCTCAGTAACTGTTGGTTGTCCCTCTGAGGTTTAACCCCAGTGTCCTGGTTGTACAAGAGCAGGGGGACTGATGAGCTCTAGCCAAGGAAGGTGTGGGAGACTTCCTGGAAGAGGAGGCACTGGAGCCGAGCCACGAAGGCTCTGGGTTGGCATTTCTGGCAGAGGCACAGCATGTGCCACAATATGTTGGCATCAGACAGCACTGTGTCTGTAGGTGGGCAGGTGTGTGGCTTGGCTGTTGTGGAGTATGATACAGAAACACAGTGGGTGCCCCCAGGGAAAGGGGCTTCCTTCCAGCTGTGGACCGTGGAAGGGAAGTGGCTTCAAGGAAGTGGTGACAGTTAAGCTGGGAGGCAGTCATGGCAGGGTCACAGTGGGCAGAGAGAGGTTTTGAATAGAGCAGATGTCACCGATTTTCTTGCTCACTGAAAGAGAGCAAAGGGGCAGGACCTAGGGGTAGAAGCTGGGTCGGGCATGAGTTGGTTTTTTTCCTTTTCATGTTTTGAATTGGAGAGATTTGCAGATGTTTATTAGTTGAGAGGAAGGAATCAGGAGAGGGAGAGGCTAGAATGCCAGAAAAGCAGGATGAGGGTAGGAGGGAACAGGAGAGCAAGTGGCAGAGGGGTGAAGGTGTTCGGACTGAATCCTTGGTGTCTGTGCCCTCAGCCTTCTCTAAAACATCACACCAGGGCTGGGCCCAGTGGCTCACGCCTGTAATCCCAGCACTTCGGGAGGCTGAGGCAGGAGAATTGCTTGAGCCCAGGGGTTCAAGACCAGCTTGGGAAACATAGTGAGATCCCCATCTCTATTAAAAAAGAAAAAATTAGCTAAGCATACCTGTGGTCCCAGCCACATGGGAGGCTGAGGCAAGGGGATTACTTGAGCCCAGGAGTTTGAGGCTGCAGTGAGCTATGATTGCATCACTGCACTCTAGCCTGGGTGACAGTGAGATTTTGTCTGAAAAAAATAATGAAACGACACACTGGGCCTCTGGAGTAGGTCTGGCATTTTTCAGTGACACAAAAATATGGCTTAATTCCTCTGTGAGTTTTGGAAAGGAAGTCTCTCCATTGGAAGGAAGTCTCTCCATTGGGTGCTTTTTTTTTTTGAGACGGAGTCTCGCTCTGTCACCCAGGCTGAAGTGCAGTGGTGCCATCTCGGCTCACTGCAAGCTCCGCCTCCAGGGTTCACGCCATTCTCCTGCCTCAGCCTCCCGAGTAGCTGGGACTACAGGAGCCCACTACCACGCCCAGCTAATCTTTTGTATTTTTAGCAGATACGAGGTTTCACTGTATTAGCCAGGATGGTCTCGATCTCCTGACCTCGTGATCCGCCTGCCTCAGCCTCCAAAAGTGCTGGGATTACAGGTGTGAGCCACTGCGCCTGGCCACTTTTGGGTGCTTTTTCTAACACTTCTCTGATACTTATCTCCCTGTTTAACAAAAGTAGTCTTCAGGTAGTAGCCTAAAGCCACAGCAACACCTGGCTATGATTTAATAACTCTGGTCTTTTTTGTGTGTTTTATTTATTTATTTATTTATTTATTTTTGAGATGGAGTCTTGCTCTGTCGCCCAGGCTGGAGTGCAGTGGTGCGATCTTGGCTTACTGCAAGCTCCGCCTCCCAGGTTCACACCATTCTCCTGCCTCAGCCTCCCAAGTAGCTGGGACTACAGGTGCCCACCACCACGCCTGGCTAATTTTTTGTATTTTTAGTAGAGACGGGGTTTCACCGTGTTAGCCAGGTTGGTCTTGATCTCCTGACCTCGTGATCTGTCTGCCTCGGCCTCCCAAAGAGCTGAGATTACACTGCGCCTGGACTTTTGTGTTTATTTTTAAGATTAACATATTTATGTGAAACAATACTGGTTTTTTTTTTTTTTGAGACGGAGTCTTGTTCTGTCTCCCAGGCTGGAGTGCAGTGGCACGATCTCGGCTCACTGCAAGCTCCGCCTCCCGGGTTCACGCCGTTCTCCTGCCTCGGCCTCCCGAGTAGCTGGGACTACAGGCACCCTCCACCACGCCCGGCTAATTTTTTGTATTTTTTTTTTTAGTAGAGACGGGGTTTCACCGTGTTAGCCAGGATGGTCTTGGTCTCCTGACCTAGTGATCCACCCGCCTCAGCCTCCCAAAGTGCTGGGATTACAGGCGTGAGCCACCCACGCCCGGCAACAATACTGGTTTTAAGTGCAAAGAGATGATTCAAAGATAAATCATGTTACGCAGATAAGTGAACAGCAAATACTGGAGCTTGGGAATCACTGCCCCACCCCAGGGCTTCTGCAAGGAAAAGCCTTTCAGAGTCATGAGGGCAGGGAGGGAGGCAAGAGACAGCTTCCCTTGGGAGGCCAAGGGAAGGATCGCTTGAGCTCAGGAGTTCAAAACCAGCCTGGACAACCTTGTCTCTACTAAAAATAAAAAAATAGGCCAGGCGCAGTGGCTCACGCCTGTAATCCTAGCACTACAGGAGGCCGAAGTGGGCAGATCACCTGAGGTCAGGATTTCGAGACCAGCCTGGCCAACATGGAGAAACCCTCTCTCTACTAAAAATACAAAAAATTAGCCGGGCATGGTGGTGCATGCCTGTTATCCCAGCTACTCTGGAGGCTGAGGCAGGAGAATCGCTTGAACTCGGGAGGCGGTGGTTTCAGTGAGCCAAGATCACACCATTGCACTCCAGCCTGGGCAACAAGAGCGAAACTCTGTCTCAAAAAAAAAAAAAAAAAAAAAAAAAAAGTCAGGTGTGGTGGCATGTGCCTGTAGTCCCAGCTACTCAGGAGGCTGAAGTAGGAGGATGGCTTGAGCCCAGGAGTTTAAGGTTGCAGTGAGCTGTGATCGCAGCACTGCACCCCAGCCTGGGCAACTAAGCAAGACACTGTCTCAAGAAAAAAAAAAAAAAGCTTCCTGGGCCTGTTGCTTCTGACACAATCCATTGAGTCTCAGAGGCATTTCCGGACATGCCTTTGAGAAATACTGAACTCAGAGAAGAGAGTTCTCAAACTGAGTCCAAAGGAACTTCGGTGTACTACAAAATGTTACTAGATTACCTTGGGAGAGGTGGGGAAGGGTTCCTGGGGAAGTAAGTTTGAGAGGCCCTTCTCCAGTTCACTGCATGTTTTTTGTTTGTTTGTTTTTTGTTTTTTTTTTGAGACGGAGTCTCGCACTGTTGCCCCGGCTGGTGTGCAGTGGTGTGATCTCGGCTCGCTGCAACCTCCGCCTCCCGGGTTCAAGTAATTCTCCTGCCTCAGCCTCCCGAGTAGCTAGGATTACAGGCGCCCGCCACCACGCCCAGCTAATTTTTTGTACTTTTAGTAGAGACAGGGTTTCACTATGTTGGCCAGGCTGTTCTCGAATTCCTGACTTCGGGATCCACCCACCTCGGCCTCCCAAAGTGCTGGGATTACAGGCATGAGCCACTGCGCCCAGCCCACTGCATGTTAGATAGTCTGTTGGGGCCTGTGGAGTGCTCGGGATAGGAAACCTGTTTAATGTTGCTCAGGACTCGTTCATCTTTGTAGCTTCAATACTTGGGACCTATAATGCTTTCTATAATCAGAGTGAATAAATGAAATGCTGTAGATGAGGAGGTGGGAGAGAGTGGTCAGTGGAAGCTTTAAGTAGTTACTAGCTTGATTCATTCATTACAAATGCGCAGCTGGGTGCAGTAGCTCATGCCTGTAATCCCAGTGTTTTGGGAGGCCAAGCCAGGAGGATTGCTTGAGGCCAGGAGTTCAAGACCAGCCTAGGCAGCATAGTGAGAACCTGTCTCTACAAAAAAATTGTTTAAAAATTAGCCAGGCATGGTGACATGTGCCTGTGGTCCCAGCTACTCAGGAGGCTGAGGTGGGAGGATTGCTTGAGCCCAGTAGGTTGAGGCTGCAGTGAGCCTGGGTCCAGCCTGGGTTACAGAGTGAGACCCTGTCTCAAAAAAAATTTTTTTTCAAAAAGTGGAAAACGCAAATCTGCTCTTGTGGAATTTACATTGTAGTTGGAGGAACACAGTAATGTAATAGGGAAGATATTAGGGCTGTAAGTCCAGCTGCGGGCAGCTGGCTGTCAAGATGGGACAGGTGTGGATCAGAGGCAGAGATGAGTAAAGGAGGCAAGGACCCATGAGCACCAGAACTCAGTCAGGAATCAAGAAGCCCAAGGGTGGCTGGAGACGACTGGATAACACCAGTCTCCTTGGCATGACATCAGGCAGCATGCGTGGCATTTGTATATGTGTTGGGCAGCACACTTTCTATGCTGGGAGGCCCACAGCTGGGATGAGCCCATGTGACCTGACAGCTGCCCTGTGGGCAGGCAGAGTCGGAGGGCTATTGCCTTCAATCATAAACGAGGCTTCTGAGGCTCAGGGAGAGGAACAGACTTGCCCAGGGTCTCATTTCCAGTTAGTGATGGAGTTGGGTTCCAAGCCCAGTGCTCTTGGCTGAGGCCAGGTGCTTCTTGCCACCCTGTTGTCTGTGTGGCCAGAAGAGAGCTGGGGTGCACCCTTGGAGCTGGGGAGCCTGGGAACTGTGGGCTGCTGAGAGCTGAGGGCTGAGGTCTCTGTCTCCCCCCTATGGCCGCCAGGTGCTATGACAAGCGTCTGTGGCCTCGAATGGACCTGAGCCGGCGGAAGTCACTGACCCCGCCCATGCTCAGTGGTGTGGTTCGCCGCCAGCCCCGTGCCCTGGACCTCAGCTGGACAGGTGTCTCCAAGAAGCAGCTCATGTGGCTTCTGAACCGACTACAAGGTAGGGTGTGTGGTGCGGAGGACAAGGTGGGGACAGGGACAGGCCTGGGATGGAGTCCTCACAGCACCTGCTTCCTGACTGCCCCCTGTCTCCGCAGGCCTGCAGGAGCTGGTGCTCTCTGGCTGCTCCTGGCTCTCTGTCTCTGCCCTGGGCTCAGCCCCACTGCCAGCCCTGCGGCTCCTGGACCTCCGCTGGATCGAGGATGTTAAAGACTCCCAGCTCCGGGAGCTGCTGCTGCCTCCACCAGACACCAAACCAGGTGCAGCCTCTGTTTGCTTTTCTGGAGAATGGGCTGGGCAAGGGTAGGGTAGGGTAGGAGGCCTCTCAGGTCTCTTCTGACTCATGCTGGATGGTAAAGTACTTGAAGAAAGGAAAGAATACATGAGTTTGAATAGGAAGGCCCTGGTTGGGCATTATTCATTCATTCACCCACCTGCTGTGTACTTTGAACTGAGCCTTGAAAGGAACAGGGTTTTCCCAGGGAGCGTGAGACCCAGCAGTTTGGTGGGGCAGGAGGCCCATATTGGCAGAGGGGGATGCTGGGAGCAGAGGCCATCTCTCTTCATCTACTTAAATCTCATCATCCTTTAGGCCTGAGTATAAATGCCACTTCCTCCAAGAAGCTCTCCCTGATCCCACCCCACACTGAGCTCAGAGTCCCTCTCAGCTTTGAGAGCAGCCCGCCAGCATACTACTGGGCAATTGTGGAGTGCCTTGATGCACATCTGTGCCCTCCTGCCAGGGTCTCCAGCTCCCTGAGGGCAAGCGCTGGCTGGTCCCCCAGCACGTTCTCAGTGGCTGCTCTGCAGATAGCTGTTGAATGAATAACTTGAATGAGCAGGCAATCAGGATGGGAGAGGTCTAGTTTGAGGAAAGATTTTCAAAGGAGATTTGCAGTCCCCTGAAATAAGATAATCCTTTTGTTTGTTTTTGTTTTTTGAGACCATCTGGCTCTGTCACCCAGGCTGGAGTGCAGTGGCAAGATCTCGGCTTACTGCAACTTATGCCTCCTGAGTTCAAGTGATCCTCCCCACCTCAGCCTCCTGAGTAGCTGGGCCTACAGGCGTGTGCCACCACGCCTGGCTAATTTTTTTGTAATTTTTTTGTAATTTTTTTTATTTTTTTGAGGCGGAGTCTCGCTCTGTCGCCCAGGCTGGAGTGCAGTGGCGCGATCTCGGATCACTGCAAGCTCCACCTCCCGGGTTCACGCCATTCTCTTGCCTCAGCCTCCCAAGTAGCTGGGACTACAGGCACCCGCCACCACGCCCAGCTAATTTTTTGTATTTTTAGTAGAGAAGGGGTTTCACTGTGTTAGCCAGGATGGTCTCGATCTCCTGACGTCATGATCCGCCCGCCTCGGCCTCCCAAAGTGCTGGGATTACAGGCGTGAGCCACTGCACCCGGCCTGTAATTCTTATAGAAACAGGGTTTCATCATGTTGTCCAGGCCGATCTCGAACTCCTTGTCTCAAGTGATCTGCCCACCTCTGCCTTCCAAAGTGTTGGGATTATAGGCGTGAGCCACCATGCCTGGCCAAAAGAATCTTTTCTTTTGGAGTTCTTTCACCCTTCTCTTTCATAGTTCCCTTCTTCCCACCCCACCCCCTCCACAACAGCCCTGGAAGGGGAGAATAGAGAAGCAACTAAAATTCTTCCCGTATTCTAGATGAGGCACTGGAGGCCCAGAGGGATTGACTGCTGCAGGTCACCCAGTCAGGCCAGAGCACTCAGCCATTGTCCACTCTTACTGGAATTGGACTGAGTTGGAGAGCTATGGGTGGGGGGTAAGGTGGGCATTGGGAATGGTGCATCCTGGGAGGTGAGAAAGTGCTGGTTGGTCCATTTCCTCCTGCTGGAATTCAGTTCAGTTCAGCCCTTTATCAGGAGCTCAGGAAGGTGGGCCTTTTTTTTTTTTTTTTTTTTTTAGTTTTTAAATTTTTTTTTTAACTTTTAAGTTCATGGGTATATGTGCAGGTTTGTTAAATGGGTAAACTTGTGTCATGGGGGTTTGTTGTACCGATTATTTCATCACCCAGGTATTAAGTCTATTTACCATTAGTTATTTCTCCTGATCCTCTCCCTCCTCCCTCCGAAAGGCTCCAGGGTGTGTTGTTCCCATGGATGTGTCCATGTATTCTCATCATTTAGCTCCCACCTCGAAGTGAGAACATGCAATTTCTGTTCCTGCATTAGTTTGCTAAGGATAATGGCCTCCAGCTCCATCCATGTTCCTGTAAAGGACATGATCTTGTTCTTTTTTATGGCTGCATAGTATTCCATGGTGTATATGTACCACATTTTCTTTATTCATTCTTTCATTGATGGGCATTGAGGTTGATTCCATGGCTTTTACTATCATGAACAGTGCCATACACCTTCAAACTCTTGCCCAGCTTAAATGCCACCACCTTAGTGAAATCCTCACTGATGCCCACTCCTCCCTGCCCAAGCCAGAAGTGACTTCTGTTTCCTCTGCTTTCCTCTATGGGCCTTTCCTCCTTGTGCCTTTAGCTGTGGCCCAAGGTTGAGGGCATCTGTAAAGGTATCCCCTCTCCAGGCCCCTGGCTCCTCAAAGACAGGAGGAGGGGTTAAAATTTAGGGCTTGCAAAGTCAAGTGCCCATAGAGTTGGCCTGAGAGGTAACAGAAGTGATGCATTGGTGCAGGACATTAGGGAGTGGCACCTAGCCACCCAGCTCCCCTCAGTCATCATCTGGTGGGAAGGAGTGCCTAGTGAGGCCACATCTTACGATTCTTCAAGGAAAAGCTCAGTACCTAAATTTATTTATAAAAATGTCCTTTTTGTAGTGTTAGTCATTAAGGAAATTTTTAGCATTCTGTAGACTCCATAAAACACGTTTGGAGGGCAGCCTCATGGTTTGTGCCATCTGATCTATTAATAGTTTATCTTAGGGATAGGCTGGTGCCTGGGAGGCAGACAACACTGTGGTTAGAGTTCAGATTTAGCATCACCAGGCCTGGGTTTCCTGGCTGTAAACAGGAATGATGATCAGAGATGTTGTCTCCCAAGGCTGTGGTTCTTAAAGTGTGGTCGGGGGACCAGCAGCATCCACAAAACTGGAGAACTTGTTAAAAAAGTAAACTCTGGGCCAGGCGTGGTGGCTCACACCTGTAATCCTAGCACTTTGGGAGGCCGAGGTGGGCAGACCACTTGAGGTCAGGAGTTCGAGACCAACCTGGCCAACATGGTGAAACCCCATCTCTACCAAAAAAATTTAAAAAATTAGCCAGGCGTGGTGGTGCATGCTTTTAATCCCAACTACTTGGGAGGCTGAGGCAAGGAGATTGCTTGAACCTGGGAGGTGGAAGTTGCAGTGAGCCGAGATTGCACCACTGTACTCCAGCCTGGGTTACAGAGTGAGACTCCATCTCAAAAAAAAAAAAAAAGAAGTAAACTCTGGTCAGGTGCGGTGGCTCAGGCCTGTAATCCCAGCACTTTGGGAGGCCAAAGTGGGAGGATCAAGGCTACAATGAGCTACAGGGAGGTCGAGGCTGCAGTAAGCTGTGATTGTACCACTGCACTCCAGCCTGGGCGACAGAGCAAGACCATGTCTCAAAAACAAATGAACCTGTAGACCTGTCTAAACTCTGGGGATGGGACCAGCAATCCCTTTTTTTCTTTTTTTTTTTTTTTTTTTTTGAGACGTAGTCTTGATCTGTCACCCAGTCTGGGGTACAGAGGTGTAATCTCGGCTCACTACAACCTCTGACTCCCTGGTTCAGGCAATTCTCCTGTCTCAGCCTCCTGAGTAGCTGGGATTACAGGCATGCACCACCACACCCGGCTAATTTTTTTGTATTTTTGGTAGAGACGGGGTTTCACCATGTTGGCCAGGCTGGTCTCGAACTCTTGACCTGATGATCCACCTGCCTCAGCCTCCCAAAGTGCTGGGATTACAGGCGTGAGCCACCGCGCCCAGCCGGGACCAGCAATCCCTTTTAACCAGCCCTTCCAGGTGACTTTGAAGCCTCTCTAGTTTGAGAGCCATTGGCATAAAATAAATGTAGACCATATTCTTTGGATGCCAAGATGAGGGGTGTGAGCACTTTGATCCTGCAGACTGGGGAGGAGGGAGCCTCTGAGCTCAGACCTGAAAACTAGGGACAGAGGGACATGGGGCAGGCAGAGTCTCTCAGGCAGGGCCACTTGTGGAATGTGGCCTAGGTGTTTAGGGGTGAGGGAGAGGAGTTAGCAGCTGAGACCTTATAGGAACTGGGATGTTCTACCAAGGAGGCTGGACCTCTTTGAGGCGCCCTCAGAGAGTTTTAGAGGAGGGATGCTGTCCCATTTGTATTTGAGATCGGCTTTCTGGATGCCAGAAAGAAGAGCAGAGAAGTGGAGCAGGTGAGGAGGTTGGGCCAGGAGTGCAGGCACCAGTTGTGTTGACCCCAAGTGGTGACCAGGGAGAAAAGAGAGGCTCCTGATGGGGACTTACTGACCATGGAGGGGAGGGAAGTGGGAGAGGGGCCTGGATGGTAGGCCCGTCAGGGATGTCATGTGTCTGATGAATGAATGAACAAAAATAAATTGAACACCTACTCTGTCTTGTTGCTGGGACTATAGCAATAAACAACACAGACAAAAATTCCTGCCTTTGTAGTACTGACAGCCTTGTGGCAGGAAAGAAAGATTAATAAGAAAAATGTATATATGGCCGGGTACAGTGGCTCATGTGTGTAATCCCAGAACTTTGGGAGGCTGAGGTGGGTGGATCACGAGGTCTGGAGTTCGAGACCAGCCTGGCCAACATGGTGAAAACCCATCTCTACTAAAAATACAAAATAGCCAGGCGTGGTGGTGTGTGCCTGTAATCCTGGCTACTCGGGAGGCTGAGGCAGGAGAATTGCTTGAACCTGGGAGGCGGAAGTTGCAGTGACCCGAGATTGCGCCATGGCACTCCAGCCTGGGTGACAGAGCGAGACTCCGTCTTGGGGGAAAAAAAAAAGGAAAACGTATATATGTCAGAAAAATGCATATAATATGTCAAATGGTGAGAAGAGGAAAAAATGATGCAAGGAAGTGGTAGGAGTGTGGAGAATTACATTAGTTTTTGCATTGCTATAAAGAAATACCTTCAGCTGGGTAATCTGTAAAGAAAAGAGGTTGAATTGGCTCAGGATTCTGTAAGAAGTATGGTGCCTGCATCTGCTCAGCTTCTGGGGAGGCCTCAGGTAGCTTTTACTCTTGATGGAACGTGAAGGAGTCGGCATGTCATGTGGCAAGACAGCTAGCAAGAAAGAGGAGGGGAGGTCACAGACTCTATTTATTTATTTATTTATTTTGAGATGGAGTCTTGCTCTGTTGCCCAGGCTGGGGTGCAGTGGCACAATCTTGGCTCACTGCAACCTCCACCTCTCCGGTTCAAGTGATTCTCCTGCCTCAGCCTCCTGAGTAGCTGGGATTACAGGCACATGCCACCATGCCCGGCTAATTTTTGTATTTTTAGTAGAGACGGGGTTTCACCACGTTGGCCAGGCTGGCCTTGAACTCCTGACCTTATGATCCACCCACTTCGGCCTCCCAAAGTGCTGGGATTACAGGCGTAAGCCATCATGCCCGGCCCTCTTCTTTTTTTTTTTTTTTTTTTTTTTTTGAGACAGAGTCTCACTCTGTTGACCAGGCTGGAGTGCAGTGGCACAATCTCGGCTCACTGCAACCTCCATCTCCCAGGTTCAAGGGAGTCTTCTGCCTCAGCATCCTGAGTAGCTGGGACTACAGGCGCCTGCCACCATGCCTGGGTAATTTTTGTATGTTTAGTAGAGACAAGGTTTTGCCATGTTAGGCCAGGCTAGTCTCGAACTCCTGACCTCAAGTGAGCCGCCTGCCTCGGCTTCCCAAAGTGCTGGGATTACAGGTGTGAGCCACCACACCTGGCAGAATACTGTAGTCTCAAATACAGTAATCATGGAAGGCCTCCGAGGAGGTGATGTGAGAAGTGGACAGATGAGGTCAGGCCATGAGGGTGTTTTTGAGAAGAGCAAGTCGCAGAGTGCACCAGGTCACTCACTTATGTGGGAAGTAGGTGGAGGGCAGATGGTCTGGATACCTGGGCGCAGGGATGAGAGTGCTGACCTCTCATCTGGCTGCCCAGGGCAAACAGAGAGCCGTGGTCGGCTGCAGGGGGTGGCAGAACTTCGCCTGGCAGGTCTGGAGCTGACAGATGCCTCCCTGCGGCTCCTGTTGCGCCACGCACCCCAGCTGAGCGCCCTGGACCTGAGCCACTGCGCCCACGTCGGGGACCCCAGTGTTCACCTCCTCACGGCCCCCACGTCCCCACTCCGCGAGACCCTGGTGCACCTCAATCTTGCTGGTAAGCACGGTTCCCCGTCCGTCCTGCCAGCCTGTGGGTCCCCACGGCCAGTGCCAACCCCTTGCTCACCTGCCTGGTCTCAGCTCCACTGCCCCATCCCCAGGTTGCCATCGCCTAACGGACCACTGCCTCCCGCTGTTCCGCCGCTGCCCTCGTCTACGCCGCCTAGACCTGCGCTCCTGCCGCCAGCTCTCACCCGAAGCTTGTGCCCGGCTGGCAGCTGCCGGGCCCCCTGGCCCCTTCCGCTGCCCTGAGGAGAAGCTGCTTCTCAAGGACAGCTAGTTGGGCGCCCCCCACCCTCCCCCGGACTCGACAGGAGCCTGGACCTCCGGCTTCATTTCACCCCTGCTGGGAGGCCAGGTTCCCACCTCACCACCCTAGGATTCCTGAGTGTCAGTGACTTGGGATTCCCACCCAGGGACTCAAGCCAGCCACCCCCTTCTTTCCCCCCTGCACTGATATCTCTGGGGGTTTCTCCTTCCCATGTCCTCCCCCTGCTACCTGCTTCATTGTCCATCCCCTGGGGGGAGTGGGTCAGAGGTACTGGAGGGTGCTGAGCCGAAGGGACGGTGGGAGGGGGGTTATGTTGCAAGTGTTTGGGGGGGAGAATGGGGAAAGGACACGCACAGGATATGGGAGCCAGGGGCTGGGGGAGGTGGAAGGGGCGGGGGGCGGGGCAGACAGCAGACCACCAAGGGTTCAGGGAACAAAGACCAGTTACTTGGAGTGGGGGGTGGGGGTGGGGCCACAAAAGGAAAACAGGAGGAGCAATTGGGGATCCAGGTGTCAGAGGTAGGGGAGCCAGGGGCAAGCCGGGGCTGAGCTGGAGATGGGGATGAGAGCAGGTGTGGGGACAGCAATACCCCCTTGGGGGTCACCTCTCTGCTTCCCCCCTCCCCAGGCTTCAGTTCCTTCCCCCTCACCCTGACTCCTTGAACGTCACTGAAAACGGCAGCTATTGCAAGGAGTGGGGGCCGCGGGCAGCCGCTCTTCAGCTCGCGGCCCAGGGGAGTGGCGAGGGGCGCCCCAACCCCCTGCCCGCCTCTCCGCACAATACTTGAACATTCATCTGTACTGAAGTGTTACTTGAACCGGGGGAACCTCGGACCCGGGGGAGCCGGAGTGTGAGGGGACTGGACCAGCTTGGACTGAGACCTGAGACCGGGCGGGTGGGCGCCCATTTGGGACTGCGCCACCCCCAGGCTCGTTCTTGTTTTACCGTATTGAGCGGCGGCACCCGCCGGACCCGCCTTATGGCTGGGGGCGCCAGCCCAAGGATGGGGACCATGGGATTCCTCCAGCCTGGCTCTTCCCACTCTTTCATCGTCATGGAAACTTGTATCCCATTTGCCCAGGGAACTGCCACTCCTGGTTGCCATGGAAATAGCAGCCAACGGACACCTCCTGATGCCAGTCCTAAGGCTGGAAATGGCCCCCTCTTAGTTGCCATGGGAACCTAGTAACAGACTCTCCTGGCCCTCCTTCCCCGCCCCTTCCTCCAGCGCGGGGTGGGGCTTCGGGACCCGGGGGATGAGCCGGGCCAGGTCCCGCCCCTCCGCGCAGGCCTCCGGGGGGCCGGGGCTTACCATGTAGGGGAGGGGAGATCTATCCACATACCTCAGGTAACAGGGAGGTGCGCGGGTGGGGGGAGGGCTGGGCGGACCAAAGGCCGGAGGGGTGGGGCCTGGGGATAGCGAGAGGCTTGAGAATGGGGCCGCTTGGGGGAGGGAAGAGGCAGCCCGGCGAGGGGCAAGCGGGGGACCCAGCCGGGCTGGGCCCCTGGGCCCCGGGTCTGTACAATACGGTTTGCTATAAAACTCAAAATCTTCCAGCCGGGGCTGCGGAGTTAGTGTGTGTATCTGCGGGGTTCCTACCTACAGATGAGTGGGCTCACCACTCCTGGGCTCATTTTGGGAGAGATTTGGAAGTGGGGACGCCTGGGGTGTCCAGCTGTACCTTGGAGGGGGCTGGAGCTGGCGTGCACCTCGGTGGGGTCCAGGCCCTTGGATAATGTTCTTGGTGGGTAGGGTTCGCGGGGAATCTCTGCGGGCCCGGGACTGCGGGGACTCGGTCCCCGGCTCCACCCCATCATGTGGCTAGCCCCGGCTCCGCCTCTGTCCCAGTTCCTGTTTTGGCCGTCGCTGTCCCGCTCCGGCCCCTGGGGCTCCCCGCAGACGCTGCTCTTCCTGCTCCACTGGGGCTGCCTCTTCCTGGGCGCCCGCCGCCTGCATCCTGCTCGCCCTGTCTGGGAATGGGGCCGCCCCCGGGCTTGGGCCGGCCCGGCTGGGGCCCCCGAGGCGCTTCTGCCCCGTAGTGACCACCGGGTGCCGCCGCCCCCAGGATGAAGGGCGGCGAGGGGGACGCGGGCGAGCAGGCCCCGCTGAACCCTGAGGGCGAAAGCCCTGCAGGCTCGGCCACGTACCGGGAGTTCGTGCACCGCGGCTACCTGGACCTCATGGGGGCCAGTCAGCACTCGCTGCGGGCGCTCAGCTGGCGCCGCCTCTACCTCAGCCGGGCCAAACTCAAAGCTTCCAGCCGCACGTCTGCCCTGCTCTCGGGCTTCGCCATGGTGAGGGGCCGGAAGGGGTCACACCCGGTGGGGCAGAGCGCGTGGGGGGCACAGGTCAGGGGGCGAAGTAAACAGGTCCCAAGGGAGACAGGGCAGAGGGGGCTTTCGTCAAGGGGGAAGGAACAAGGTCCCGCGGGACTGAGCAAGTCTCTTCTTACGGATGTATGTGTGCAGGGGACCCCAAGAGACGGGGCCACCGGCGGACACGAAAGTCCTAAAGGTGTCATAGTGGGAGTGGGGTGAACAAATCACCAGTGGGGTTGACTGCAACAATGAGACAGAGTGGTCCAGATGGAGCCTGTTCCTGGCAGAAGTGGTTCCTAAGTCCCAGTGCCAGTTTCAAAGGCACGTCAGCTGGGTGGGGGCTGCATCAACAGGTGGGGGGCTCGAGATGGATCAGCTGGGTGGAAGGGTCACCCAGCTGAAGATGGGCTCGTCCCAGGGAAGGTGGCCACTCTTCAGCGGGCCCAAGGGGTGCTAGTGTCAACCAGGAAAACTGACAAGAGATCATGCCCGGGAGGGAATCGCTGGGGAAGGAGGCTGATGAGAAAACTGATAAGCGAGTCTCAAGCTGATAAACCCCAGGTGCAGGAGGACGGTGTCGGCTAACGGTCTGCCCCAGCAGTGGCCTCACAGGAAGTGGGATGGAGGGAGGTCCCAGGGTGAGGATCAGCAGACAGTCCTGGCTCCTCCCTGCTTGTGGCCAGCTGTGTGACCCTGGACAGGCCTCCACCCCTCCTTGCAAGCCAGTGGGAAACTGTAAGATCATGGAGGGTGCGCCCTCTGTAGCCAGCCAAGTAACCGCCCCAGGGTGAGCCAGGCATGTCAGAGCAGGTCACGTACCAAGGATGGCTCAGACTAGCCTGCTAATTGGACAGGTGTGGAAAGTAAAAGCCTTGCCTCTGGGCAGGAGCGAATGAACTGGGACCCAGGGTTGCTGCTCTGTTAGTCTGGGGTTTCCCCACCATCACCCCAGGAAAAAGGAGAAAGTAAGCTGCAGGAGGTACTTTGGGGAACGCACTCCTGTGGGGGTGGATATCAGAGGCGGTTGGGGTGGGGACCATGGCACTAGGGGATCTGGGCTAGTCCCTGCCCCGTCTGTGCCACAACCTCCGTATTTGAACAATGACAGGGAAACTCTCTAACCCTAAGGGTCATCATAAGCCAAAGACCAGCTTACCTTTCATGATGGGGGCATCACTTGGGGACAGGGTGTTGGCTCCCCTTCATCTGCACAGCCTGCAGAGGGAAGGGAGCAGCCACCCAAGCTGAGGGAGGTCAACCCTATGGTCAAGCCTATTCCCAAGGAGACAATCCCTCCAGGGCAGAATATGCAGGTGCAGGTTGCTGGGGTGACAGCTTAAGGGCCCAAGCCTTCTCCGCAGAAGCAAAGGGCTGGAGGTTTAGGTTCTGGGGGCAGGACTGGCCGCAGTCCTAGCAGGGGTGACCGAGCCTGGGCCAGGATCTGGGAGAAACCAGGACTAAGCCTGGCCCAGATCCCTGTCTGTGGAAAACACCTCCTGACACCTGCCATGGCCCAATTTCCCAAAATACTCAGCCCTGTTTTCCTACCTCCACCCGCCAGCCTCTACACCTACCTTCTTCTTTCCCCAGGCCCAGAGCAATTGAACGGACCCTACAAGAACCAGGGATGGGGAGAGAGTGGGGTTCTGAAACTCAGGTGGCCTAAGTTAGAATAGCATTACACAAATTGTATCCAGCTGTCACTAAGCACCAGACACTGCCCTCAGTGCCTTTATGTACATCATCTGTTAGCCTACAAAGTGGGTACTGCTACTCTGGCCATTTTACAGATGAGGAAACTGAGGATCAGAGATGTTAAGACACCTGCCCAAGGTCCCACAGCAAGTAAGTGGCAGGATTTGAGCCTAAGCCGTCTGGTTCCAGACTCCAAATTTATAAATTCCTAGAATAGGGTCATCAACTCAAATGTTTGCAAAGGGCCAGGCAGGTAATATGGATGCCAAGTTGGCTGGGTAGGGACTAGCAAGCAAGAGACCCCATGACATTGGGGGTGATGGCTCACGCCTTTCATCCCAGCACTTTGGGAGGCCAAGGCAGGAGGATCGCTTGAGCCCAGGAGCCCAGGAGTTCGAGTCCAGCCAGCCTGGGCAACATAGTAAGACCTGGCATCTACCAAAAAAAAAAAAAAAAAAAAAAAAAAGAGAGAGACCCCATGACCTTTCCAAGGGCAGCAGCCATGACTGATTTGAACTGATAGTTGCCATACAGGAACGTGGGCCAAGTGTGGCCAGTTCTTCCAAGTTTTCAAGGGGATCTGGAAATAGGGATATAAGAAGTCTCTTGAGTTTTACAAGTTGGCAACATCTTCCATTTTTTAAGAAACACACTGTGTGAGCCAAGCAAAACACGTCTGCAAGCTGGCAGTGGTCCACAGAGTGCCAATTTGTAAACTCTGTCCTCAGACTTTAGCATTCACTATAGCAAGAACAGCAAACACATACCTAGTGCTTACTCTGTGCCTGGCACTGTTCTTTTTCTTTTTCTTTTCCTTTTCCTTTTCCTTTTCCTTTTCCTTTTCCTTTCCTTTCCTCTTTCTTTCTTTCCTTTTCCTTTCCGTTCCTCTTTCTTTTTTTCTTTCTTTTTCTTTATTTCTTTTCTTTCTTATCTTTCTTTCTTTCTTTTTTTTTTTTGAGACAGAGTCCCACCCTGTCACCCAGGCTGGAGTGCAGTGGTGCGATCTCGGCTCACTGCAACCTCTGCCTCCTGGGTTCAAGCAATTCTCCTGCCTCAGCCTCCCAAGCTCCTGAGTAGCCGGGATTAGAGGCGCACACCATCATGCCCGGCTAATTTTTATATTTTTAGTAGACACAGGGTTTCACCATGTTGGCCAGGCTGGTCTTGAACCCCTGACCTCAGGTGATCCGCCCGACTCGGCCTCCCAAAGTGTTGGGATGAAAGGCGTGAGCCACCACTCCCAGCCCATTTCATGTATATTTCATTTAATGTTTATACGAACCCTAAAAGGCAGGGAGGTGCTGTTATCGATCTCCATTTCCAGATAGGAAATTGAGGCACACAGAGAACTGACTTGCTCAAGATTACACAGCTAGAGCAGAGAATGATCCCAGGCAGCCCAGCTCCAGAATCTGCTGTTTGATCCTTGTGCAGTAAACCTGTTAGAAGCATGTCATCCAGCCCTTTTTTTTATTTTTATTTTATTTTTTTTTTTTGAGACAGAGTCTTGCTCTGTTGCCCAGGCTGGAGTGCAGTGGCGTGATCTCGGCTCACTCAAACTTCTGCCTCCTGGGTTCAAGCAGTTTTCCTGCCTCAGCCTGCCGAGTAGCTGGGATTACAGGCATGTGCCACGATGCCCGGCTAATTTTTGTACTTTTAGTAGAGATGGGGTTTTGCCATGTTGGCCAGGTTGGTCTCAAACTCCTGACCTCAGGTGATCCACACACTTTGGCCTCCCAAAGTGCTGGGATTATAGGCGTGAGCCACCACGCCTGGCCATCCAGTCCTCTTGATAGGCAGGTGGGGAAACCAGAACAGAACAGAGACTTTGCAAAGCTGTCCATTCGTTTACTCAACAGAGACTGAATGTCTCCGCTTTCTGCCAGGCACGGTTCTAGGTCCTAGGGATATGTATCAGTGATGTATCCCAATAGGCGGAAAAAATCTCTACAGTTGAGGAGGTTTTGGGGAGATCAGTACATCCCCTCTTGTCCCTGCAGGTGGCCATGGTGGAGGTGCAGCTGGAGAGCGACCACGAGTACCCACCAGGCCTGCTGGTGGCCTTCAGTGCCTGCACCACCGTGCTGGTGGCTGTGCACCTCTTTGCACTCATGGTCTCCACGTGTCTGCTGCCCCACATTGAAGCTGTGAGCAACATCCACAACCTCAACTCTGTCCACCAGTCGCCACACCAGAGACTGCACCGCTACGTGGAGCTGGCCTGGGGCTTCTCCACTGCCCTGGGCACCTTTCTCTTCCTTGCTGAAGTTGTCCTGGTTGGTTGGGTCAAGTTTGTGCCCATTGGGGCTCCCTTGGACACACCGACCCCCATGGTGCCCACATCCCGGGTGCCCGGGACTCTGGCACCAGTGGCTACCTCCCTTAGTCCAGCTTCCAATCTCCCACCATCCTCTGCGTCCGCAGCACCGTCCCAGGCTGAGCCAGCCTGCCCACCCCGGCAAGCCTGTGGTGGTGGTGGGGCCCATGGGCCAGGCTGGCAAGCAGCCATGGCCTCCACAGCCATCATGGTACCCGTGGGGCTCGTGTTTGTGGCCTTTGCCCTGCATTTCTACCGCTCCTTGGTGGCACACAAGACAGACCGCTACAAGCAAGAACTAGAGGAACTGAATCGCCTGCAGGGGGAGCTGCAGGCTGTGTGAGGCTGGTGTTAGCCATGGCTCACTGCAAGCACTGCCTCCCTCCCGGGTCTGTAAGAGGCCGCAGGGGCCTACAGACCTCATCCCCCCCCATCCCCTGGCTGGAGCCACTTCCAGTGGCCACTCTCAGGCAGAGTTCAGATTCCTGCCTGGAGGGTCCTCTGGGCTGGGCCTTGGGGCAGCTCCCACATTCCCAGGGATTTTCCCCATCAGTCTGTCCCTTGGGTTTTGCAAGCTACTCTGCACCTGGGCTGGCCTCAGTTGAAGGATCATGCAGTAGATAGAGGGGAGGCAGGGAGAGCTTGTGGGACCTTCAGTGCCGACTTTAGCCATCATTTCCATTCCTATACAGGATGTGAAGGTCAGAAGGCAGCCAACTGTTGGTTTAATTTTTTTTTTTTTTTTGAGACAGTCTGTGTTTCCCAGGCTGGAGTGTAGTGATACAGTCACAGCTCACTGTAGCCTCGACCTTCCAGGCTCAAAAGATTCTCCCACCACAGCCTCCCAGGTAGTGAGTAGCTGGTACTACAGGTGTGTGCTGCCACACCCGACTAATTTTTTTGTAGAGACGGGGTTTCGCTATGTTCCCAGGCTGGTCTCAAACTCCTGGGCTCAAGTGAACCTCCCGCCTCGGCCTCCCAAAGTGCTGGGATTCCTTGCTTTATTTCTGTAGAATCTATTTTATGGTTGGCATTTTGGGGGAAGATTTCGATGGGTTCCACATTCTTGCTTTAGTTGTTGTAGAGGGATTTGGGTGTTTCTACCCAAGGCATTGGTCTAGCTTTTCCTACAATGAACCTATCTTTGGAGGTTCAAGCTCCCCACCTTCCCCCACCATGGTGACCTGTGGCCACTCGCAGAAGAGATGGTGCCTGACCCACTGCCCTAGCCCCACGCTATGCACCAAACTTGTTCTCCCCCTCCTGGTCCAGGGCTGGGGTCTTTAGAGACTGACAGCCTCTGCCCCAGGCCTGAGTCCTTAGCAAGGGTTGGGTGAGGAGGTTTTAAGGGAGAAGGTCCAGTCCTTAGCCTTTGGAATACAAAACTCTTCTGACACTGAATTTGGATGCACCTTGTTTTATATAATAAATCGTGTTTCACAGATGTCCCTGTTGCTGTGAAAGGGATGCAGGGCAGGCCTTCTTAGGATAACTTTACTTGTTCCCAAGAGCCGGGTGGTGGCAAGTTTGGGTGGACAGGACCTGGGAGGGGAGTGGGTTTCAGGTGTAACCCTGTCAGATGCTAACAAGGGCCAACAGCTTCTGAATAGGGAGAGTTATTCCAAGGCTACAGGCTTTGAACTCTTGTCCCTGAGTTCAGAGTGTCTATCTCTTCCACTGAATATTTATTTAGAGACGGAGTCTTGTGTTGCCCAGGCTGGAGTGCAGTGGTGCGATCTCGGCTCACTGTAACCTCTGTCTCCCGGGTTCAAGCAATTCTCCTGCCTCAGCCACCAGAGTAGCTGGGATTACAGGCGTGTGCCGCCACACCCGGCTAATTTTTGTATTTTTATTAGAGACTGGGTTTCGCCATGTTGGCCAAGCTGGTCTCAAACTCCTGACCTCAGGTGATCCACCTGTCTTGGCCTCCCAAAGTGCTGGGATTACAGGCATGAGCCACCACACCTGGCCCTCCCTGAGTGTTTAGTATAAGCACTTTTTTTTTTTTTTTTTTTTGAGACGGAGTCTCGCTCTGTCTCACACTGTTGCATAGGCTGGAGTACAGTGGCATGATCTCGGCTCACTGCAAGCGCCGCCTCCCGGGTTCATGCCATTCTCCTGCCTCAGCCTCCCAAGTAACTGGGACTACAGGTGCCCACCACCACGCTCGGCTAATTTTGTTTTTGTATTTTTAGTAGAGATGGGGTTTCATCGTGTTAGCCAGGATGGTCTTGATCTCCTGACCTAGTGATCCACCTGCCCTGGCCTCCCAAAGTGCTGGGATTACAGGCGTGAGCCATCGCGCCCAGCCAAGACAGAGTCTCACTCTTTTGCCCAGGCTGGAGTGCAGCTGTGCAATCTTGGCTCACTGCAGCTTTGACCTCCCAGGCTCATGAGCCTCCCACCTCGGCCTCCCAAATAGCTGGCACCACAGGCACGTCCCACCAACCCAGCTAATTAAATTTTTTTTTTTTTTTTTTGTAGAGAGGAGGGTCTCACTATGTTGTCCAGGCTGGTCTTGAACTCCTGGGCTCAAGTGATCCTCCCACCTTGGCCTCCCAAAGTGCTGAGATTACAAGTGTTAGCCACTGCACCTGGCCTCAAGTTTCTTTCTTGAGCAACTACCACATACTAGGGGACTTTCATAGGTTATCTTATTTAACTCTCACAACACCTCAAGCGTTAAGTCTTTATCATTTTCATTTCAGAGATAAGGAAACAGGCCCAAGAAGGCTGAAGATCTTGCCCAAAACCACACAGCTAGTCCATGAAACTGAACTTGGACTATCTACCCCTCACATGGGAATCTCTCTTTGATTTGAGAAAAGGAACCAGTGCTTTTCAACTGGAACAGAAAGGAATCTGATCTCAACACCTATGCCTCCACGTAAATTAATTTTTTCAGCCTTATTTCCCTCAAAATTTTAGAGTCCTAATCTTCTATCTTGTGGTGTGAGACCTTGGATAAGTCTCCCTTCCACCTTTTCCTATTACTTAAAATGGTGAATTTGCATAAACCAGGCTCTAAGGGTCTTTTCTGCACTGTTCGGATGTGTACAAATTGACATCCAAGTTTAAAGGAAGACTCCGAAACTTAGGTCAATGACTTGCCCAAGGCCATATAGCGAGGGCCTGATGTACGCATATCAGGAGCCTGCGGCATCCTCAGCTCAGGAAAAGGGACCTCCTGGGAGTGCCTGCGTCCACACGGGATCAAAACGGTGCCCAGCCTTCAGAAGACCTCAGCCCGAGTTCCAGGGGTAGGCCTGGGCCACTGCTGCCGTTGTGCGGAGGCCTCCCATGAGCATAGGGCTCCATAGCCAAAGAAGCGGGCACTGGGCCCATGACGCCAGGAGGACACACCAGTCCAGTCCCGTTCCTGTAGGACCTCGTTTATTATTACAGGGCCCATTTAAGGGCACTTAGGCCCCACTAGGCTCATCAGAAAACCTTGAGGCAGTCCCTGGATTTAACCACTAATGGTGGGTTTGAGTACGGCAAAGTAGGGCACCTTCTACAGGCCTCACTCTCCCCATCTAGCAAATGGGCATCCTAAGCAGCCAGACACCCAAGGGCAATAACGGGAAGGAAAGACACCCTGCATTTATGTGCGAGGCGGGGCAAACTGCCTGAGTCACCGCTCACGGTTGTGTTTTTCCACCTCCCGGCCGTCCCTCCCATCTGGGTGAGTCCTCGTGGGTCCTCCCGGAGGCGCCCCCTAGTCCCAGGCTCCGCACGCCCTGGCCCCGCCCCTTTACTCGGCCCCGCCCACAGCGGAATCCGCAGATTCGCCAGGCAGGATCTTCAGAATTCCTCGGGTCCCTCGATACTCGGCTGAAAATTCTCATCGGACTCTGAGAGGAGCGCTGGGCTGGAGGCATTTTCCCCAGGGTCAGAAGCAGGCTATTCTCTCACTTGGGCCAGTAAGAAAAATCCAGAAAAAGTTGTCGACTCTGCCAGCAGGGATTGGCTAACGGGCCGTTATTTTCTTGACTCCACCAAGGCGGATGAAGGGGAGGCTACGGCTGAGGCCGGGAACAGTGGCGAATCTGCAGCCTCTCAGACTTTGGCCGTGCAAAGAAAGGACGGGGAAGAGAAGCAAAGCGGCGCGCATCCTGTCCAGCGATTCGCCCCGCCCGACCGGTGAATCTGCGTCTGCCGAACGCGCCACTGAAGGTTCCCCAGCGCTGGCTGGCCTCCTCCCCTCCGCCCCGCCCCTTTTCCTCAGGGACTAGTCGCAGCTTTCGTCGCCGCCGATTCGTCAAGGTCCTGGGCCGCAGCATCTGGATCGTCGTGGCGAAGCCGACTCTCCGGGGGATGCGGCCAATCTCCAGGCTCCCTGGGCCGCAACTCCCGAGCCTCCCAGGGCGCCGGCCGAGACGAAGCCGCTACCCTCGGCCCCGTGGGTCCCCCGGCAGCGCCTGTGGCGAAAGTGCGAATGCAGACCCTGTGCCCGCTGGGCCTCGCGCAGGTGGCGGTGGTGTTTGGTGCGCGCGCCGGGGAGGTGGTGGTGGGGGGGCGCCGCCGCCGCCACCGCTGCGGGGCCGGGTCTCGCGCTGCCGCTGCCGCCGCCTCGCGCCGCTGAGGTGCCGCGCGAGGTGGGGGGAGGGGGAGCCGCTCGCCGGGAGCGGGTGAGTGGGGCCGCGCGGCGCGCGTGCGCGGAGACCTGCTGGGGGGTGCAGAACGCGCCGGGGCGGGAGGAGAGGGCAGCGGCGCGCGTTCCCCCCACCCCCCGCCCGGATTCGGGGTCGAAGCCGGGTCTCGGGCTCGGTCTCGCGGTGTTTCCAACGCCCCGAAAAGGTGCCGCCTTTCGGCCGGAGGATCGGGGCGCGGGGACGAGAGCGGGTGTGTGGGAGCCGTGGCCGGGCTCGGCCCGGGCCGCTGGCCGGTGAGGAGGCGGGAGGGGGCGGGGCCTGCAGGGGGCGGGGGAGGGGTCTTGCGCCGAGGCCAAGTGGGGCGCGCGCTAGGGAGAGCGGGAAGGTAAGGGGGCTCGAGACGGGCCTGGGGCCCTGACAGTAGAGTTGGGAGGTGGAGAGAGGCTGGGTTGTTGTGGCGAAACAGAGGGTACTTGGGGGAGAATCCGGGGGAGCCCCTGGTCAGGGTGAGGGGTGGAAACTGGAGTGATGGGAGAATCTGGAATCGGGGCTGGCCAATGAGAAAAGGCAGGGGAGTCAGGCCCAAGTCCTGACCCTTCTTGCGTGTCCCCCTTCCCCTAACAGGGTAAATGAGCAAAGATGGACCAGGAAGGTGGGGGAGATGGGCAGAAGGCCCCGAGCTTCCAGTGGCGGAACTACAAGCTCATCGTGGATCCTGCCTTGGACCCTGCCTTGCGCAGGCCTTCTCAGAAGGTGTACCGCTATGATGGAGTCCACTTCAGTGTCAACGTGAGTGCCCGGGCCTTTGCTTGCCATCCGGGGAGCTCCAGGTGCCCCTGTCCTCTGTGATTCTGTTCAGCACCTAGAACAGAATCTTGAAGCCTGCCTTCTTGAAAGTGGGCAGTTGAACCCACCTCTTCTGCATGTGTGTGTCCAGATGGGCTGCTTAGAGCTCCCCAGCCTGGATTCACCCTGAGCTCTCTTTCTGCTGCTGCTTTCCTTCCTAGGACTCAAAGTATATACCAGTCGAAGATCTCCAAGACCCCCGTTGCCATGTCAGGTCCAAAAACAGAGACTTCTCCCTCCCAGTCCCTAAGTTTAAGGTAAGTGTCTGCTGGGCTCCTGGTGTGGTAGTCCTAAGAGGGTGTGGAGGATGCGTCTTGGCACTATAGCTGAATAAAAGGGTTTCCAATGAAAGGGTCTCAGCCAGATCTAGCAGTCTCTGAGGCTGTGAGACTCAGTTGTTTTGGACAGGAGGTACACTTAATCTTCTAGAAAGGGGCAGGTCAGGTGTCCTAAGTGTATCCCTGGTGGCTGGGGTGTCGACTTCTTGAAGGGTGAGGTAAAGACTCTTTAAGTGCTATACGTATCACTGTATATTCGTAGACAGTGCATCATAGCACACAAGAGTGGGATCTCCCAGTTCCTTGACAGTCAAGGGGAGTGACAAGGCCGCTGCCTACCTGGGTTGCACTGTTCCCCACCTCTCATTTGGCGATGTCATTTCCCTCTTGTTTACTTCGAGGACTCCCATTCCCCACCCTAGGCAGGATATTCTCCAGGCCTTGAACTGGGCCTGGAACACTGGTGGTTCATCATTTCCTTCTCTGATTGTTTATTCTTCCTTTCTAAATAAATTGTCTGTGGGGTCCCTTCATTCTTCTTCTTTTTCTCTTTTTTTTATTACTTTGTA
This sequence comes from Pongo abelii, assembly GCF_028885655.2. Taxonomy (NCBI): domain Eukaryota; kingdom Metazoa; phylum Chordata; class Mammalia; order Primates; family Hominidae; genus Pongo; species Pongo abelii. The sequence continues at coordinate 33,164,377 of NC_072003.2, forward strand.
CACTTCACTTGGATAATCTCTTTCACACCCACAGCTTCAACTATTACCTAAATGTTGATGACTTCCAAATATCTGTTTCCAGCCAACATCTCCAGGCTTGTATGCCTGGGAGGGGGACAGTTTCATTTGGAGGCCACACATGTTTCAGATTTAAGGGATTTAAAACAAATTATCTACCCCCTTAACCTACCTTTTTCATTTTCCCTCTACTCATATGTGGCAGTACCATCGACTTAGCTGTACAGCCTGGCAGCCTGTGATTCTCTCCTTTTCTCTCACAGTTGGTCACTGAATCCTCCTGGCTCTTTTCCTTTTTATTCTTCATCTTTCTATTCTCATCGCCACTTAATGTAGACCTTGGTATTCATTTCACCTGGTCTCCTTGCCTTCGTTCTTGCCTCAGTTTCTCCTCTGCCTTGCTGTCATTTGTCTCTTTGGCTTCACTGCTCTTCTGTTTTCCTTTTGTTGCCAAGTCCATGTTTTGGGACATTGACATGTATGGTTATTGACCTGGCCAAGCCTTATCCTCCGCCTTGACACCACACCACACACTTTGCGGTTTTTCAAAAACACCAAGTTGTTTTATATTTCCATGTCTTAGGGGTCCTTGTCATTTGATGAATTGTTAATCCCCAAATCTCAGTAAGAATGACACCATCTTTATGAATTCTTCCCTGATCATACTCTGTACAAAGGTTTCCTTCCCTGGGCTCCAGAACACCATGTACGCGTCAGCTGCCGCTGGGTCGTGTTGTGTTTGTATGTGCATGTCTTGTTACTTTTCTGTACGGGAATCTCTTCCTATCTCTGTATTTCCAGTGCCTCGTTCATGGTAGTTACCTAGTAAAGGCTGAGCTAGGGAATTATTGCCCTGTGGCTCGTTCTCTCCACGTATGTTTATTCCTCATTTCTTTCTTTCTTTCTTTCTTTTTTTTTTTTTTTTTTGACAAGGAGTCTCGCTGTGTTGCCCAGGCTGGAGTGCAGTGGTGTGATCTCGGCTCAGTGCAACCTCTGCCTGCCAGGTTCAAGTGATTCTCCTGCCTCACCCTCCTGAGTAGCTGGGATTACAGGTGCCCACCACCATGTCCAGCTAAATTTTTTTTTGTATTTTTAGTAGAGACAGGGTTTTATCATGTTGGACAGGCTGGTCTTGAACTCCTGACTTCTGGTGATCCATCCATCTCATCCTCCCAAAGTGTTGGGATTATAAGTGTGAGCTACCACACCTGGCCTAGTTTGCACATTTCTGTTCTTAATTCTTGCTGTTATTCTATGGTGAGAAGAATTCAGGGAAAAGGGCTCAGGTCTGATGGATCCCTTATTTTGGGCCCCTTCCCTTGCCCCTCACTTTCCCGGACCTCTCTGTTGACTTCATGGAGCTTGCTAAAGTTTCCCGAAAGACAAAGGAACAGTGGTCAGTGTTGAGGCCCCATACCAATGCCTCTTCTTTCCCCAGCTGGACGAGTTCTATATTGGACAGATTCCACTGAAGGAAGTGACTTTTGCAAGGCTGAATGACAACGTGCGGGAGACCTTCCTGAAGGATATGTGCCGTAAGTACGGCGAGGTGGAAGAGGTAGAGATCCTCCTTCACCCCCGTACGCGCAAGCACCTGGGCCTGGCCCGTGTGCTCTTCACCAGCACTCGGGGAGCCAAGGAAACGGTCAAAAACCTCCACCTTACCTCCGTCATGGGCAACATCATCCATGCCCAGCTTGACATCAAAGGTGAGGACTCCTCTGCCTGCCACTCAGGCTTGGCCTCCAGCGGAAGTTGTACATGCAAATGCCTGTCAGGGTCAGGCAGGCGCCCAGGGTTATGATCTGAAACTATTGGGGCCAGTTGTGTTTCTGAAATCAGATCAGATTTTAGAGTGGAATTATGGTACATGGATTTTTGTATGTGTGGTGTCTCCAGCAAGGTCGGGCAATAGGTCATAATCAAGCACATAACTGTCTGTAAAAAAAAAAACATCATATGAAGGGTTGTACTAGGTAAGATGAATAGATTTTAGTAAATCAGCCCAGGTCAGGTTGGTTGCTTGGTTGGTTTTTGAGACAGGATCCTGCTCTGTCACCCAGGCTGGAGAGCGGTGGCGTGATCTTTCCTCACTGCAGCCTCCAACTCCTGGGTTCAGCCACCCCAGCCTCCTGAGTAGCTGGGATTACAGGCATGCACCACCACACCTGGCCAAAGTTTTTTTGATTATTTGCAGAGATAAAGTCTCACTACACTGCCCAGCCCGTTTTTAATTTTTTTTTTTTTTTTTTTTTTTTGGAGATGGAATCTCAATCTGTCGCCCAGGCTGGAGTGCAGTGGCACGATCTTGGCTCACTGCAACCTCCACCTCCCAGGTTCAAGTGATTCTTCTGCCTCAGCCTCTTGAGTAGCTGGGATTACATTTACGTGCCACCACACCCGGCTAATTTTTGTAATTTTAGTAGAGATAGGGTTTCACCCTGTTAGCCAGGCTGGTCTTGAACTCCTGACCTCAAGTGATCCACCTGCCTCGGCCTCCCAAAGTGCTGGTATTACAGGCATGAGCCACCGTGCCTGGCCTCTTTTTAATCTTTCTATACGCCATTCTATAACACGTATAGGTTTTGATGCCAGATTCTCAGAAATACTGGATTTTCTGGGTTTTTTGGTTTGGAAATTTGAGATAGAGAGTAAAGGAGCTGTGAACACAAGCGAGGTGGTCTGGGCTTCTGTGTTGAGTGATGGGAGCAGTGGGGTCTGTGGCGAGCTGCAGATTGCAGTATTGTCTGGAGGAGGCAGCCATTAGTGGGCACTGGCCAGTTCGCAAGTGGAAATGAGGTTTAACATTCTTGAATTTGATTTGTAAAAGAAAGCCAGGGCCGGGCATGCGGTGGCTCACGCCTGTAATCCCAAGACTCTGGGAGGCCAAGGTGGGCGGATCACCTGTGGACAGGAGCTCGAGACCAGCCTGGTCAACATGGTGAAACCCCATCTGTATTAAAAATAACAAAAATCCGGACGTGGTGGTTCATGCTTATAATCCCAGCTACTCAAGAGGCTGAGGCATGAGAATCACTTGAACCTGGGAGGTGGAGGTTACATCGTGCCACTGCACTCAAGCCAGAAATTTGGGTTTTTGTGTGAAATCTCGTGGTTTTTAAATACCATGCTTCCTTTCTCACAAGGTTTTTCTGAGGTGTTCACTCCACAGCTCCTGCGGGCTCCGTTAGTCCCCAGGTTGCTGTTCTGCACGCTTTAGTTTACAGGATAAAGAGCATGGGGTGATCGAGCCTCTGGGTTTGAATTCCAATTTTTCCAATGACCAATTCTGTGACTTTGTGTAGGTCACTTTTAAGCCTCTAGAACAGGTATTGATGCTTCCCTTCTGGTGATCCAGCATGGTGAAATAAGTAGAAGTTTTTTTGATAAATCATGAAGTGTCATAAAATACGTTGTTTGTGGTAGTTTAGAGGTAGAGATGAGGTAGAAGGTCCCGAAGGTAGAGTTATGGTAGGAGAACTGACATCCTGAAACCCAGATTCCAAGAAATTGTAGGAAACTTGAGGCCTGAGAAAGAAGCAGGAATACCAGATCAGGAAGGAGTTAGTGTCTCCGTCTGACAATTGGTTCCCATTTCCCTCTCTCCAGGACAACAACGAATGAAATACTATGAACTAATTGTCAATGGCTCCTACACCCCTCAGACTGTGCCCACTGGGGGCAAGGCCCTGAGTGAGAAGTTCCAAGGCTCGGGTGCAGCCACTGAGACGGTGAGAAGTTTGTGGCTGCCACAGCCCCTAGCCATGTGGGCATGGTGCCCAGGTGCCTGGAGCAGGAGCAGTCTTCTGGAGGTTCCGGGCTTTCCCGTTAAACAAAGAAGAGCCAAGCAAAGCTGCTGAGATGCTTTCAAAAGACAGGGAACTAGGGGCTGGGCGTAGTGGCTCACGCCTGTAATCCCAGCACTTTGGGAGGCCAAGGCGGGTGGATCACAAGGTCAGGCAATTGAAACCATCCTGACTAACACGGTGAAACCCCATCTCTACTAAAAATACAAAAAATTAGCCGGGCATGGTGGCGGGCGCCTGTAGTCCTACCTGCTTGGGAGGCTGAGGCAGGAGAATGGCGTGAACCCGGGAGGTGGAGCTTGCAGTGAGCTGAGATCACGCCACTGGACTCCAGCCTGGGCGACAGAGCGAGACTCCGTCTCAAAAAAAAAAAAAAAAAAGGGAACTAGGATTCCTGGTTTGGGGAAGGGCAGGTTTCAAGTGGTGTTTGAGCCCATTCTTCTCTCCTTGCCCTGCTCTGTCACTCCAGGCCGAATCCCGCCGCCGCTCTTCCTCTGACACAGCTGCCTACCCAGCAGGCACCACTGCAGTGGGCACTCCTGGCAACGGCACCCCCTGCTCCCAGGACACAAGCTTCTCCAGCAGCCGACAAGATACCCCATCTTCCTTTGGCCAGTTCACCCCTCAGTCCTCCCAAGGAACCCCCTACACGTCTCGGGGCAGCACCCCCTACTCTCAGGACTCCGCCTACTCCAGCAGGTACAGAGCAGACCCCGCCTGGGGCCCCGCCCGCAAAGTCTGGGAGCTGCCACTGGGAAGAAGATGCCCAGAGTCTCTCCAAGAGGGAGTTGGAAATAATTTGTCCTAGTTTCTCTGTGGATTCAGTCAACAAATTGCTGTCCTCGGGGAACACACTAGCTAGGAACCCAACATATAGCTCTTCTTTTGAGGGCAGCATAGAGGGCCTTTGGGCCCTGGGACCCAGGACGCTCTAGTTTGGTCATAGAGAGCTGAGTCCAGCTAACTCCCCTGCTTCTTCTCCAGCACCACTTCAACCTCCTTCAAGCCCCGGCGGTCAGAGAACAGCTACCAAGATGCCTTTTCCCGCCGCCACTTCTCTGCATCTTCAGCCTCCACAACCGCCTCCACGGCCATTGCCGCCACCACTGCAGCCACTGCCTCATCCTCTGCGTCTTCCTCCTCATTGTCCTCGTCCTCCTCGTCGTCCTCTTCCTCCTCATCTTCTCAGTTTCGTAGTTCTGATGCAAACTACCCAGCGTATTATGAAAGCTGGAATCGCTACCAGCGCCATACTTCCTACCCACCACGCCGGGCCACACGGGAGGAACCCCCTGGAGCCCCTTTTGCTGAAAATACAGCTGAGCGCTTCCCACCTTCCTACACCTCCTACCTGCCCCCCGAGCCCAGCCGGCCCACCGACCAGGACTACCGGCCTCCTGCCTCAGAGGCTCCACCCCCGGAGCCTCCAGAACCTGGTGGAGGTGGGGGTGGAGGAGGCCCCAGCCCTGAGAGAGAAGAAGTTCGGACTTCCCCCCACCCAGCCTCACCTGCCCGCTCTGGCTCCCCAGCCCCGGAGACCACCAATGAGAGTGTGCCCTTCGCCCAGCACAGCAGCCTGGATTCCCGCATCGAGATGCTGCTGAAGGAGCAGCGCTCCAAGTTTTCCTTCTTGGCCTCTGACACAGAGGAGGAGGAAGAGAACAGCAGCGTGGTCCTTGGGGCCAGAGATACAGGGAGTGAGGTGCCTTCTGGGTCAGGACACGGGCCCTGCACACCCCCTCCGGCCCCAGCTAATTTTGAGGATGTGGCACCTACAGGGAGCGGGGAGCCAGGGGCTACCCGGGAGTCTCCCAAGGCAAATGGACAGAACCAGGTGAGGTTGGGGTCAGCCAGAGGAGGCACCTGGGCTCTGGGAGTCAGGGTTGGGCCTAGGGGAGAGGGAAGGGAACCAGATGAGAAAGTAGGGCTTGGGACAGGCAGAAGCCTTCTGTGACCCTCCTCTGCCCCCGCAGGCTTCTCCATGCTCTTCTGGAGACGACATGGAGATCTCCGACGACGACCGGGGTGGCTCACCCCCTCCGGCCCCGACGCCCCCTCAGCAGCCTCCACCGCCTCCCCCTCCCCCGCCGCCTCCTCCTCCCTACCTGGCGTCCCTTCCTCTTGGTTATCCTCCCCACCAACCTGCCTACCTCCTCCCACCCAGACCTGATGGGCCGCCACCCCCTGAGTACCCCCCACCTCCTCCACCACCCCCGCACATCTATGACTTTGTGAACTCCCTGGAGCTCATGGACCGACTTGGGGCTCAGTGGGGAGGGATGCCTATGTCCTTCCAGATGCAGACCCAGATGTTAACTCGGCTCCATCAGCTGCGGCAGGGCAAGGGATTGATTGCCACCTCAGCTGGCCCCCCCGGTGGGGCCTTTGGGGAGGCCTTCCTCCCGTTTCCACCCCCGCAGGAGGCAGCCTACGGCTTGCCCTATGCTCTATATGCACAGGGGCAGGAGGGCAGAGGGGCATACTCACGGGAGGCCTACCACCTGCCCATGCCCATGGCAGCCGAGCCCCTGCCCTCCTCCTCAGTCTCGGGAGAGGAGGCCCGGCTGCCACCCAGGGAAGAAGCAGAGCTGGCAGAGGGCAAGACCCTCCCGACAGCAGGCACCGTGGGCCGTGTGCTCGCCATGCTGGTCCAGGAGATGAAGAGCATCATGCAGCGAGACCTCAACCGCAAGATGGTGGAGAACGTGGCCTTCGGAGCCTTTGACCAGTGGTGGGAGAGCAAGGAGGAGAAGGCCAAGGTGAGGCCAGCGCCTGGGACCGGGGAGCCCTGGGCTTTGCAGGAGGAAATGGGCCTCTGGCTCCTCCAGGCTGCACAGCTCAGAGGAGACAGGTGATGGAGGCGAGTGGAGAGAGGCCGCAGGCCCTCCGGGCCACCCTGGCTGGGAAGGGGAGTTGATGGGACAGAGAAGCAGGCACAGATGGGCCTGGGAGGCAGCAGAGCTTTGTCCTGGCTCCATTGCTTGCTTGCTTGCGGTGGACAAGGCCCTTAGGTCTCTTCAAGGTTTGGTCTTCCATTTTGCCACTTGTGAAGTGGGAATGGTGGCTATTTCTTAAGACTGGTGGGTGAAATGAGCAGACTTTTGAGAAAATGCCATGTGGGGGCTGGGACAGGTGTGACCACGATATGGAGCAGCAAGTAGATGCATTCTGTATTCCTGGGGTCCGGGAGTAGGTCTCAGGCAGGAGGGAATGCCTGGGTTCTGGGCGCTGGGGCTCAGCCCCACTGCTGCCTGCAGCCATTCCAGAACGCGGCCAAGCAGCAAGCCAAGGAGGAGGATAAAGAGAAGACGAAGCTGAAGGAGCCTGGCTTGCTGTCCCTTGTGGACTGGGCCAAGAGCGGGGGCACTACGGGCATCGAGGCCTTCACCTTTGGGTCAGGGCTGAGAGGGGCCCTGCGGCTGCCTTCATTCAAGGTACTCAGAACTGTCGTTTTGTGGGGTAGGGTGGGGAGAGGAAGAGGGGGCCTCCTTCCTTGGGGTAGGGGTGGTCAGGAACCATGAGTGTTTGAATTTTTTCTTTTTTTTTTTTTTTTTGAGATGGAGTCTTACTCTGTTGCCCAGGCTGGAGTGCAGTGGCCTGATCTCAGCTCACTGCAACCTCCGCCTCCCAGGTTCAAGCAATTCTCCTGCCTCAGCCTCCTGAGTAGCTAGGGTTACAGGCACCCGCCACCATACCTGGCTAATTTTTGTATTTTTGGTAGAACTGGGGTTTCTCTATGTTGGCCAAGCTGGTCTTGAACTCCTAACCTCAGGTGATCCACCTGCCTTGGCCTCCCAAAGTGCTGGGATTACAGGAGTGAGCCACCGTGCTCTGCCTGAGTGTTTGAGTTCTAAACAGGCCCCATCTTTTCCCCATCCCCCAGGTAAAGCGGAAAGAGCCATCGGAAATTTCTGAGGCCAGTGAGGAAAAGAGGCCTCGTCCCTCCACTCCTGCTGAGGAAGATGAAGACGGTGAGCAGGGTCAGGCATAAGGAGAAGGGGTGTGCTGCGTGGGTTCTGATGGGAGAGCAAGAGGTGGGGATGAAGGGGTCAGGTCGTCCTGAGGGCACAGCCAGGTGGAGGTGCAGGGTTGAAATGCAGCAGTTCTGAGAGGTGTGGGATGCACCAGGTAGGGTTATCCCCGGATTGTAGTTGCAGGTCTTCCTCTGGTCTGCTGATTTACGTTTTCTGTATTTTGGGTTTTTCCACCCATGAAATTCAGTGTCTGGAATCACAGAATTCCGAATTAAATGAGGCATCTTCCCAGGTTTCCCACCTGATGCTAATGCCTTCCTACCACCTTCCTCCTAGTTTGCTTGAGTTTGAGCCCTTGCTTGATAGCTACCATGGCCTGGAAACTTGCCCATTGAGTCAGATCTGCTTTCCTGGAGACCCACTGGCCTTCATACTCTTTTCTTCGGCCACGCATAACAAGTCAGCTCCCTCTTCCACCCGACCAGAAAATGATACAAGATCAAATGGACAGGACATGTTTAAAACTGTGTGGGCTGGGCGCAGTGGCTCCTGACTGTAATCTCAGCACTTCCAGAGGCTGAGGCAGGAGGATCACCTGAGGTCAGAAGTTCAAGACCAGCCAGGCCAACATGGCACAACCCTGTCTCTACTAAAAATACAAAACAGCCAGGCATGGTGGTGTTCACCTGTAATCCCAGCTACTTGGGAGGCAGAGGCACGAGAATCACTTGAACCCAGGAGGTGGAGGTTACAGTGAGCCAAGATTATGCCACTGCACTTCAGCCTGGGTGATAGCATGAGACTGTGTCTCAAAAAAAAAAAAAAAATATATATATATATATATATACACACACACATGCACACATATATATATACACATATGTATATACACGCACACATGCACACATACACACATATATATGTATACACACACACGTATATATATATATGTTAAGGCCAGGCAGGGTGGCACTCACCTGTAATCCCAGCACTTTGGGAGGCTGAGGCGGGCGGATCACAAGGTCAAGAGATCGAGACCATCCTGGCCAACATGGTGAAACCCCGTCTCTACTAACAATAGAAAAATTAGCCAGGCGTGGTGGTGGGTGCCTATAGTCCCAGCTACTTGGGAGACTGAGGCAGGATAATTGCTTGAACCCGGGAGGCGGAGGTTGCAGTGAGCCGAGATTGTGCCACTGCACTCCAGCCTGGCGACAAAGCGAGACTCCGTCTAAAAAAAAAAAAAAAAAAAAAATATATATATATATATATATATATATATATATATATATGTAAGCCAGGCACGATGGCTCACGCCTGTAATCCCAGCACTTCAGGAGGGTGAGGCAGGAGGATCACTTGAACCCAGGAGTTCAATACCAGCCTGAGCAACATAGGTAGACCCTGTCTCTACAAAAATTTTAAAAAATTAGCTGGGTGTGATAGCATGCCCCTGTATAGTCCCAGTTACTCAGGAGACTGAGGCAGGAGGATTGCTTGAGCCCAGCAGGTTGAGGCTGTAGTGAGCTGTGATCATGCCACTGCACCCCAGCCTGAGTGACAGAGCAAGACCCCGTCTCAAAGACAAAAACAAAACTATGAAACATGAGGTAACTGAGGTGTTTGAGTTTCTCTGGTGAGCTTCCAAATTCTCATCTGTAAAATGAAGACCATCAGGAAGATTGATAATAGTATATGTAAAGCCCCTTGCACAGGGCAAGTATCTTGTGGTTGATGGTAAATTTCCCCAACTACCACTCTGCTGGCCTAGACCCTGAAAGAGAGAAGGAGGCTGGAGAGCCCGGACGTCCGGGGACCAAGCCCCCAAAGCGGGATGAAGAGCGAGGCAAGACCCAGGGCAAGCACCGCAAGTCCTTTGCTCTGGACAGCGAAGGGGAGGAGGCGTCCCAGGAGTCCTCCTCGGAGAAGGTGAGGGCCCGGTGCCAGCTCCTGGCCGAAGCCGACTTCCCCATAGCCAGCATCTCTGTGGTTGGAGCCCCAGCAGCTGTGCCTGGTGTAGGACCAGTTGTCCCTTTCCTGTTAGTTCCCATTTGTCTTTTTTCTTAAGGATGAGGAGGATGACGAGGAAGATGAGGAAGATGAAGATCGAGAGGAAGCTGTGGATACCACAAAGAAGGAGACAGGGGTGTCGGATGGTGAGCACAGACAGTGGAATTGACTTTGGGCTCGGAGGAGGGGTTCGGCTGCCTGGCTAGCCGTTTTCTGAGCCCATATGACCTTCCTGCTGGGCTTGTGGGTCACCTTTGCCCTCTGCAAGGGCATCTGTTTGGGCCACATTCTTAGGAACCCTTGGCCCCTTGACAGCAATAAGCTCAGTACTCAAAATGCTCCCTCCTGCTCCCTCTTCTGCTGAGACATAGCTGTCCAAAAGGACAGCCTGGCAGAATGTTTTTTTTGTTTTGTTTTGTTTTGTTTTGTTTTTTTTGAGACAGTTTCGCTCTTGTTGCCCAGGCTGGAGTGCAATGGCGCAATCTTGGCTCACTGCAACCTCCACCTCCTGAGTTCAAGTGATTCTCCTGCCTCAGTCTCCGTAGTAGCTGGGATTACAGGCACCCACCACCACACCCAGCTAATTTTTTGTATTTTTAGTAGAGACAAGGTTTCACTATGTTGGCCAGGCTGGTCTTGAACTCCTGACCTCAGGCGATCCACTCACCTCAGCCTCCCAAAGTGCTGGGATTACAGGCGTGAGCCACCACACCCGGATTTTATTTTATTTTATTTATTTATTTTTTTTTTGAGACAGAGTCTCACTTTGTCGCCCAGGCTGGAGTGCAGTGATGTGATCTTGGCTCACTGCAACCTCAGCCTCCGTGGTTCCAGTGATTTTCCTGCCTCAGCCTCCCAAAGTGCTGGGATTACAGGTGTGAGCCACCACACCTGGCTAATTTTTGTATTTTTAGCAGAGATGGGGTTTTACCATATTGGCCAGGCTGATCTCAAACTCATGACCTCAAGTGATCCACCCACCTCGGCCTCCCAAAGTGCTAGGCTTTCAGGTGTGAGCCACTGCACCCAGCCTCTTGGAGCAGTGATTTCCCTGTCTCTTCTTTCTGTCCTCCCTCTGTTCCAGTCCATTTCCAAACTGCTTATAGAATCTCTTTCCTAAAATGCACTCCTGACCCTGTGACTTCCCTCCATAAGGTCCTTCCTGGCAACTTGTTCTCCACAGGGTGTCCCCCCCAGGCCAACACCATGGGCCATTTATCTCCTGGCCCTGTTCTGTTCAGCTCCATCTCGCCCTCCTCCAGTCCGCTCCCCAGCTGCCACCACCTTCTAGTCTAACTTATCCAATTCTGTTCCTCAAAAACTGTGAAATTCTTCAGTTTCTTCGAGCCCTTCCCGTACATGAGCAGTCTCAGAATATAGAGTCTGTCATGTTTTTTAACCTTTTCAGCCCAGAATCCTTTTTCACCCAGTCCTTCGTCCAGACTGGGTCCTAAGACCCACTTTAGGAAGGTTTGAGTGCCAGAGCAGCCTGTTTCCCAGTCTCCAAGCCTCCACTTCCTCTTGCTTCCGACATCCCTGTGCAGTCCCCATATCTGTGTGGTGGACTCCTTGTCCTTGAGTTCAGCTTGTCCCCTGGGATGCTTTCCTTGTCGGGCCTCTTCAGACAGAGTCTAGGGCTTCCTTTGCCATCCTCCGTGCGTGCTGATGTTTATCCCACAGTGAAAATGGTTTGCTTATGCAGCTCCTTGGTCTGTTGGACTTCCCCGTCCCTAGCCCAGAGCCCAGCATCCACAGCAGGGAGTGAGTGAGGAGCCCACGGCTGGCCAAGTGAGGTCTGCCCACCTCTCCTGACTGCCCCTTCTGGATTTCCAGGCGAGGACGAGGAAAGCGATTCGTCCTCCAAATGTTCTCTGTATGCTGACTCAGATGGCGAAAATGACAGCACATCGGACTCCGAGAGCAGCAGCTCTTCCAGCTCCTCATCCTCCTCCTCCTCCTCGTCCTCATCCTCCTCGTCCTCTTCATCCTCTGAGTCCTCCTCTGAAGATGAAGAGGAAGAGGAGCGGCCAGCAGCCCTTCCCTCAGCCTCCTCGCCCCCCAGGGAAGTCCCAGTGCCCACGCCAGCACCTGTGGAGGTGCCAGTGCCAGAGAGGGTTGCAGGCTCCCCAGTTGTACCCCTGCCCGAACAGGAGGCGTCTCCAGCAAGGCCTGCAGGTAGGTGCCACAGGGCTGTCGGTTGGATCTCTCTGTGTGTGTGTGTGTGTGTGTGTGTGTGTGTGTGTGTGTGTGAGAGAGAGAGAGAGAAAACAGTGGTATTTGCATTTATTGTGTATAAGTGTGTGACTTTATTAGAAAAACATACAAAGAAAATGTCACCATCTCCTGTCACTCCCTTCTAAAGACATTGATTGTCTGACACACCTCAAACTGCACCGTCATGGTGGTTTACAGAACCCCAGGCTAAGCTGCCTACTAAAGTAAAATGGGTTGGTCTCTTCTCAAGTAAATTAAGGAGAAAGTGCCCAATTGAATAAGTTTTTCCTCCTAATTTTTCTTAAGCCTGTTCTTTAGTGAGTAGTGAACAAGTGCAGGTGATTAAATGGGCAAATAGGTAGAAAACAAGTATTAACATTAACACAGAACTTGGTCCTAGCTGCTTTCCTTTGTTCATTTGTACGTCTAGTTGTTATACTCTAGCACATTCGCATAGCTTAGCCTGCTGAGGGAACCGCTCTTTCAAGCAGTAGATATTTTTTGAGTGCTCATCACAGCCAAACAGTAGGTGCAGGGGATGGGATGCTGAGCCTCACAGGCAGTGTTCTCACTGTCATCATGCTTACAGTCTACAGGGAAAGACATCTTCATTGAGTAAGCAATACATAGGAGGCTGGGCGTGGTGGCTTAAGCCTGTAATCCCAGCACTTTGAGAGGCCAAGGTGGGCAGATCACTTGAGCTCAGGAGTGGAGTTGAAGACCAGCCTGGGTGGCCGGGCGCAGTGGCTCACACTTGTAATCCCAGCACTTTGGGAGGCCAAGATGGGCGGATCACGAGGTCAGGAGATCGAGACCATCCTGGCTAACATGGTTGAAACCCCATTTCTACTAACAAATACAAAAAATTAGCCAGGTGTGGTGACAGGCGCCTGTAGTGCCAGCTACTCGGGAGGCTGAGGCAGGAGAATGGCGTGAACCCAGGAGGCAGAGGCTTGCAGTGAGCCGAGATCGCACCACTACACTCCAGCCTGGGTGACAGAGCGAGACTCCGTCTCAAAAAAAAAAAAAAAAAAAAAGAAGAAAAATACATAGGAGGCCAGGCGCAGTGGCTCACGCCTGTAATCCCAGCACTTTGGGAGGCCGAGATGGGCAGATCACGAGGTCAGGAGATTGAGACCATCCTGGCTAACGGTGAAACCCTGTCTCTACTAAAAAATACAAAAAAATTAGCCAGGCGTGATGGGCGCCTGTAGTCCCAGCTACTTGGGAGGCTGAGGCAGGAGAATGGCATGAACCCGAGAGGCGGAGCTTGCAATGAGCCGAGATCACGCCACTGCACTCCAGCCTGGGCAACAGAGCGAGACTCCATCTCAAAGAAAAAAAAAAAAAAAAAAGACCAGCCTGGGCAACATAGTGAAACCCTGTCTCTACAAAAATTACAAAAATTAGCTAGGCGTGGTGGCACACACCTGTGATCCCAGCTGCTCGGGAGGCTGAGGTGGGAGGATCACTTGAGCCCAGGAGGCAGAGGTTGTAGTGAGCCGAGATCACACCACTGCACTCCAGCCTGGGTGGCAGAGCGAGACCCTGTCTCAAAAAAAAAAAAAAAAAAAAAAAAAAAGAATAGGAAAACCTGTGGTTACGAACCATGAGAAGCACCAGGAAGAGGCACAGGGCAGCCAGCCGGAGCACATATGCAGGAGGAGGAAGGCTTCCTGCTGAGGTACTGCTGGGCTGAAGTCTGGGCAAAGCAGGCAGCACGGCTGGCTTAGTGTGTGCAAAGGCCCTCCAGCAGGGGAAGCAGCGGGTTGGAAGACTGGAAGAAAGCCAACCCTTCAGAGGGTTGAGCACAAGAGGGCACTGGGGTGGCTGAAACTGGAGAGGTAAGTGAGGGTTGGGCCCAGCAGACAAATAGGCCAGTCATGTCAGCAATTTGGCCTTTATTTTGAAGTAGAAACCCATCAGAGGAATGACATGGTCAGATGTATGTTTCGAAAAAATGCAGTGCAGAGAAAGTTTGGAAAGGGACCACAGTGGATGTAGGGTGCCTCTTAAGTGGCTGTTGTAGAATGTAAGGCGAATTATGGTGATAGCTTGGACTTAGGGTGTTGCAAGGATAGATCAAATAAGTCAGTGTTCAAGATGTGCTATGAACTTTAGGAGGCCGAGGCGGGCAGATCACTTGAGGTCAGGAGTTCGAGACCGGCCTGGTCAACATGGCGAAACCCCGTCTCTACCAGAAAATACAAAAATTAGCCAGATGTGGTGTTGTGTACCTGTAGTCCCAGCTACTTGGGAGATGGAGGCACGAGAATCGCTTGAACCTGGGAGGTGGGGGTTGCAGTGAGCAGAGATCATGCCATAGCATTCCAGCCTGGGCAACAGAGTGAGACTCCATCTCAAAAATAAGATGTGCTGTGAAGATGTGCATGGCCTCCCAGGGGTCTCCCAGTTGCACGTTGTTGAGAATCCGTGGTCTGAGATAGGCAGTGCCCACAGGAAGACCTCCTCACACTGGTGCACTCTACTAAGCTCCAGACCCCATGAGAGGGGAGTTGAGGCTCTCATTACACCTCAGATGACTCTCCAACCTCTTCTGGGCCCATTGGTTAGCAGAAGGGCCTGTGGGGTCACCGGCAGGTCAGAAGGCATGGATCTTAGTCCTCTTCCATTCTCATCAGAGCAGGAAGGAGAGGGGCCTGACCATATCTGCATTTCAGAAAGCCCATTCTAGCAGGAGGAGGAGAGATTTGGAAGAGAGGAGCAAGGAGGTGGGTGACATGAGGAGGTTTGAAAGGATGCAGGTGAGATTTAATGGCATGAACCAAAGCCGAGCGGTTCTAATGTGGCAGAAGAGTGGAGTGGAAATGGGGGTGAGGATTAGAGAGAAATTTAGGAGGTAGGATGAGTTGGTTAAACTTCCCCAGGAAAAGAAATTTGGGAAGAAAACCAGGATTAGGAAGAAAACTGATGAGTGTAGTTGGGGTTGCGTTTGAGATGCCCCTCGGGCTTCCCAGTAGAAACAGTGGCAGTTGGATCCATGGATCTGTGGTCTGGAAAGAACGGTAGGCTGGATATGAGGTCGGTGCTTAGGTCTTGAAAGTGTAGCAGTGAATTCACTTGTAGACCCAGGTAGGCGAGTGGAGGGAGAGAAAGGGCAGAGCCTTCCCATCCTGTGAGAGCGGTGGGCAAGCAGGGCCCGAGGAGGCTGAGAGCGGTGACCAGAGGCAAGAAGGGAAGCAGGTAGTGGAGAGGTTCTGCAAAGCAGGGAGTGGCCTTGTATCACCAGGCCACCAGCAAGGCTGAGATAGGAAGTATCTGTTGCATTTGACAGTTAGGAGGTCATTGGTGACCTTATCAATTTCAGTTGAGTGGTTCAGACTGAGCCAAGTTACAGGGTGTTAAGGAATGAGGGGAGGGGAGTTTTCTGGAAGGGTGGACCACTCTTGCTGAGATAGAAAGGAGAGTTGGGGCCGGGCGCAATGGCTTACACCTGTAATCCCAGCACTCTGGGAGGCTGAGGTGGGCAGATCACTTGAGGTCAGGAGTTCGAGACCAGTCTAGCCAACATGGTGAAACCCCATCTCAACTAAAAATACAAAAATTAGGCTGGGTGCAGTGGCTCACGCCTGTAATCCCAGCACTTGGGAAGGCTGAGGCGGCAGATCATGAGGTCAAGAGATCAAGACCATCCTGGCCAGCACCAACATGGTGAAACCCCATCTCTACTAAAAATACAAAAACTAGCTGGGCGTAGTGGCGCACACCTGTAATCCCAGCTACTCGGGAGGCTGAGGCAGGAGTAATCGCTTGAACCGGGGAAGCAGAAGTTGCCGTGAGCCAAGATCGTGCCACTGCACTCCAGCCTGGTGACAGAGTGAGACTGTCTCAAAAAAAAAAAAAAAATTAGCCATGCATGCTGGCAGGCGCCTGTAATCCCAGCTGCTCAGGAGCCTGAGGCAGGAGAATCACCTGAACCTGGGAGGTGGAGGTTGCAGTGAGCCGAAATCGTACCACTGCACTCCAGCCTGGGTGACAGAGCGAGACTTCATCTCAGGAAAAAAAAAAAAAAAAAAAAAAAGGAGAATTGGGGGTTGTGACATCAGGTCAGCTCCCATGTGTCAAGTACCTATGTGTGCCAGGCTCTAGGCATAGCATGTTGACAATTCATTTTCTCATTGAATCCCCACAACCTCCCCCCCCCTTTTTTTTTTTTTTTTTTTTTTTTTTTTGAGATGGAGTCTCATTGTGTTACCCAGCCGGGAGTGCAGTGGTGCAATCTCGGCTCACTGCAACCTCCGCTTCCCGAGTTCATGTGATTCTCCTGCCTCAGCTTCACAAGCAGCTGGGATTACAGGTGCACACTGCCACGTCTGGCTAATTTTTGTATTTTTAGTTAGGCAGGGTCTCACCATGTTGCCCAGGCTGGTCTCGAACTCCTGACCTCAAGTTATCAGCCCACTTTGGCCTCCCAAAGTACTGGGATTACAGGTGTGAACCACTGCGCTTGCCCCACAACCTCCCTATGATTCCCATTTTATAGATGAGGGCTTCAAGGCTTAGTGAGATGCAGGAACAAACTAAGGTTACCAGCCAGAGCTGGAGAGAGAGCAACAAGAGAGGGCAGGGTTGAGGGAGGGGTTAGCTTTTCCAAGTAGGTGAAGCTTGGGCATGTTCCACTGAAGGGAACGGGCCAGGTAGATGTGCCAGGAGAGAGGAATGCTTGCTGGCATGGCCTTTTTGGGGAGGTAGAGGAGTAGCTTCCAGATGTGATGCAGTTATACCCTGCGGTGGGGAGGCAGGGAGATGGGGGTGTTGTGCCTGAGTCCTCTTTTGACCCTATGCTGTAGGAGTGTGAGAGGAAGGGTGGAGTAAGAACCTTGGAAAGTGGAGAAAAGTTGCTCCAGTCCAGGCGCGGTGGCTCTCATATGTAGTCCCAGCACTTTAGGAGGCCGAGGCAGGAGGATCTCTTGAGCCCAGAAGTTCGATACCAGTCTGGCTAACAACGAAAAAAAAAAAAAGCCAGGCATAGTGGCACGTGCCTGTGGTCCCAGCTTCTGGGGAGGCTGAGTCGGGAGGATTGCTTGAGCCTAGGAGGTTGAGGAGGCTTCAGTAAACAGTGATTGTGCTGCTGCACTGTATCCTGGAGACAAAGCAAGCCTCTCTCCTGGGCCTCCCCATGCTGGAAGGCCTTGCCGGAGCTGGGGCCTGGGAGTGAGGGGAGAAGAGGCTGCTGGCTGGCTCCACAGGGTAAAGGTGTGGTGGAATGATGAGGACCTGGGGCTGTGCTGGGACAGGAGAGGGCAAAGTACGGGCCCTGGGGTCTGGGCAGGGTGGAGGAGGAAGTTAGGAAGAGGGTGATGTGCTAGAGGGAAACTGAAGGATGAGAAGTTGAAGGTGCAGTGGGGCGGACTGAATGGACAGTGGGGAATGTTGGAGAGGATGGGGAGTCTCCAAGGCAGAGCCGTTCTGGGGTTGACAAGGCCAGGTGTGTGGCTGCTTGAGGGGAGCTGAGGGTGATTGAAGGGGATCACTGGAGATGCAAGAATCCGGGTAAACAGGCGTGATTGCCAAGTCCCCTGGGGAGGTGGCAGAGGCGGAAGAGGAGAGGAAGATGCCGGAAGCCCCTTGGTGTCTGGATAGTGAGAGGGCACGACAAGGGAGTCTGAGTTACCGAGGACAGAGGAACCGTGGCTCAGAGCAAGGGGTCCTTAGTGAAGGCTCACTGAGTTTCTTCTCTTTTTTTTTTTGAGATGGAGTCTCGCTCTGTCACCAGGCTGGAATGCAGTGGCGCCATCTCGACTTACTGCATCCTCAGCCTCCCGGGTTCAAGTGATTCTCCTGCCTCAGCCTCCTGAGTAACTGGGACTAAGGCACGCGCCATCACGCCCGCTAATTTTTGTATTTTTAGTAGAGACGGGATTTCACCATGTTGGTCAGGATGGTCTCGATCTCTTGACCTCGTGATCCACCCGCCTCGGCCTCCCAAAGTGCTGGGATTACAGGCGTGAGCCCCCTCGCCCGGCCAGCTCACTGAGTTTCTAATAACCGGAACCAGTTTCGGTCACCACCGTCTTACTGATTGCCGCCTGGGGATGTTAGTGATGGCCCTGGGGAGGGGCAGGTTATGCAGTAGGAACTGGCTTCTGGGGCCTCGCCCCATGGACCTAAGCGTGGCAGTAGAGCAGTTCTCAGAGGAAGGTGGTGGGAGTCGTATTGACTGGGCAGGTGCCCCCAAAAGTTGTCTCCTAAATGAAAGGGATGGGCAGGTTTCCTTCGGGACAGTCGCAGAGGGAAGTGTGTGTGCAGCAGCTGTGCTGGTGGAGGAGTGTGTTCTCCTTCGAGCGAGGCTTCGCGAGGACATGCAGGCTGAAGCGCGAGGTGGTCTGTAGCGGGTGCTGCCCCAGCGTGGTGGGGAGGAAGGTGAGAGGAGGCCTGCGTGTATCTGGGTCCTCACTGGCTTCCTGGAGTGGGTTGCTGCCACAGGCTGAGACCCCAGCGGGTGTCTAGAGCCTAAGGTGCAGCCAAGGGCCTGGCTCAGGGCGCCAGGGTTGGGAGTGTGGTGGACTCAGGTGAATCGCTGCCTCCTAGGGCTGGGCCTGGTGCCGGCGGCCCTGTTGGCGCTGAGTGGGGAAGCCAGCTGTGAAGCCAGTGAGTCCGTGGGCTGCAGTTCAGAGCATGAGCTCAACCCACATGGCCTGGGAGCAGAGCTTGTTCTGTCATCTGGTAACTGACCACATCTCTGTGCCTCAGTTTTCCTGTCTGTAAGATAGGACCCTCTGCTGGGTGCGGTGGCTCACGCCTGTAACCCCAGCACTTTGGGAGGCCGAGGCGGGCAGATCACGAGGTCAAGAGATCGAGACCATCCTGGCCAACGTGGTGAAACCTGTCTCTACTAAAAATACAAAACTTAACTGGGTGTGGTGGTGCATGCCTGTAGTCCCAGCTACTCGGGAGGCTGAGGCAGGAGAATCACTTGAACCCGGGAGGCGGAGGTTGCAGTGAGCCGAGATTGCTCCACTGCACTCCCACCTGGTGACAGGGCGAGACCCCATCTCAAAAAAAAAAAAAAAAAAAAAACGATAGGAACCTCTTTGGGCTGTTGTGAGGATTACATCAGTAATCAGTTACTCTACATAAGAGGTATGATTGGTGTTAGGCACAAAATCCATTGGGCTGGCTCTGAGAGCCTCATGCAGGCTTTCCCAGGGATGGCGGCCAAGGGAGGATGCACTCCTCGTCCTGGGGGTGCGCTGGGGAGGCAGCACCCCCAGTTCAGAGCCACTGTGTTCCCTCCCCAGCCACCCACATCCTGGGATCTCCGCTCCAGCCCTGCTTCTCTAGCAGCACTGTCTCCTGCCCCTCCCCACAGGGCATGTTCAAGTTCTGTAGGGGATGGGGAGGAAGGCAAGTTTCATAAAATATTTTAATACAAAGATGCCGCTTTTTAGGTTGTATCGTGTTCACCTTGCTAAACTGAGAATATTGTTTATGATGGAGATAATGGATATTTTAGCTGAAATGTGGCTGACTGGGTCCTTGGCATGCGACATGGCTGGGGCCTGGGCACAGGGCTGTCCCGCCAGTCTGGGTAGGAAAGTGGAGTCCAGGGCGAGTGGTGCCGCCCTTCTCAGCGTGGCTACAGCTTATGTTGTGTGGTGTCCCCTGCTGGACTGTGGCTCCCGGAGGACATGGAAGGTGTGTGTGTGGACTCCGAGTGTCCCTCACATGTGTCACAGCGGGAACGAACGGGTGGGAAACCCCCTCTCATCAAGGGAGTTCATCTTGCTGGGATGTGGGGCTGAGGCCAGGGCATCTGTGTTCTCCTGAAGTTCCTGGGCGGAAGTGGGGGAGAGCACACAGCCTGTGGTCATGGGCAGCCAGGGCGGCTGAGCCTGGGTCTCCCTGACCTCCTTTCCTTCCTATGTGCTTCCTTCCCAGGCCCCACGGAGGAGCCACCCCCCAGTGTGCCCCTGCCTGCCCCAGAACCACCTGCTGGGCCCCCGGCCCCTGCCCCACGCCCCGACGAGCGTCCCTCTTCTCCCATCCCCCTCCTGCCCCCACCCAAGAAACGCCGGAAAACTGTCTCCTTCTCTGCCATCGAGGTGGTGCCAGCCCCGGAGCCCCCTCCAGCCACACCGCCGCAGGCCAAGTCTCCCGGCCCAGCCTCCCGCAAGGCCCCCCGGGGCGTGGAGCGGACCATCCGCAACCTGCCCCTGGACCACGCATCTCTGGTCAAGAGTTGGCCCGAGGAGGTGTCCCGAGGAGGCCGGAGCCGGGCTGGAGGCCGAGGCCGCACCACCGAGGAAGACGAGGCTGACCCAGGGACAGAGGTGGACCTGGCGGTCCTGGCCGACCTGGCCCTGACCCCTGCCCGGCGCGGGCTGCCTGCCCTGCCTGCTGTTGAAGACTCAGAGACCACAGAGACATCGGACGAGGCCGAGCGCCCTGGGCCCCTGCTCAGCCACATCCTCCTGGAGCACAACTATGCCCTGGCCGTCAAGCCCACACCCCCTGCGCCAGCCCCGCGGCCCCCGGAGCCAGTGCCCGCACCCGCCGCCCTCTTCAGTTCCCCAGCTGATGAGGTCCTGGAGGCCCCTGAGGTGGTGGTGGCTGAGGCGGAGGAGCCCAAGCCGCAGCAACTGCAGCCGCAGCGGGAGGAGGGCGAAGAGGAGGAGGAGGAAGAGGGGGAGGAAGAGGAGGAGGAGTCCTCTGACAGCAGCAGCAGCAGCGATGGGGAGGGCGCCCTCCGGAGGCGCAGCCTCCGCTCCCACGCCCGGCGCCGCCGCCCGCCGCCTCCACCCCCGCCACCGCCACCCCGCGCCTACGAGCCACGCAGTGAGTTTGAACAGATGACCATCCTGTATGACATTTGGAACTCAGGCCTGGACTCAGAGGACATGAGTTACCTGCGGCTCACGTACGAGCGGCTGCTGCAGCAGACGAGCGGGGCCGACTGGCTCAACGACACCCACTGGGTCCATCACACAAATATCCTGAGTGTGGGTGGCCTTCCCTGGGCTTGGGTCCTCCCCCGACCCCTCCTGGCACCTGCATCTGTCCCCCACTCTGTCTGCCTCCCCTCTGGCTCCAAGCCATCTTTTCTCATCACCTGGTGCCTCTTTTCTGCCTTCCAAAGCATTTCTGGCAGCAACAATGGGGCTGGGGCTTTCTCCCCTCTCCCTCACCTGGGTATGCTCAGCAGTGTGGGCCCCGCCCTCTCCTTTGGCTGGGACGCAGGTGGCCAGAGAGGAGCCGTTCTCTTCCTTAACACCCTGCACTCACCAACCTGACCACCCCAAAACGCAAGCGGCGGCCCCAGGACGGGCCCCGGGAGCACCAGACAGGCTCAGCCCGCAGCGAAGGCTACTACCCCATCAGCAAGAAGGAGAAGGACAAGTACCTGGACGTGTGCCCAGTCTCGGCCCGGCAGCTGGAGGGCGTGGACACTCAGGTGGGCCCAACCCCGCCTCTGCGTCCGCCTCCTGCCACTCACCTCCCTGCCCTGCTCACCTCCTCCCTGCCCTGCTCACCTCCTCCCTGCCCTGTGTCTCACAGGGGACGAACCGCGTGCTGTCCGAGCGCCGGTCCGAGCAGCGGCGGCTGCTGAGCGCCATCGGTACCTCCGCCATCATGGACAGTGACCTGCTGAAACTCAACCAGCTCAAGGTGAGGCTGGGCTGCAGTGGGGGCTGGGTGGGGTGGGGTGGGGCAGGAAGGGGCAGAGGCCAGGGGACCACCCAGCAGGCTCCTGTGGTTCCCTTGAGTGGAGTTGGAGGGTAAGCGGCCAGAACGCCCTCTGCCCAGGAAGTCTGTGGGAAGAGCGAGGGTCTGGGGTATGGGAGGTGTCTGGCAGTTGAGTCTCCCTTCTGCCCCCCAGTTCCGGAAGAAGAAGCTCCGATTTGGCCGGAGCCGGATCCACGAGTGGGGTCTGTTTGCCATGGAACCCATTGCTGCTGACGAGATGGTCATCGAATACGTGGGTCAGAACATCCGTCAGGTGAGGCTGCACTCCCAGCCCTGCCCTGGCTTCTGATGCAACAAGACAGTATGGGGGCTCACACACATGCTGTTTGTCCGGTTAAAGCCTTGCACACTCCCTAGCCCCGGTACCTAGCCAGTGAGACCAGCCTCCCTCTGGTGTGGTCAGCAGGTGTCAGTGGTCCAGCAGGGGGCATGGCTGATGGCACTGCTCCATTTCTTTTTTTTTTTTTTGAGACATAGTCTCTCTCTGTTGCCAGGCTGGAGTGCAGCGGTGCGATCTTGGCGCACTGCAACCTCTGCCTCCTGGGTTCAAGCGATTATCCTGCCTCAGCCTCCCGAGTAGCTGGGACTACAGGCGTGCGCCACCATGCCCAGCTAATTTTTGTATTTTTAGTAGAAATGGGGTTTCACCATGTTGGCCAGGATGGTCTTGATCTCCTGACCTTGTGATCTGCCTGCCTTGGCCTCTCAAAAGTGCTGGGATTACAGACGTGAGCCATTGCATCCAGCCAAGCGCTGCTCCCTTTCAAAGGGCCTGGGAAGCGGGAGGACAGGCACTGAACAAGTATCCACACAAAAGGATGGTGTTCCAGCCTGAGCAATATTGCCAGACCCCATTTCTGCAAAAAATACAAAAGCTAGCTGGGCGTGGTGGTACATGCCTGTGGTCCCAGCTACCTGGGAGGCTGAGGTGGGAGGATCACTTGAGACCACGAGGTGGAGGCTGCCGTGAGCCAAGATTGCACCACTGCACTCCAGCCTGGGCAACAGGGTGAGACCGTGTCTCTAGAAAAAAAAAAAGCCAAAAGGATGGCATTTGGTATTAACAAGATCTGGGGAGTTGGACTATGGGAACACACACCTGGGGGGCCTAACACCTCCCAGAGACCATGGTGCTTGAACAAAGCTGAAAGGAGCTCGCAGGCCCAGACAAGTGGCAGTGTGTGTGCGCTTGGTTGCGAGACACCATGTGCACGAACCTGGAGGCAGAGTCGTCTTCACGAGTGTGGAGGTCAGCTTGGCTCATTAGAAACCAGGGCCATGGCCAGGCGCGGTGGCTCACGCCTGTAATTCCAGCACTTTGGGAGGCCGAGGCAGGTAGATCACCTGAGGTCAGGAGTTCGAGACCAGCCTGGCCAGCGTGGTAACACCCCGTCTCTACTAAAAATACAAAAATTAGCCAGGCATGGTGGCAGGTGCCTGTAATCCCAGCTACTAGGGAGGCTGAGGCAGGGGAATCGCTTGGACCTGGGAGGCGGAGGTTGCAGTGAGCCAAGATCGCGCCATTGCATTCCAGCCTGGGCGACAGAGCAAGACTCCATCTCAAAAAAAAAAAAAAAAAAAAAACAGGGCCAGTGGCAGCGACGTGCGGCTGGAGGGAACAGGAAGCCCAGACCGCAGACCGCACGGGCTTGGGAGCCTGTGAATCCACTTGGGCCTGTGATGAGAGAGGAGGAAAGTCCCGGAGCTTTCTGCAGGAGAGGGTCCTTCCTCAGGAGAGGGTCCTTCCGCAGGAGAGGGCCCCATGGCTAGTGAGCTCCATGTCTAGGCTGACACCAGTATCCAGGCAAAGGCAAGGGTGGCCCGACCCAAGCAGTGGCAGTAGAGGTGACAGAGAGGAGGCTTTGGGTGCAAGGTGGTTGGCTGGGCTCAGTGAGAGGGTGAGGGGGACGGGAGGCCCTCTCTCGGTGCTGCTCTTAGCTGCTGGGAGTATGGTGGGATGGCCAGTGAGATGGGTGCGAGGAGGAAGAACAAATATGTGGTCAAGATGAGCTCCAGTCTGGACATGTGGGGTTGCAATGCCCCAGAGACATCTAGGGGATGACGCCCAGCAGCTCCATTGAGGTGGCTTTTGGCTGGAAATGGAAGTTTGGGAGGAGTCCCCACCACATAGCTGGCGGCTGAGGCTCTGGAAGGGAGTGAGGTCACCCGAGGAGGGCGCGCAGAGGCTTCTCACTGTCTTCTGGGAAGTAAGGGTTGCTCCTCACACGGAGGTGCGGGGCCTGACATGGGCGGCCTGCCATTTGCATTGGCTGGTGGCAGCCAACAGGTGCCTGTTTTGGAGAGAGGTCCAGGGAGGAGAGATGAGCGGGGTGCCGTCGGTGACATGGCCACTCATTTCAGGAGCTGCCCCAACCCCAGACTTGCCCCAGCAGTCCGGGACCCCACTGTGACCAGGCAGATGCTCGAAGGAGCCAGTGGCTCTCCTACCCAGTGCAGATTTCCCTGGAGTCCCCTGCGGGTGACTTAGAATGGCCACCAGAGGCTTAGGATGCTGCCCCAAAGAGGGAGGGCTCCTGGAAGCAGAGTCGAGAGAGTCAGTGCCAGGTTAGCGGGAGCCGGAGGCAGAGCTGCAGCTCCAGGCCTGGTGGGCGTGGACCTGGGGTGCTGGCTGGCAGGCGTGCTCAGGGGCAGGAAGTGGGGGACTCTTCCCTGACCATCGCATCTCACCCTGGCAGATGGTGGCCGACATGAGGGAGAAGCGCTACGTGCAGGAGGGCATTGGCAGCAGCTACCTGTTCCGGGTGGACCACGACACCATCATCGATGCCACCAAGTGCGGCAACCTGGCCAGATTCATCAACCACTGCTGCACGGTGCGCCAGGGGCCAGCCGGGGCAGGAGCTGGGGGTTGGTGGGGGTGGCCACGGCTCACACGCCCTTCCATCCACAGCCCAACTGCTACGCCAAGGTCATCACCATCGAGTCCCAGAAGAAGATTGTGATCTACTCCAAGCAGCCCATCGGCGTGGACGAGGAGATCACCTACGACTACAAGTTCCCACTGGAAGACAACAAGATCCCGTGTCTGTGTGGCACAGAGAGCTGCCGGGGCTCCCTAAACTGAGGTGGGGCAGGATGGGTGCCCACACCCCTATTTATTCCCCCTGGTGCCCTGAGCTCCCAGCACCCCCCCAGCCTTAGTGGGCTCAGCAGGGCCCACATGCCTCCATCTCCAAGCGTGGGGTTGGGGGCCCCAAGCCCAGCGAGGGAGCCTCAGTCCCTGGAGGCAGCTTCTGCCTCTCCTGTCACCCCTGCCCACCACCCCCTGATTGTTTTTCTTTGAGGAGAAGAAGCTGTAAATGTTTTGTAGCAGCCAGCAGCTGTTTCCTGTGGAAACCTGGGGTGCCGGCCTGTACAGATTCTGTCCTGGGGGGCTGCACAGTCCTCTCGCTTTGTGTTAATGGGGACTTCCCCTTATGCCCTGCGTGTATCCCTCCCCAGTTTAGGGGTCTCTGGGGGCAGTGGCCATGTTCTCCCCCTGGGGGGGCTCTGCACCCCCAGTCTTGGGGACTCCGTGCCTGGAACCCTGCCTCATCTGTTCCTGCCAGACCCTGAGGGTCACCCTCCCACCCTGGTGTCATACCCCGGCTCAGCCAGGCCAGGATGGCGGGGTGGGCCCCTTCTGCTGGGCTGGACTGTACATATGTTAATAGCGCAAACCCGACGCCACATTTTTATAATTGTGATTAAACTTTATTGTACAAAAGTGTTTGGTTGGTGTATTTGGGCAGGAACGAGGGGTTGGGGGTGGAGGGCACGGAGGGTTGGGCAAGATGAAGAGAGGGAAAAGTGGGTACCTGAAGTGTGGGGCAGGTAAAGGGGCCTTCAGGCAAGAGCCCAGACCTGCAGAGGCCCCGAGACTGTCTCGGACCCCCTGACAGGCTGCAGCAGCCACACCCGAACCAGGAATACCCCACCAGTGTCCACCAGGGCGGTGCCAAGGTCAGGCCTCCCCTTCCTACAATCGCAGCTGCGGCTGGGCCTCCGGCCTCCTGGGAAGCCCAGCAGGAGGGAAGGCCTGAGGTCACACTCTGGGATGAGGTCACCGCTGGCTCCACCCACAGCCCCAGACCCCTTCAGCCCACTCTGCAAGTTCGAGCTTCATCCCCGCAAGTTCTCCGCTGGACACGGATGCCAGTAGAGCACACAGCGGCCGCCAGGGGGCGCCTTGGGGCAAGAGTGGTGGGGGTTGTGGCTGGGCGGGTCTGTGTTCCTGGAATGGGGCAGGAGTGAGAAGGAGGAGCCAGCGGAAGGGGACGGTGTGCGGGCCGGCCAGCCCTGGACGAAAGAAGAGGGCCCCTCCGGACCAGTCTGGGCACCCTGGGACAGCGGCTGCAGGTAGGCAGAGGCGCTGCCGGTGCCCAGGTGGCCTTTCCCTCCATCCGGCCCCTCCCACCTTCCTATAACCTTCCCTCCACCTCCCTCAACTCCTGGCCTCCCCAGCCTTTTACTGCCTTCAAATCTCTCTCCCTAAACCCTGACCCCTTCCTGCACCCCAAGCCCATCCCTCTCTCCATAACTCAGCCATCAGCAGGGGCAGACGGCAGGTGGCCTGGTTGCTGCAGCTCCCAGGATCAGCTCTGCCCTCCCCCCAAACGCCAGCCTCGTCACCGCTCCAGGGCACCTCCAGCAGTAACAGGTGGTTGCGGCAGGTGGCAGCCAGCCCCTGGGTGAGCCAAGGTCTCTTCCCCAGCCAGGCATGGCCGACTCTGCACAGGCCCAGAAGCTGGTGTACCTAGTCACAGGGGGCTGCGGCTTCCTGGGAGAGCACGTGGTGCGAATGCTGCTGCAGCGGGAGCCCCGGCTCGGGGAGCTGCGGGTCTTTGACCGACACCTGGGTCCCTGGCTGGAGGAGCTGAAGACAGGTTCTTGTTGGGGGAGCTTGTGGTGAAGAGGGTGTGGACGCTTCCCCAACCCTTCCCAAGCTGGGATCCCCACCCCTGCAGTGGAACAGATGATGCTGGTTTCTGTCCACATGGATGGGTCGAGTGAGTCACATTGGGAACGTGACTCCAGGGTGGAAGATGAACCCAGCCTCTGGCCTCTGGCCCCAGCTCTGACATGGCCTGTGTCCTCCAACCCCGGCCAGGGCCTGTGAGGGTGACTGCCATCCAGGGGGATGTGACCCAGGCCCATGAGGTGGCAGCAGCTGTGGCTGGAGCCCATGTGGTCATCCACACGGCTGGGCTGGTAGACGTGTTTGGCAGGGCCAGTCCCGAGACCATCCATGAGGTCAACGTGCAGGGTGAGGAGCCCTGGACACTCCTGGCCATCTTGCCTGTTTGTTCCCCACTCTGTCTTTGGCCTTGACCTCCTGTGACTCCCCTGGGACAAGTTGTCCTCTTGACAGCCCTGCCCCTGCCTCCCCTGACCTGTCATGGTTTTCCCTGGACTTGGGATGGGGAGGAGGAAGATGCAGAGAGGGAGGAAGCTGCAGCCTGGATACGCCCCCTCCTCTGCCAGGCACACGGAACGTGATCGAGGCTTGTGTGCAGACTGGAACACGGTTCCTGGTCTACACCAGCAGCATGGAAGTTGTGGGGCCTAACACCAAAGGTCACCCCTTCTACAGGTGAGTGGCAGGCCCTCTTGTCCTCTAAGAGCCCATTTCCCTGAGCATTGAGTCTTCCTTCTCCTCCCACCAGGGGCAACGAAGACACCCCATACGAAGCAGTGCACAGCCACCCCTATCCTTGCAGCAAGGCCCTGGCCGAGTGGCTGGTCCTGGAGGCCAACGGGAGGAAGGTGAGCCCAGAAAAAGGAGGCGCAGAGATGGGGCTCCTGCCCTGCACACCCCCTTACCCCGCCAGCCCAAGGAGGCCGGGGCCGAGAGCAAGCTGTCGGGTCCCAGGTCTCAGCAGTGCCTGCCTTTGCCACCAGGTCCATGGGGGGCTGCCCCTGGTGACGTGTGCCCTTCGTCCCACGGGCATCTACGGTGAAGGCCACCAGATCATGAGGGACTTCTACCGCCAGGGCCTGCGCCTGGGAGGTTGGCTCTTCCGGGCCATCCCGGCCTCTGTGGAGCATGGCCGGGTCTATGTGGGTGAGGACTGGGCTAGGCAGGGGGAGGCTGAGAATATGGCAGGAGGACTTGCTCTAGAAGGGGGCAGGACCCACATGGCCCTGGGAGAGAAGTGTGGACTCTGGCTAGAAAAATATGGTCTATACATGGGCCAGGGTAGACTGTGATTGTGTGTCTCCACAGCCTGCAGACAATACAGGATCCATGCAAGTTGGGACATTAAAAAGTGTATCATAGGCTACAGAGAAGATTGCAGCTATGGAAGCAGCCATTCCCCAGGAGAGGAGAGGAGAGGGACAGTGTCTACACAGCACTAAAAGGGCTGGGTTCAGTGGCTCGCATCTATAATCCCAGCACTTTAGGAGGCTGAGGCGGGAGGATGGCCTGAGCCCAGGAGTTGGAGGCTGCAGTGAGCTATGACCGCACCACTGCACTCCAGCCTGGATGACAGAGAGAGACCCTGTCTCTAAAACTTTTTTTAAAGGACGTGGCATCTACACAGGGAATAAGGTCACCTGCCACTCCATCCTGCAGTTCCCAAGCCTCTCAGGGCCCACCACGCAGGTCCTGGCTTCTCCATCCTCTCCCCAGGTTCTTTGCAGATGCAGGCTGGCCCAGGAGAGCAAGTGACTACCAGGGCGAGGGAGAAGGCAGCCTTTCCCAGGCTGCTGTGGGGATGTGGGCGGCAACTACCTGGGCCCAAAGAGGGGGTGGCCTAGGAGAGCAGCCTCGATGTGTTGTTGCAAGGGCACTCGGGTGTGTCCGTCTCTCTTCCGCCACCGGCAGGCAATGTTGCCTGGATGCACGTGCTGGCAGCCCGGGAGCTGGAGCAGCGGGCAGCCCTGATGGGCGGCCAGGTATACTTCTGCTACGATGGATCGCCCTACAAGAGCTACGAGGATTTCAACATGGAGTTCCTGGGCCCCTGCGGACTGCGGCTGGTGGGCACCCGCCCACTGCTGCCCTACTGGCTGCTGGTGTTCCTGGCTGCCCTCAATGCCCTGCTGCAGTGGCTGCTGCGGCCGCTGGTGCTCTACGCACCCCTGCTGAACCCCTACACGCTAGCCGTGGCCAACACCACCTTCACCGTCAGCACCGACAAGGCTCAGCGCCATTTCGGCTATGAGCCCCTGTTCTCGTGGGAGGATAGCCGGACCCGCACCATTCTCTGGGTACAGGCTGCTACGGGTTCAGCCCAGTGACGGTGGGGCTGGGGCCTGGAGGCCCATTACAGCGCATCCACCCAGGTCCCGAGCCCTCACATCCTGGATGGGAAGGGACAGCTGCATTCCAGAGCGGGAGGCAGGGCTCTGGGGCCAGAATGGCTGTCCTTGTCCTAGAGCCCTCCACATTTTCTTTTTCTTTTTTGAGACAGGGTCTTGCTCTGTCACCCAGACTGGAGTGCAGTGGCGTGATCATAGCTCATTGCACCCTCAACCTCCTGGGTTCAAGCAATCCTCCTGCCTCAGCCTCCTGAACAGCTGGGACCACAGGTGCACGCCACCACACCTGGGTTTTTTTTTTTTTTTTAGAGACAGGGTCTCACTATATTGCCCAGGCTGGTCTTGAACTCCTGGGCTCAAGTGATCTTCCCACCTGGGCCTCCCAAAGCGCTGGAACTACAAGTGTGAGCCACCGCGCCCAGCCCAAGCCCTCCACATTTTCAATCCAGGAGCCTTGAGTCTGTGTTGTGTCCTGACGCCTCCAAGTTCTAGGGCCGTCAGGACACAAGGGCAGGGTTTGGGGACAGAGTGTCCTTCCTCTGTCCTCTCACCCCAGTCCTGATGGCCGCTTGGTGAGTGGCTGGTGTCCTGGTGACCTGCCCCAGCTCTCTTCTGGCTTTCTGAGCAGGAAGCAAGCAGAGGCTCCACAGGCTTACGCTGCTCTCCTGACATCCACATGCAACCCTCGGTGCAGAGTGCAGAGGCGGCTCTGGTTCCTCCAGCCACCTCAGTCCCTCTTTGGGAGGTGATGTTCCCATTGTTTTTCAAAGGCCTCACCTTCAACCATCTGTCTTAGAATTCCCCTCTGGAGGGCTATGGCCTCCCTGCGCTTTCACTTCCCACCTCTCTACCTAAGTTCCTTCCCGGCACATCGCCAGCCCTGGGTCTGGGGATGTCCCCAATGCTGTACCTGGCTGACCCCGGATTAAAAGCCTCATCCACGACCGTGTCCATCTGTCTGTCCAGCTCTAACTCCCGCCCCCCCACCCCATGTCCGCCTCCCCACGGCGCCCATCCCACGTGGGGACAGAAGGAAGTGAGCACACGGCACACCCGCTGTTGGATTGGTTGCTATTTCTCCCGTCCCACAGGGCCCAACCTGGCCCAGGGTGGGGTGGGGGGCTCTGGGGACAGGACATGCAGGGCGGAAGGTGGGGGGGGGGCAGGATTTTCCTGTGTTTTATCCATTTGCAAGTTGGTCACCAATAGAGAGAAATGGGACTCTGAGGGCTAACAGGAGAGGGCGGCCTGGCTCTGGGCCCCAGCCAGGCCTCAGGAGTCCTGTCCCCTCTGGGAAGGGGAGGGGGAGAGCTCTAGAAACCAACGGAGAAACAGAGAAGGGGGCAGGGCTCATGTCAGCAAACACGGCTACATCACATGACACGCCAGCAACACAGAAACACACGCCAACGCACACGGCTGCACAGCGGGCAGGGGCGGTTAGGGGAAAGGGAGCCGGGGCCACCCATCTTGTCCTCTGTGGGGCGGGCTGGGGGGCTGGGTGAATGCATAGAACACGTCATGTGTACACGCTCAGGGCGTGGCAAGAGCGTGCGTCGACCCACGGGTATGGGATGGACACGCAGTGTGCTTCGTGAGTGGTGGGAACAGGGAGGAGGGGGAAGAGGAGCACTGAGCCCTGGCTA
This sequence comes from Pongo abelii, assembly GCF_028885655.2. Lineage (NCBI taxonomy): Eukaryota > Metazoa > Chordata > Mammalia > Primates > Hominidae > Pongo > Pongo abelii. The sequence goes on from NC_072003.2 coordinate 33,195,019, forward strand.
GGCCCGGGACCACCCGCAGGGCACACGTGGGGCACACGTGGGCTCAATGGTTGCAGGCGCCTGGGCAGGTGGCACACATTTGTCCGAGAACATGCAAAAGACACCAGCCCCCAGACAACATGCCAGGACGCACACAGACAGCAGCCAACAAGCAGGCACATCATAGGATGCGGGGGACGCATAGAAAGTCAGGGCACAGCAGATCCTTAGAGACCCCCTGGTCCACCTGAGGCCCAGAGATGGGCAGCTGTGGGCCCAATGCCACTCCAGGTGGGGGGAGTGGTGCCCCAGCCACGCTGCAATCCTTCTCCTGTGGCCCCAAGGCCATGGGACTTCCGGAAACACCTGGGCTGAATGGGGGTCCTGTCCAGGTGGCCGGAAGAGGGGACTGGGGGCTGGGGCCTGCTCTGACGTCTCCCAAGCAGCCCGAGATGGGAGCAGGAGGGCCGCGACCAGACTTGGGGCAGACTTCCTGTCCTGCAGAGGGGCGTTCTGGGAAGGGACAGGCAGGCCCCCAGCTCAGGACAGCCCACCTGGGGTTACGCACGTGGCCACACTGACACACACACAGGACAAGGGAGAGCTCGGCTGTCTGAGCTCGGGTAGAGGTGGAGGGGTACTGTGTTCTGGGAGGTCACATCTGTTTGGCCACATGCACACACAATGCACACACACACACAATGTACACACACACATACAGTGCACACACACGTACGCTTCACATGACCTGGGACCCTGGGGTCCGCACACACACACCGAGTCCCTCGCCTGTGCACACATAAGCCCCATGCCAGGGCATGGCACATTTGTGTACTTGTGTGTTCACCTTTCATGATCCTGGGCCACGGAGCGGGGACCTCTAACACTGTCCTTTCTCCCACGCACCACCTACCTGCCACCAAACCCACAAATTGTGCCTGTGCTGGCTACACAACAGGGGAGGCGCTAGCCCCTTCCTCACACTGGAAATCCAGGCCTGTGTACCCCTCAGTCACACCCTGGTGTGGGGAGCAGCCTGAGGGTTCAGCAGGAGAGGTGTCGGGGGTGGGTCTCAGGACCCAGCCCACCCTGAGTGGCCACTGCCACACTGGCCACTCCAGTACGTCTGAAATAAACAGTTCCCCAAACCCGAGTTCCCTGAGGCAGAGCCCAGAGCATCCGATGGGGCAGTGGGGGACACACAGTCCTCTCCCAGGTCCGAGGCGGGTGTGTGAGGAAGGGGTCGTGTCCTGATCTTTGATCTGTGCAGGGAAGTCCTTGGCATCTTGCCTCATCAGTAACATTCCTACAAGTAGCCCTTTCCTTCCAGGAGGCATTCGTGTGATACCCGCACCCATGCCAGCATGCATGATTTGTGTCCGGTATGGCCCCTGCCCGGGGCCACCTCAGCCTTGCCACGTGTGAGCACACTGAGGGGTACCAGCTTCCAGGGGCTCGGGGCTATGCTGGGCAGAGACATGGAGGAAGATGAGAATCTAGGTGTGAGTGTGCAGAGCCCTGAGGCTGGGCAGGCAGGAAGCTCTGGCTGCACAATGATGTAGCCATGTGAGTGGCCACACTGGCACTGGGCAGCACCTCTGGGGAGAGGGGCAGGGCAAGGACAACTGGAGAGACAAACCCGGATGGGGCCACATCCTTAGAAGTGTGTGTGCATGCACGTGTGTGTGTGTGTGTGTAATACGCAGGGCAGAAACACACCACGTAGGTCAGGCAGGGCAGAAACACATTATGTAGGCCAGGCGTGGTGGCCCAGGCCTGTAATACCAGCACTTAGGGAGGCCAAGGTGGGCGGATCACCTGAGGTCAGGAGTTCGAGACCAGCCTGGCCAACGTGTCAAAACCTCATCTCTACTAAAATTCAAAAATTAGCCGGGCGTGGTGGCTGGTGCCTGTAATCCCAGCTACTTGGGAGGCTGAGGCATGAGAATCGCTTGAGTCAGGGAGGCACAGGTTGCAGGTGAGCTGAGATCGCACCACTGCACTCCAGCCTGGGTGACAGAGCAAGACTCCGTCTCAAAAACAAAAAAAAAAAGTAAAAAGCACACCATGTAGAGAGCCCCTGACACACACACACATGCACACACACGCATGCCACACACACACAGCTGCATTCTAGGTAGCAAGAAATACACATTTCTGTGCCCTCCCAAAACAGGTGTCCAGTCCACAGTGTGGAGGGCTCTATCTGAGAAGACCTATCAACACTTCAGGCACATCCTGGACACACACACACACACACACACATGCACACCCTCCTGGGACACGCCGCAGCCCCTGGGGTAACAAAGACATGGGGTGTCTGCCATGGCCTGTGTGTACCTGGGCCTCCCTGGATCCTCTGAGAATGTGAGTGTGAGTCCACACACACCACCTGCCTGGTTTGTAGCAGACACAAAGGGCTCAGGTATCAGTGGCTTTGTTGCTGTTGCATTAGGTTCAAACACTCAAACACAAAATTCCATGTACACAAACGGTGTGTCCACAGATCTGTGGTCTCATGCACACACACACACTGTTCACAGAGGACAGAGAGGGCGTGATGGGCTGCTGTGTTACACTTGGCTGCAGTCTACACAACAGCCCCGGTGAAGGGGGAAGCTCAGACCACGCACACACACCCAAGGTGGGGGTGGGGGGGTGCTCTGGTGCATCACACACATCACACGCACACGCACGCTGGGGTGTCCACACGTCTCGAGCATGTGCCGGCGGCATGCATGTTGGTTTGCATGTGTAATCACGCCTGCTGCGATCTACGTGCGGGGGCGGGGGGGGTCCATGGCCCGGTGAGGTCCAGGGACACCAGGGTCTGCCATGGGGGTGGAGGAGGGGTGGGGCTGCCTGGGTCTGTTTCGGGGGTGAGCCTGGAGCAGGGGATGGAGTGAAAGGGGTGGTGGGGGTATTGCTCCCGATGTGGTGGCGGAAGGGTCTGGGAGAGAGAAGGGTGGGGGGGCCTACAAGCCCAGTGTCCCCCCAATGGATGACGCCAAGACCACCCCCAGCACCACACAGCAAATGATGATCATGATTTTCTTCTGCAGCAGAAAGAGGAGTGAGACAGGGAGACAGTGAGAGAGACCGACACATGGACAGATGCAGGGACAGACGGGGCAGAGGGTGGCAGGGAGAAGAGGGGAGAGAAAACAGAAACAGGAAGAGGTCAGAGCCAGAGATAAGGCCTCCCGCCCGCTGCCATCACTCACCTCAGCCCGGGCTCAGCCTTGGGCTCCCCCGCCTACCCCCAGGCCGCCTGCCCCGCTCACCCTCCGGGCCTTGCTCTGATATTTCACTGCTTTCTTGGTGTCAGACACAGCTCGCTCCACGTAGTCCACAGAATGTTCCACGTTGTACTCGATGCGGTCAATCATCTCTCCCTGCAGACAGAGGAGACACGCACAGGGAGGGATGGGGGCTGGGCTGTAAGAGGGGACCTCAGGCCCAGGGAGGCTCCCAGAGTGGCATGGGTGGCAGAGCCAGTACCTGGCTCTCTACAAGCATGGCCATGTCCACAAACATATCGTGCAGCTCGCGGATGCTGGTCTCCAGCTTGATGATCTCATTGTGCCTCGTCTCAATCTCATTCAGTGCCTGCTTCGTCATCTGTGAGTCCATTTTGATCTAGGGCGACGAGGGAGAGAGCTACGATCACCCTTCCCCGCCATGAGCGCCTCCACCACAGTGGAGTGGCCAGGGTCAAATTCGGTGTCATTTACTAGCTGAAACCTTAGGCACATTATTTACCTGCTCTTGGCCTCAGTTTCCCCACCTAGAAAATGTGGATCATAACACTGCCCACCTCACAGGGTGGTTGTGAAGACTGAGTGAGTTAATATGTGCACATCGGTCAGGCACGATGGCTCACGCCTGTAATCCCAGCACTTTGGGAGGTGGGTAGATCACCTGAGGTCAGGAGTTTGAGACCAGCCTGGCCAACACGGTGAAACCTCGTCTCTACTAAAAATATAAAAATTAGCCTGGTGTGGTGGTGGGCACCTGTAATCACTGCTACTCGGGAGGCTGAGGCAGGAGAATTGCTTGAACCCGGGGGGGCAGAGGTTGCAGTGAGCCGAGATCACGCCACTGCACTCCAGCCTGGGCAACAAGAGTGAAATTCCATCTCAAAAAAAAAAAAGAGTCAGGGCTGGGCACGGTAGGTAGCTCACGCCTGTAATCCCAGAACTTTGGGAGGCCGAGGAGGGTGGATCATGAGGTCAGCAGACCAAGACTATCCCGGCTAATGCGGTGAAACCCTGTCTCTACTAACAATACAAAAAATTAGCCGGGCATGGTGGCGGGCGCCTGTAGTCCCAGCAACTTGGGAGGCTGAGGCAGGAGAATGGCATGAACCCGGGAGGCGGAGCTTGCAGTGAGCCAAGATTGCGCCACTGCACTCCAGCCTGAGCCACAGAGCGAGACTCCTTCTCAAAAAAAAAAAAAGAGTCAGTAGGGAGAGGCCTGTAACCCCAGCACTCTGGGAGGCCAAGGCAGGAGGATCACTTGAGCCCGGGAGTTTGAGGCCGCCTGGGCAACATAGTGAGACTTTGTTTCTATCAAAAAAAAAAAAAAAAAGGAAATTAGCTGGGCATGGTGGCGCCTGTAGTCCCAGCTACTCAGGAAACTGAGGCAGGAGGATTGCCTGACCCCAGGAGGTCGAGGCTGCAGTGAGCTATGATTGCTTCACTTCACTCCAACATGGGCCACAGAGTGAGACCATGCCAAAAAAAAAAAAAAAAAAAAAAAACAGCCAGTGGGGAAGAAACTGCGACCCACAGTCAGATATGCCTCCTCTCCACAAACACTCAGCCTCAGCCAGGTGACTCACTTCCCAAATTACTCACTGTTCTTACCACATTGCGCCATTCCTCTGCTCTACAGCCTGCCATGGCTCCCCACTACCCAAGGCTCCACACCTTCCCTTCAGCAGTCAAGGCCCAGACTCCCTCTCCCCTCATCTCCTGCTCATCCTATGACCATTCTATAAGCCAAAATCATCCAATAGCTGTTTGGACAGTGTTCAGTCTCCCTGTCTTTTTTTTTTTTTTTTTTTTGGTTTTTGTTCTTTGTTGAGACAAGTTCTTGCTCTGTCGCCTAGGCTGGAGTGCAGTGGTGCTATCATAGCTCACTGCAGCCTTGACCTCCTGTACTCAGGCAATCCTTCCACCTCAGCCACCCCAGTAGCTGGGACCACAGGCACACGCCACCATGCCTGGCTAATTAAAGCAGGTTTCACCATAGAACTGATTTACCTACATTAAAAGAAATTGTTTTTTAAATCAAAAAAACATTTTTTTTGTAGAGATGGGGGTCTCACTTTGTTGCCCAGGCTGGTCTATGAACTCCTGGGCTCAAGCCATCCATCCACCTTGGCCTCCCAAAATGCTGGGATTACAGATGTGAGCCACCACACCGGGCTGCTCAATGCATTTTCAACAAAGATCAGTTCTCCAAATAACAATGAGCTGAAAACTTTTAAGACAGTCATAGCGCACCCTTTAAACCTGGTCTAGAACCCTTAACCAGAGTCATTTTGCCACCAGAAACAGAAATGGAGAAAGGAGTGGGAAGGCTGGGGCAAAAGTCCACTGAGAGAAACAAGAACTAGGTTCGGGGAAAGCCCATCCTTTCTTTCTTTCTTTCTTTCTTTTTTTTTTTTTAAGAGACAGAGTTTTCTCTTGTTGCCCAGGCCAGAGTGCAGTGGCAAGATCTTGGCTCACTGCAACCTCCGCCTCCCAGGTTCAAGTGATCCTCCTGCCTCAGCCCCCTAGTAGCTGGGATTACAGGCACATGCCACCATGCCCGGCTAATTTTTGTACTTTTAATAGAGACAGAGTTTTGCCATGTTAGCCAGGCTGGTCTCGAACTCCTGACCTCAGGTGATCTACCTGCCTTGGCCTTCCAAAGTGCTGGGATCACAGGCATGAGCCACTGGGCCCGGCCAGCCCATCCTTTCATATGTAAAAGGACAAGGGCAGCACAGGCGGCAAAACCTAAGCAAAACTAAAACTTGTTTAAAAAAAAAATCTTCAAAATGTAGGCAAATTAGGCTGGGTTCGGTGGTTCACGTCTGTAATCCCAGCACTTTGGGAGGCTGAGGCAGGCAGATTGCTTGAGCCCAGCAGTTTGAGACCAGCCTGGGCAACAGAGGAAGACCCCCCATCTCTACAAAAAAAGTTTTTTTAGGCTGAGTTGGTGGGCCCCTGTAATCCCAGCTACTCGGAAGGCTGGGGCAGGAGAATCGCTTGAACACAGGAGGCGGAGGTTGCAGTGAGCTGAAATCTCGCCACTGTACTCCAGCATGGGTGACAAGAGCAAAACTCCGTCTTGAAGAAAAAAAAAAAGAAAAAAAGTTTTTTTTAATTTAAAAAAATTTCTTTTAATGTAGGCAAATCAGTTCTCTGGTGAAACGACTTGCTTCAGTAGCAGAGTATGTTGTGTATCCTAGGGCTCGAGAGTTCTGACTCTGAAACTAGACAGGATTCAAGTCCTGGCCCTCCCCCTCGCTCTGAGATCTTGCCAAGTGATTTCATCTCTCTGGGCCAGTTCTCCTCATCTGTGAAATGGGGTTTCCTCGAAGGGGATGTGTGAGTATTAAATGAGTTGGTGGGTGAATGTGAAGATGGAAAGTGCTTAGAACAGTGCCTGGCACACGAACGACTCCGTCATCTGATGGGGGTGCCTTCCTGCTCCACTCCCATGGAATTCCCCAGTTCCCGGCTCAGGCTTCCCGCTGCTCATTTTTCCAGGGTGGACTTAGGACCTTAGTTCAACCTGAACTTAGGGAGGGGAGGCAAAAATTTTCCAAAAACAGAGCCCGCCCCACCCGCGGCTCACGTCATCTGTGAAGATGGCCAGCTTCCCGCTCTCCAGCATGTCTTCCAGTTCTTCGTTGGTGGTGGTCCTTCCAGCTGCGGGAAGAAAGGACTCCCTGCTCAGGGGCTGGGACAGCCTGGGGACCTGAGGTGGGGTGATGGGACGGGGACCCGGGGCCCACCCTCCCACGCCGCCTTAAGGCAGGGGCTCCCTCCAGAGAGGAAATGCCTGGAAGGGGGCTTGGGCAGCCTCAAGGAGTTTGGGGTCCTGGGGTGGGGGGCACACGCACTGATCTCCAGTTGCCGCTGGATCCGGTCCTTGCAGCGGTCCCGGTACTTGGACTGGGTCGCGTTATATTCGGTCATTACCTCCACGAACTTCCGGGACAGTGTGGAGTGCTACGGTGGGGGTGGGAGGACAGACGGATCAGGGAGGTAGTCAGGGATCAGGGAGGGAGTCAGGGAGCAGAGACCGAGGCAGGTGAGGAGGCAGTGCATGGGCGGAATAAGGAGGACGCGCTGAATTAGTTTACGGTCCCTTCTTCAGCTCGGGCCGTGATCCCAAACCCTGACAAGTTCATGGTTCCCTACCCGCCCAGTACCCCCATCTTAGGCCAACACCAGCTAGACACTGCTACTGCGCTGAGATGCGGCTCGACCCCGCCCTCCCCGAGAGCCCCGCCCGCCTCTAGCCTCGCCCCCAGAGCCCCGCCCCAGCCCTCCCTGACCACGCCCCCGCCGGTGCTTGGCCCAGGCCCGCCAGCCTCCAGCCTGGGCTCCTCCCGAGCCGGGTCCCGGCCCGACCCCCACTGGGCTGCCGCCTCCTACCTGGGTCTTGCGGATGCGCAGGTCCGCGGAGGAACGGTTCAGCCCCTCCTCCTGTTCAATGCTTTGCTCGATCGCTGCGGGAGAGAGGACGCAGCGATGGGCGGGAGACCCAGGGCACATGGGGCGGGGGTCCGGGGCGTACGAATGGTCAACACCCCGCGGCAGCGCCAGGCCCGGGGAGAAACGTCATCCCCAGGGCGAGTGCGGGCAGCGGTGCCCTAGGGTGGTGTTAGGAGCCAGCAGATAAACGGACGAACAGACGTTTGAAGGGGTTCCGAAGGCCGGCAGGAAGGGATACTGAGGGTCAGAGGGTCACCAGACAGAAGGGGGCTATTTGTTCTAGTGGCAGAACTGGGTCTTGGAAAGTCGCATCAGTGGTAACTCCTGTCCAACTCCATGAGGGGGTGCCGGCCCAGCCCGCGTGAAGGGGCCATGTATGTGGGGTGCTCCCTACTTCCTACAGCCTCTGGATAGGGGGCAAGAACGCAGCCTGCGTTTTTCTGATGGAAGGCAGTCACCTCCAGGTGGATCAGGTTCTAGTGGCCCCTCTTTCCCTGGGGAATTCAAGGGCAAACACGTGGATATTCCAAGGGAGAAAGCAGCCCTCTCCCTGCCCTGCAAGGTGATCCCCGATCCGGGAATTCCCACTTCTGAAGGATGTTCTGGAAAAGTGCAGATTAACTGAGATTCCTACTTCTGGATCAAGCACTCCTGACATTATCATTCCGATTTTCTAAAAAAGAGATTGTGGTAAAATCTACCTTGGTGAGATCAGAAAATGCAGCAGGGATGAATCACCGGCCCTCTCAGACCTCTCCGGCCTCCAGGCCATTCCTGAGAGACTCACTGCTCCGTTCTGTTGGCAGTGGGGGAGGTACGGGGCCGGATGGCACCCCAAGGCTCCCCCGATTGAGTGACAGCTCTGGCTCAGCAACACGCGGCCCAGGGATATTGGAATCGGCTGGCCCAGATTGGGGCTTGACTGTCAGCCTTGGGGCTGGGGCCAAGTCCGGAGGGAGGGGTCTCTTTGACTTTTTACAACATTCCTGGGAGTTCAGTGATATCAGCTCATGTTTTAGACTAGAAACTCAGTTTCCAATGGGCAAAACCACTCACTCAAGGTCACACCCAAAGCCTGAGCTCATGCCACCAGCTGGAAGAGGACGAAGAGAATCCTCTCTCCTTTCCTGGAGGTCTGAAAGGTCAGCTTCTCTAAACCACTGCCACTTTTCCAGCTTCTTTCTCGGTCTATTCCTGAACCCCTCACCCACAGAGCCCTCCCCAGGGTCTTACAGAGAGTGTTCAAGGTCAAGGCTGGATGGACCTAGAGAAACCATTGAGCCCAGGGGATTTTAAACTGCCGGCAGGAACCTTGTTTCTGAGAAGGAATTTCAGGGGCTGTTGCAGAGAATGAAGAGAGGTCAGGCAGGTAGGTGCTCCCAGCTCTAGCTCAGCTAGAACAACCTGACTTTCATGTTTTATATATTGGGATTCTTTGTATGACTTTGGAAAAAAAAAATATTTTGATGCTCTCCACCCCCCACCCCCAAAACAAACTAATTTTGAAATTGCTTTCATTTGTCTTACTGTACTGATAAGGAAGCTGAGAGTAGGGGACTTGTCCAGGGTGAGCTGATGGTGGAGGTTGGACTCTGTCTGCCTGGATTTGCACTTAACGTGCTCCCAGATTCAGACAGTTTCCATCCAGCAGACTCTCCTGAGTACAAAGGGCTTGTTTTTGCAAATCCACATCAGAGGCTCACATATGGCCTCCCCTCCAGTCCAGAGGGCATGGAGTTACTACCCTTCTCTCTCTGGGCCAAGGTCAGTGTTCTCTGGGCCAGGTAGCTGATATAGCTCCTCTTCCCCAAAGCCTAGCAATGTGCCTTGGACATTGGAGGTGCTCAGCATACGTTTTCTGATACTGACTTACCAGGAGCATGCAAAACAGCATGCCGATAACACTGCTATTTCCCTGGTATAGCAGACAAGGAGGTTCCCAACCCACGGTGCTTTGGGGGAAGATGGTTATTACCAGCACCCAAGTCCTTAAATTAGAGTGAATAAATGAACATTTGGCAAGTCCCTCTTGAAAGTTTGCCAGCCCCTGATGTCAGCCACACAAGTCCAATCTGTCCTGAGCCAAGGATACCGATTCAGAGGCATTTGCTGGGCCCACCCACTGGGTGCTCTGTGCCATGCCGGGAGCCTGCTCAGGAGAGATGAGGACTTAATGAAATCGAAGCCACTCAGAAGATCACCTTTTTCTGGTGAACCTTCATGCTGGTGGAACCAGCAGGGCTCAGATGCAATTTAGACAAACACTCTCCTTTCCCTCATTTCCTATCATATATCTTTCTCCAAAGAATTGGAGCAAGGGGGAAAGCTGGGGTTTTGTGCTTTCTCACTGTTTAATAATCTGGCTCCTGGAACTTTGTAGAAATTCCTTAGAGAAAGGCCTGTTTTGCTCAATGGATGGCAAAGTTCTTTTTTTTTTTTTTTTTTTTTTTTGAGAAGGAGTCTTGCTCTGTCACCCAGGCTGGAGTGCAGTGGCGCGATCTCGGCTCACTGCAATCTCTGCCTCCTGGGTTCAAGTGATTCCCCTGCCTCAGCCTCCCAAGTGGCTGGGATTACAGGCGCCTGCCACCACGCCCGGATAATTTTTGTATTTTTAGTAGATGGGGTTTCACAGTTTTGACCAGGATTTGGTTAGAATTTTGAACTCCTAACCTCAGGTGATCCACCCACCTTGGCCTCCCAAAGTGCTGGGATTATAGGTGTGAGCTACCACGCCCAGTTCCTTTTTTTTTTTTTTTTTTTTGAGACAGGGTCACTATCTGTAACCCAGGCTGGAGTGCAGCGGCATGATCTCGGCTCACTGCAGCCTCAACCCCCTGGGCTCAAGCGATTCTTGTGCCTCAGCCTCCCAAGCAGTTGGAACAGAGGCACGTACTACCATGCCCAGCTAATTTTTTTTTTTTTTTGAAACGGAGTCTCTCTCTGTCACCCAGACTGTAGTGCAGTGGCACGATCTCAGCTCACTGTAACCTCCACCTCCCGGGTTCAAGCAATTCTCTGCCTCAGCCTCCTGAGTAGCTGGGATTACAGGCGCCCGCCACCACACCCAGCTAATTTTTGTGCTTTTAGTAGAGACAGGATTTCACCATCTTGGCCAGGCTGGTCTTGAACTCTGGACCTCGTGATTCACCCGCCTCGGCCTCCCAAACTGGCCCAGCTAATTTTTGTATTTTTTGCAGAGACAGAGTTTTGCCATGTTGCCCAGGCTGGTGTTGAACTCCTGGGATCGAGCAATTGGCCCCGCCTTGGCCTCCCAAAGGCCTGAGCCACCACGCTCCACCCACAGTTCTTTTCCTCCCTGGTTGAGGGGTTGTATTCCTCACCTTTCAATTTGGACCGAACCTTGTTGGCCGTCTTCTTGATGTCTGCAGTGAGGTCCTCCAGCTCCTGTTTGGTCTCTGAAGGGAGGGCGAGGGCAAGTGAGATGTCTGGGTGGGAAACCCAGACCCCTTCTCCTCCCACCCCCCAGTCCCCAGCAGCCACACTCACTCTCATCTGGGTTGGGGGCGGCCAGGATGGCGCTATGCTGTTTTTTCACCTGCTCCACATCCTCCGACAGTTTCTCAATGCAGCCCCGGATCTCTTCCACCTGGAGCAGAAAATCGGCTATACCCAGCCAAGCTGTCAGGCCAAACAACGGGTTCCAGGGGAACCAGCCAGGGTTCAGGGGGATGGACCAGCCCCAGAACGGCTGATAAAAGGCCAGGGAGGGTGCAGGAGCAGGGGAGTGGGGGACAGGGAAGAGGAAGTTGTTGGTGGCTAGGGGCTGGGTGCTGGGGCTGGGGCTGGGGCTAGGGCTGGGTGCCGGGGCTGGGGCTGGGCGGTGGGACTAGGGGCTGGGGCTGGGGCTGGGGTTGGGGGCTGGGGCTGGGGCTGGGGTTGGGGGCTGGGGCTGGGGCTGGGTGCTGGGGCTGGGGCTGGGGCTGGGGCTGGGCAGTGGGACTAGGGGCTGGGGCTGGGGCTGGGTGCTGGAGCTGAGCGCTGGGGCTGGGGGCCTTGGAGGCCCATTACCTGTTCAAAGAACTCATCCATGAAGTGGTCCCGATCCACGTGGACCACCTCCTCTTCATCATCACTGTCTTTCGCCTGGGGGCAAGGAAGGCTGAGTCCGTGAGCAGACCCTACCTGGGTCCCCAAGGCTGGCTCTCCGGCTTTCCCACCCTCTCCCTGCCATGCACACACAGGTGCTCCCAGCTCTAGGCTCAGAGAAGGGGTCCTGGGAGGGGTCCCATGCAGGGGAGATGGCAAAGGCACCAAAAGTGTTTGTCAGCCCAAAGGATTCCTTAGAAGGAACTGGCAAAAGACCCCTCTCAGGGTGGATGTGGCCTTGGGGGCGCAGAGCCAGCCTTGACCAGCCAATAGGGATGATTTCAATATTTCAACAACCGGCTCAACGTCAGGCTTATAGTAACTGACCCTGGGCTCCATGAAGGGTCCTGGACTGGAGTCCCGGGAGCCTGGATCTCCCTACTGTCCCTGCCCTCCTGCCCGGATCTCACTTTACTCCTTCTCTTCCTCTCCTGCCCCACCCGACCAGACATGTTCCCTATGCAAGGTCATTTCACTGCCAGCGGCAGGCGCCAAGTTGAGCAAGCAATGAGGGCTGGATAAGAGACACGGGCAGCACCCCGACCTCCCTTGCGCCCTGTGCCCCCCTCTTCCCGCCCACTCTCCCTCCCCTCCCAGCCGGCTCTCCCTCGCAGTGGATTCACTTGCTTTCATCCAGCCCCTTCCAACTTCACACCCACCTACTCTTGCTGGCTTGGATTTCCCAGTTGCAACCTGCAGCTGCTCAACCCTCCACCCTCAGGGCTCAGAGACACAAAGAGATTTACCCACCCACAGCACCACTGCCACCGACAGACAGACTCGAGACACAGACAGAAGAGCTGACACCCAAGGCACACAGGAATAGGCCCCCCCGACACCCACATGGAGATGCACTGATGCTGGCGTTCACCCGCACGCAGACTCACAGCTGAGCTGCACTGACATGTGTGGACACACTGGCGTTCAGCTGCACCCCTGAGGACATTTGGGAGGGCTCACTGGGCTTGTTCTTCCAGCTTTTCCGAGCCTCATGTCTGCACACACGCTCAGAGCTGGACAGGAGAGGCTGTAGGGGAGGTGCCCCATGCTACACACACCTGAGTCCTTCTCTGCTTGGGACAGAGGTCTGACGGCAAAATCTGAGCCCATCAAGCTTAATGACATCTGGAGCCCTGATCAGCCCCAGTGGAAATGTATACAGAGGTCATCCTGATTTCCAAAAAGAACCCAGCCAGAGCTCAGACAGAATCCAAACCCTAGAGCCTGGGTGAAAGCAAGACAGGATCCAAACAGCATCCACCTGGGGGTGTAGTCAGTTGGAATCCAAAAAGAAGAGCTTGCCAGGGTCCCAGCGGAACGCAGACAGGGCCTAACAGAAACCAGACAGGCTCAGACTGAACTAGCCGAGGCTCACACAGATCCCAGACAGATCCCAGACAGCTCAGATTGAACCTAGACAGGGCCAGATGGGACCTAGGTGCAGTCCACACAGCCAAAACTCAGGATCAGCAGTGCCCCACAGCCCCAGGAAAAGCCCGCACAGCCCGGGGGGCCTCCAGCTCCACGCTCCTGAAGCCACCCCAGCCTCCCTGCTAAGCCCAGCCCAAATGGAACTCCAGGGAGTCTTCACACAGACGCTGGGCCCACACTGTGTCGGAAAATGTGTTCAGCACTTGGGTTGAGTTTCCAGACAATCCCAACCATCCGCCTGGAAAGGGGGTTTCCTCCGTCTTAGCTCACGGTTGCCCCCAGAAAGTGGGGCGGCACAGGTGGCATAAGTTGGGGACCCTGAGAGGCTCTGGGATGCTGGGCTCACCTCTGAGGACCCATCGGCCTACCAGGATGCTCTTCACTTTCTCTGTCCTCAAAACCCAGCTGTGCTACAAGGCCTCCTTCCCCTAGAGCCAAAAGCCTTCCTCTGCCCTTTCTCTCCCTTCAACCACTCACTCAGCCACCAGCCTCACGCAGGTCATGCGGCCTCTCCCTGGCCCGGGTGCCTGAGGACTTTCCCGTTCTCTGTGTCTCTCACTTTCCCATGCTAACGTTAGGAACTCTTTCCTAAAATCTAATTTCAATCTCTCCTGTTGTTCTTGGAGCCACCTCCCTTAGGTTCATTTCTGGAGCACCCTGGGCTACCTATTTGTTTGCCTTCAAGAGAGGAAGAAAGATAGAAGGCCCAAGTGTGGTTTATTTGGTATAATAAATACAAAGAGAGCTGGGAGCTAATAATCCTCTACCATTTACAAACACTTTTACATCCATAATCCTTTTTGATCCTCAGCACCACCAGCCCTGTAAGAAAAGCTGCATAAACATCATCGTCCCCATTTCACAGATGAGGGAACAGGAAGCCAGAGGGGAGAAAGGAGAGTGACTTGCCCAAGGGCACCCAGGCCACATAGGGCCAGAAAACCATGGACATCCAGCCCTGCAAAGACCCCTGTTAGGCTCCAGACTGGGCTACCTCCCCCGCTGACTTTCGGTTCCCAGTTACTTTCCCTCTCAGTGAGCGCCTGCTGAGTCCCAATCTGGGGAAGGCTCTGTGTCCGGACAACCTAGCAAAATAAGAGCACTTGATGCTATTTTTTGCGTAAGTCTTACATTCTTGTTATCTCATTTAATCTTCATTAGGACTCTGTAAGGACCATTGGCCAACATAATTATAATTATGCAAATATTTAGATGGTGTTTTACAATGTGCCGGGCACTGTTCTATGTGCTCCACATATATCTATCCATTTCATTCTTATAAAAGTCCCCTTGGAGGTATTATTATAGCCCCCTTTTATAAATGGGGAAACTGAGGCATAGAGCTAAATAACTCAGGCCAGCTGTAGTGGCTCACACCTATAATCCCAGCACTTTGGGAGGCTCTGGTGGGAGGATCACTTGAACCCAGGAGTTCAAGACCAGCCTGGGCAACATAGCAAGACCATGCCTCTACAAAAAATACAAAAATTAGCTGGGCATGGTGGTGTGCACCTGTAGTCCCAGCTACTTGGGAGGCTGAGGTAGGAGGATCCCTGGAGCTCAGGAGGTTGTGAGCTGTGATTGTGCCACTGCACTCCAGCCTGGGTGACAGAGCAAGACCCCGCCTCTTAAAAAAAAAAAAAAAAAAAAAGAACTTGTCCCAGGTCAGCTGTTAGAAGACCATTTGGCTCTACCCCTGAGCCTAGTCTCTGCATTTGCTGAGTGGTAACAATGCCTACCCCCGGCCGATCCCATGTTACAGACAAGGAAACAGGCTCAGAGAGGTTGCCTGACCTGCCTAAAGCTTCACAGCAAATGAGGCCAGAGGCAGGACCTGAACCCAGGACTGTCTGGCACTAAATCTCAGGCTCTCTCCCTTCTATCCTGCTGACAGATGGCAGTCCCTCGTGGTCCTAAAAAGCCCACTCTGCCATGTCCCCAGGACTGCTGAACTCCTGCACCCAGGATGGAAAATCAGTAGGAGGGGCCCAGGGCTGCAGGAAGAGCTTGGACAGGAGGCCAGGCCTCCCAGCCTCCATCTGTCTTGCTGTGTGACCCCAGGCAAACTTCGACTCCTCCCTGGGCCCCAGTTCCCTCATCACTGAAATGAGCAGACCGGTGCAAGTGCCCATCCTGCTCTGAGGGGCCCTCCGTGCTCTGAGTGATGCATATTTAGTAATGAGCACAGCATCCATTTCTGGAAGAAGTTAGGCCAGCCAAAAAGAAAGCAGGCTGTGGGCAAACCATACTACCTAGGAAAAGATGATCAAAGGTGCCCCAGTCTACTTTATGGTGGCCTCAGGTTGCAGGTGAATGAGTCAAGCCTCAGTTTCCTCATGTGCAAATCGAGGAGGATAACAATTCACATACATATAACATATATGTGCTGATTACCATGAGTTGGGTCCTATTACAAGTGCTTTGCATTTCTTTTTTTTTCTTTTTCCTTCTTTTTTTTTTTTTTTGAGAGATGAGATCTCACTATATTGCCCAGGCTGGTCTCGAACTCCTGGGCTCAAGAGATCCTCCCTCCTTGGCCTCCCAAAGCGCTGGGATGACAGGCGTGAGCCACTGCACCCAGCCTGCATTTCTTGTTTAATCCTCATAACCACTCCATGAGGTCATATTCTTATTCTCATTGGACAGATGAGGAGGTGGAGGTGCAGAGATTGGGTAACTTGCCCAAGATCACACAGCTGATGGGATGACTCAAACTCAGGCACTCTGCTCTACAGCGCACAGCTCCTTGAGCACTTGAGAGGGATTGAATGAGAGAGTGCAGCGCCCCGAGCCCCTTCCAGAAGCACCTGGGTACTGCGCACATCAGATCCAAGCCTCCAGCTGCAGCCTGACCTCTTCAGGGGCCCCCTAAGTCCAGGTCTTCCACACCGGAGCCACCATGGGCCTTGTGTGTATGTCGATGTGGAGTGACGGCAAGGACAGATACAGAAGCGGAAGGAGGAGAGTGACAGTGAGAGCCAGCAAGTCAGTGACCAGAGAGACAGATGGTGAGACAGTGACAAAAACACAGAGGCGGCAAGAGACTGGAATTGGGTGACAGAAAAGTCAGAGAGAGTGTGCGTGTGTGTACGTGTGTGTGTGTAAACACATGCGTGCCCCAGCACTGACACACACGGGCTCCTCATGCTCCTCAGGGGTGCAAGCATCATCGTTTGATCGGAGGCAGCAGCCTCCCCCCTGCGCCCCTTCCCCCACCCTCTGCTTCAGTCCATCTGTCTCCCTGGCTGGGGCCTCTCCTTGCTCCCTCCCCCTGAGCAGCCTGGCCCTCTCACCCTGACCTCTCTCCTCCATCTTTCTTACCTTACCCCCTGCCCCTTTCTCATCCTCCCTCTGCCTCGTGAAGTCATTCATTCATCTAACAGATGTGTCTGATTTGTGCCAGGTGCTCTTCTGGGTGCTGCTGGCGATGTGGTGGTGAAGAAGACAGGCAAGAAGGGCCTGCCTCCAGGGAGCCGGCATTCCAGTGGGGGAGGCAGACAATGGGAGGTGAACAAGACCATTTCAGATTGTGCTGAATAGCAGGAGGGAGATAAGCAGAAAGATGGGATCAAGAGACACGGGGATTGGGGGGGATTGTAGAAGGAGTTCTACAGGACGGTCAGCAGGGCTTTTCTGGGGAGATGACATCTGAGCTAGGTCCTGAAGGAGCCAACTGTGCCACAATGCTGGGGAAACAGAATTCAGGGCAGATGGAACAGCATGCTGGACAGAGGGAACAGCATGCACGAAGGTCCTTGGACAGAGGTAAACTTGTGTGTTTGGATAGCAGAAAGAAGCCCAGTACCAGCCGAGCGCGGTGGCTCATGCCTGGAATACCAGCACTTTGGGAGGGCGAGGTGGGAGGATCATTTGAGGCCAGGAGTTCAAGACCAGTCTGGTCAACATAGACCCCATCTCTACAAAAGTAAAAAGAATTAGCCAGGCCTGGTGGAGCGCATCTGTAATCCCAGCTACTCGAGAGGCTGAGGCAGGAGGATCCCTGGAGACCAGGAGGTCAAGGCTGCAGTGAGCTGTGATTGCACCGCTGCACTCCAGCCTAGGCAACAGAGGAAGACCATGTCTCTAAAAACATTTTTTTAAATATAAATAAAGGCAGCCCAGAGCAGCTGGAGGATATGGATCCATCGCCCAGGGTTCGCTGGTCTCCGCCCCCTGTGATTTCAAGGCTGCGTTGCTAAAGCACCTACTGTGCCTGCCTCATACCTGAGGGCCTTCGGGGCTCAGGGCGGTCCCTCAGCAGCCTTCATCCTGTCCAGCCTCAGATTCAGGCTCCTGCACTGCAGGCCCCGCCTTCGTCCCAGGTTGTCTCCGCACTTCTCCCACCCGACTCCACAGCTGCGTCTCAGACCTCAGCCCTCCCTGTGCCCCTCCTGTCTTCTCCCATAACCCACCTTCCTCTCCACCTCACTCGCTCTGCTCTTTCCTCTTGAGCCCCACTCTGGCTTCACTCCTTAGACCCTGGGACACCTATTTAGCTGATTAACTCCTCATCACAGCCTCCACAATCAGCCTAGCACCAACCAAGGTTGCCTGGTAAACTGGATGCAGAAAACCCTGGTTCAAGCCCACCTCGACCATTAAAAGCTATCTGACCTTGAACAAGTCAGGTTTTTTTAACCCCCTCTGGCCCTCAATGTAAAATAAAATAGGGGCCAAAATAAAATAGGGGCCATGTCCTGCCCATCGCAGGGGGCTTGTGTGGTGTTGAAGAGAAATAAACAAGCCATCTGCTGGGTAACAGACACACAGCACTGTTGGGCACCAGGCCCCCTCCTAGGCACTTGATGCATATTAACTACTTCCAGTCCTCAGGATAACCCTGTGAAACAGGTACTCTTACTTCTCCCAATTCATACACGAAGAAATTGAGGACCAGAGAGGTTAAGCAACTTGCCCAAGGTCTCACAGGAAGTAGCAAAATTAGAATTTGAACCCAGACAGTCTGGCTCCCGAAACCACTGTGTGACAAACGGACTTGAGAACCCCTTGGGAATGCCAAGGTACTGTTGGAAAGACAATCAGTCCCCTGGGCTAACGTCCCCTCCCACCACCGCCCCTGCCTCATCCCTCCCAGTGTCTCAGAGACCCCATTTCCAGGTCCCCCACACCCTGCCGGGTGTCTCCCGCATCCCAGCCTCCTTGCTTTCAACTGTAGCAGGGAGACCCTTACACTACCCTAATCTGTCAGCTTTTCCCACCCCGCCCGCCCCCTCTTGAATCTCCAGTTTCCCTGAGCTGTGACTAATACCAAAGCCACTACATCCACTCAGCCCCTTCACCCTTCCACACCACCTCCGGCAGCCACAGCCAACAGGATTCCTTACCTCTGAGCAGGGGCCCCTGACTCATTCATGAGGCCTCCCCCTCCCCTGCCTCCCCCTTACCCCGCTTAGCCTTTTCCCTCCCTCTTTCTTGAATTATACCCCAATTCCACACCACCTGATCCCAACCCACTTCGATTTCCCTGGGTTTTAGAGTCATGGAATAGTCCTGGTAGCAGGGGAGCTGGGTTCAAGTCCGGATCCCTCACCTGCTAGCTGTGTGACCTTTGGCAAGTTATTCAACCACTCCGGGCCTCAGTTTCCCCAAATCTAAAATGAAAGAGCCTCTCCATCCACTTGCCAGGAGGTCAGTGGGGCTCTAATGACATCACAGAGGAAAGCCTGCTCTGCAAACTGAGGAGTGGAATTGACAGCACCGATGCTGAAGCCGGCTTGCCTGGGTTTGAATCCTGCCTTTACCAGCTGTGTGAATTTGGTCTAATTACTTAACCTCTCTGAGCTCAGTGTCCTTATCTATAAAATGAGATAACATATACCTATATATCTAAAAAGGTATTTATATATCTATGAAATGAGATAACTAGTCTCATAGGATTGCTGTGAGGATCAAAATGAGTGAATATGCATAAAACACTTCAAACAATGTTTATTATTACTGTCATTTTCCTCATGCCTGAGTGTATATTCAGTAAAAATGTAATAAAGAAACCTTCAAAATTCCCTCCCTCAGCCACCAGCTCCTCCTTGCTTCCCATTTGGCAACCTGTCTGTCCCCAGAGACAGCGGTCACTTGCCTCCAAACACCTTCTCCTCGTCTGTCTGTAACCTGGGTCCCCACCCTCAAATCCAGGGGACAGCTCTACACCCCCAGTGCTGAAACTTCTGTTTCAAAGGCCAGAAAAGCAGACACCTGTGTCAACCTGGCAGACAGGAAACCCAGACTGCAGTCTGCCCCCCACCCACTTGCTTGGTGACCTTGGGCCAGTCCCTTCCCACGCCTGAATCTCAGTTTCCTCATCTGTCAAGTGGGGTAATAACCCCTGGGGTAACAACCCACCAGTTCCCTGTAAAGGTTCAGTGCATTGGGCAGCTCAGCTGGGGCTGGTACCCTTATTAACATAACACCACCAGCCCAGCACAGTGCGGACTGTCAGCGCTGCCTCCTCGGGCCTCAGGTCATTTCTCCAAATGCCCCAGCGTCCTCCCTGCCCCTGAAACCATTCTCATCGAGCCCCACTCTCCAGTTCCTCCAGGTAGCAGCCTCCACTGCAGTCCTTCCCCTGTCCCCCCAAAACCAGGGACTTCCTGGCCAGACTCCTGGAGCCGGGCCTCTTCAGGCCTGCAGACCTGGGGCCTGCATCAGCCCTTGACTGCCCCGGGTGCCCCAGTTCCCCCCAGCAGAGCGTGGCCCGTGTTCCATGGCCCTCTCCTCTGCATCCCCATCTCCCACCTCTGGGTCACCCCGTCTCAGGCCCTGGCCCTCTGGCTCTCTCCGGAGGCCACCTCTTCCCTCCCTGTCTCAGAGAGATGCCCCCTCCCTATGGGGAGTGACACGCGCGTGTGCACACACACACACACACACACTTCATTCATTGCCAGGTGCTGGCATCTCAGTCCCAACCTGTGTCCTTCCCCGTAGCATCCCCTGAATCTGGGTCCTGCTAGACTCTCAGCCTGGCCCAGTCACCGCCCCCATGCTTCTCTTTGGCAAACCGGCCCGGGGGATGACAGTCCCCTCCGGTCTCTCCTGACATGCACTCTCTGCCATCCCCAGACCAGACCCTGGGGCCCTCCTGGGAATGCGGGGTGTTCGAAGCCCCTGAGACCTCTCCTGCCCCCTTGTGTCTTAATGGCCTCCAACCCCTTCCAGCCACTGTCCCCAAAATGCAGGTTCACTGGAGAGACATCAGGCGCCTGAAGATACTGGGGTGCCCCGGCTACCAACCTCCGATCTCATCCTTCGCCCCCACGTCCCAGCACCTCCCCCACTCCATCCCCACGCGCTCCCCCAATATTGGGGTCCCGCCCCCCCATTCTCCCCACCCCCAAGCTCACACTCCGCAGCTCCTGAGTCCGATCCTTCATCCTGCGACGGCTCCTCCTCCTCCTCCTCGTCCTCCTGCCTCTGCTGCTGCTCCGGGTCTCCCGCCTCTGTGCCGGAGGCCGGGGTCTGGGGGCGCCGGGGGGCGCCGCGGCCGCTGCGGGGGGCCTGCGGGCGGGGGCGGGGCCGGGGGCTGCTGGCCGAGGGCCGGGCAGGGGCAGGGGCCTGGGCCGGGCTCGGCTCTGCCGGGCTGCGGTGGCGATGCGGCTGCGGCACAGGGTAGGATGGAGGGATGCGGGAGCCGAGCGCGGGGGAGGGGGGCGGAGGGAGGTGAGGAGGAAGCGAGGGCGGGGGGAGCGGGAGCGCGCAGGGAGCAGGGGGCATGCGCAGCGCCCGGGCCTGGGGCGCCTGGGGGTTGTAGTCACGGGCTTGGGGGACACCCGAGGAGGGGGCGGGAGAGGCCTGGAGGCGGGTGGGGGTGGGCAGAGCCCGAGGAGCAGGGAGCGATGCGGAGAGCCAAGCGGAGATGCTAGGGTGGCCCGGGGGGTGGGGTGGCCCGGCGGAAAGAGGGGGTGAGGGAATGAATTCAGGGAATAACCTGGGAGCCGGGATGTGGATCCCTTTCCAGGAGACACAGATCGCGGCTGTGTTTTGTGTCTGGTGTCTGCGTGAGGCTGCGCGCGACCACCTCTGGGTGCGAGCCCGTGTGTGTTCCTGCAGGAGGCTCTTCGGACACTAGAAATAGAAAGACTGACCCTCTGTGTGGTTTTTACGATGCAGGGAACCAGCCAGGTGCTTGCTGAGAAGGACACGGGGCTTGTGTTGCACAGCCTGGGCCTCTCCCGCCGCGGTGGGTCTCGGAGCTCTGCTTGTCTGCCTCCGGGGACAGGGTGATCACTACCTCCCAGGACCTCCTGGCCCATCTGCAGATGGCTCTGACTGTTGAACATGAAATTTGTCCTTAGTGGGAAGGGAAATCAGGTGCCCCTGAGGGTCTGAGTGACCTCCTGTTCTTAAGCCCACCTCTCCTCTCCCCATCCTTACACCACACCATCTGCTCCCACCCCCTGCAATGGGGCGCCGGTCCCCAATGGGACAGGTCTTGACTCTTAATCGATCCTCCTGCCTCAGCCTCCCAAAGTACTGGGATTACATGCCTGGGCCACCACGCCCGGCATTTTCTTGCCAGGTACCCAGTGACCTCCTTGGTGCCAAATCTGTGTCTGATAAACACTCATCCCACACCGCCAGTCGGGCCTTACCATCCCTGACCTCTCAGCAGCATGTGACCCTGATGAGCCCCTCTTCCTGAAACCTTCCTGTCCGTGGTGCTCCGCCCACCTACCCCCCAACCTGACCTGTGAGTGTTGTCTCCCAGCCTCCTTCCAGGTCCTTCCCTTTTCCCACAGCCCTTCAACCTAAGGGTTCCCTGGGCTCCGTCCATTCTCTTCTCTCTCTCTCTTTTTTTTTTTTTTTTTTTTTGAGTTAAGGTCTCACTCTGTTGCCCAGGCTAGAGTACAGTGGTGCAATCTTGGCTCACTGCAGCCTCAACCTCCCAGGCTCAAGTGATCCTCCCACCTCAGCCTCCTGAGTAGCTGGGACTACAGGCACGCGCCACCACACCTGGCTAATTTTATTTTTTGTAGAGACAGGGCCTCACTATGTTGTCCAGGCTGGTCTTGAACTCCTAGGGTCAAGCGATCCTCCTACCTCAGCCTCCTAAAGTGCTGAGATTACAGGCCTGGGCCACCATGCCTGGCATTCTCTTCCTTCTTTACCTGCATCTTCCTGCACCTCCGTGTCTGCAGTGCCCACATCTGTACCTGCAAGCCAGATCCTCCCCCCGTAAGACAGCCCCTACTATATGCCTAAGCTCTGAGCTGGGCACCAAGAAGACAGAGATTGAAGATGCCACCAGAGCCATGAGTAGATCCATGACTACAGTGGGCATGGCTAGCGCTGACGTGGGGACCTCAAGGAGATGGCTGTATCCTCCCCAAAGTGCTCCTTCCTGTGTTCTCCCTCAGAGATGGCATCATCTCCATCCACCCAGCCACTCAAAGCACAGAAGGCTGTCCTTGCCTCCCCACCATTATAATGCCACCATGTTCTGGGCATCCAACGTGTTGCATTCACTATGCTGGTAGCTCCCAGAAACGTCCCAACCTCACAGCAGCCACTGCTAAGATCCCAAGTGTATAGACCAGGACACTGAGGCTTTGAATGGTCACATAACATATCCAAGTTCACAAGGTTAATAAAGGGCAGGGCTGGGGTCTTGTTTGCTTTTTTTTTTTTTTTTTTTCCAGAGACAGGGTCTCACTCTGTTCCCCAGGCTAGAGTGCCGTGGTGCAATCACACCTCACAGCAGCCTTGACCTCCTGGGCTCAAGCGATTCTCCCATCTCAGCCTCCTGAGTAGCTGGGACTACAGGTATACACCACTGTGTCCAGCTAATTTTCTTTCTTTCTTTCTTTCTTTTTGAGAGAGAGTCTCACTCTGTAACCCAGGCTGGAATGCAATGGCGCGATCTTGGCTCACTGCAATCTCCGCCTCCCGGGTTCAAGTGATTCTCCTGCCTCAACCTCCCAAGTAGCTGTGATTACAGGTGCCTGCCACCATGCCTGGCTAATTTTTGTACTTTTAGTAGAGACAAGGTTTCGCCATGTTGGCCAGGCTGGTCTGGAACTCCTGACCTCAGGTGATCCACCCGCCTTGGCTTCCCAAAGTGCTGGGATTGCAGGTGTGAGCCACTGTGCCTGGCCCTAATTTAACTTTTTTTTTTCTTTTTTTTTTTTTGCAGAGACGAGGCTGGTCTCAGCCTCCTGGGCTCTCACCTCGGCTTCCCAAGTGCTGGTATTATAGGCATAAGCCACTGTGTCTGACCTTGTTTGTATCTTTTGATTGCAAAGCCCATTCTTCTTCTCCTTCTCCTTCTCCATCTTCTTCTTCTTCTTTTTTAAGAGATGGGGTCTTACTCTGTTGCCCAGCCTGGACTCAAACTCCTGGGCTCAAACAGTCTTCCTACCTCACCCTCCTGAGTGGCTGGGACTACAGGGGCACACCACCGCACCCGGCTCACAGCCCATTCTTGTAAAAGCATGCTCTTATAGCTCCTCTCTCAACTGTGACACCCAGAGCTGTCTCCAGGCCCTCTCCTGTCCCCACCACCTCAGGTTAGTCTAGGCCCTCACTGTCTTTCACCTGGGCCGTCAGCACAGCCTTCTCTCTCTGGTCTTCCCACTTGAACGAAGCCCCTTTCCTTTACATATGTCTTCCTCCCCAGTCCTTAATGTGATTGCCCCCAAAACAAATGTGACCTGCCAGGCGCAGTGGCTCATGCCTGTAATCCTAGCACTTTGGGAGACTGAGGCAGGCAAATCACCTGAGGTCGGGAGTTTGAGACCAGCCTGGCCAACGTGGAGAAACCCTGTCTCTACTAAAAATATAAAATTAGCCGGGTGTAGTGGCACATGCCTGTAATCCCAGGCACTAGGGAGACTGAGGCAGGAGAATTGCTTGAACCTGGGAGGCGGAGGTTGCAGTAAGCCAAGATCACGCCATTACACTCCAGCCTGGGCAATAAGAGCGAAACTCCATCTCAAAAATACATAAATAAATACATAAAAATAAAAAATAAAAATATAAAAATTAGCCGGGTGTGGTAGCATGTGCCTGTAATCCCAGCTACTCTGGGGGCTGAGGCAACCAGTATGGTTGAACCTGGGAGGCAGAGGTTGGAGTGAGCCAAGATCGTGCCACTGCACTCCAGCCTGGGAGACAGAGCAAGACTGTCTCAAAAACAAACAAACAAAAAAATCAGAATGAATAAATGGCATATTCCTGCACCCGTTTTACCCAGGCATAAAGAACAAAGCAAACTATGAAGGCAGGGAGTTTTGTCTGTTGTGTGTTCACTGGTTCTCCAGTGGCTCCACGGCACCTGGCACATGGTAGGCGCTCAGTAATTATGTGTTATAGGAATGAATGAGTGAATGGCGCACCACTCAAATCTGGCTGCAGCTCTAAAGATGGACACAGGCACACACATATGGCAATTCCTCTCACTGATCAGTGATTTCAAGCTCATTACATTCATGATCACTTATGGGCTACCCAAAGTGAGTCATCTGAATCATGAAGGAACTTCCTATGCAGTCTCCTACCCAGTGCCCCCACCCTTTTTTTTTGAGATGGTGCCTTGCTCTGTTACCCAGGCTGGAGTGCAGTGGCACAATCTCCACTCACTACAGCCTCCACCTCCCAGGTTCAAGCGATCCTCCCACTTCAGCCTCCTGAGTAGCTGGGACCACAGGCACGTGCCATCTCACCCATCTAATTTTTTTGTATTTTTTGTAGAGACAGGGTTTCACCATGTTGCCCAGGCTGGTCTTGAACTCCTGACCTCAAGCAATCCACCCGCCTTGGCCTCCCAAAAATGCTGGGGTTACAGGTGTGAGCCACTGTGCCTGGCCAGCCTTTTTAAAGCATCGATATAACCAGGCCAGCCCCTGATCAGAAAACTTCCCTGGTTTCCCATTGCTTATGGGGTAAAGCCCCAATTTCCTAACCTGGCTTTCCACTTTAGGGCATGCCACCTATTCTCACGCACCCTCTACTCCTATCCCGTTATTCCCTGCATTTTCATATCTCCATGCCATTCCTCGTGTCATTCTCTTCCCCTGGAACTCCCTTCCCTCTAACATCCCCAAGCCCACCTCCTGCTCTTCTATCAAAGTTCAGCCACGGTGTCTTTCTTGGCCCTCCTGACACTAGAGGGAAAGCATAGCCAAATCCAGGCTCAGCTGCTCACTGCCCAAATGCCAAACACGAGACGAGAGTTGGGGGCCGAGCACGGTGGCTCATGCCTGTAATCCCAGCACTTTGGGAGGCCAGGACGGGCGGATCACCTGAGGTCAGGAGTTCAAGACCAGCCTGGCCAACATGGTGAAACCCTGTCTCTACTAAAAATACAAAAATTAGCTGGGCGTGGTGGCTCACATCTGTAATCCCAGCTACTCTGGGGCGGGGGGGCTGAGGCAGGAGAATCGCTTGAACCTGGGAGGCGGAGGTTGCAGTGAGCCGAGATCATGCCACTGCACTCCAGCCTGGGCAACAGAATGAGACTCTGTCTCAAAAAAAAAAAAAAGAGTTGGTAGGAGGAAAGCAGGTTTATTCGGAGAGCCAGCAAACTGAGGAGATGGCAGACTAATGTCTGAAAGTCTCATCTCAAAATTTTCAGGCTGACTGGGTTTTATATATTTATTTATTATTTGAGACAAGCTCTCACTCTGTTATCCAGGCTGGAGTACAGTAGCACAGTTATAGTTCACTGCAGCCTTGACCTCCCAGGCTCAAGCGATCCTCCCACGTCAGCCTCCGAAAAAGCTGAACTACAGGCACACGCCACCAACCTGGCTCACTTTTTGATTTTTTTTGTAGAGATGGGGTCTCGCTATGTTCCCTAGGCTGGCCTGAAACTCCTGAGCTCAAGTGACGCCCCTACAACCAGCAGCCCCCGACCTCGGCCTCTCAAAGTGCTGGATTACAGGCATGAACCACCGTGCTCAGCCGGTGGGGGGTTGGTTATGAGAGGGGGTGGTTATGAGAGGGGATATATGGAAGCTATGCACAGGTTGACTCGAGGTGGGTCAGTGTGTCTGGTCTCAATGACAGTCTTGAGCAGTGGACCATCTGGTGGTCTGGCTGGCACTGGTTCGGGTGCAACAGGAATATAGGAGGCACTCAGCATTCTTCCCAGGGCCGGACATGCTGCAACCTTGATTCCCTGCTTAGTTTTTCAAGGCCACTTCCTGGAGTTCTTTATGCCAAGCACTAGTTAAGCGTTATTAAAAACCCAGCATAAAAGGAAAGGAAGGGAGAAATAAAAGCAAAAAAGAATAACTGATTTTCAAGATGGGGTGGTAGTTTCTGTCTCAAAAGCCTATTTTTTTTTTTCGAGACAGTGTCTCACTCCATCACCCAGGCTGGAGTGCAGTGGCACCATCTTGGTTCACTGCAACCTCCGCCTCCTGGGTTCAAGTGATTCTCTTGCCTCAGCCTCCCCAATAGCTAGGATTACAGGCACGCACCACCACGCCTGGCTAATTTTTTTTTTCTTTTTTTTGAGATGGAGTCTGGCTCTGTCACCCAGGCTGGAGTGCACTGGCGCGATCTTGGCTCACTGCAACCTCTGCCTCCCAGGTTCAAGCGATTCTCCTGCCTCAGCCTCCTGAGTATCTGGGACTACAGGCGCCCGCCACTGCGCCCGGCTAATGTTTTTTGTATTTTTAGTAGAGACGGGTTTCACCGTGGTCTTGATCTCCTGACCTCGTGATCCACCCACCTTGGCCTCCCAAAGTGCTAAATTTTTTTTTATTTTTTGAGATGGAGTCTGGCTCTGTCACCCAGGCTGGAGTGCAGTGGTGTGATCTTGGCTCACTGCAACCTCTGGTTCCCAGGTTCAAGCGATTCTCCTGCCTCAGCCTCCTGTGTAGCTGGTATTACAGGCATGCACCACCATGCCTGGCTAATTTTTATTATTTATTTTATTTTATTTTTTGAGACGGAGTTTCGCTCTTGTTGCCCAGGCTGGAGTGCAATGGTGCGATCTCGGCCCACTGCAACCTCCGCCTCCTGGGTTCAAGTGATTCTCCTGCCTTTGCCTCCGGAGTAGTTGGGATTATAGGCATGCGCCACCACGCCCGGCTAATTTTGTATTTTTAGTAGAGACGAGGTTTCTCCGTGTTGGTCAGGCTGGTCTCCAACTCCCGACCTCAGGTGATCTGCTCGCCTCAGCCTCCCAAATTGTTGAGATTACAGGTGTAAGCCACCACGCTCAGCCAATTTTTGTATTTTTAGTAGAGACAGGGTTTTACCATGTTGGCCAGGCTGATCTCGAACTCTGGGAGGCTGAGGTGGGAGGATCACTTGAGCCCCGGAGGCGGAGATTGCAGTGAGCCGAGATCACATCACTGCACTCCAGCCTGGGTGACAGAGCAAGACTATCTCAAGAAAACACACACACAAAATATGAATGCAGCTGGGGTGGAGCACAAACATTCAACCCCTAACAGAATACCATGATCAAACTTTCATTTTACAAAGATCCTGTTGGTGGCTGTGTGTGGGACCACCACAGATGGCTGTGCCAGAGTGCACTACATGAAGCAGCACGCCCCAGGAGCACTGCTCACATCCCAGACATCATGTATTTGAATATTTATTATAACAATTATCTGACAGGTGGAGGTACAGTGTCATGAGGAAAGAATGCCTTTAACTAATTTCCACCAAGGTGCAGTCAAGCTGGCAGTAGCTCTGACTCTGTGAATGTTGATGGGGAGATCAGTTAGGAATCACCCAGGCCAAAAATAATGAGGCCTGCACCGAGGCCTAGAGGTGGGGATGGAACATCCATTACAGAGGTGTGTCATGGGGGGAAATTTGTCAGACACAATTGCAGATTGGAACACGTGATGAAGGAGGGAGGAGGGTCCTAGATCACTCCTGGGTCTCTTGCTGTTACTGTATGTGGAGTAAGTTTGATGGAATAAGAGAAAGATCTTGGCTGGGCATGGTGGCTCATGCCTGTAATCCCAGCACTTTGGGAGGCCAAGGCGGGCAGATCACAAGGTCAGGAGTTCGAGACCAGCCTGATCAACATGGTGTAACCCCGTCTCTACTAAAAAACACAAAAATTAGCCAGGCGTGATGGTGTGAACCTGTAATCTTAGCTACTCAGGAGGCTGAGGCAGGAGAATCGCTTGAACCCAGAGGCAGAGGTTGCAGTGAGCCGAGATTATGCCACTGCACTCCAGCCTGGGCAACAAGTGAGACTCCATCTCAAAAAAAAAAAAGTGAAAGATCTTGAAATACACTGCCTTTATAAATCTTACCAGCAAACTACTAGGAAATGTAAAAATGCCATTTATAGAAATCTATAGTACCTGGCAGGGTGCAGCGGCTCACACCTGTAATCCCAGAACTTTGGGAGGCTGAGCTAGGAGGATCACTTGAGGCCAGAATTTCAAGACAAGCCTGGGGAACATAGCAAGACCCTGTCTCTAAGGAAAAAATTTAATTAATTTAAAAAAATCACTGGGCACGGTGGCTCACACCTATAATCCCAGGACTTTGGGAGGCCAAGGCGGGCGGATCACCAGGTCAGGAGATCGAGACCATCCTGGCTAACACAGTGAAACTCTGTCTCTACTAAAAATACAAAAAATGACCCGGGTGTGGTGGCACGTGCCTGTAGTCCCATCTACTCGGGAGGCTGAAGCAGGAGAATTGTTTGAACCCAGGAGCTGGAGGTTGCAGTGAGCCGAGATCATTACACTGCACTCCAGCCTGGGCGACAGAGCAAGACTCCATCTCAAAAAAAACAAAACAAAACAAAACAAAAAAAAACTATAGTGTTTAAGAATAAATCTTTAAAACATATGTTAATGTCCTTTATGAGAGAAAAGAATTAAATTTTATTGAAAGATTTTAGAGAAGTCCTTTTTTGAGACAGGATCTCACTTTGTCGCCCAGGCTGGAGTTCAGTGGCACGATCAGGACTCTCTGCTCTGCAGCCTTGCGCTCACAGGCTCAAGCGATCCTCCCACCTCAGCCCCCTGAGTAGCTGAGACTACAGGAACATGCCACCATGCTGAGTAATTTTAAAATTTTTTGTAGAGACATTATGCTGCCCAAGCTGGTCTCAAACTCCTGGTCTCAAGCAATTCTCCTGCTTTGGCCTCCCAAGGCACTAGAATTACAGATGTGAGCCACTGCGCCCTGCCCAGATGAACACTTGTTTTGCTCACCACTGTGTCTCTATCTAGCATCAGAGCATCGTCCTGGTACAAAGAGTGGGGCCTGAATAAAGATTTACTGATTAATGGATGGATAGGTCAAATGGGTATTCATTCTTTTGTTCCTGAGCACAACAGGTGTAATAGGTCCTGTGCCAGGTGGCACGGGGAGGCAGAGATTAGTCAAATGGGGGCCAGGTGCGGTGGCTCACACTATAATCCCAGCACTTTGGGAGGCCAAGGCAGGCAGATCACCTGAGTGCCTCCCGAGTGGCTGGGATTGCAGGCATACACTACCATGCCCAGCTAAATTTTTTTGTGTATTTTTAGTAGAGATGGGGTTTCATCACGTTGGCCAGGCTGGTCTTGAACTCCTGACCTCAAGTGATCCACCCACCTCAGCCTTCCAAAGTGCTGGAATAACAGGCATGAGCCACTGTGCCCGGCCTCATATGTTGAATCTCTAATCTCCAATGTGATGGGAGTAGGAGGTGAGGCCTTTGAAAGGTAACTAGGTTTAGATGAGATCCCAAGGGTGGAGGATCATGAGGATGATGGGATTCGTGCCATTATTTAAAAAGAAGGCCAGGCATGGTGGCTCATGCCTGTAATCACAGGAATTTGGGAGGCCAAGGCGGGTGGATCACTTGAGCTCAGAAGTTCAAGAACAGGCTGGGCAACATGGCAAAACCCTTCTCTACCAAAAATACAAAAAAACTAGCTGGGCATGGTGCATGCACCTGTAGTACCAGCTACTCAGGTGGCTGAGGTGGGAGGATTGCTTGAACCCTGGAGGTTGCAGTGAGCCGAGATTGTGCCATTGCACTCCAGCCTGGGCTTTTTTTGACACCCCCATCTCAAAAAACAAACAAACAAACAAAAAAAACAAAAAGGAAGCGACACCAGACACCAGAGCTTTCTCTCTCTGCCATGTAATAATACAAGAAGGTGGCTGTCTGCAAACTAGGAAGTGAGCCCTCACTGTGAACAGAATCTGCTGGCACCTTGATCTTGGACTTTCCAACCTTTGGAACTGTGAGAAATAAATGTCAGTTGGTTAAGCCACCCCATCTATGGTATTTTGTTAAAGCAGCCCAAACTAACTAAGACATAGTTAAAATTGGTTAAAATTACTCAAAGGTACCATTCTTTGATATATTACCTTTTAACATTCTTTCTTTTTTCTTTTCTTTTTTTTTTTTTTTGAGAAGGAGTCTCACTCTGTTGCCCAGGCTGGAGTGCAGTGGCGCGATCTCGGCTCACCACAACCTCTGCCTCCTGGGTTCAAGCAATTCTCCTGCCTCAGCCTCCTGAGTAGCTGGGATTATAGGCGCCCGCCATCATACCCAGCTAATTTTTCTATTTTTTTAGTAGAGATGGGGTTTCTCTATGTTGGTTAGGCTGGTCTTGAACTCCTGACCTTGTGATCTGCCCGCCTCAGCCTCCCAAAGTGCTGGAATTACAGGCGTGAGCTACCGCGCCCGACCAACATTCTTTCTTTACCATTATTTATTTAATATATTTTTTCAAATAGGTAGTACTTTCACATAGTACAAAAATCTTAAATATTACCAAAAGGGTTCAATGAAATTCTTACTCTAACAGCTGTACTAGCCACTTTGTTCCCATGAACCATACCTACGGAACCACTTTTATTAGTTTCTTATAAACCTTCCAGAATTTCTTTATGCAGATGTTACCAGAAAGGGGTCTGGATCCAGACCTCAAGAGGGGGTTCTTGGACCTTGCTCAAGAAAGAATTCAGGGTGAGTCGATAGAGTAAAGTGAAAGCAAGTTTATTAGAAAAGTAAAGGATTAAAGAATGGCTACTCCATAGACAGAGCAGCCCCAAGGGTTGCTGGTTGCCCATTTTTATGGTTATTATTATTATTTTTTTTTATTTTTTGAGATGGAGTTTCACTCTTGTCGCCCAGGCTGGAGTGCAGTGGCGCAATCTCGGCTCACTGCAACCTCCGCCTCCCGGGTTCACGTGATTCTCCTGCCTCAGCCTCCCAAGTAGCTGGGATTACAGGCGCCTGCCACCATGCCCAGCTAATTTTTGTATTTTTTGTAGAGACGGGGTTTCATCATGTTGGCCAGGCTGGTCTGGAACTCCTGACCTCAGGTGATCCACCCGCCTCGGCCTACCAAAGTGCTGGGATTACAGGCACGAGCCGCTGAGCTGGGCCGGTTATTTTTTGATTATATGCTAAACAAGGGGTGGATTATTCATGCCTCCTCTTTTTAGACCATATAGGGTAACTTCCTGACATTGCCATGGCATTTGTAAACTGTCATGACCCTGGTGGGAGTGCTGCAGTGAGGACGCCCAGAGGTCATTCTCATTGCCATCTCGGTTTTGGTGGGTTTTAGCTGGCTTCTTTACTGCAAACTGCTTTATCAACAAGGTCTTTATGACCTATATCTTGTGCTGATTACCTATCTCATCCTGTGACTTAGAACACCTTAACTGTCTGGGATGCAGCCCAGTAGGTCTCAGCCTCATTTCACCCAGTTCCTATTCAAGATGGAGTTGCTCTGGTTCAAACGCCTCTGACATAGATACAAGCAAATACACACACACACACACAATTTTTTTCTTACATAACAGTAAGCACAATACTTATTCTACACTTTGATATTCAATGAACAAATATTTCATATCTATGCAAAATGAAGTTTCTAATTATTTTTGACAGCTGTGTACCTGCTGATGGGCAAGTTATGATTATTTGCAAATACTGGGTGAATTACATTGGATGGATGGGTCATTTCATACATGTGCAGACATGTTGAATTAAAATTCTATTTCCCCAACCTTTGAAGTTGGTGTCAACTTGAGACTTGCTTTGGCTAACAGAATGTGGTAGAAGTCATGTGCAAATTCTGAGCAAGGCCTCAGGATTTCGTTACTGCTTCCACTTTCACTTTCCTGGAACTCTGAGGCCATTATGCTAAGAAGAAACCCAGGATGAAATGTAACATGCTGGGAGTGGCTCAACTGTTCCCGCCAACCTAGTCATCAGAGCTAAGATAGCAGACAACAGGTGAGTGAGGCCATTTTGGGCCATCCAGCCCCAGCCGCGGTGCCAGCTGACTGCAGCCACTTACATAATACAAGCCACCCAGCTCCTCTCAGAATCTGGAGAAACAATACATTGTTGTTTACCTCGGTAAGAAAACTCAAGGTTTGGGAGTGGTTTTTTACCCAAGAGTAGCTAACTGATAAAATGGAAATCTCTTTCAGATAGATTTTTAGAAGTAAGATAACTGGTTCAAAGTGTAAATGCTTGCCAGGCGCGGTGGCTCATGCCTGTAATTCCAGCACTTTGGGAGGTCAAGGTGGGCAGATCACCTGAGGTAAAGGGTTCAAGACCAGCCGGACCAACATGGAGAAACCCCGTCTCTACTAAAAATCCAAAATTAGCCAGGCGTGGTGGCTCATGGCTGTAATCCCAGCTACTCAGGAAGCTGAGGCAGGAGAATCACTTGACCCCGGGAGGCAGAGGTTGCTGTGAGCCGAGACTGCACCATTGCACTCCAACCTGGGCAACAAGAGTGAAATTCTGTCTCAAAAAAAACAAAAAAAACCAAAAAACGAAAAACAAAGTATAAATGCAGCTGAGTGAAGTGGCCCATGCCTGTCATCCCAGCACTTTAGGAGGCTGAGGCAAGGGGGTCGCTTGAGTTTGAGAACAGCCTGGACAACATAGCGAGACCCTGTCCCTACAAATAATTTTTAAAATTAGCTGAGTGTGGTGGTGTGTGCTTGTGGTCCCAGCTACTTAGGAGGTTGAGGCAAGAGGATCACCTAAGCCCAGGAGATCAAGGTTGCAGTGAGCTGCGATTGTACCACTGTACTGCCACCTGCGTTAAAGAGTGAGATCCTGCTCAAAACAACAACAATAAAACAAAATGTAAATGCATTTGTAATTTTGATAAACATTGTCTGGCTTGTATCATTTTCCATTCCCACCAACAATGGGTGAAAGGACCCATCTCCCCACAATCTTGCCAAGAGTGTTTTGCCAAACTTACATCTGTATATGTGTCTAAGGCCTTACTGTTTTTGTGAACTGTCATATTGTTTGCCCATTTTTTATTGAACTACCGGTCTTTCTTATCAATATATGAGAGCTCTTTAAATAGTAGGGAGATTAGACTGTTGTATGTGATAATAACTGCAAATATTTTTCCCAGTTTTTTTTTTTTTTTTTTCCCGAGACAGGGGGTCTCGCTCTGTCGCCCAGACTGGAGTGCAGTGGTATGATCTCAGCAACCTGCAGCCTCTGTCTCCCCAGTTCAAGCGATTCTCGTGCCTCAGCCTCCCAAGTAGCTGGGGTTACAGGCATTCACTACCACACCCAGCTAGTTTTTGTATTTTTAGTACAGATGGAGTTTCGACATGTTGCCTAGGCTGGTCTCCAACTCCTGGCCTCAAGTGATCTTCCCACCTCGACCTCTCAAAGTGCTGGGACTACAGGCAAGAGCCACTGCGCCCAAACAGTTGTCTTTTGATTTTACTTATGATGTTTTTTGCCATGCAGAATTGTTGTATGTAGCCAAAGGTATTAATCTTTTCTTTTACAGTTTCTGAATTCTGAGTTGGAGTTGGAAGGGCCTTCCTCACTCCAAAAGTTATAAAAGATTTTGACCATATTTTCTTCTAGCATTTTATTTATTTATTTTTTTTTTTTTTTTTGAGACAGAGTCTTGCTCTGTCACCCAGGCTGGGGTGCAGTGGTGCAATCTTGGCTCACTGCAACCTCCATCTC
This sequence comes from Pongo abelii, assembly GCF_028885655.2. Taxonomy (NCBI): domain Eukaryota; kingdom Metazoa; phylum Chordata; class Mammalia; order Primates; family Hominidae; genus Pongo; species Pongo abelii. The sequence continues at coordinate 33,229,174 of NC_072003.2, forward strand.
CTGGGTTCAAGCGATTCTACTGTGTCAGTCTCCTGAGTAGCTGGGACTACAGGCGTGTGCCACCACGCTCGGCTAATTTTTGTGTCAGTGCACTCCACTTAGTAGAGGAGTACTACTCCTTTTAGTAGAGGCGGGGTTTCACTATGTTGGCCAAGCTGGTCTCGAACTTCTGACCTCAAATGATCCACCCACCTCGGCCTCCCAAAGTGTTGGGATTACAGGCATAAGCCGCCGTGCCCAGCCTCTTCTACCATTTTAATAGAGTTTATCCAAACAAATTGCATGATCCATCACCTTTAGAATAAAGTTCAGGGCAGGCCAGGTGCAGTGGCTGACGCTTGTAATCCCAGCACTTTGGGAGGCCAAGGTGGGCAGATCATCTGAGGCCAGGAGTTTGAGACCAGCCTTGGCAACGTAGTGAAACGTTGTCTCTACTAAAAATACAAAAATTAGCCGGGAGTGGTGGGGTGCACCTGTGCCTGTGTTCCCAGCTACTTGGGAGGCTGAGGCAGGAGAATTTCTTGAACCTGGAAGGCAGAAGTTGCAGTGAGGCAAGATCGCACCATTGCACTCCAGCCTGGGCAACAAGAGCGAAACTCCGTCTCAACAACAACAAAAAGGAATAGGGCTGGGTGTGGTCGCTCATGCCTGTAATCCCAGCAGTGTGGGAGGCCGAGGTGGGCGGATCACCTGAGGTCGGGAGTTTGAGACCAGCCTGACCAACGTGGAGAAACCCCGTCTCTACTAAAAAATACAAAATTAGCCAGGTGTGGTGGCGCATGCCTGTAATCCCAGCTACTTGGGAGGCTGAGGCAGGAGAATTGCTTGAACCCGGGAGGTGGAGGTTGTGGTGAGCCGAGATCGAGCCACTGCACTCCAGCCTGGGCAACAAGAGCAAAACTCTCTCAAAAAAAAAAAAAAAGGAATAAAGTTCAGGGCCAAAATTATGACATGGGTGGCCCAATTGTAAAATTATGACAGTGTCATCCACGTGGATGGGAAACAGGAGGAAGAGTGGCTGGCTCAGGAGGTTCTCAGCGGGAGGCAATGCTTCCTGTTTGGGACACTTTCAGCTTAAAATGTCTGTGGGACCTCCAGGAGGCAAGTGGATTCAAGGGTCTAGAGTTAGGAGAAATTTGGGGCTGGAGATAGGGACTTGCAGGCCAGCATATGGTTATTCAAAGCCACAAGAGTATGTAAATAGTTTGAGGAAGAGAGGGTCTCAGATGAAACTCTAGGGAGTGGTCAAGTTTAAGCCCAAAACATGCCCATGGGGAGAGAGCTATGGGGGTGTATCGTCTCCATGGCCCTTAGGGCTTTGCACAGAAACAGTCTCAGAGATGTCTGTAGGGTTAACTGCAGCCCTTACTTGAGTCCTGTGTGGATATCTTTGGCTGCTTGGGACACAGCTCGTAGGGAGAAGGGGAGGACCAATAACCTCGCTAGCAGTCAGCCCCAACCCAGCGGTGTGGGAGAGACCTGAGACGGGGGCGGGAGTAGGCTCAGTGGGTATAAGTCATCTGCCCCTCTTCCCCCAGACAGTCCGAAGCAGGATATCAATAGGTGGCAGCAAGTCCCCAAGGGTAGGTGGAACAGGGGGAGCCACCCGAACTGGTATTTCCCTGGGATCACAGTGCAGTGGTTAGGACTACAAACAGTATGGGCCGGGAGCGGTGGCTCATGCCTGTAATCCCAGCACTTTGGGAAGCCCGGGTGGGAGGACTGCTTGAGACCAGGAGTTTGAAACCAGCCTGGACAACATAATGAGACCCCGTTTGTACCAAAAAATAAAAATAAAATAATTAGCCAGACATAGTAGCACTAGTCTACGGTCCCACTTACTCTCAGTAAGCCAAGGTGAGAGGATCCCTTGAGCCCAGGAATTCAAGGCTTCAGTGAGGCATGATCGCACCACTGAACTCCAGCCTGGGTGACAAAGCAAGACCCTGTCTCAATATCAATAACAACGAAAAAATACAAACTGTGGAGCTCCAGCATCTGGGTTAAAATCCCGGCTGTATCCTTTACTGGCTGTGTAACCTCAGGCAAGTTCCTCAATTTCTCTGTGCCTCCACTCCTTCCTTCATAAAATGAGGACAGTAATAGTACCTCCCTCATAAAACTTTTATCAGATTAAATGAGTTAATAAAGTGCTTATGTTAGTGTCCGGCACATAAAGTGCTTTATAAATATTGAATAAGAAATAATTTCATTCATTCATGAGTATTTGTCAAGTGGCTACTGTGTACCAGGCACTGTTATAGGTGCTGAGGGCATAACTGGGGGTAAGGCAGGTGAAAACCCTTGTCCTGTGGGGCTTACATTCTAGTTGACGGGGGAGCAGTGATAACAGACAATACGTAAAATTTTTTTTTTTTGAGATGGAGTCTCGTTCTGTTGCCCAGGCAGGAGAGCAATGGCACGATCTCGGCTCACTGCAACCTCTGCCTCCCGGGTTCAACCGATCCTCCTGCCTCAGACTCCAGAATAGCTGGGATTACAGGTGCACGCCACCACATCTGGCTAATTTTTTATATTTTAGTAGAGACGGGGTTTCACTGTGTTGCCCAGGCTGGTCTCAAACTCCTGAGCTCAGGCAGTCCACTTGCCTTGGCCTCCCAAAGTGCTAAAATTATAGGTGTGAGCCACCACACCCGGCCAGTATTTTTTTTTTTTTTTTTTTGAGACAGAGTCTTGCTCTGCCGCCCAGGCTGGAGTGCAGTGGCGTGATCTCGGCTCACTGCAAGCTCCACCTCCCGGGTTCACACCATTCTCCCGCCTCAGCCTCCCGAGTAGCTGGGACTACAGGCGCCCGCCACCACACCCGGCTAATGTTTTTGTATTTTTAGTAGAGACGAGGTTTCATCGTGTTAGCCAGGATGGTCTCGATCTCCTGACCTCGTGATCTGCCTGCCTTGGCCTCCCAAAGTGCTGAGATTACAGGTGTGAGCCATCGTGCCCGGCCTGTTTTTATTTTTGGTATAGACGGGGTTTCGCCATGTTGGCCAGGCTGGTCTCGAACTCCTGATGTCAGGTGATCTGCCCGCCTCAGCCTCCCAAAATGCTTGGATTACAGAAGTAAGTCACCATGCCTGGCCTTTATTTTTTATTAAAAAAATTTTTTTGAGACAGGGTCCTACTCTGTCACCCAGGATGGAGTGCACTAGCATAATCATAGCTCACTGCAGCCTTTAACTACTGGCCTCAAGCAATCCTGTCCCAGCTTCCCAAGTAGCTAGGACTACAGGTGTGCACCACCATACCCAGCTAATATTCTATTTATTTAAATTATTATTTTTTTTTTGAGAGAGAGTCTCACTCTATCTCCCAGGCTGGAGTGCAATGGCGTGATCTTGGCTCACTGCAACCTCTGTCTTCCAGGTTGGAGCAATTCTCTTGCCTCAGCCTCCCTAGTAGCTGGGATTACAGGCGTGCACCACCACACCCGGCTAATTTTTGTATTTTTAGTAGAGACAGGGTTTCTCCATGTTGGCCAGGCTGGTCTCAAACTCCTGACCTCAGGTGATCCGCCCACCTCGGCCTCCCAAAGTGCTGGGATTACAGGTGTGAGCTACCACGCCCAGCCTTATTTTTTATTTTGTAGAGATGGGGTCTCACTATGTCGTCCAGACTGGTCTCAAACTCCTGAGCTCAAGCGATCCTCCTGCCTCGGCCTCCCAAAGTGCTGAGATGACAGGCGTGAGCCACCACGCCTAGCCCAATATGTAAATAAATTAGCAAAATATATGGTATGTCAGCTCCAAGTAGAGACACAAGAGGTGGGTGTGAGCTGGCAAGGCTGATAGCCCCGGCCCTGGTGCACAGTGGGACCCAGGAGACAGAGAGCGGAAGGAAGTCCCCAGATGGGCAGCAACATGGACCCTCTAGCAGAGACATTAGAGCTGCTAAAAGATTCAGAGTAACAATCATCGCTGTCATACAACAGCAGGAAGCACTGACATACTGACATTCCACACCAGGTGCTGTTCTGTTTGCTTTACAAATATCACTTCATCTTTACAGCAATCCTATGAATATGGTGCTATTATTATTCAGATTTTTCTGTTTCTTTTTTTTGAGACGGAGTTTCGTTCTTGTTGCCCCCAGCATGCAATGGCGCAGTCTTGGCTCACTGCAGCTTCTGCCTCCCGGGTTCAGGCAATTCTCCTGACTCAGCCTCTCAAGTAGCTGGGATTACAGGCATGTGCCACCATGCCCGGCTAATTTTGTATTTTTAGTAGAGACGGGGTTTCTCCATGTTGGTCAGGCTGGTCTCGAATCCCGGACCTCAGGTGATCTGCCAGCCTTGGTGAGGGCTGTGCACGGTGGCTCACGCCTATAATCCCAGCATTCTGGGAGGCCAAGGCAGGTGGATCACCTGAGGTCGGGAGTTTGAGACCAGCCTGATCAACATGGAGAAACCCCATCTCTACTAAAAATACAAAATTAGCCGGCTTGGTGGTGGGCACCTGTAATCCCAGCTACTCAGGAAGCTGAGGCAGGAGAATCACCTGAACCCAGGATGTGGAGGCTGCGGTGAGCCAAAATCACACCACTGCATTCTAGCCTGGTGACCTGGAGAGACTCTGTCTCAAAAAACAACAACCAAAAAAAAAAAAAAAAACCAAATGAGAACTGAGTTATAGAAAGGTTATATAACTTGTCTCCTAGAGTTATTACAGTGGGTGAATGGGCTGGGATTCCAACCCAGGTCATCTGGCTCCCATGTAGATAGGTCTGGACCCACAGGTAGAGGGGACAAGACAAACTGCCAAGCCTCAGGACTGGGTAGAGCCAGACAGGATCAACAACCTCTCCAGTAGTCGGCTCCAATCTAGCAGGTGTGGGAGAGGCCCTGTGACAGGGGTGGGAGAAGGCTTAGTGGGGCAGGCTGTCCACTCACTCCTCCCCCAAGACAGTCCAAAGCAATAGGTGACAGCAAGCCCCCAAGGGTGGGTGGAACACGGGAAGCCACCCCAGCTGGTATTTTCCTTGGATCATAGTGTAGAAGTTAAGAAACACCCCCCACCCCCCAACAGCTGCACAGTCTGGAGCGAATATACACACCCACCACCCACACACCCAAGACCCAATACACTTTTTTAAACTTTATTTTTACTTCTATTTATTTATTTTTAATTATTTTTTTAAAGTCTAATTAGAGATGAGGTCTTAGGCCGGGCACAGTGGCTCATGCCTGTAACCCCAACACTTCGGGAGGCCGAGGCAGGCAGATCAAGAGGCGGGAGGATCACGAGGTCAGGAGTTCGAGACCAGCCTGGCCAATATGGTGAAACCCTATCTCTGCTAAAAATACAAAAATGAGCCGGGCGCGGTGGTGTGCACCTGTAATCCCAGCTACTTGGGAGACTGAGGCAGAATTGTTTGAACTCAGGAGGCGGAGGTTGCAGTGAGCTGAGATCGTGCCACTGCACTCCAGTCTGGGAGACAGAGCGAGACTAGGTCTCAAAACAAACAAACAAACAAACAAAAAACAACAACAAAAAAACAGAGATGAGGTCTTGGCATGTTGCCCAGGCTGGTCTCAAGTCCTGGGCTCAAAGGATTCTCCTGCCTCAGCCTCCCAAAGTGCTAGGATTACAGGCGTGAGCCACTGCACCCACCCTACTTTTTTGTTTTTTTGTTTTTTTTGATACAAGATCTCACTCTGTCACCCAGGCCGGAGTGCAGTGGCAAGATCACTGCTGACTGTACCCTTGACCTCATGGACTCAAGTGATCCTCCTGCCTCAGCCTCCTGAGTAGCTGGGACTACAGGAGAGCGCCAGCGTACCTGGGTAATTAAAAGAAGATTTTTTTTGTAGAGACAGATGCTATGTTGCCCAGGCTGGTCTCGAACTCCTGGCCTCAAGTGATCCACCCACCTTGGCCTCCTGAAGTGCTAGAATCACAGGCATGAGCCACTGCACCTAGCCTAATATAGTTAATATCCCCTTCCAGGCTGCTCAGAGGGCCTGAGAGGAACAAAGGGCTCAGCTCTGGAGAGCTCCACCCCCAGCGCCAATCTCTCTAAATGGCCTCTTTCCTCTCCACATTCCACCACAAGGCTTGGAGTCCAGCTTCCTGTGACCTTAAGTCACCATTCCAAAGCCCTGCAATCTCACCCAGAGACCACAAGTGAAATAATGAATATTATAATCCTGAGAAGTTTAGTGACCAAGATGGCATGCCATCAAGACGCTGAGAAATAAAGAGGAAGATAGGACCAGGGGGCCCAGAAGATGCTGGAACCCACAGTACTAAAAGCTCAGAGAGGCTGGGCACAGTGGCTCACACCTGTAATCCCAGCACTTTGGGAAGCCAAGGCGGGTGGATCGCTTGAGCCCAGGGGTTTGAGACCAGCCTGGGCAACATGGCAAAACCCAGTCTCTACCAAAAAAATATACAAAAATTAGCCAGGCACGGTGGTGCGTGCCTTAGTACCAGCTACTTGGGAGGCTGAGGCAGGAGGACTGACTGAACCTGAGAGCACACCACTGCACTCCAGCCTGGGTGACAGAACCAGACCTGACCTCAAAAAAAAAAAAAAAAAAAAGAAAGAAAAAGCCCAGAGGGGAGGGCACCCTCAACAGTTTTCCAGCCCCTTCCACATCCTTCCTAACCTCACTTGATACTGTCCAAGTCCTACCTTAGGCAAGGCAGAAATTATAGGACCAAGCCGCCAAATGGGGAAATTGAGTCCCAGAGAGAAGTAATGCATTATTTAAGATCCCATGCAGGACTATGAGTCAGGGGTCCAAGAGCCCTTCCACCGTGTGCCACTCAGAGACACAGAGTAGGAGGGGGAAGGGGGTCGGGTGGCAGGGGACAAAAGATGCAGGAGGCAAGCAGCAGTGACTGAAGAGGCAGAGGCTGACATGAAAGACCCAGGAGCAGAGAATCTTTTCTTATCATCTTAACACGGGGCAGGGCTTTGCCTCCTGAAAAACCCTGCATTCCCTCTGTGGGTTGATCAGGGCACCACTCTCCTACTAGCTGGGTTTTTTTTTGTTTTGTTTTTTTGAGACGGAGTCTTACTCCGTCACCTAGGCTGGAGTGCAATGGCGTGATCTCAGCTCACTGCAACCTCCACCTCCCAGGTTCAAGCAATCCTCCTGTCTCAGCCTCCCAAGTAGCTGGGATTACAGGCACCTGCCATCATGCCTGGCTAATTTTTGTATGTTTGTAGAGACAAGGTTTCGCCATGTTGGCCAGGCTGGTCTCCAACGCCTGGCCTCAGGTGATCTGCCTGCCTCGGCCTCCCAAAGTGCTGGGATTACAGGCATGAGCCACCACACCCTGCCTGAGCTGGGTTTTAACAAGAAGAGGAGAAGAGCCAAAACTCCTCACATAGAACCACACAGCACTTGACAGTTTCCAACCTCATCATCACTGAAGTTTAGAGCAGCCGATATCCATAAAGATGATGTCCCCATCCCCCTACAGTTACCCACTGTGCAGAGGGAGATCCACACTTAGAGACAGGAAGCGATTTCCAGAAGTCCATAGTAACTCAGTCCCAGGAATCTAGGTTTCCTGACCAGGGCATAGCAGAAAGGGTCCATTCCTTTCCTTGCTTGTACCTTCACAGAAGCTTCCTGGACAGAGCCCTGGGGTCCAGGAGACCCGTTATTCATTCCCGGCTATGCTGAGACTTGCTGAGTGACCTTCGGGACTCCTTCTAGAGAATATAAGTTCCACGAGTGCAGGAATTTTTGTCTATTAGTCCTTGATGTATCTCCAGCCCTAGAACAGTGTTTGGCCCATACTATGTGCCCAAAAAATATCCATTAAATGAATGAATGTTGCTGTGCACCGTGGTGCATGCCTGTAATCCCAGCACTTTGGGAAGCTGAGGCAGAAGGATTGCTTAAGCCCAGGAGTTAGAGACCAGCTTGGACAACATAGTGAGACCCCCATCTCGTAAAAACTTTTAAAAATAAAAAATGAGTGAATATCTAGATAGCCAGGATTAGAGAAATGTCACAGTCAGAAAGCCTGAAGCCTAAAGAAGACCAAGGAACCAGGGGCTTTATCCTCAGATACATGAAAGGCTGAAATTCTGTCCACAAGTATTTATAGAGGGCCCGTAATGTGCTTGGTACTGAGCTAGGTACTCCCCAGATTCAGTTAAGAACAAAGTCATTACCTGACCTCAGATGCAAGGCAGGGGCTGTGGGGTGTGAGTGGCAGGGAGGCAGCGTGATCAATACAAACACTTTTCTTAGCCTGAGCTGCCCTGACATGGTCTGACGGCTCACAAGGTGGTGAGTGCAGCCGGGCTGCAGTGTTCAAGGAGGGCGCCGGCTGGCCGCCCACCTGTCAGAGGCTGCGCCAGAAGGATGCGGAAGAAGAGATTTCTGCCTTGGCTGAGGTCACTTCCCACCCCCAGATTCCCTGCCCACACAACCCTGCAATTTTCTGACGCTGACTACTCGGATCCTATTATTTCCCGATTTTCAAGGTCCCATGATGCTGACAGCCCCAAATGCTAAGTCGTCAGTCCGCCCACGCCCCTGGACCCGAAAGCAATAAAGGCGAAGTCAGCAAGGGTCCCACTGCCTCGAAAGGCCTCTGGGGGTGGTCGGCGCGCCCCTCCCCACCTCGCGGGGGCCGTGTGGGCGTCGCTCGGTCGTCGGGGTGCCGGGACGTCGTGATGAGAACGGCGTCCCAGAGACGGCGGTGACAGAGCCGGGACACGTGACAGTCACAGCGTCACATTCTGCGGTCCACGAATTTGGGACCGGGCTGGTCACGTGACGCTGTGGGGGCACCATGGGGTGATGTGAGATGCGGGTGTCTCGGATTACGTACAAATGACGTATTCCTACCCCTTTTGGCAACCAGATTTCCGTTGGAAGACGCAACGGTTCCGGTGACGGTAGCGAGTTCTCGCGCCCAGGCAGCTCCGCTTCCGCTCGGGGCGCAACAACTTCCGACTCCGCCTTCCCAGCCTTGGGCAAGGAAGAGACGCGACCATATGCGCATGCCCCGAATTTATCACGGAGGGGCGGGGCTGAGGCTGCGGGAGCTGGAGGAGGGAAGAAAAGGGAATTCCAACCTGTGGAACCTTGGGGGGTCCCCGGGGTCGGCGCCTTCCCATTGACTGTGGGCGGTGCAAGGGACGGAGCCTCTGGCGGCTCGTGGGGGTGTTGGGGTCCGCAGGGGGAGGGAGGGGAGTGTCAGAGTGTGAGTGGGGTACGGGAATTCCAAATTTGAGGGCCTCCCGGCTCTGGCGCCGGGGAGGGAGAGCTCAGGCCGCCATGCGGGACAGGACCCACGAGCTGAGGCAGGTGAGACGCCAGGGCAGCGGGGATGGGGACGGGCGGACGAACTGGAACGCAGGACTTCTGGTTTTCGGGGTAGGGAGGGGTGGCTGATGGCCAGGAAGGAAAGTCCCGGAAGCCTGTGGGTCCTGCGGGGTAAGAGCCGCAGCGAAACGGTGGTGCCAATGATTCCGGGCCTGGCAGGGGGATGACAGCTCGGACGAAGAGGACAAGGAGCGGGTCGCGCTGGTGTTGCACCCGGGCACGGCACGGCTGGGGAGCCCGGACGAGGAGTTCTTCCAGAAGGTAAGGGGCTGGGGTCTCCGCCTGGATTCGCGAGGGGGGTAGGAGGACCCGAGGAGCAGCGTGGTCTGGAGTACCCCATATCTCTTTCAGCCCTCTCGGTCACCCTCCCCAGGTCCGGACAATTCGGCAGACTATTGTCAAGCTGGGGAATAAAGTCCAGGAGTTGGAGAAACAGCAGGTCACCATCCTGGCCACGCCCCTTCCCGAGGAGGGTGAGTGACACCCCGGCTGCAGGGCGCATGCTCCGCCCCAGGGATTGTGGGGGTTGTAGTTCCACGCAGGTGGTGGTCAGGGTGGTTTGTTGAGGTGGGGGCTGCTGTTTGGGAGTCGTGGCCTTCTCTTATTCAGGCATGAAGCAGGAGCTGCAGAACCTGCGCGATGAGATCAAACAGCTGGGGAGGGAGATCCGCCTGCAGCTGAAGGGTGAGCTCCTGGGACCTCAGACAGATCCTTCCCTCTGATCCTGCCCTGTTGTTGGTATATCTGGGGAGTGTGTGGCCCAGAGAAGCCAGTGATATATCCAGGTCACACAGCAGGCCTGGGTCTAGCATCTCTGTCTCCTGGCCTCCAGGCCATTGTACTCTCCACAGCACAAGCCTGCCTCTCAGGTTCTTTTATTTATAATGAAACCATTTACTTACACAGTTATCGCTGCCCACTGGGCATTCTTTGGGCAGGGAGATGGGGTTTTGTTAGGTGGCCTCTGCATACCTATGGGAACTCAGTGATGTAATGCAAAGAAAAATAAACTTACTTTCTCCTCTTAGAGGCTCAGCCTTAGTCATTTGATGATAAATTATATTTCCCTAAAAATCCTATGGAGACAAGTACCCCCAATACCCCTGTGTCTTCCCACAGCCATAGAGCCCCAGAAGGAGGAAGCTGATGAGAACTATAACTCCATCAACACAAGAATGAGAAAAACCCAGGTGGGTTTTTTTTCTCAGAAATGAGGACATTTCAGCAAATGTTTCATGAAGTATTAGATGACAGGTGTATGAAGGAAGGGCCTGCAGAGGTCATGGAGTCCAATTGGATGATTTTTCCAAATGGGGAAACTGAGCTCAGAGAGAGAAAGAACTTGCTCAAGGTCAGGAAACCGGGTCTCCTGATGCTCAGTCCGGTTATAACACCCTGCTTTATTTTCTTCCATTCAATAAGAAGTTACTGTGACCCCAGACAAGACCTAGGCTTGGCTGTGGGACACATGTTTTCTTTTCTTTTTTTGCCTCAGCCTCCTGAATAGCTGGGATTACAGGCGGACACCACTATGCCCAACTAATTTTTGTATTTTTAGTAGAGACCGAGTTTTACCATGTTGGCCAGGCTGGTCTCGAACTCCTGACCTCAGGTGACCCTCCTGCCTCGGCCTCCCAAAGTGCTGGAATTACAGGCGTGAGCCACCGTGCCCGGCTGGGACACATGTTTTCTAGGACTCAAGATGAGGAGTTAGGGTTCAGTAGGGGATAAAGACATTACTCACGTGGGACCTGGTGGCTAATGGCGCTGCCCAGGGAAGGAAAGTGAGAAGTCATAAATGACTGGCAGGTTTCCTATCTATGTGACAGGGACAGCCTTAGTCCCACAGGTGGAATTCAAGAAGTCAGGAAGAGGAACTTCCTTGGGGCGACACTGAAGAGGAACTCCCCTGGTGTGATATCTTATTTTTTAAATTATTATTATTTTTTTGAGATGGAGTCTTGCTCTGTCCCCCAGGCTGGAGTACAGTGGCACAATCTTGGCTCACTGCAACCTCCACCTCCTTCAAGCGATTCTCCTGCCTCAGCCTCACGAGTAGCTGGGTTTACAGGTGTGCACCACACCTGGCTAATTTTTTATATTTTTGGTAGAAATGACGTTTCACCTTGTTGGCCAGGCTGGTCTCGAACTCCTGACCTCAACTGATCCACCTACTTTGGCCTCCCAAAGTGCTATGATTACAGGCATGAGCCACCGCGCCCAGCCCCTGGGGTGATATCTTAGTAAGGAAATTTGCAGTGATCTGACTGGTCCTCTCTGGGTCCCCAGTGAGGAGGATACCAGGAGGTCAGGATTGGAGTAGTTGGGCCCAGGGCTCAGCAAGGACCCCAGATTGAAGATGGAGCAGCTTGGGCATCTTGGAAGGGTGCAGCTGGAACCAGGAAAGCAGATGTATCTCTGGAAAAGGAACTCCAAGGAATGAGCATATTTAAGGCCTCAGAAGAAGGGGCAAGGCAGAGCAGATGCCCCAGAGCCAGTGTTTCTGGGGAAGTCTGTGGTGGTGATTGGCATGAGTGGACGAGGGTCCATGTGGGCCTGTTGCACCTGTTTCGCCCAGGCAACATGTTCATCTCTAGGCGTAGGAGCTGCGGTGTAGGCAGCGAGGTTGGCATTCAGCAAGCATTCAGCAGTTACATATTGGGTGCCTACTGTGTGCCAGACCTTTTTGGAACTGTTTAGGATACAGCAGTGAACCAATGATCCCTGTCCTCATGGAACTTCCCTTCTGGTGTAGACAATCACCATAATAAATACGTGAATTATTTAGAACATAATAAGCATTAAGGAAAAAAGAGCAGGGGAAGAGGGACTAAGCATGCTGGAGGAGGTAGAGTTGCAGTTGAAAGCAGGTGGAGGAAGCTTCATTCAGAAGGTAACATCTGAACAAAAGACTTAAAGGTGTGTGTGGGGAATGAGCATTCTAGGTAGAAGGAGAAGTGAATGCAAAGGCTTCAGCTGAGAGTGTGCTTTGTCTAGGGAGGGGTAAGGAGACCAGTGTGGCTGGGCGGAGGAAGGGAACAGCAAGAGGAAGTAAGATCGGAGAGGTCGTGGGAGAAGGAGAGATCATGAGGGCTAGCCAGGCACCGTGGCTCACGCCTGTAATCCCAGCACTTTGGAGGCTGAGGTGGGAGGACTGGTTGAGCCCAGGAGTTTGAGACCAGCCTGGGCAATATAGTGAGACCCCCTCTCTCTCTCTCTTTTTTTTTTTTTCTTTGAGACAGGGTCTCACTCTGTCGCCCAGGCTGGAGTGCAGTGGTGCCATCTCTGCTCACTGCACCCTTCGCCTCCTGGGTTCAAGCCATTCTCTTGCTTCAGCCTCCCAAGTAGCTGGGCCTACAGGCACCCACCACTGCACCAAGCTAATTTCTGTACTTTTAGTAGAGATGGGATTTCACCATGTTGGCCAGGCTGGTCTCGAACTCCTGACCTCAGGTGATCCACCCGCCTCAGCCTCCCAAAGTGCTGGGATCACAGGCATGAGCCACCGTGCCCGGCCAACCCTGTCTCTATTAAAAATAAAAATAGGCCAGGTGTAGTGGCTCACGCCTGTAATCCCAGCACTTTGGGAGGCCGAGGCGGGTGGATCACAAGGTCAAGAGATCAAGATCATCCTGGCCAACATGGTGAAACCCCATCTCTACTAAAAATACAAAAATTAGCCGTGTGTGGTGGCATGCGCCTGTAGTCCCAGCTGCTCAGGAGGCTGAGGCAAGAGAATTGCTTGAACCCGGGAGGCCAAGGTTGCAGTGAGCTGAGATCGCGCCACTGCACTCCAGCCTGGGCAACAAGAGCGAAACTCTGTCTCAAAAAATAAATAATAAATAAATAAATAAATAAGATCATGGAGGACCACGTAGGCCTGATAAGGGCTTTGGCTTTTAGTCTAAGAGAAATGGGGGAGCCTGTCAAGGTCATCACAAGGCGGTTAAGGTGGCAGATCCCGCATAAGAGCTCATGCTATTTTCTCACTGTACTATGGGGTTGCCGAGGCGCAGACCGGACAGAGATCCTCCCAGGGGCACCCAGCCTATATTCTTCATCTTTAGCATGGGGTCCTGTCCCAGCAATTCGTGGAGCTCATCAACAAGTGCAATTCAATGCAGTCCGAATACCGGGAGAAGAACGTGGAGCGGATCCGGAGGCAGCTGAAGATCAGTGAGTTGTGCGTGCCCAGCCTGGCCCACAGGGGCAGGTAATCCCAACCCAGCCCTGAGCCTGGCCTTTTCCTTCACAGCCAATGCTGGGATGGTGTCTGACGAGGAGCTGGAGCAGATGCTGGACAGTGGGCAAAGCGAGGTGTTTGTGTCCAATGTGAGTGGCCACAGCCAGCCCCTCTCTGCTGTGCCTCCCATCCCCTCTGAGTCCTGTCCCTTTCTTGACCTCCTGGGCTCAGGTGATCCTCCTGCCTCAGCCTCCCGAGTAGCTGGGACTATAGGTGCAAGCCACTGCACCCCGCTTGCTGTGGCCCTTTCTGATTAAGGGCACCCTGAGGCCCCTAAGGGAATTAATTAGCCTGCCTGGAGTCACCCATCAGATTCCAGGCTGAGGGCTCCCCAGAAGCTCAACAGGAGTTTCTGACCTGCTGTCGGTCTCCCTGTGAACAGTTACTCCACTCCTGTCCACCCCCCAGATCCTGAAGGACACGCAGGTGACTCGACAGGCCTTAAATGAGATCTCGGCCCGGCACAGTGAGATCCAGCAGCTTGAACGCAGTATTCGTGAGCTGCACGACATCTTCACTTTTCTGGCTACTGAAGTGGAGATGCAGGTGGGTGCCCCACACAGCCCCAGATGTGAGACCAGGCTCAGTCCAAACTGCCAGCCTCCCACCACCCTTAGATTCTCTCCCTGAGGCTTTTGTGTCTTCCAGGTTTGGCCATGCCCCCAGATTGGTGCTTATTCCTATCCTTAGCTGTACCCCGAGAATGGTGCCTCCCTCTGCTGCTACGCAGATACCCACTCCCTTCTGCATAGCACCCTGCGCCCTCTCCAGAACTTGAGCCTGCCCAGGTCTGGCCCCAGCCCTGGCTCCCCCTCCACTAACAGCATCCAGCCTTATACCTCTGAGAGGTCCAGTCAGAGTTGCCCTAGAGGGGCTGCCTCCTAACATCTGTACAAGGCTGGGGTGGGGGCGGTGTTCCCCTGGCCCTGGTTGTGTGAGTTGAGTTGAGCTTCCAGCCCTGTCCTGGAGGAGCTGGCCTTAGTCATGCTACAGCCAATGCCCTTTTGCAGCTGAGACTTACAGGAAAGAGATCTCATTCAGTAGGAGTACTGAGACCTGAGGCTGGTGGTGCCAGGAGGAGGCAGGGATAGGGAGGGCTTTGCAGCAGCTGTAGATAGGCCTGGAAGAATGGGTAAATTCAGACAGATTTGTGAAGGCACAGTTCACCATCTGTGAAAGGTATGAGCCATTTGAGGCCCTTAGCTCCAAGCTACCACTACACATAGAGGTTGTATGGGATAAGCGAGCAGGGGACAAGGGACTACATGATAGAAGGGATCTGGAAGCCATCCTTGAGGAGTCTGAACTTTTGTCAGATCGAGTCTTGCCCTTGTCTTTGTTAGTGCAATTTTTTTTTCCTGCCAGGAATGTTCTTCAGTCATCTGGGGTGGGGTGGGCAAAGGCATCCTTACCTCCCTGAACCACCCCATCCTCTGAGCAGGGGGAGATGATCAATCGGATTGAGAAGAACATCCTGAGCTCAGCGGACTACGTGGAACGCGGGCAAGAGCACGTCAAGACGGCCCTGGAGAACCAGAAGAAGGCGAGGAAGGTGAGCCTCCCAGGCCCGGCCACTGTCCCAGGCACCCTGTGTGTCTTCCCTGACCCCCTCCTCTCCCACAGAAGAAAGTCTTGATTGCCATCTGTGTGTCCATCACCGTCGTCCTCCTAGCAGTCATCATTGGCATCACAGTGGTTGGATAATGTCGCACATTGTTGGTGAGATGTTGTGGGCTGTCCCCTGGCCTGCCCCAGCCCTGGCCCCAGCCCTCCCTCCTCCCTCAGACCCTGTTCTCCCTCCTTTCCTTACAGGCACTAGGAGCACCAGGGACCCAGGGCCTGGCCTTCTGTCCCAGCAGCCTGGGGGGCAGGGCAGAGCCTCCAGTCGGACCCCTTCCTCACACTGGCCCCTATGCAGAAGGGCAGACAGTTCTTCTGGGGTTGGCAGCTGCTCATTCATGGTGGCCTCCTCCTTCAGGCCTCAATGCCTGAGGGAGGCCTGCACTGTCCTGATTGGCCAGGACACACGATTTTGTAAAAAATTAAAAAACAAAAAAAGAGCATAGAAAGCCCTTTGCACGTGTGTTCCTGGAAGGGCTGGCCCAAGGCTTCCGGGCATCCAACCTCCCTACCTCCTGGATGTCCCCAGGGCCAGGTCCAGCCCTGGCTGCTCAGGTCAAACCGCCATGGGTGCTGTGCCCACAGCAGGCTGGCTCTGCCTTTCTGCACCCCCATAGGAATGGGTGGGCAGGGAGGGGTAACACCCGCATCTGGCTCCTGGCTCAGTACTGTCCCCGGGAAAGGACCACTGTGAGTATCTGTCTTGGAAACGATGAGGCTGACCTGACCAGGCCAGGCTGGGATGCAGGTGAGATGGGGGTGTGTGGGTGGCATCAGTGGGCCTTCTTGTGGCCCAGAGGAAGAGGCACCGTGAAAAAATGCCTAATTGAGGCTGTCACTTTGGATGCAGTGGATAGGGATGGTCTGGTTTCAGCAGAGATGACATTGGAGTGGAATGTTAAGTGGGGAGAAGCCAGTTATGGCGAGAAGCTGGGGAAGAGGTTGCCAGGCAGAAAGCACAGGAGACCGGGCCCTGTGACCAACAAAAGCATCATCTTTTACATAAGAGTTCAGGCAGGGTGCGGTGGCTCGCACCAGTAATGCCAGCACTTTGGGAGGCCCAGGCAGGAGGATCTCTTGAGCCCAGGAGCTTGAGACCAGCCTAGGCAGGATGAGGCAACCTCTTCTCTTTAGAGAATAATAATTTTAAAAATTAGCCAGGCGTGATGGCAAGTGTCTGTCGCCCCAGCTACTCCAGAGGCTGAGGTGGGAGGATTGCTTGATCCCGGGAGATGAAGGCTGTAGTGAGCCATGGTCATCCCACTGCACTCCATCCTGGGTGACAGAGTGAGACCCTGTCTCAAAAATAATAACAATCATCATCATCAGCAGCAGCAGCAGCAGCAGCATAGAGAGTCAGTGATCCTGGATCAGTGCACCTGGTTGCTGAGGGATGCCTGGCTGAAGCAGGTGGTGGCAGCAGAAAAGCCTGACCTCTGATTTCTTCTAAGGTACCTGAGATCCAAGCCCTGACTAAATTTCTTTTCTTTTTTTTTTTTTTTTTTTTTGAGACAGAGTCTTGTTCTTTTGCCCAGGCTGGAGTGCAGTGGCACTATCTCAGCTCACTGCAAGCTCCGCCTCCCGGGTTCACGCCATTCTCCTGCCTCCGCCTCCGGAGTAGCTGGGACTGCAGGCACCCGCCACCACACCCGGCTAATTTTTTGTATTTTTAGTAGAGACGGGGTTTCACCGTGTTAGGATGGTCTCGATCTACTGACCTCGTGATTTGCCCGCCTTGGCCTCCCAGAGTGCTGGGATTACAGGGGTGAGCCACCTCTCCCAGCCAGCCCTGACTAAATTTCTAAGGGCTCCTAGTCCTGATGCCTAATTTCTGGAGTGGACGTGGCTCCTGTTCCCCGACACCTAGAGTTTTTGTTTGTTTGTTTGTTTGTTTTGAGACGGAGTCTCGCTCTGTCGCCCAGCCTGGGGTGCAGTGGCGCAATCTCGGCTCACTGCAAGCTCCGCCTCCCGGGTTCACACCATTCTCCTGCCTCAGCCTCCCGAGTAGCTGGGACTACAGGCGCCCGCTACCACGCCCAGCTAATTTTTTTTTTTTTTTTTTTTTTTTTTTTTTTTTTTTGAGACCGGGTCTCGCTCTATCGCCCAGACTGGAGTGCAGTGGTGCGATCTCCGCTCACTGCAAACTCCGCCTCCCGGTTTCACGCCATTCTCCTGCCTCAGCCTCCTGAGTAGCTGGGACTACAGACACCCGCCACTGCGCCCGGCTAATTTTTTGTATTTTTAGTAGAGACGGGGTTTCACCGTGTTAGCCAGGATGGTCTCGATCTCCTGACCTCGTGATCCGCCCGCCTCAGCTTCCCACAGTGCTGGGATTACAGGCGTGAGCCACCGCGCCCGGCCCCCCGACACCTAGTTTTAAAGGGTAAGCCGGCTCCTGGCTCCTGCTTGCTTGCAGTAGGGCGGCGCCTAGCTCTGACTTCCAAGGTCTGGGGACTGCGTCGCAGCCGCCCAGTCCATCCCACTTTCAATCTTACAGGCCCTTGCTGTTGCTGCCGCTGCCGCCGCTCCCAGCTGCCCAGTCTGGTGGGCTCAGTCCCGCGTTGCCATGCGTGGGAGACCGCGTCGCCTAAGCGCTGGATGTGGCTTCGCTGATGCACATTGGACCGGGCTCTGGACTGGGCTAGGGGAAGGGCAGGAGGGCGGAATTGGGCCCGAGGGCCAGGCCTGGCCGACCCCCAACTGCGCCTCCCGGTGCCCCGCAGCGCCTCCCGGTGGCCCTGGAGTGCAGGTTGTACCGTCCGAGATCGCCCGCAACTGGGCGAGCTGTGCATGGGGCGTGGCTGAGGCCGTGGTTTGGTTACGATTGGCCAGCGGGACTTAAGTGTTGTCTCTGAAGAGCATGGACGTTAGTTTGGAGGGTCCTGGGAGAGTGATCCCCGTCCCACCATCAAATGGCGCTTAGGTCTAGGAAGCGGGTGTGGGCGGGGCCTTAGGGCGAGGCGCAGACACACCCCGAAGTGGTTGGATTGTATACCGCAAGGGGCTGGATCGAATCCCCCAAAGACACTGGAAGGCTGTGTGGCTGAGGAGGGCCCGGCAGATCCAGTGTGTTGTGGGCTTTATAGGAAAGAGCTCCACCTTCTCTGGAGTGTGCAGATGCGATCTAGGTGTGTCCACCCGATGGGAGCTGCGGGCCAGGCTGATGCTGCCCCAGTACAAAGCTGATTTGGACCTGGGGTCTCTGGACTTCCCTGATTCTCTGCTTGCATCTCCAGCAAAATCCTGTCCCGTTGGCTGCCTTCATCCACTCTCTCACCTCTCTGCCTTCAGAGTAAAATTGCAAGATCTGTGGTGCTTACTGGGATCTGATAGAGTCTCTCCGCATCCACTGTCTATGCAGCGGGGGTCCACGTGCAGCGGGGGCCACGTGCAGCCTGTGCCTCTTCTTAGCCATGCTGGACAGCGCCACCCCTGAAAAGCAGCTCCCCTGTTTCACCCAGAAAGCCATCCAGAACCTCCTGGAAAAGGTGGCCTGATGGCCAAGTGGCCTCGGATGCCAGGCTCAATCCTTTTCCTGTGGGCTGTCAGGACCCATAGAAGGTCTTTGAGCAGGTGAGTTTGGAGCAGACCTGGTAGGCAAGCGAACAGGTGGATGCGTGCACTGGAGATTCCGTGGGCTCCCCTGTGTACATCTCTTCCCTTTGGGAAACTGCCCTGAGTGAGGGGCTAAGGGCAGGGTTTGCATTGAAATCCTAGCTTTGCTGCTGTCAGCCCAACTTTTAGGCAACAGGGTCTTGGTTAGATGTGACATTTCCAAGTCCATCTTGTATCACAGCTTGTCAGCTGCAGCTCACTTATTCAGTCTATTGTGGTTCAAGTTCCCAAGAAAAGGAATCGGTCTGGTCTGCTCTCCAGATCAGATTACATTTACTTGCCTAGGAATTGTCTGCCCTTAACTCAAGACTTTGCACTGTGGTTCACATTGGTAATCCCAGCGCTTTGGGAGGCCAAAGCAGGAGTATTGCTTGAGCCCAGGAGTTCCCAAAGCAGGAGTATTGCTTGAGCCCAGGAGTTCAAGACCAGCCAGGGAAATATAACAAGACTGTATCTCTACAAAAATTAAAATTAGGTTGGGCACTGTGGCTCATGCCTGTAATCCCAGCACTTTGGGAGGCCCTGGCAGGTGGATCACCTGATGTCAGGCGTTCGAGACCAGCCTGACCAACATGGTGAAACCCCGTCTCTACTAAATACAAAAAGTTAGCTGGATATGGTGGCACAAGCCTGTAATCCTACTTGGGAGGCTGAGGCAGGAGAATCACTTGAACCCGGGAGGCAGAGGTTGCAGTGAGCCGAGATTGTCCCATTGCAGTCCAACCTGGGCAACAAGAGCAAAACTCTCTCTCAAAAAAAAAAAAAAAAAATTAGCCAGGTGCATGCCAGTGGTGCGTGCCTCCCAGCTACTTGGGAGGCTGAGGTGGGAGGATTGCTTGGGCCTGGGGTTGAGACCACAGTGAGCCAACATTGCACCACTGTACTCCAGCCTGGACAACAGAGTAATACCCTGTCTCAAAAAAAAAAAAAAAGAAAAGAAAAGAAAAAGACTTTGCCCTAGAGTCAAGACTTTACCCTTGGCTAAGATGGATGCAGGAAGTGACATGGTACAAAATGCTGCAGCAGAGCGTGTGTATGTGCTGGAAGAGGAGTGGACTAGGGCAGTGATTGACATCTCTGTTCCAGAGATTTGCTAACCTTCCCTGCTGGGCCCCTCCCTATAGGAGCATTATATGCTCATTCCCTGCTTACAATAGGTTTGGCTATAGTACTTGCTTTGGTCAGTGGAATATGGGTAGGAAGGCGAAATATCGGCCAGGCGCAATGGCTCACACCTATAATCCCAGCACTTTGGGAGGATGAGGTGGGTGGATCAGCTGAGGTCAAGAGTTTGAGACCAGTCTGGCCAACGTGGTGAAACCCTGTCTCTACTAAAAGTACAAAATTAGCCAGGCATGGTGGCACGGGCCTGTAATCCCAGCTGCTAGGAAGGCTGAGGCAGGAGAATCACTTGAACCTGGGAAGGAGGAGGTTGCAATGAGCCCAGATCATGCCATTGCACTCTAGCCTGGACAAAAAGTGAAACTCTGTCTCAAAAAAAAAAAAAAAAAAGGTAAAGTATCACTTTCGCATAGAAGCTTTAGGGCACCATTGAGTACTCTAGCAGCTTCCCGTCTCTTCTCCCTCTGCTCAGGCTCATAAACCTGGCAGTTTCCAGATCTAGACTTCTCTTTCAGCCTGCAACCCAGAATAACAATGACGTGAAGCTGGGCTACAGCCTACCTGTAAAATGATGCAGAATTTAAGAAATAAATCTCTCTTGCTGTGAGCCATTGATATATGGAGATTGTTTGTTAGCACATCCAAATGTTTAAACAAACTGTTACAGAATTAATACCCAAAAGTGGTGTGCTGCAACAATAAAAAATAAGCCTAGGTTGGGCACGGTGGCTCACACCTGTAATCCCAGCATTTTGGGAGGCCAAGGTAGGTGGGTCATCTAAGGTTAGGAATTTGAAACCAGCCTGGCCAACATGACAAAACCCTGTCTCTACTAAAAATACAAAAAAAATTAGCCAGGCATGGTGGTAGGTGTCTATAATCCCAGCTAGAGGCTGAGGCAGGAGAATCGCTTGGACCCAGGAGGCAGAGGTTGCAGTGAGCCAAGATTGCGCCACTGCACTCCAGCCTGGGCGATGGAGTGAGACTCCATCTCAAAAAATTAAAAAATAAAAATAAAACAAAATATTATTAAAAATTAGCCAGGTGTGGTGGCATGTGCCTGTAGTCCCAGCTACTTGGGAGGCTGAGATGGGAGGATCGCTTGAGCCCAGGAAGCAGAGGTTGCAGTGAGCCAAGATTTCACCACTGCACTTCAGCCTGGGTCAAAAAAAAAAAAAAAAAAAAAAAAATCCCCAGCCAGGCACGGTGGCTCATGCCTGTAATCCCAGCACTTTGGGAGGCTGAGGCGGGTGCTGAGGTCAGGAGTTTGATACTAGCCTGGCAAACATGGTGAAACCCTGTCTCCACTAAAAATACAAAAATTAGCCAGGCATGATGGTGGGCACCTGTAATCCCAGCTACTCAGGAGGCTGAGGCTGGAGAATCGCTTGAACCTCGGATGCGGAGGTTGCAGTGAGCCAAGATCGAGCCACTGCACTCCAGCCTGGGCGACAGAGCAAGACTCTGTCTCAAAAAAAAAAAAAAAGCCTAAACTATGTAAACTATATGACATTGACGTTGAGCTGGACAGTGGCTGGTAAGGGAACTGTCATTGGAAGTTGGAAAGATGGTGACATGTGTTATGCAATGGTGAAGCATTTGGTTAAACTGTAAGCTTATGACCAAATGAGCTTTAGGCTTTAGGTAAAGAACTGGGGAAAGGGAATATTGGTAGCATGCTGTCACTGCTATTGCATGCATTTGAGGAGTTACTAGAAGAAAGAGATGACTCAGAAATTAAGTGGTCAGTTCTTAAGCAGAAATGGAAGAGAATATAGAAATTTGAGGCAAGTGATCCACATTTTCAGTAAAAGATACAACTGAGAAAGTCCTTGAGCCACAAGGTTTTTGTTTTTGTTTTTGAGACAGAGTCTTGCTCTTGTTTCCAAGGCCACCTTCTGGGTTCAAGCCTTTCTCCTGACTCAGCCTCCTGAGTAGCTGGGATTACAGGCATGCACCACCATGCTCAGCTAATTTTTGTATTTTCAGTAGAGACAGGTTTCACCATGTTGGCCAGGCTGGTCTCGAACTTCTGACCTCAAGTGATCCTCCCACCTTGGCCTCCCAAAGTGCTGGGATTACAGGCGTGAGCCACTGCGACCGGCTGAGCTACAAGGTTTGATTAAAAGTCATCTTTGTGGCAAGGGCCATATCAAGTATGTGGCTATTATGCCCTTTGTAAAAATCTCCAAACTGATCAAAGTGGTTCCTAATAAATCCTCTCAGCTAGTCAAGATGATTCAGAGGAAAGAGGTTAAGAGTGTAACTCACCTTGGCTGGGCGTGGTGGCTCACGCCTGTAATTCCAGCACTTTGGGAGGCTGAGGTGGGTGGATCACCTGAGGTCAGGAGTTTGAGACTAGCCTAACCAACATGGAGAAACCCCGTCTCTACTAAAAATACAAAATTAGCTGGGCATGGTGGTGCATGCCTGTAATCCCAACTACTTGGGAGGCTGAGGCAGGAGAATTGCTTGAACCTGGGAGGCGGAGGTTGCAGTGAGCCGAGATCGCACCATGGCACTCCAGCCTGGGCAACAAGAGTGAAACTCCGTCTCAAAAAAAAAAAAAAAATGTAGCCTAAGGGAGTCAGTAGGCTCAACTACAGTTAAGTCTAACATCATGGTTATGTCTGAAAAGAATTATGGGTATGCTGTTGACCCGTGGATCTGAATGGAGTAAAATAACGTAAGTTTGGTTTTGGAGGGAATTGCCCTGCTTCCCCTGCCTAACACCCCCTCACCCTGACAAAAAGCCACCAGGTTAAATCTTGACCCTGAGTGTTCAATACTTAGTATGATTTTTAGGTCCCCAAGTTTCTTTCTTTTTTTTTTCTTTCGGAGACTGGGTGTCACTCTGTCACCCAGCCTGGAGTGCAGTGATGCAACCACAGCTTGCTATAACCTCGAACTTCTGGGCTCACACGATCCTCCTGCCTCAGCCTCCCAAGTAGCTGGGACTACAGGCCCGTGCCACCCCAGCAGGCTAATTTTTGTTTTTCAGATTTTTTTGAAACAAAATCTCACTCTGTCACCCAGGCTGAAGTGCAGTGGCACGATCTTGGCTCACTGCAACCTCCGCTTCCTGGGCTTGAGTAATCCACTTACCTCAGCCTCCCAAGTAGCTGGGACTACAGGTGTGCGCTACCATGCCTGGCTAATTTTTGTATTTTTTTGGTAGAGACAGGTCTTGCTGTATTGCCCAGGCTGGTCTCGAACTCCTGAGCTCAAGCGAGTCACCTGTCTTGGCCTCCCAAAGTGCTGGCATTATAGGTGTGTGGTGTACCACCATGCCCAGCCTATTTTTGTTTCGTTTTGCTTTGTTTTGTTTTGAGATGAAGTATTTTTCTGTCACTCCAGCTGGAGTGCAGTGGCACAATCAAGCCTCACTGCAGCCTCTACCTCTGGGGCTCCAGTGATCCTCCCACCTCAGCCTTCTGAGTAGCTGGGACTACAGGCGTGCACCACCACACCTGGCTAATTTTTCTGTTTTTTTCTGGACAGGGTTTCAGCCTGTTGCCCAAGCTGGTCTTGAACTTCTGGTCTTAAGGAGTTCTCCCTCCTTGGCTTCCCAAAGTGATGGGATTACAGGTGTGAGCCACCATGCCCAGCCTAATTTTTGTATTTCGGGTTTTGTTTTGTTTTGTTTTGTTTTTAGTAGAGATGGGGGTCTCTGTATGTTGCCCAGGCTGGCCTCAAGCAATCCTTGCCTCAAGTGATCCTCCTGCCTCAGCCTCTCAAAGTGCTGTGATTGCAGGTGTGAACCACCATGCCTGGCCTGGGTCTCCAAATTTCTTTTTTTTTTTTTTTTTTTTTTTTGAGACGGAGTCTCGTTCGGTCGCCCAGGCTGGAGTACAGTGGCATGATCTCGGCTCACTGCAAGCTCCGCCTCCCGGGTTCACACCGTTCTGCTGCCTCAACCTCCCGAGTAGCTGGGACTACAGGCGCCTGCCACCATGCCCGGCTAATTTTTTTTGTATTTTTAGTAGAGACGGTGTTTCACTGTGTTCGCCAGGATGGTCTCGATCTCCTGACCTCGTGATCTGCCCGCCTTGGCCTCCCAAAGTGCTGGGATTACAGGCGTGAGCCACCGTGCCCAGCCATGGGTCTCCAAATTTCTATGGAGGAGACTGAGAAAGCTACTCTACTTCAGAAAGACATAACCTCCAATGTCCTCTCAACTGTGGTCAAGGAGAATAAGTGGAAAAGGATGGTTTACTCTAAGGGCAGAGCCAAGAATGTGGTGAAGAATGAACTAGGGAACTCTTCCCACTACCAGGGAAAGGTGGGGGTTCTTCTCAACATCTGCCCAGCAGCACTTTAGACTTACTGGGGACCAGAGCCTGCTGTGTGTCTCCCGTCCTTCCTTCCTTTTTTTTTTTTTTTTTGAGACAGAGTTTTGCTCTTGTCACCCACGTTGGAGTGCAATGGCACTATCTCGGCTCACTGCAACCTCTGCCTCCTGGGTTCAAGCTATTCTCTTGCCTTAGCCTCCCAAGTAGCTGGGACTACAGGTGCATGCCACCACGCCTGGCTAATTTTTGGTTTGGGGGTTTTTTGTTTTTGTTTTTGAGACAGAGTCTTGCACTGTCGCCCAGGCTGGAGTGGAATGGCATGATCTTGGCTCACTGCAACCTCTGCCTCCTGGGTTCAAGAGATTCTCCTGTCTCAGCCTCCTGAGTAGCTGGGACTACAGGGGTCCGCCACCACGCCCGGCTAATTTTTTGTATTTTTAGTAGAGACCGGGTTTCACTATGTTGGCCTGGCTGGTCTTGGACTCCTGACCTTGTGATCTGCCCCCCTCGGCCTCCCAAAGTGCTGGAATTACAGACGTGAGCCACTGCGCCTGGCTAATTTTTGTATTTTTAGTAGAGACAGGTTTTCACCGTGTTGGCCAGGGTGGTCTCAAACTCCTGACCTCAGGTGATCCGCCGGCCTCGGCCTCCCAAAGTGCTGGGATTACAGGCATGAGCCACCACGCCGGGCCCTGTCCTTTCTTCCGAACGGGAGTGTGCTCTGCTGTTCTCCTGTCCTTGTTCTGCTTTATATGTTGGATATGTGCATGTGTGTGTGTGTGTGTGTGTGTGTGTGTGTGTGTAGAAATGGGGCACAGGTAACTTGTCTCTGTCTCTTATTTTGTAGCTCATAGGTCTCTGAATCAAGAGAAGCCACATCTGGACCTGATATAGAAGAGACAATTAGAGATCCTGGGCTTGAGGCTGATTCCATGTCAGATGGGTCACTTAGGTGGTCTCCCTTGGGAAGGGGATGCATTTATTTTGCATATGGAAGAAAATGCAAAGGCAGTATTTGTAAGGAAGAGGGCAGACGGGGGAAGATTTTATAATTGTTCAAAAACATTCACTAGGCTGGGTGCGGTGGCTCACGCCTATAATCCCAGTTCTTTGGGAGGGTGAAGCAGGAGGATCACTTGAGGCCAGGAGTTTGAGACCAGCATGGGGAACATAGTGAGACCCTATCTCTACAAAAAATAAAACAATAAAAAAAAATTAGCTGGGTGTGGTGGTGCTTGCCTGTAGTCCTAGCTGCTTAGGAGGCTGAGGTGGGAGGATCACTTAAGCTCAGGAGGTAGAGGCTGCAGTGAGTTATGATTGCACCATGCACCTATGCACTCCAGCCTGGGCAACACAACAAAACACTGACTCTAAAAAACCAACCAACAAAAAAAATCACATGTATTCACTGGCCCTCTCTTTGGGGACCTGCTATATAGAATGGTTTTTTGTCCCCACTTCACTGACATCAGGTTTGGCTATGTGGCTTGCTTTAGACCATGGACTTTGAGTGGAAATGACATGTGCCATTTCCACGAGGAAGCTTTAAGAGCCGTCATGGGGTCTGCCACCTTTCCTCTCTTCTGTGTCTGGAGACGGTTAAGTTCCAGCTTGAGGCTTTTCCTTCAGACAGGGCTCTGGAATGAAGATAGCATAGAACAGAGCGGTCCCATGGAGGACATGGATATGAGTGAGAAATCAACATGATGGTGTGAGCCCCTAAGAGTTGGGGGCTGCTATTACTGCAGCGTAACTGGATCCCAGCTGATAGATGCAGCCTCCCTGTGGGTTGCGGATGCTCCCCTGTTCAGGTATCCTTTCCCTTCACCATGACAACTGACACACCATAATGAGCTATGCTGATATTAGGAGGTCTCCGCCTTTGCTCCTCTTCAGAGCTGTTCACCCTCAGGTCCTAACCAGTGAGCCTATTTCTTTTTTTCCTTTTCTTTTTTTTTTTTTGAGATGGAGTCTTGCTCTGTCACCAGGCTGGAGTGCAGTGGTGCAATCTTGGATCAATGCAACCTCTGCCTTCTGGGTTTAAGCAAATATCATGCTTCAGCCTCCTGAGTAGGTCTGGAACTCCTGACCTCAGGCCATCCGCCCGCTTTGGACTTCTAAAGTGCTGGGATTACAGGCATGAACCACCGTGCCCAGCCAAGCCGAGTCTTCTTGATTCTTGCTGGCATTTGGCAACTAGTAGCAGCTGCTCACAGGAATTGTAAAAACATCTGGTGGGGCCCAGACCTAGCATCAACATGGTGCCTAGTAAATATCAATCTCACATGCATCCTGAGATGCATTAAAAAGAAGCTGTCCAGGCCGGGCGTGGTGGCTCACGCCTGTAATCCCAGCACTTTGGGAGGCAGAGGCGGGTGGATTGCTTGAGCCCAGGAGTTTGAGGCCAGTCTAGGAAACATGGCAAAATCCTAGCTCTATTTAAAAAAAGGGGGAGGGAGAAAAGAAATAAAAAAGCTGGGCATGGTGGTTCACGCCTGTAATCCCAACACTTTGGGTGGCTGAGGCAGGTGGATCACTTGAGAGACCAGCCTGGTCAACACCATGAAACCCCATCTCTACTAAAAATACAAAAATTAGCTGCACCTCGTGGTGCACACCTGTAGTCCCACCTAATCGGGAGGCTGAGCAGGAGAATCGCTTGAACCTGGGAGGCGGAGGTCGCAGTGAGCCCAGATCACGCCACTGCACTCCAGCCTGGGCTACAGAGTGAGACTCTGAAAAAAAAAAAAAAGAGAAAAGAACATAATGATTGGCCAGGCATAGTGGCTTACGCCTGTAATCCCAGCACTTTGGAAGCCGAGGGGGCAGATCACCTGAGGTTAGTTCAAGACCAGCCTAATCAACATGGTGAAACCCATTTCTACTAAAAAAAAAAAAAAAAAAAAAATTAGCCAGGCGTGGTGGTGCATGTCTGAAATCCCAGCTACTCGGGAGGCTGAGGCAGAAGAATTGCTTGAACCCTGGAGGCAGAGGTTGCAGTGAACTGAGATCGTGTCACTGCACTCCAGTCTGGGCGACAAGAGTGAAACTCCGTCTCAAAAAAAAAACAAAACAAAAAAGAATCATAATGGTTAGTAAGTGAAAATTCTGAATTAGTTTGTGTATGTGTATTGCTGCATATAATAGAGACCCAAATTAACTGTGGCTTAAATAAGATAGAAGTTTATTTCTCTCTTCTATTAAAGTCCAAGTTAGTATGATGGATCTTTCCATGAAATCATTAGGAGCCAGATTCTTTGTATCATTCATTCATTCATTGATTCATTACTACCAGTAGTAGAGACAATTTTCTGCGCCATTCAGGCTGGAGTGCAGTGGTGCGATCATAATTCACTGTAAACTCAAAATCCTGGGCTCCAGCGATTCTCCTGCCTTAGCCCCAACAAAGTAGCAGGGACTACAAGCACATGCCACCATGCCCGGCTAATTTTTATTTTTCTTTTTTGTAGAGGTGGGGTGTTACTATGTTGCCCAGGCTGGTCTCAAACTCCTGGCCTCAAGTGATCCTCTTGCTTCACCCTCCCAAAGCTCTGGGATGACAGGCATGAGCCACTCTGCCCCTCCAGGTCTTTTTTATCTTGTTGCTGTTCCATCCCTAGGGCGTTGCCCTCACCCACATGATCCAATATGATTCACCACCACTTCCACAGTCTGGCCCTTCTGAGGGGTGATGATTTGCCCTTTGCCCTAAAGAGCATGATTCAGAAGTACAGATCATTTTTGCTCTAATCCCCGTAGCCAGGATGTAGTCATATGGCTACATCCCGATGAAAGTGTCGCTCAGAAATAGAATCTCTACCTTGAGCAGCTTTTTGCCCAGATAAAAGTTCAGTTACTCTGGGAGAAGAGTAGAATGGATACGGGGGGACCATAAGCAGTTGCCACCACACACATTGAATGTTAACCCATCCCAACTGTATCAATTTTTCCTTCCTTCCTTCCTTCCTTCCTTCCTTCCTTCCTTCCTTCCTTCCCTCCTTCCTTCCTTCCTTCCTTCCTTCCTTCCTTCCTTCCTTCCTTCCTTCCTTCCTTCCTTCCTTCCTTCCTTCCTTCCTTCCTTCCTTCCTTCCTTCCTTCCTTCCTTCCCTCCCTCCCTCCCTCCCTCCCTCCCTCCTTCCTTCCTTCCTTTCTTCCTTTCTTTCGACAGAGTCTCCCTCTATCCCCTAGGCTGGAGTGCACTGTTGCCATCTCGGCTCACTGCAACCTCTGCCTCCCAGGTTCAAGCAATTCTGCCTCAGCCTCCTGAGTAGCTGGGATTACAGGCGTGCTCCACCATGCCCAGCTAATTTTTGTATTTTTAGTAGAGACAGGATTTCTCCATGTTGGCCAGGCTGGTCTTGAACTCCTGGCCTCAGGTGATCCACCCACCTCAGCCTCCAAAAGTGCTGGAATTATAGGCGTGAGCCACTGCCCCGGCCTCGAACGGTATCAATTTTCTATTACGGATTTAACCAATTATTATACACTCAGTGGTTTAAAACCACACACATTTACTTTCTTACAGTTCTGGAAGTCAGAAGTTCAAAATCAGTTTCATTGAACCAATGTCTGGTGTCAGCAGGGCTGGTTTTTGTTGGTGGCTCTGGTGGACAATGTTTCCTCGCCTTCTTCAGCATTTTTTTTTTTTTTTTTTTTTGAGACAGGGTCTCGCTCTGTTACCCAGGCTGGGGTGCAGTGGTGCAATCATAGCTCACTGCAGCCTCCATCTCCCAGGCTCAAGAGATCCTCCCATGTTAGCCTTCTCAGTAGCTGGGACCACAGGCTCACGCCACCATGCCCTGCTAATTTTGTTTATTTTTTTGTAGAGATGAGGTCTCACTCCGTTGCCCAGACTGGTCTCAAAGTCCTGGATTCAGGAGATCCTCCTGCCTCAGCCTCCCAAAGGTCTGGGATTACAGGTGTGAGCCATTGCACCCCACCCTCTTTCAGTTTAGAAAGGCTACCTGTATTCCTTGGCTGGTGGGTCCATCCTCCATTGGAAAGCACATGAATCCATCTCTGCCTTCATCATCACTCCACTTTCTCTTCTGAGCCTTATTCCTCCTGTGTGCCTCTTAGGAGGATGTTCATGATTACATATCGCCCACTTGGATAATCCTGAATAATCTCTCCATCTCAGGATCCTTCACATTTTCAAAATCCCTTTCACCATATAACGTGACATTCCCAGATTCCAGGAATAGGACGTGGACATATTTAGGGGGGGTCTCTATTCAGCCTACTGTACCATGCCATTCCATGCTTAACTCCTTCACTCATTTATTCATAAAATATGTATTGAGCAAGACCTGTGTGCCAGGCATTGTGTTAGGTGCTAGAGAAATAGAGGTGAAAATACAGACAAGGCCTCTGTTTTCATGGAGTTTATATTCTAGTGAAGAGGACAAGTAAATAGCTAAGCTGTTCTAAGCTATAACGTGTATTATCAAAAAAATTAAGGCCAGACACAGTCGCTCACACCTGTAATAACAACACTTTGGGAGGATGAGGCGGGTGGATCATTTGAGGTCAGGAGTTCGAGACCAGCCTGGCCAACATGGTAAAACCCTGTCTCTACTAAAAATACAAAAAAATTATCCGGGTGTGGTGGTGCATGCCTGCAGTCCCAGCTACTCGGGAGGCTGAGGCACAAGAATAAGAATCGCTTGAGTGGGGAAGTGGAGGTTGCAGTGAGCCGAGATCATGCCACTGCACTCCAGGCTGGGCGACAGAGTGAGACCCTGTCTTAAAAAAAAAAAAAGCAATTAGGCCGAGTGTGGTGGTTCATGCCTGTAATCCCAGCACTTTGGGAGGCCAAGGAGGGCAGATCACGAGGTCAAGAAATCGAGACCAGCCTGGCCAACATGGTGAAACCCTGTCTCTCCTAAAAATACGAAAATTAGCTGGGTGTGGTGGCACGTGCCTGTAATCCCAGCTACTTGGGAAGCTAAGGCAGGAGAATTCCTTGAACCCAGGAGATGGAGGTTGCAGTGAGCCGAGATCACGCCACTGCACTCCAGCCTGACGACAGAGCGAGAATCCATCTGAGAAAAAAAAAAAAAAAAAGAAAGAAATTGGCTGGAGAATCGCTTGGACCCAGGGGGTGGAGGTTGCCATGAGCCGAGATTGTGCCACTGCGCTCCAGCCTAGGCAACAAGAGCAAAACTCCGTCTCAAAAAAAAAAAAAAAAAAAAGGGCAGGGCGCGGTGGCTCACGCCTATAATCCCAGCACTTTGGGAGGCCGAGGCGGGTGGATCACCAGGTCAGGAGATCAAGACCATCCTGGCTAACATGGTGAAACCCCGTCTCTACTGAAAATACAAAAAATTAGCCAGGCGTGGTGGCGGGTGCCTGTAGTCCCAGCTACTTGGGAGGCTGAGGCAGGAGAATGGCATGAACCTGGGAGGCGGAGCTTGCAATGAGCCGAGATTGTGCCACTGCACTCCAGCCTGGGCAACAGAGCAAGACTCTGTCTCAAAAAAAAAAGAAAAGAAAGAAAAGAAATTAAACAGTGTGATGTGACAAAAAGTGATAGGGGGTTGGAGACAGCTTTTCTGTTGGATGGTTAGGAATGGCTTCTTAGAAAAGATGACTGACACATGGGAGGCTGACGCGGCGGATCACGAGGTCAGAGATCAGGACCATCCTGGCTAACACAGTGAAACCCCATCTCTACTAAAAAATAGAAAAAATTAGCCAGATGTGGTGGCGGGCGGCTGTAGTCCCAGCTACTTGGGAGGCTGAGGCAGGAGAATGGCGTGAACCCGGGAAGCAGAGCTTGCAGTGAGCCGAGATCACGCCACTGCACTCCAGCCTGGACGACAGAGCAAGACTCCATCTCAAAAAAAAAGAAAAGAAAAGAAAAGATGGCTGACACAGAGGGCAGAGCTGAGAGTCAAGAGGGCAAAAAAGAGCCATAGAAAACCATTTCTGGGCCTGGAAGCCTAAAGGAATTTCCCAGCTGGATCTGCAGTTGCTTTGGATTGGTGACTCTTTTTTACTTTTCATTGTTAGGGGACCTGCAGGTTCCTTTGCCTGCTGTGCAGCTACAGCTCCATTACACCAAGACAATAGGGATGCAGCAGAGAGAGTTACTGGTGCAGGGCACCTAGTGCAGAGATGGGAAGAGGCCCTCAAATCTATCTCCCCGAGCAATTCTGGGAGAGGGTTTCTAAGGGGATTGTGGAGGGTAAGGTTTTGGGCAACTGGGTCATTGATTGATTGAGGGAAGGATGTAGAAGCTGCGTTTTTGGGGGAATTATCTCCTTGTGGGGTCCTTCAGGTCAGTTGAGTCAGTAGTTCCATGAGGACCTGAAGGAATATCTCTTTTTTCTTTTTTTTTTTTTTTTTTGAGATGGAGTCTCTCTCTGTCGCCAGGCTAGAGGTGCAGTGGGTCGCAGGCTAGAGGTGCAGTGGCGTGATCTTGGCTCACTGCAACCTCCACCTCCCAGGTTCAAGCGATTCTCCTGCCTCAGCCTCCTAAGTAGCTGGGACTACAGGTGTGTGTGCCACCACACCCAGCTAATTTTTGTATTTTTAGTAGAGACAGGGTTTCACCATGTTGGCCAGGGTGGTCTCGATCACTTGACCTCGTGATTGGCCCCCCCTCGGCCTCCCAAAGTGCTGGGATCACAAGAGTGAGCCACGGTGCCCGGCCTTAATTTTTGTATTTTCAGTGGAGATGGGGTTTTACCATGTTGGTCAGGCTGGAGTGCAATGGTGCAATCTCGGCTCACTGCAACATCCACCTCCTGGATTTAAATGATTCTCCTGCCTCAGCCTCCCAAGTAGCTGGGATTACAGGCATGCGCCACCACGCCCAGCTGATTTTGTATTTTTTTAGTAGAGACGGGGTTTCACCATGTTGGTCAGGCTGTCTTGAACTTCTGACCTCAAGTGATCCACCTGCTTTGGCCTCCCAGAGTCCGAAGGAATATCTCAAAGGGAACACTTAATGTTGTGTAATGTCCAGGTTGTGATCCATAGAGCAGTTAAAGGTAAAGGTAACTATAAACTTTTTTTTTTTTTTTTAGAGAGAGTCTCCCTCTCTCACCCAGGCTGGAGTGCAGTTTCACGATCTCGGCGCACTGCAACCTCCGCCTCCCTGGTTCAACCAATTCTCCTGCCTCGGCCTCTCAAGTGTGTGCCGCCATGCCAGGCTAATTTTTTTTTTTTAGACAGAGTCTTGCTCTGTCACCCAGGCTGGAGTGCAGTGGCACAATCTCGGCTCACTGCAACCTCCGGCTCCTGGGCTCAAACAATGTTTGTTTTTTCCCCTAGTACTTTGGTGTTTGATTATCTTTTTCTTTTTTTTTTTTTTGAGATGGAGTCTCGCTCTGTCGCCCAGGCTGGAGTGCAGTGGTGCAATCTCGGCTCACTGCAAGCTCTGCCTCCTGGGTTCATGCCATTCTCCTGCCTCAGCCTCCCGAGTAGCTGGGACTACAGGCGCCCGCCGCCACGCCTGGCTAATTTTTTGTATTTTTAGTAGAGACGGGGTTTCACCATGTTAGCCAGGATGGTCTCAATCTCCTGACCTCGTGATCTGCCCGCCTCAGCCTCCCAAAGTGCTGGGATTACAGGCGTCAGCCACTGCACCCAGCCTGGTGTTTGATTATCTATTATGTCAAACAGGCTGGGTTCAGTGGCTCACGCCTGTAATCCCAGCACTTTGGGAGACTGAGGTGGGAGGATCACTTGAGCCCAGGAGCTGAAGACCAGCGTAGCAATGTAGCAACTCCCTGCCTCTACAAAAAGTTAAAAAAATTAGCTGGGTGCACCAGTAGTCCAGCTCCTCAGGAGGAGGGAGGATCCCTGAGGAGGGAGGATCACTTAGCCCAGGAGTTCAAGGCTGCAGTGAGCTGTGATCGTGCCACTGCACTCCAGCCCAGGCAATGGAGCAAGACCCTGTCTCAAAATAAATAAAAAATGAAGAATGTCAAACAGATTATCTGGTTTTTGTTTTCTTTTTTTGAGACGTCTCGCTCTGTCACCCTGGCTGGAGTGTAGTGGTGCGGTCTTAGCTCACTGCAACCTCTGCCTCCCGGGTTCAAGCGATTCTCCCGCCTCAGCCTCCCGAGTAGCTGGGACTACAGGTACATGCCACCATGCCTGGCTAATTTTTGTTATTTTTTTTTTTCAGTAGGGACAGGGTTTCGCCATTTTGGCCAGGCTGTTCTGAAACTCCTGACCTCAGATGATCCACCCACCTCGGCCTCCCAAAGTGCTGCGATTACAGGCGTGGAGCCATCGTGCCCGGCCCGTTTTAAAAAACCATATTGGCC
Organism: Pongo abelii; assembly: GCF_028885655.2. Taxonomy (NCBI): domain Eukaryota; kingdom Metazoa; phylum Chordata; class Mammalia; order Primates; family Hominidae; genus Pongo; species Pongo abelii. Next base: position 33,262,657 of record NC_072003.2, read on the forward strand.
CAACTCGGTGGCTCATGCCTGTAATCCCAGCACTTTGGGAAGCCAAAGCGGGAGGATTGATTGAGCTTAGGAGTTTGAGACCATTCTGGGCAACATGGTGAAACCCTGTCTCTACACAAAAATAGAAAAATTTGCCACCTATGCTGGTGTGTGCCTGTAGTCCTAGCTACTCTCAAGGCTGAGGGCGAAGGATTGCTTGTAGAGCCTGGGAAGTCAGGGCTGCAGTAAGCCATGATCACACCACCACACTCTAGCCTGAGTGACAGAATGAGACCTTATCCCAAAAGAAAAAATAAATGATATTGTATTATATGTGAACTTTGAATTATATTGTGTTGTATCTGAAGTTTGAATTTTCACGTTATGTTTAAAAATCCTGGCTGGGCGCGGTGGCTCACGCCTGTAATCCCAGCACTTTCGGAGGCCAAGGCGAGTGGATCACCTGAGGTCAGGAGTTCGAGACAAGCCTGGCCAACATGGTGAAACCCCGTCTCTACTAAAAATACGAAACTTAGCTGGGCATAGTGACATGCACCTGTAGTCCCAGCTACTCAGGAGGCTGAGGCAGGAGAATCGCTTGAACCCGGGAGGCAGAGGTTGCAGTGAGCTGAGATCGTGGCATTGTACTCCAGTCTGGGCAACAAGAGTGAAACTCCATCTAAAAAAAAAAAAAGAAAAACAAAAAATAATACAAGATATTAGCCAGACGTGGTGGCAGGCACTTGTAGTCCCTCCCAGCTACTCGGGAGGCTGATGCAAGAGAATTGCTTGAACTTGGGAGGTGGAGGTTGCAGTAAGCTGAGATCGTGCCATTGCACTCTAGCCTGGGCAACAACAGTGAAACTCAGTCTCAAAAATAAATAGCTTGAACCCAGGAGGCAGAGTTTGCAGTGAGCTGAGATTGCACCACTTCATTCCAGCCTGGGCGATAGAGCAAGACTCTGTCTCTAAATAAATAAATAAATAAATAAATAAATAAATAAATAATCCTTTAGGATGGCAATGAATTTAAGGACTAAACTAGGGAGAATCGACGTCTTTTTTTTTTAAACGGAGTCTTGGTCTGTCGCCCAGGCTAGGGTGCAGTGGGCACCATCTCAGCTCACTGCAACCTCCACCTTCCAGGTTCAAGAGATTCTTGTCCCTCAGCCTCCCAAGTAGCTGGGATTACAGGCACCTGCCACCATGCCTGGCTAATTTTTGTATTTTTAGTAGAGATGGGGTTTCACCATGTTGGCTATGGTTGGCCAGGCTGGTCTCGAACTCCTGACCTGAGGTGATCTGCCTGCCTCGGCTTCCCAAAGTGCTAGGATTACAGGCATGAGCCACTGTACCCAGCCCATTCGACATTATTTATTTATTTATTTTTTGAGATGGAGTCTCACTCTGTCACCCAGGCTGGAGTGCAGTGGCACAATCTCGGCTCACTGCAACCTCCGCCTCCCAGGTTCAAACCGATTCTCCCGCCTCAGCCTCCCAAGTAGCTGGGACTCCACAGACGCCCGCCACCATGCCCGGTTAATTTTTTTGTATTTTTAGTAGAGATGGGGTTTCACCGTGTTGGCCAGGATGGTCTCGATCTCCTGACCTCAGATGATCTGCCCACCTTGGCCTCCCAAAGTGCTGGGCTTACAGGCGTGAGCCACCACGCTCGGCCTATTTATTTATTTATTGAGACAGAGTTTCACTCTTGTTGCCTGGGCTGGAGTGCAATGGCACAATCTCGGCTCACTGCAACCTCCGCCTCCCAGGTTCAAGTGATTCTCCTACCTCAGCCTCGTAAGAAGCTGGGATTACAGGCATGTGCCACCACACCCGGCTAATTTTGTATTTTTAGTAGAGATGGGATTTCACCATGTTGGCCAGGCTGGTCTCAAACTCCTGACCTCAGATGATCCACCCTCCTTGGCCTCCCAAAGTGCTGGGATTACAGGCATGAGCCGCCACACCTGGCCCATTTATTTATTTTTTTGAGACGGAGTTTCGCTGTTATCACCCAGGCTGGAGTGCAACAGCTCGTTCTCAGCTCACTGCAACCTCTGCCTCCCGGGTTCGAGCAATTCTCCTGCCTCAGCCTCCCGAGTAGCTGAGATTAGAGGTGACCACCACTATACCCGGCTAATTTTTGTATTTTTCAGTAGAGATAGGGCTTCACCATGTTGGCCAGGTTGGTCTCGAACTCCTGACGTCGGTTGATCCTCCCACCTCAGCCTCCCAAAATGCTGGAATTAAAGCCGTAAGCCATCGGGCCTGGTGGACATCTTTTAATAATCAGTCTTTCCATTCAGATATATGGTATATGTCTCCATTTACTTAGGTCTTATTTCATATCCTTCAGGTTGGAGATATCATTTCTTTTCATACAGTTTTGCACATTTCTTGTGAGGTTTATTCGTTCATGGTCCATGGATTTTGTTGTGAATTGGGAATCCTTTTTCCACCAAGTATATTTTCTAATTTGTTACTTTAGTATACAGGAAAGATAACTAATTTTTATCCGCAGTTTATTATCTATGAAAGGATAAAAGTAGAACTAGTCAGTAAAAGGTTTCCATAATCAAATAAATATGGGCTAAACAAAGCTAAACAGATGTGTTCACTGCTGGACTTATCAATGCTTGTGATAATTTTTTTTTTTTTGAGGCAGAGTTTTGCTCTGTAGCCCAGGCTGGAGCGCAGTGGTGGGATCTTGGCTCACCGCAACCTCTACCTCCCGGGTTCAAGTGATTCTCCTGCCTCAGCCTCCCGAGTAGCTGGGACTATGGCATGCGCCACCACATCTGGCTAGTTTTTGTAATTTTAATAGAGACAGGGTTTTGCCATGTTGACTAGGCTGGTCTCAGAACTGCTGACCTCAGGTGATCTGCCTGCCTCAGCCTCCCGAAGGGCTGGGATTACAGGTGTGAGCCACCACCAGGCAATTGAAGACGTATTTTCTATGAGAAAATGGGTAGATTTTAATGAACAATACCCCTTTTGCGGGCAGATTCCTAAGTCCCAGGCCCTCACAACAAGGGGGCAGTGGGCCTGGAGATGCCAGCTCCTAGCTGCCAGAGGGACTGCTCCTCCAGGGCCACCCCAGCCCACTTTTGATCACCAAGTTTTGATCACCAAGAATCCCAAGAAGGGCACGGGAATTTCCTTTCTTACCTGCCCATGAAACCTTTTGTCACTAGACATCCTGAAACATACTTTGGGAAACTGCATCCAAAGACCCTTCTAGTTTCAAATCTGTGGATCCAGGGGTCTTCACTGAACCTTACCTGATGCCCAAACTCCCACCCATTCACTCCCAACCAGAACACAGAAGACGATCTGGTGCCAAAATGAAAGCTTTAATGAGTGTTACTCCTAGACAGTCAAGTATCAGCTTCTGCCAGCCTCCACTGTCCCAGCTCTCTTAGCTGCGCGACAGGTGAGCTAGTTGCTGAGGGGTAAGGATCTGGAGTCTAAAGAGCAGAGCCAGGCAAAAGGAGGTACAGGAAGCCCCTGTGGGGGCTGGGCTCCCGGAGTGTGGTGCTGGGGGGTCATGGGCTTCAGGCCGGCCCCTCTTCATGCATTCCTAGCAAAGCCACCAGGGGCTCCAGGGGTGTGGGGGTCCCCATGGGCACAGGGTGGGTGCGTTCATGCTTGCGCAGGTCGCTGGCACTCAAGAAGGCCTTGGGACAATGGGGGCAGGTGTAGGGGCGCACTGAGCTGTGAGTGCGGCTGTGTTTGCGCAGCCCAGCCCGGTCAGAGAAGCTCTTGCCGCACTGGGTGCAGGGGAAGGGCCGGAGCTCCGGGTGTGAGCGCTCGTGCCGACGCAGCAGCGTCATTGTGGAGAAGGTCTCCTTGCACTCTCGGCACACAAACTGGGGGGGCTTCTCGTCAGCCTCCTCACCCCCCGCCTCGCCTGCCCCTTCCAAGGGACCAGGAGCATCCCGGACACCAGCATCTTGGCATTCCACATGCTCCACCGTCATGCCCACCACCTGCCACTGTGTGGCCATCACACCACCTGACTCCGGGGGCAGCCCTAGCAGCCCTGCTGGAGGGTCCCCCAGCCCCGCCCCTGCTGCCGGGGCGGCTGAACTCTCACCTGCCACACCCACAGGCAGCGCCAACCCCACCACCAGCTCCTGTGCAGGGGGCACCCCCGCGGCCTCACTGCTTCGATGGGTCCGCTCGTGCTTCCTCAGGCTCGACGACACCACAAAGGACTTCCCACACGCGTTACAATGGAAGGGGCGCTCCCCCGAGTGCACCCGGCTGTGCTTCGTGAGGCTGGCACGCTCGGCGAAGGCTCGCCCGCACTCCTCACAGCGGAAGGGCCGCTGGCCAGAGTGCACCAGCGCGTGCCGCTTGAGGTCCCAGGACGCCACGAACGTCTTGTCACACTGTAGGCACTTGAACGGCCGGTCGCCCGTGTGCACACGCCGGTGCATGGCCAGGTCCGCCGGCTGCCTGAAGTCCTTGCCGCACTTCTCACAGTGGTACGGCTTCACCCCTTCATGCGCGCGCTGGTGGCGACGGAAGCTCGAGGGGTCGGAGAACATGCGGCCGCAGCGCGGGCACAGGAAGGGCTTCTCCCCCGAGTGCGTGCGCTCGTGGCTCTGGTAGGAACTGAGCTGCGTGAAGCCCTTGCCGCAGGCCGGGCAGCGGTAGGGCTTCTGTGCCGCGTGGATGCGCTGGTGGCATGTGAGCGAGGATGAGCGGGAGAAGCTCTTCCCGCACTCGGAGCAGAGGAAGGGGCGCTCGCCGGTGTGGGACCTGCGGGGGTGTGGAGGACTTGGCGTGAAGGCGACAGACCCATAACCTGACCCCACTGCCTGTCTGGGCTGTACTTTAGGGGTTCCCCAAACGTCCGTGGGGGCCTAGGCTTAATCCCCTAAGAGCCACATGGCTGCACCCCAGAGGAAGCAGCCTTCAGGCTGGCTGGGTGTCTCTATTCCAAAGACCAAGATATGGGCCGGGCGCGGTGGCTCACGCCTGTAATTCCAGCACTTTGGGAGGCCAAGGCGGGCAGATCACGAGGTCAGGAGATCGAGACCATCCTGGCTGACACAGTGAAACCCCGTCTCTACTGAAAATGCAAAAAAAAATTAGCCGGGCGTGGTGGTGGGCGCCTGTAGTCCCAGCTACTCGGGAGGCTGAGGCAGGAGAATGGCGTGAACCCGGGAGGCGGAGCTTGCAGTGAGCCGAGATCGCGCCATTGCACTCTAGCCTGGGCAACAAGAGCAAAACTCCGTCTCAAAAAACAAACAAACAAACAAAAACAAAACCAAAAAACCAAGATATATGTCCTCCGCCTTTTTTTTCCTGTTCCCCAGGCTGGAATGCAGTGGCCTGATCATGGCTCACTGCAGCCTCGACCTCCCGGGCTCAGGCCATCCTCCTACCTTATCCTTCCAAGTACCCGGGACTAGAAGTGTACATCCCCACGCTCAGGTAATTTTTTTATTTTTATAGAGACGAGGCTTGCTGTGTTGCCCAGGCTGGTTTTGAACTCTTGGGCTCAAGCGATCCTCCTGCCTCAGCCTCCGAAAGTGCTGGAATTATAGGCGTGAGCTATTGTGCCCAGCCTAGAAACATGTCATTAATGTAGAGGCTGAGAAAAAGAAAAAAAAAATGACCTAGACAAACCAGGCCCCACTCACACCTCCTGGTCTCCACAAAAGACCCTCAGAACTGCCCAACTCCAAACCCCGCCCCCTTTCCAGCTGGCCTGGAACGGAGGCCAATCTGACCCAATCCCATCCTCAGGGATCAACCTCAAGGCGGTTGCCACCTCTGCCCAATCAGGGGCACCAATTTCTCCCACATGCCTAGCCCCTCCCCTTGGATCTGCCATGCCCACCTTCCCATTGGCTCACTTTACCCTGAGACTCAACCCCAGGCCCCACTGGCTGCAGCAACGCTGTCGCCCTGCCCCGGAAGGCACCCTCACCGCTCATGGTTGCGGAGGTCCTTTAGCTCCGCATAGGCTTTGCCGCAACGCTCGCAGCTGTAGGGCCGCAGGCCAGCGTGAGTACGCCGGTGCTTGCGGAACACTGAAGGGTCAGCAAAGCTCTTGCCGCAGTCGGCGCAGGCGTAGGGCCGCTCGCCTGTGTGGCCACGCTGGTGGATCTTGAGCTTGGAGAGCGCGCCATAGGCCTTGGGGCAGTGCGCACAGCGGAAGGGCAGTTCGCCAGCGTGCGAGGCCAGGTGCACGCGCAGGCACACGGGCTGCATGAAGCGGCGGCCGCACTCGGGGCACGGAAAGGGCTTCTCCCCCGTGTGGCTGCGCCCGTGGCTGCGCAGCTCGGGTGCGGTCTTGTAGGCCTTGGGGCATAGCGGACACGCATAGGGCCTAGGCTTAGCCGCGGAGCCTGACACCTTGTCCCCACTGGCTTCCTCTGCCTTAGCTTCTGTCTCTGGCTTTGGCTTCACCTCGGCCACCTCCTCAGAGCAGTCTGCCGGCCCATGTGTGGCAGCGTGGCGCGCTGCCCTGGGCGCATTTGGAAATGTCTTGGTACAGGACAGGCACTTGTAGCGGCGGCCCGAGCGCTTGTAGCCGGGGGCTGGGGACCGGGCCTCTGCAGCCTCCACTTCCATGGCCTTGGTGAACGGGGTTTCTCTGCAAGAGAAGCAAAGTTAGACCAAAGCCACATAACTTCGCCACTCCTGAAGGCCTCAGAGAGAACTCTATCTCATCTGCATTTCTCACCTTGGAACCCCCACATCCTTCCTGCCCAGCATTCCTGGCTCTGACACCCTGCGTTCGTTTCCTCCCTGATCTGCTCATTGAAGAAAGGAGTTGGACCAAGGGTCGGCAGAACCACTAAGAAAGGAGGCTGGGGGTCACAAAAGATTCACCTACACTTCCCCCCTCAACGGGCTTTTCCAAACACTGTGGCATTCCCAGAGGCCCAGGTTCTATCTGTCTCACCATCTTCCTTCTTCAGCTCAGTGTCCAAGAACTATATGCCAGGATAAAGAGTGTACCCAGACATGGGCCTGGCCTGAAGGTCTCCAAGCGCCCAGAAAAGACAGACCTGGGACCAGAAAAGGGCTGAGCCAATGGGCTAAATCTGGTAGCTGGCACTGTCTAGAAGTGACAGGTCCCCAGCATTTGTGTTTTCTTTCCTCCTCTGGATGGTTAGCCCTCAGAGACAGCAATTGTTCACACAGAATTCTGGCCTTGCACAGCTGTATGGGCCTCCGCCCCAGACTGGAATCTGTCCACTCTCTGCTCTGGAATCTTGTTGGCCTGTTCCCACAACTCTGGTAATGGAGAATCACTCAAGGCAGCCTGAGCCATTGCTAGCAGCTAGAAGCCTCTTTCTGAATCATAACTGATGTATCTGATCTAACATGGCCTCCTGGGATACCAGCTCTAGCTGAGATCCCTACTTTGTGGTCCAGAACCCAGATGCCCTCCACCCAGCTGCTCCTGGGGATCACGGTTGGGAGGAAACAGGATTAATGGCTGTATTAGTCTTAACACCAGCTCATCCTCCCTGTGGGATGAAGGGAAGAGGATTATGGCAGATCCACTTAAGGAGTGCTCAGTAGCTGCTGCTGGGGGAAGGGGTCTGAGGAGTGGGGGCTGCAGGGAGCCAGGTGTGCCCAGAGGCTAGGAGGCCTACGTTCTACTTCAGCCCCCTGGATTACTATGAGACCTCAGTGAAATGAGTGTTGTTTACATAAGACTATTTCCGGCCGGGCACGGTGGCTCATGCCTGTAATCCCAGCACTTTGGGAGGCCGAGGGGGGCGGATCACGAGGTCAGGAGATCGAGACCATCCTGGCTGACACAGTGAAACCCCGTCTCTACTGAAAATGCAAAAAAAAAATTAGCCGGGCGTGGTGGTGGGCGCCTGTAGTCCCAGCTACTCGGGAGGCTGAGGCAGGAGAATGGCGTGAACCCGGGAGGCGGAGCTTGCAGTGACCCAAGATCGCGCCACTGCAATCCAGCCTGGGCGACAGAGTGAGACTCCATCTCAAAAAAAAAGACTATTTCCTCATCTGAACACCTTAGGGGTTTGTAGCTTCTAAGTTATGACACTGGGGTTCAGGAGGAGGAAACTGAGCTGAGCCACAAGTGTGCTAGGGGAAATACAGAGACTCAGGGCCCCTTATGCCAGGAAAGGGCAGGAGAAGCAGCTTACATGGTTGACCCAGGGAGGACACAGGAGCCCCTGACGCGTGGCAAGGGCCACATCCTTAGAGTCAGCACCCTTCTGCCTAAAGTCCCAGCCTCAGGCCTGCACGCTGCCCTCCCTCCCCAACCCCATGCAGCCGGTCTTCTCCCAAAAGTAATGAATGATGTTTCCTGTTCCCTGCTCAAGAACTTTCCGTGGCTTCCACCACACCATGCAAATCCCCAGGTTCTTCCTACTTGTTCCAAATCTGACAAGTCCTTCACTGGAGCCCCACTTCCACCAGGAGGATCCTCAAGCATCTCCCCTTTGGGTTTGGCCCCAGTCCTACAAAACTCCATTCTATCCTCACTTGGTTATTTCACTTTTTCGGTTATTTCACTTTTCCCACTAAATCCTAGGGCTTAGCTAGGTGTGGTGGCAGGCTCCCGAAGTCCCAGCTACGTGGGAGGCTAAGGCGGGAGAATCCCTTGAACCCAGGGGTTCGAGGCTGCAGGGAACTATGATCGTACCACTGCACTCCAGCCTGGGCAACCTGGTGAGATCCCATCTCTACTAAAAATAAAAATTAGCCAGGTGTGGTGGCATGTGCCTGTAGTCCTGCCTACTTGAGAGGCTGGGGTGGGAGGATTGCTTGAGCCCAGGAGTTCAAGGCTGTACCACTGCACTCCAGCCTGGGAGACAGGGCAAGACACTGTCTCAATCAATCAATCAATCAATCAATCAATCCTGGGGCTTGAAGATAAGTTAAAGGGACTGAATTCTAACCTTCCTGATGACTTGAATTCTTCCTACAGTTTCCAAGGGATCCCTCCCTATTTCTGGATGAGGTACTCACTACCTCTTCCAGATGGTTTCTGGAGAGTCTGCCTGATAATGTTCCTCCTTAATAAAAATGATAGCTTGGGCCAGGTTCAGTGGCTCACACCTGTAATCCTAGCACTTTGGGAGACCAAGGCGGGTGGATCGCTTGAGCCCAGGAGTTCAAGACAAGGCGGGTGGATCCCTTGAGCCCAAGAGTTCAAGACCAGCCTGGGCGATATAGCAAAATCCCATTTCTACAAAAAATACAAAAATTAGCCAGGCATGGTGGTGCATGCCTGTACTCCCAGCTACTTAGAAGGCTGAGGTGGGAGAAATGCTTGAGCCCAAGGAGACTGAGGTTGCAGTAAGCCAAGATGGTGCCACTGCACTCCAGCCTGGCAACAGAGTGAGACCCCATCTCAAAAATAAATAAATAAATAAATAAATAAATAAATATTAAAAAAGATAGCTCACATTTACTGAGCACTCGCCAAATACCAGGCAGTATCCTAAACTCCTTATGTGTATTAGCTCAGTTACCCTTCATGGCAATCCCATGAGGAAAGTTCTGTTATTCCATTTTCACAGATAAGGGAACCAAGGTCCAGAGAAATGGTTCAGTATTTTGTTAAGTGCCCAGTCCCTGAAGCCAAACTGTCTGGCTTCAGATTTTGCCTCCATCAATTCCCAGCTGATGTGACCTTGTGTAATGTACTGCATGTCTCAGAACCTCAGTTTTCTAATCTGAAAAATGGAGATAATGATAGTACTTACCTGACAGGGTTGGGTGAGGAATGAATGAGTCAAAAATAATTACTGTCCTCAATTATCAGAGTCTTCTCAGAGCCAGACACATTGCTGGGTGTGCTAGTTTATTTAATTTAATGTCTTACAGCTTCCTGAGATAGGGATTCTTGTCCCTACTTTACAGAGGAATAAATCGAGGTTCCAAGAGTTAAGTGACTTGCCCATGGTCCCACAATGGGTAACCTAAGCAGCTGGGACTTCAGTCCAGGTGTTTAATTTGCCTTAAGTTGTTGGGGTCTTGCTCAGTGGTCTGGGGCCTCTTAGGCTTGTCTGCTGCCTCGGCCAGCCCCACAGTGACCAGAACCCTGAGCTCAGGTCATACGTATGTCTTCTCTCATCCTTGCAGAACTGCCTTGAGACCCTGGCCGGCACCCTTTATGTCTCTGCTTCCCTCTCAGAAGGGTTGGCCCAGTGGTTCTGAGCTCTGGCCCTTCTACTGCCTCTTGCCAGCTCTGGGTCTCAGCCTCCCTATCTGTGAGTCAGACACCAGGTAGCTGGAGGGGAAATCCCTCCTCCCATGGCACTTCCCAGGGGAAAAGGTAGGGGAGTGCCAGGTTGGTCTCAGCACGTGCCCAGCTACACAAAGAGGCCAGGTAGGCTAGGTCTCTGTCTAACATCCCACCATTAAAAAAAAAATATATATATATATAATTTTTGAGATGGAGTCTCACTTTGCTGCCCAGGCTGGAGTGCAGTGGCGCGATCTTGGCTCACTGCAACCTCTGCCTCCCGAGTAGCTGGAACTACAGGCACCTGCCACCACACCTGGATAATTTTTTGTATTTTTAGTAGAGACGGGGTTTCACTGTGTTAGCCAGGATGGTCTCAATCTCCTGACCTTGTGATCTGCCCGCCTCGGCCTCCCAAAGTGCTGGGATTACAGGCGTGAGCCACCACGCCTGGTCTTTTTTTTTTTATTAAAGAGCTTGAGGTAGGCCTCAGGAATCTGTATTTTAAATACACTCTGGATCATTCCAGCCAATACTTTCGTTTGTTTGTTTGGTTTTGAAACAAGATCTCACTCTGTCGCTCAGGCTGGAGTGCAGTGGTGCAATCATGGCTCACTGCAGCCTTGACTTCCCAGACTCAAGCAATCCTCCCACTTCAGCCTCCCAAGGAGCTGGGACTACAGGCATGCACCACCATGCCTGGCTAATTTTTATTTTATTTTTAGTAGAGATGAAGTCTTGCTATGTTGCCTGGGCTGGTCTAGAACTCCTGGGCTCAAGTGATCCTCCCACTGCAGCCTCCCAAAGTGCTGGGATTACAGGCATGAACCACCATGCCTGGCCCAACCAATACTGAAGAACCAAACACACATCCTTAGGTCTCCACAAGCTCTTAGGAGAGGAGCATTTTAAGTGTTCACTACACCTCTTTTTCAGATATTGAGATTAAGGCCCCCATAAAGGAAAAACTGTACACAAGGACACACAGCTGGCCAAGGAGCCAGACTCGAACCCAAGTCTCCATTCTCTCCCCCAGGTTGAATCATGAGACTTCCCACTGCTCCCAGGAAAAAGACCAATATCTTTTCCATGGCCAGCATAGCCCCAAACCATCTAAATCCTGCCTACCTGGGCAGATCACTTGAGGCCAGGAGTTTGAGACCAGCCTGGTCAACATGGTGAAACCCCATCTCTACTAAAAATACACACACACACACACACACACAAAAAAAATCCTGCCAACCTCACCTCCCACTCCTCTCCCTGGCCCACTGGGCTCTACCCACAGATGCCCCCTTTCTTCTCCTCAAAGAACTAAATTCCTTCCCACCTCAGGGCAATGGCACTAGCAGTTCCCTCTGTCTGAGCCACTCTTCTCCCAGGATCTTTGTGTAGCTGTCTTTTTTGGTGTTATTTGGATCTCAGCTCCCAGACACCTCCTCAAAAAGAGCTTTCTTGACCACCTTTCCTTTTCTTCCCCCCTTTTAATATTCCAAATTTTTTCCTTTTTTAACCAACCAAGGAGCACCGAATGACTACCTTTCTCAATGCTATCTTTACCCCTGATAATCACTCTCTATCTACTCTTTATTATTATTACTATTTTTTGACGGAATCTCATGATTATCTATCAAGCAGTTCTCCTGCCTCAGCCTCCTAAGTAGATGGGACTACAGGTGCCCACCACCATGCCCGGCTATTTTTTTTTTTTTTTTTTTTTGAGACGGAGTCTCACTCTGTCGCCCAGGCTGGAGTGCAGTGGCACAATCTCGGCTCACTGCAAGCTCCGCCTCCTGGGTTCATGCCATTCTCCTGCCTCAGCCTCACGAGTAGCTGGGACTACAGGCGCCCGCCACCACGCCCGGCTAATTTTTTGTATTTTTAGTAGAGACAGGGTTTCACTGTGTTAGCCAAGATGGTCTCAATCTCCTGACCTCGTGATCCACCTGCCTCAGCCTCCCAGAGTGCTGGGATTACAGGTGTGAGCCACTGCGCCTGGCCCTTTTTTTGAGACGGAGTCTCACTCTACCACCCAGGCTGGAGTGCAATGGCACAATATCTACTCACTGCAACCTCCGCCTCCCAGGTTCAAGCGATTCTCCTGCCTCAGCCTCCCGAGTAGCTGGAATTATAGGCGCCTGCCACTACATCCGGCTCATTTTTGTATTTTTAGGAGAGAGAGGATTTCACCATGTTGGCCAGGCTGGTCTTGAACTCCTGACCTCAAGTGATCCACCCACCTTGGCTTCCCAAAGTGCTTGGATTACAGGCATGAGCCACTGTGCCCAGCCCTCTTTACTTTTTAAAAATTGTTTTTATTTTTATTTATTTATTTATTTTTGAGACAGAGTTTCACTCTTGTTGCTGAGGCTGGAGTGCAATGGCACGATCTCTGCTCACTGCAACCTCCACCTCCCCGGTTCACGAGATTTTCCTGACTCAGCCTCCCGAGTAGCTGGAATTACAGGCATCCACCAACACGCCCGGCTAATTTTTTGTATTTTTAGTAGAGATGGGGTTTCACCATGTTGGCCAGGCTGGTCTCGAACTCCTGACCTCAGATGATCCACCGCCTTGGCTTCCCAGAGTGCTGGGATTACAGGCATGAGCCACCGTGCCTGGCTTATTTTTATTTAATTTATTTTATTATTTATTATTATTATTTTTTGAGACAGAGTCTCCCTCTGTTGCCCAGGCTGGAGTGCAATGGTGTGATGTCGGCTCACTGCAACCTCTGCCTCCTGGGTTCAAGCAATTCTTCTGCCTCAGCCTCCCAAGTATTTGGAATTACAGGTGCCTGCCACCACGGCCAGCTAATTTTTTGTATTTTTAGTAGAGATGGCCATGTTGGCCAGGCTGGTCTGGAACTTCTGACCTCAGGTGATCCACCCACCTTGGCCTCCCAAAGGACTGGGATTACAGGCTTGAGCCACCATGCCCGGTCTATTTATTTTATTTTTATTTATTTATTTCTTTGAGAGAAAGTCTTTGTTGCCCAGGCTGGAGTGCAGTGGCTGCATCTCAGCTCACTGCAGCCTCCACCTCCCGGGTTCCAGTGATTCTCCAGCCTCAGCCTCCCGAGGAGCTAGGACTACAGGTGAAAGCCATCACACCTGGCAAACTTTTGTATTTTTAGTAGAGATAGGGTTTCACCACGTTGGCCACGCTGGTCTGGAACTCCTGACCTCAAGTGATCCGCCCGCCTCAGCCTCCCAAACTGCTGGGATTACAGGTGTGAGCCACCGTGCCTGGCCTTTATTTTTATTTAGAGATCAGGTCTCACTCTGTCACCCTGGAGTGCAGTGGCTCAATCATAGCTCACTTCAGCCTCGAACTCCTGCACTCAAGCAATCCTCCTGAGTAGCTAGGACTATAGGCACCCACCACCACACCTCGCTAATTTATTAAAAATTCTTTGTATATAGAGATGGAGGTCTCACTACGCTGCCGACAGTGGTCTCGAGAACTCCTGGCTTCAGGTGCTCCTGCACTTTGGCTTCCTAAAGTGCTGTGATTACAGGCATGAGCCACAGTGACCAGCCCCCTCCTCTCTAATTTCCTTTATGGTGTCATCTGGACAATACTCCTTGCCATGGGCAAGGTATCATTTACCATGGGCAAGGTATCATTCTAAGCATTTTGTGCATAATACTCAACTACTCAAGCCAATTGCACAGCTGCCTAGAAGTTCATTATGAGTGAATGTTTGTGTTCCCTGTCCATTCATATATTGAAATTCTAACTCTCATTGTGACTGTATTTGGAGATAAGGCCTTTATGGAAGTAATTAAGGTTGAATGACGTCATAAGGGTATGGCCCTGGTCCAACAGGATTAGCGTTCTTATGAGAAGTGACACCACAAAGAAACAAGCTTACTAGTCACGGTCCCAGCCAGTGTTCAAATCCCAACACCTGCTCTCTGAGCCCTGACTATTGCTTTGCTAGCATTACACATCTTATAGTTTGGCTGTTAATTCTTCATCACCAGCACCAGAGTCCAGGCTGACAAAGGGCTAGGAAACCGATCATCTGCCTCCTCTACACCCAGAACCCTGTGTGGTGACCCAAAACAAATGGAAAGAACCAACCTCAGATGAAATTTGAACCCAGGTCTGTAGCCTCTGCCTCCTCCAAGGTAGGAGTTTGTGAGAATGTCCACCAATAACTGTTTATTAACTAAATACTTCCACCTTTCCAAGTCCACAAGGCCCAACTATTGCCCCAATATCCCACAGTGGGCTCCCTGTCGTGGCGATGAAGCCTTGCTTTGCCTCACTACTGGCTTAGGAAGGGGATGAAGTTCTGCTGTCTCACTAGGCAAGCAGAGATTCAATTTTCAAAAATCCTAGGCTAGGACCCTGGGGCAGGGATGAGGAGAAAAAGGAGGCACCTCAATCTTCCCATCTCTAAACAAGCAGTCACCACACAGGCCTCACGGCCAGTAGTGACCTAGTGAGCAGATGAACCCTGCAGAAGTGAGCGCTAATCATATCCTAGGCCTCCAACCGGGCCAGTTCACAACCTGATCCCAACCTAGTTTTCCAGCCTCAGCTCCAGCGACAGAGTCCTCCTCCCGGCAGCGACCGAACCTCCAGCCACAATTCTCAACCCTCCACCTCTAGATGCAGTTTCCTGGGCTCGGGAGCCCTTGCCTGCCTTCTCCAACGGGAAAGCCCCTTTACATCCTTCAAGAACCCCTTTTCCCAGTGCCCTCAGGAATACTTAATGGCAGTAGAGAGGTAAGGGCCCCACGCCGCTCTGGGCCTCAGTTTCCTCATCAGTAAAATGGAGTCCCTTAAGTTTGTGGGAGTTTGAAGGGCGGTGGGGCCTACGAAGCGCGCCGAGGAGCCGAGAGTTGCAGAAACCCAGAGCTCCTCGCTCCTCGCAACCGTCTGTACGCGGCGCCCCCGCCAGCCAGGCAGCCCCTGGGGGGCAGGACCCCGGTTATGAGCCTCAGAAAACGTGGCCTCGGAGGACGTGGCAAGGAGAACTGAACGAAGGATGAGGAGATGAACAAATGAATGGACAGAGGGCCGAATGAGGGACAAAGGCTTGCAAGATGGCGTTCTCTAGGACCGCGGGAGTGGTGGCCCGGCCTCGGCAGGGGAGGGGGCCGCCGGCGCCGGGGATCTTGCAGCGCGGGCCGCGCGGCCGAGACAAAAACCCGCAACATGGCGGGCTCTAGGACCCACGGGACCGCACCGCGCCGGGCCGGCAGCCGCGCGGGCCGAGCCTGGGTGTCCGCAGCCCAGAACCGCGGAGACAGCCGGCGGGTTCTAGGACCTGCTGGGCCCGCAATGCGCCCGGGGCCGCTCACCGCCCGCCCCGCCCGCGCTGCTCGCGCTGGGCCAACCCGGCCCGCCCTCGGCGCCCGCAGGGAAACTGAGGCCAGCTCGGATCGCAGCCGCGTGGGGGCTGCCCAGGGCCCTCGCGGCTTCCCGCCGGCGTTTCCTACCTGATGAGACTTGTGCTGACTCCGTGGCGTCGGCGTCGGCTCCTCGCACCGACGGAGCCCGGACTCTGCCAAAGAGGGGCCGGCGCTAGGACCCAGCGGGGGGCGGGGAGGTGGGACCGGTGGCGCGGCGAGCGGAAGTGAGGGATCTTCCTCAGCTAGGAAGGAAGGGAAAGTTCCCGGGGAATCTCCAGCCTATGGCGGCAGAGAAGCATCTTGCAAGAGGTCTCTGTGTGTGCTGAGGCAAGGGGACGCCGGGCAGGCTGACGATATACGCCCGCCTCGTGTTAGTCTGGGGCCAGGTCACCGGCAATGTCTTCAAGAACCAGAAGGTGGGAGGACAAAAAGGCCATGCTCAAGCTCTGCAAAACCTAAGTCCAATTATATTCCACAACATTTCCTTTAATAGCAAGGAGTGGATTTCACGAAGTTTTCTCCATCTGCCTTGGGAAAAGTCCTCCAGGGAGCCCCAGGAAAAGTGTCACCAAAGTACTGTGGCCAGGGCTGTAGAATCTTTTTCTCCCTCTTCTGCGCCTATTCAATATGCACCGGAACGATTCTAGCTGCTCTTGCCGGAAGTGTGGCTAGCATAGCGTGCAAAGACGCCGCGTTGTGACCTACGTGGGCGGAGTCAGTCGTGCAGAGCTAGAACCTAGCGCCGGAAGTGTGTCTGCGTAAAACGGCGGCTTGGAGGCGGGACAGGCAGAGCTCCCGAAGCGGAAGTTTCGCGGGGAAGCTTTTGCACTTAAGGACACTTCCTGTTTCCTAGTAACAATAGGAAGTGTCCGCAGAGCTGGGGGTAGACTCCTGGCTCATGCCAGCTGCGCCCTCTTTTCTCTACCTCCTTCCTCTTTCCCCCTTCTCCTTTCCCTCTTTCCCTTCCCTCCCACCTCCCGGGAACCCTGGCTGAGTGTGCGTGTGTGGGAGCGCGAGAGCCCCCCGACAGCCACCCCTTGGGGCGCGCGGCTGCAGTTAGGGTAAGGGTCCCAGTGCGCAGGCGCGCTCCCGTTCGCGGTCCCCAACTGACGCGCCCGCGGCGGGAAGGAGAGGGGGCCGCCGGTGCGAGGTAGGCGTCCTGAGAGGAAATTGGCAGACGAGATGAGTGAGGTCAGAGGACTTCATTGGTGGTTGACTAGGGGAGGGGACTTTTGATCAAGGGGCTTTGTGAGGTGAGAATTCCGGGGGCGGGTTCAGTGAAGGGGTTTACAGTTGTAAACCCCAATACAGTTGTATTGGGGTCCCATGGGAAGAAGAGTCAGAGTTGGAGAAGGACAAGAGGATGTAGGAGGCATGAGAGAGCAAGGGCTTTGGGATGAAGACCGCCTCAGTCAGTGGGTTTGCTCTTACGTGAACTAGGATAACAGGCATTGCTGTGTGTTCTGAGGATTGAGTGACACAATGAATATAGTTAGCACAGTGCCTGGCACATGGTAATATAATACTCTTCATGAGTTGCTGTCATCATCAGTATTAAGAGAGGAGGCAGAAGAAAAAAATGAGAAAGACTGGTGAGGGTAAGATCAGGAGGCATGGGAGAGAAAAGGTAGGCAATGAAGTGACATTACAACCTGATATTGATGTTATTCCCAACATGGAAGATAATTTGAGTTCAAGGGAAGTAGACAAAATAAGTCGCTAAGACAGTCTTTTGGGGTTTTTTGTTTTTGTTTTTTTGAGACGGAGTCTCGCTCTGTCACCCAGGCTGGAGTGCTATTGTGGGATCTCAGCTCACCACAACCTCCACCTCCCAGGTTCAAGCAGTTCTTCAGCCTCAGCCTCCTGAGTAGCTAGAATTACAGGTGCCCGCCACCACTCCCGGCAAATTTTTGTATTTTTAGTAGAGACAGGGTTTCACCATGTTAGCTAGGCTGGTCTTGAACTCCTGAACTCAGGTGATCCGCCAACCTCGGCCTCCCAAAGTGCTGGGATTACAGGCGTGAGCCACCACGCCTGGCCCAGTTAAGAGAGTCTTAACTCTCTTAACTCTCTTGTCACAAGGAAAAGCGATCTTGTGACACTGAAATGACTCGGGGTGGCGGGGGAGCAAGCCAGCCCTTTCCCTGAAGGAGGCCTCTAACCTCTTCTCTGAGGTCCTCAGCTGTTAACTGGAGGAAACAGCTGCTTTTTCAGTGCTTCTCAGCTACTCTGTTTAGCTGAGAGATGAAGGAGGAAGATTTGGACTTCTCTTATTGAAAGGCCTAGAGAAGGTTCTAGTGTCCTTTTAAGATGTCACAGAAAATTTTTGTTTCAGGATTGTAGCGAGCAGATTCCTACTGTTTTTAAAGGACAGTAATGCCTTTTGAGTCTGGTCTGAAGAACATGATAACAGGTCTGTGATCAGAAGTAGGTTGCATCTCTCTTGACTTAGCTATACCTGTAGGGATGACTTAAGCCTATGGGAGCTCCTATATTTGGGAAGCTTGTACACAGGGAGGCCTTAAATGATGGTGCCTGCAGATTGGGTCTAGTAGAAAGCAGGTCACTGGGCATGGATGCTTGGGGAACCTCTCAGTGACTTCAGGTGAACTTGTTGCTCGTAGAGCCAAGAGGCGAAGTTAATTCAGGCCTTCCTTTTGACCACTGCCCCCTCTTCCTAGGCCTCGGCCCCTCCACCAGAGGAAGGTGCTGCCACGTGTCTGCTCCTTCTGAACCTCCAGGTTTCTGCTACGTTGCCCCATGGAGGACACACCCCCCTCACTCAGCTGTTCTGACTGTCAGCGCCACTTTCCCAGCCTCCCAGAGCTCTCTCGGCACCGAGAACTGCTCCATCCATCTCCCAACCAGGACAGTGAGGAGGCTGACAACATCCCTCGGCCCTACCGTTGTCAGCAGTGTGGGCGGGGCTACCGTCACCCCGGGAGCCTGGTTAACCATCGTCGGACCCACGAGACTGGCCTTTTCCCCTGTACCACCTGTGGCAAGGACTTCTGTAATCCCATGGCTCTCAAGAGCCATATGAGGACTCATGCTCCTGAGGGCCGCCGCAGGCACAGGCCCCCACGCCCCAAGGAAGCCACTCCATGCCTCCAGGGTGAGACGGTGTCCACTGACTCCTGGGGCCAAAGGCTTGGCTCTAGTGAAGGCTGGGAAAACCAGACAAAACATACAGAAGAGACACCTAACTGTGAATCTGTACCTGATCCCAGGGCAGCTTCGGGTACATGGGAAGATCTGCCCACCAGACAAAGAGAAGGCTTGGCAAGCCACCCAGGTCCTGAGGATGGTGCAGACGGCTGGGGACCCTCCACTAACTCTGCCAGAGCCCCTCCTCTCCCCATCCCAGCCAGCAGCCTCCTTAGCAACTTGGAACAGTATCTGGCTGAATCAGTAGTGAACTTCACAGGGGGCCAGGAGCCCACCCAGTCCCCTCCTGCCGAGGAGGAGCGGCGGTACAAATGTAGTCAGTGTGGCAAGACCTACAAGCACGCCGGGAGCCTCACCAACCACCGCCAGAGCCACACGCTGGGCATCTACCCCTGTGCCGTCTGTTTCAAGGAGTTCTCTAACCTCATGGCTCTGAAGAACCACTCTCGACTGCATGCCCAGTATCGGCCTTACCACTGTCCCCACTGCCCCCGTGCCTTCCGGCTCCCCCGGGAGCTGCTGGAACACCAGCAGTCCCATGAGGGTGAAAGGCAGGAGCCACCCTGGGAGGAGAAAGGGATACCCACCACCAATGGGCACACAGATGAGAGCAGCCAGGACCGGCTCCCCAGTGCACAGATGCTGAATGGCTCTGCGGAGCTCAGCACCTCTGGGGAGCTGGAGGACAGTGGCCTGGAGGAATACCGGCCTTTCCGCTGTGGGGACTGTGGCCGTACTTACCGCCATGCTGGGAGCCTCATCAACCATCGAAAGAGCCACCAGACAGGTGTCTACCCCTGCTCACTCTGTTCTAAGCAGCTGTTCAATGCGGCTGCCCTCAAAAACCATGTGCGGGCTCATCACAGGCCCAGGCAAGGAGTTGGGGAAAATGGGCAGCCATCAGTCCCACCAGCTCCCTTGCTGCTGGCTGAGACCACCCACAAAGAGGAAGAGGACCCCACCACCACCCTGGACCATCGGCCATATAAGTGCAGTGAGTGTGGTCGTGCTTACCGCCACCGGGGGAGCCTGGTGAACCATCGCCACAGCCATCGGACTGGAGAGTACCAGTGCTCACTCTGTCCCCGCAAGTACCCCAATCTCATGGCCCTGCGCAACCATGTGCGGGTACATTGCAAGGCTGCTCGCCGAAGTGCAGACATCGGGGCTGAGGGTGCCCCCAGCCACCTCAAAGTAGAACTCCCGCCTGACCCAGTGGAGGCAGAGGCAGCCCCACACACAGATCAGGACCATGTGTGCAAACATGAAGAGGAGGCCACAGACATCACCCCAGCAGCAGACAGCACAGCAGCACATATCTGTAGCATCTGTGGGCTGCTCTTTGAAGACCCTGAGAGCCTTGAACATCATGGCCTGACTCATGGGGCAGGGGAAAAGGAAAATAGCAGGACAGAGACCACAGTGTCACCTCCTAGGGCCTTCGCCTGCCGAGACTGTGGAAAGAGCTATCGCCACTCCGGCAGCCTTATCAACCACAGGCAGACCCACCAGACAGGAGACTTCAGTTGTGGGGCCTGTGCCAAGCACTTCCACACCATGGCTGCCATGAAGAACCACTTGCGCCGGCACAGTCGGCGGCGGAGCAGGCGGCATCGGAAGCGGGCTGGTGGTGCCAGTGGTGGGGGAGAAGCCAAACTCTTGGCAGCGGAGAGCTGGACCCGGGAGCTAGAAGACAATGAAGGCCTGGAGTCTCCCCAAGACCCTTCAGGGGAAAGTCCTCACGGGGCTGAAGGCAACCTGGAAAGTGATGGGGACTGTTTGCAGGCTGAATCTGAAGGGCACAAATGTGGGCTTCAGAGAGATGAGACCCATTTCCAGGGTGATAAAGAGAGCGGAGGCACTGGGGAAGGACTGGAAAGGAAGGATGCCAATTTACTTGACAACTTGGACATCCCGGGTGAGGAAGGTGGTGGGACTCGCTTCTGTGATGGCCTCACTGGGGTGGATGAAGACCAGAAGCCAGCCACTGGCCAACCCAACTCCTCTTCCCACTCTGCCAACGCTGTCACTGGCTGGCAGGCTGGGGCCGCTCACACATGCTCTGACTGTGGGCATTCTTTCCCCCATGCCACTGGCCTGCTGAGCCACAGGCCCTGCCACCCACCAGGCATCTATCAGTGCTCCCTCTGCCCGAAGGAGTTTGACTCTCTGCCTGCCCTCCGCAGCCACTTCCAGAACCATAGGCCTGGGGAGGCGACCTCAGCACAGCCTTTCCTCTGCTGCCTCTGCGGCATGATCTTCCCCGGGCGGGCTGGCTACAGGCTTCACCGGCGCCAGGCCCACAGCTCCTCTGGCATGACTGAGGGCTCAGAGGAGGAGGGGGAAGAGGAAGGAGTGGCAGAGGCAGCACCTGCACGCAGTCCGCCACTGCAGCTCTCGGAAGCAGAGCTGCTGAATCAGCTGCAGCGGGAGGTGGAAGCGCTGGACAGTGCAGGGTATGGGCACATCTGTGGCTGCTGCGGTCAGACCTACGATGACCTGGGAAGCCTGGAGCGTCACCACCAAAGTCAGAGTTCCGGGACTACTGCAGACAAGGCTCCCAGCCCCTTGGGAGTGGCAGGTGATGCCACGGAGATGGTCGTGGACAGTGTCTTGGAGGACACAGTGAATTCTGTCTCTGGAGAGGGTGGAGATGCCAAGTCTCAAGAGGGAGCAGGCACCCCCTTGGGAGACGGCCTCTGCATCCAGGGTGGGGAAAGTTTGCTGGAGGCTCAGCCCCGCCCCTTCCGCTGCAACCAGTGTGGCAAGACCTATCGCCATGGGGGCAGCCTGGTGAACCACCGCAAGATCCACCAGACTGGAGACTTTCTCTGCCCTGTCTGCTCCCGCTGCTACCCCAACCTGGCTGCCTACCGTAATCATCTGCGGAACCACCCTCGCTGCAAAGGCTCTGAGCCCCAGGTTGGGCCCATCCCAGAGGCAGCAGGTAGCAGTGAGCCGCAGGTTGGGCCCATCCCAGAAGGAGGCAGCAGCAAGCGCCAGCACATGGCAGAGGAGGGGCCGGGGCAAGCAGAAGTCGAGAAGCTCCAGGAAGAACTTAAAGTGGAGCCCCTGGAGGAAGTGGCCAGGGTGAAAGAAGAGGTGTGGGAGGAGACCACTGTGAAGGGGGAGGAGATAGAGCCCAGGCTGGAGACCGCCGAGAAGGGCTGCCAGACTGAAGCCAGCTCTGAGCGGCCCTTCAGCTGCGAGGTGTGTGGCCGATCCTACAAGCACGCCGGCAGCCTCATCAACCACCGGCAGAGCCACCAGACCGGCCACTTTGGCTGTCAGGCCTGCTCCAAGGGCTTCTCAAACCTCATGTCCCTCAAGAACCACCGGCGCATCCATGCAGATCCCCGACGTTTCCGCTGCAGCGAGTGTGGGAAGGCCTTCCGCCTGCGGAAACAGCTGGCCAGCCACCAGCGGGTCCACGTGGAGCGGCGTGGGGGTGGGGGCACCCGAAAGGCGACTCGGGAAGATCGGCCCTTCCGCTGTGGGCAGTGCGGGCGGACCTATCGCCACGCCGGCAGCCTCCTGAACCACCGGCGCAGCCACGAGACGGGCCAGTACAGCTGCCCCACCTGCCCCAAGACCTACTCCAACCGCATGGCCCTGAAGGACCACCAGAGGCTGCACTCAGAGAATCGGCGGCGACGGGCTGGACGGTCCAGGCGCGCAGCTGTGCGTTGCGCCCTCTGTGGCCGCGGCTTCCCTGGCCGGGGATCTTTGGAGCGGCACCTGCGGGAGCATGAGGAGGAGACAGAAAGGGAGCCAGCCAATGGCCAGGGAGGCCTGGATGGCACAGCGGCCAGTGAGGCGAACCTGGCTGGCAGCCAGGGACTAGAGGCCCAATTGGGTGGTGCTGAGCCAGTACTCCACCTGGAGGATGGAGTCCCGAGGCCAGGGGAGCGCAGTCAGAGCCCCATCAGGGCAGCAAGCTCAGAAGCCCCAGAGCCACTGTCCTGGGGCGCAGGGAAGGCAGGTGGGTGGCCAGTATGTGGGGGACTGGGGAATCATAGTGGAGGCTGGGTTCCTCAGTTCCTGACCAGGTCAGAGGAGCCAGAGGACAGTGTCCACAGGAGTCCTTGCCACGCTGGTGACTGCCAGCTCAATGGACCTACTCTGAGTCACATGGATAGCTGGGACAACAGAGACAACAGCTCTCAGCTGCAGCCAGGGAGCCACTCCTCCTCTTGCAGCCAGTGTGGCAAGACTTACTGCCAGTCGGGCAGCCTCTTGAACCACAACACCCACAAGACAGACCGACACTATTGCCTGCTCTGCTCCAAGGAGTTCTTGAATCCTGTGGCCACAAAGAGCCACAGCCACAACCACATAGATGCCCAGAACTTTGCCTGTCCTGACTGTGGCAAGGCCTTTGAGTCCCACCAGGAACTGGCCAGCCACCTGCAGGCTCATGCCCAGGGCCACAGCCAGGTGCCACCCCAGATGGAAGAGGCCAAAGATCCCAAAGCTGGGACTGGGGAGGACCAGGTGGTTCTCCCTGGTCAAGGGAAAGCCCAGGAGGCCCCATCAGAAACCCCCAGAGGCCCAGGAGAGAGTGTGGAGAGAGCCAGGGGAGAACAAGCGGTGACGTCCATGGCGGCTGAGGACAAGGAGCGGCCCTTCCGCTGCGCCCAGTGCGGGCGCTCCTACCGCCACGCCGGCAGCCTGCTGAACCACCAGAAGGCCCACACCACAGGGTTGTACCCCTGCTCCCTCTGTCCCAAACTTCTCCCTAACCTGCTGTCTCTTAAGAACCACAGCAGGACCCACACGGACCCCAAGCGCCACTGCTGCAGCATCTGTGGCAAGGCCTTCCGGACAGCTGCCCGGCTGGAGGGCCACGGGCGGGTCCACGCACCCCGGGAGGGGCCTTTCACCTGCCCCCATTGTCCCCGCCACTTCCGCCGCCGAATCAGCTTCGTGCAGCACCAGCAGCAGCACCAGGAGGAGTGGACAGTGGCCGGCTCTGGTAGGGGGCATGATGGGTCCCAGGAGGAGGTGGGCACACAGTGGAGGGTGAAGTCCGGCCCCAAAGTGGGTGGGGGAGCAAGAAGTGAGAGGAGAGAGCCCCGGGGATTCTAAGAGGTGGGTGGGGGCTTGGCTATGGGGTGAGAGAAGTAGTTTGAGGATGTGCTGAGCTGAGCACCCGCAGGTAAGGTATAACAAATAGGGTGGGTTGGGCAGCACGCGGGGGCATGGTCAGGCCGAGGCTGCTGCCTGGGCTCCTCCATTACACTGTGGCCAGAATGGAATGGTCTTTCTGTTCAGGGGAAGGTCACTGGGTACCCCCTGGCTGCTGTGTCTGGAAACCCTCCTGAGTCAGCCAGTAAAGTAATGACTTCCAGAGAAAGAGGAAGCCATTGGTTTGGTCTAGGTTCCATTCTTTCCTAGAGCAGGCCGGGTGCCAAGGAACAAGGGATTGGGCATGGGCTCCACGGCTTCCCTGCTGACTTGGCCACGGAAACTGGGTCACTTGGGTTGGCACCCTACTCCCTGTCCCTTTCCCTGCGCCTTGTCGCTGCTGCTCCTCTCCTTGGAAACTAGATCTCCCTGTCAGTGTTGCTCCCATCTCTTCTCTAACCTTAATTCAACCCCTTCTCCCTCTGCTGCCAACGGCCTTTTTAGGATCCAACCAAACCACCCTTTCCACCTGCGCACCCTGCCACCCTCTGCACACCTTTAACTGGAGAACTGAGTCACAGATAATTGTTTCCTTGAAGTCCAGGCCCAGCTGCAGCAACAACAGTCATTAGCCCGTGTCACATCCCTGATCAGAGGGCATCTCCGTGGGGAATCGCCTCCACCCAGCACTGCCAGAGGCCGCGGCTGCCAGGGAGTGGGGCGGCCGGTTCCCTCAGCAGGACCTGGGCTGGCCTCTCCACCTCCTCTAGTAGAGGCGGACCCATTCCATCTAGTGGCCACCGAGGGTGGGTTGCCCTGAGATGGTAGGCCCTTGACAGGCCTTGTCAGAGCAGAGGGCGGGTGGGAGTCACCTGAAAGCTGAAGGAATGGCTTTAAGGATAGAAGATTTCTCATGACCTCAAGGGATATGAGTGAGGAGCCAGTTTGCCAGGGCTGGGAAAATAATTAGGAGGCCTAGAATCCCTGTTCTCATCTGGGCCTCCGGGGCCATGGGCGGGGGAATGGCCTGCAGGGCTGGGATGGGGTACACGCTGTGCGGGGTCTGCCCCTCAGTGACTTCCTCTCTCTCTCCCCCCAGGAGCCCCAGTGGCACCAGCGACGGGCAGAGGGGACTTGCCATTGCCCCCTCCACCCACCCCCACGACCCCACTCCTGGATCCTTCACCCCAGTGGCCTGCAGACCTCAGCTTCTCCCTCTGAACTTCAAGTCTCCAAAGATCAGAATCTGGGGGAGGGAGTGCGTGCAGGGAGGGGCTTGATCTCCACATTTTCTCAGGAGTAGTTCGGGCATCCCCATATCTTCTCCTCTCCCCTTGTGAAGAGGACCCAGATCTGGCTTCTTTCCCAAGGAGGGGGTGGGGTGTTCCTCGAGTCCCTGTCCTTGAAGGACCTCCTTCCCCCAGCCTCATCACCGTGCTCTTCCCAGTGCCAGCCTCTGCCGAGATGCCGTGCCACCCTCAACAGCCAGATTGCAACACCAGGGAGAGGCGGATGCAGAGCCCCACCGGTGGGAAAGTTGCCTGTGGAAGGGAGCCTTTTGCTACAATTTGTAACTTATTTTCTAAAGTCTATTTTGTAACAATTTATTTAAGTTTAAAAAAAGGAAAACTGCTGCCCCCCAAAAAAAGAAATTTTCAAAACACGTGGCTGGCGTGATTGTATCTGAAAGGGTAAAGGTAGAGGAAAGCTGGGACGCCTGCTTCGGAGCAGAGTTGGGTGTGGGAGTGTCCACAGACACCCCTGTCCTGCAGGGTGGGGAGTGGGCACCTGTGGCCCCAGGCAGGTTCCTTCCCACAGCTGCTGGGCTTCTGGGCCTGCCCTGGTGCCTGGAATCACACATGACAGGCTGGGGAGGACAGGGGCAGTAATGCTATTTGCCTGCCTGCATTCTCTTGTCCTGAGAATGGCCAGGTCCCCTGTCAGCAGCTGGCTGGTTGGCCTGTGGGGAAGGAAGGAGGGTGGAGTTGTCCTCATCCTCACGGCTTTGGTCCCTCCCTCCCTCCCCATTCCTCGAAGGAACAGGGTCTGTCTTGGCCGCCATGACAGATGAGAATACTGAGGCTCAAAGCGGTTGAGCAGCCTGCTCCAAGTCACACGATGACAAAGAACCAGAATCTGAATCAAATGGGTCTGCCTGTTGCTCCACTCTACCCAGGGCAACTGGAGTGGGTTAGAACGGCGCGTTCTCACTGGAGAGAGAAGGGTCCTGGAGAGGCAGGGTTTGGCAGGAGGCCCCAGGGCCACATACTCATGTTGGCCAGGCAGCTTCCAGGCTCAGCCTCGGGCTCTGGTTCCTCGGCGAAGTAGACCTGCCAGTCCAAACTGCTGACCCAGTCCTCGTAGGCAGGGAGCGCGGTGAAGACCGCCGGCCTGGCGGGGCCTTGGCAAGCATCTCCGAAGCTGTGCAGCCCGGCCAGGAACCATGTGCCCCTCACCTCATGCACCAGTGGTGCCCCAGACAGGCCCTGTCAGGGGTCAGGTGACACTGGGTGACTTTTTATAGGCAGCTGTGCAGGACGGTAGAGCGGGCTAGGGAAGCTCTGGCTGTTTGGGGGCTAATTGGCAAAAAGGCTTAGTTTCGGGTGGGAGGTGGGTCCAGAGGCCAAGCCTGGAAGGTCCGTTCTTGAGTTACCGGGTGAGGGGATGCCCGGGGCCTATTAGGTAAGGCGTGGGGGCCTGGGGCTCACCTCACAGCTGGGCAGCTCACCCACAGTACTGGTACACACCATCCCCGGCAGAATAGGGCTGCCGTCACCCCCAGGAGCTGCATGCAGCCGGCTGCAGGCCTTAGGCCCCAGGAGGGTCACGGGCACTGTCTGGAGGGAGCTGATGCCTGTGGAGCAAGGGAAAGCTGGCTGCCCCGACCTGCAGGTTGGATGGACAGCGGCCCTGGCCCTGTGCCCGCCTACCTGCTCCTGGGCGGGCCCGTCCCAGGACCCAGCCACGCTCCGCATCAGGCAAGTGGTGGTCAGCATAGGGCAGGCAGAGGGGCCGCAGGCTGGCTCCCAGTGTCACAGGCTGGGCCAGCAGCAGGAGGGCCACGTCGTAGCCCCCCTCAGGGTGGGTGTAGGCTCCGTGCAGGATGAGCTGCTTCAGGCCCCACTCCTCCGGTCTGGTCCCCAGCCCTACGCTCCACTCCTCTGGGGCCTGGCGCCTGTGCAGAGGCAGTGTGGACGGCACCAGGTGACAGGGCTGCCGGCAAGGGCAGGGGGCACAGCAGAGAGGGATCCAAGACTCACCCAATGAAGCAGTGGGCAGCAGTTAGCACCGCCTCCTCTGACACCAGGGCTCCGCCACAGGCCAGCTGCCCCTGGTGCATCAGCCTGGCATCCCAGGGCCATGGGGAGGGTGCTCCTGCCTGGGGACCTGCTGTCCTCAAGGATCCACAGGCTGAAACAGATGAGTGCCTCATCTGACTTCTTGCTAAGCGCTTCCCACTTCCCGTCAAATCCTCACAGTATCTTTTGAAATTGAGTTTTGTTCCCCTCGTTACTGAAGGTAACCAAAGTTCCAGAGAGGTTTAGAGACTTCCTTGCTCTGTAACTACAGGCAAGTGGCAGACTTGCGATTCACAAGCCAGGGCCTGAGCTTTTAGCCCTGTTGGTCTGATGGGACCCCTGTCCCAGCCTCGTGGGAATGCCCCTACTTGTCACTCCCCTGCTCCACCCGTCTGCACCCTCCAGGCTGGGCCTGCCTCCGCTCATTAGTGCATCTCTTACCATCAAGACATAATATCCATCCCAGGAATTACTTTGCATTCAATTTGCATGCCAGTCACTTAATGCCAGAATTCTGACTGGGAGCCCTACCCTGTGCAGGCTCGCTGGGTCCCTGCTGGAAGCCTGCCACTTCCCCAGAAACCCAAGTCAGGTCTCAGAGATTACTCTTCTCACCTAAACTCCAAACCTGTAGAGTTCCAAAGTGCCTGCGCCTCTCAGCCCTAATGGGGCTGTTGCCATCCCAGGAGATGAAGGACCCCCCTAATTGGGCTGGGTGGTGTGGATGCCTGTGCCAGTTCTCTAGTCCTAACTGAGGTTTGCTTCACAGTGGCTTCCACCCACTCCCAGCATGCCCCACTCGTACCTACACAGCTATCCTCATCACTCATCTCCGGGGTCTCTAGGCTCTGGGCCAGGAAAGCCGCCCCCTGAACTCGAGCCTGCAGCCAGGAACTGTGAGCAGCTGTGTTGGTCAGCAGCACGGGAGCGTCCTCCTGGGCACAGCTTGATGCAAAGCTGATGATGCCAGCCTGAACCCAGTGTCCATCAGGCTCGAGGCACAGCACAGGGCCCCCGGAATCTCCCTGGAGCCAGGCAACAAAGCCAAGGACAGATGCCTGAGCCCAGCTATGGCAGACACCCTCTGATGGCAGCTCTTTCCCCCAGTCCTGTGAGTCCAACCCCCAGCCCAGGGCTAGACCCCTCCCCCTTCTGCTCCTTCTCTTCTCCCTATCAAACCTGACAGGGCCCCTGCACCCCAGGCTGGGGGCCCCCACATAGCATCCCAGGCCGGGCTGGGTTGGACAGGTGTCGCTGGTGCAGCTGGTTGTAGATACAGTTACATGTGGGGCGACTGATGAGACGCAGGCGCAGATTGCGTAGGGTCCCAGCAGCTGGTGAAAGAGACGGGGCTGGGGCTGGAGTCTGGGATCTGGGAAGCAAGGGAGACTGGAAGCCAGGACAGTTGGGAGCTGAGACTGTAACCTTGGGCAAGCAGAGTGCCTCTCCGAGCTTCAGTCTGGGCCAGCACTTACCATCACTGGTGTCCTGATCCCAGCCAGTGGCCCAGCAGGAGGCTCCAAAGGGGAAGCGATGGGCAGGCTGGGGCAGGCAGAGGGGTGTGTGGGTCGTGGGGTGCGCGAGCTGCAGCAGGGCCAGATCTGAGCCCTGGCTGTAGTGGTTATAGGCCCTGGGCAACTGCAGGGCAGCCACCCCCACCTCTTCGGCCCCAGGGCTGAATCCCTCACGCTGCAGAGAACCCAGGACCACTGACCAGGAGTTCAGTTCTGTTGCTGCTGCCCTGGAAGGGGAAGGACAAGGTCCAGGCCGCTGAGTGCAAGGGTAGACAGTGACACCATGGGAGACCCCACAGGTAGGTGGAAGATAGCAGAGAGCACTCCACGGCTTTTTCTTTTTGAGGTAGGGTCTCGTCCTGTCGCCCAGGCTGCAGTGCAGTGACATGACCATGACTCACTGCAAGCCTTGACCTCCCAGGCTCAAGCGATCCTCCCACCTCAGCCTTGTGAGTAGCTGGGACTACAGGCGTGCACCACCATGCCTGGCTAATTTTATAGTTTTTGTAGAGACATGGTCTTGCTATGTTGCACAGGCTAGTCTTGAACTCTTGGGCTCAAGCGATCCTCCCTCCGTGGCCTCCCAAAGTGCTGGGATTTCAGGTGTGAGCTACTGTGCCTGGCCTCAGTCTGTGACTTTAAGCAAGGTCATTCCCTTGCAACCTGAGTTTTCTGATTTGTAAATCTTCTACCATGAAAGGTGGTTGTTAAATTAACTTGACAATATGTACCCAGTACATGGCAGATTCTCAGTAAATGGTTCTTTATTATTACTCTAGAGGCAGGGACTAGCCTTGTGGGGTTTGAGACAAATCGTCCACCCCCCAGAGCCAGAGACCCTGCCTGACCCCAGCCATGACTTACTTTTCAAAGCAGTGGGCAGCAGTGAGGACCCAGGTGTCCGCCACCAGGGAGCCGCTGCAGATGTGGGCTCCCTGCCTCCTCACACTGGCCTGCCAGGGCCACTCGCCGGGGACTGTGTTGCCCTCCTGAGGCTTGGGGGGGCCGGGGCCACGCTGTCCACAGGCTGTGGAGAGGGGTGGGTCACACTGACAGTAGATATCTGTCCTGACCTCACCCCAGTCCTGACCCAGAACCAAGTAAGACCTAGGCCCCGTGTCCCCAGATCTTACCACGCTGAGCGGCTTGAAGACCTGGGAAGAGAGAGACACAGGTGAGACGCAGGGACTCCAGGCCTGCCCAGCTTTGGGGAGGAGGGAGGATGGGCTGGGGGGCGGGCCCAGGGTCCTTGCCTGTGACTCTGATTACCTCACCAGCTCCTCCCAGAATGAAAATATTTATATGAAGTCGAGACAGCTTTTATTGGAACCTATTCAGTGTGCACACTCAGTAATTAATTCTCCTTCAGCTGTGCTCAGCACTCCGGGGCTTGGGGTTCAGCTTGGGAGTAGGCCAGCCCTCCTCCAGGCTTCAGAACCCCCAACTCCTGCCCCCGCCACTGAGTCAGCCAGGCGGCCTCTGTGTGTAGAGAGCATTAGCTTAATTGTCCTCTTAGCAGCAGAGGCCTAAGAGGAAGGATTAGAGGCCTGCGTCATTTCCAAGTGGGGAGGGACCCAAGAAATGGAGACTTACCTCACCCTGGTCTAGAGACTCAGTCTTTCCCACCTTCCCAGAAACTGCCTGAGGGCCCGCCAGAGAGAGGGCGCCTGCCCACCGCCCCTCACAGGCACACAGGCATCCCATGAGACAGCTGAGCTGGGCTGCCCAGAGGATGGATGAAAAGAAAGGGAAACTGAGGCCAGAGGAGCCCAGAGTTTGCCTGAGGTCATTGTGGAAGTCGAGGGGGAGGCAGGCACAGGACACACACAGGCAGCATCACACACACACACAAGACCACAGGCCCCACCAACGCAAACTGCAGCTGGCCCGAGAAAATCTCATCCATGTTGACACAGGTGGCTACATATACCGCCCCACAGAGTTACATCCCCACCAGTGGACTGTCACCCACAGGCGGTCCCCCCTCCAAGGAACAGGGACTGCTGGGGCAGAGATGGCCCCTGAGCCCCCACCAGGCCACGCCCATACCCCAGCACATGGCGGCTTACCCTCCATGAGGACCGTGGCACCCGCGATGAGCAGCACCGGGCCCCAGCACCACTTCATGCTGCCCTGGGCCACTCTGCCGCCTGTGCTCCACTCTGAGAGAGGCCACCTGGGTCTCCCTGGCTCCACCTCTGCTCCACCTCCAGCTGGCTAGGAGTCAGCTGTCTGCTTGCCCTAGCCAGCAGTTCCTAGCTCTGGGGCTGTGGCTGTGTGACCCTGGGCTTGTCATCATCCCTCTCTGGGCCTTAGCCATGGAGCCAAACTGTCTGGGTTTAAATCTGTTTCCTTACTACTTGAGTGGCCTGGGAGAGCTAACCTGCCTGCGCCTTGTCTGAGAAACAGTTGTTGAATGGAAAA
Organism: Pongo abelii; assembly: GCF_028885655.2. NCBI lineage: Eukaryota > Metazoa > Chordata > Mammalia > Primates > Hominidae > Pongo > Pongo abelii. Next base: position 33,293,738 of record NC_072003.2, read on the forward strand.
CGCCTCAATGACAGCCTGGCACAGGGCAAGCTCACTCCCAGCATGAAAGCGCCATCCTGGAACCATGGAGGGCACGTGGGCAGCTCCTCCCAGTCCCCACTTTTCATTTCCACTCCCCACTTTTCATTTCCACTCCCCTACTTCTCTTCCAGCCAGGGCTGGGTGGGTTTCACATGCCTTCTCCCAGGTCTGCTCAGAGACAGTGTGTGCCAGGCTGGGTGTTGAGAGGCCAGCGCCCACTGCTGCTCACTCGATGTGAGCCTTTGGCAAATCCCAGTATCTCCCTGGGCCTGCTGGCTTCCGGGGAAACAGGGTGACAGCAGTGCCCACCTTCCTCACAGGCGCAGAGGACTCGGTCAGGCGGGAAGAACACTTGGGCGTGTGCCTCCTCTTCCTCTTCCCACTCCTAACTCAGGCTGGCCCAGACCATTCAAGAACCCTGACCCCAAGACAGAGGCAGCTGTGGGTAAGGTTTAGCATATATTATAGATGCTGGCTGGGCATGGTGGCTCACGCTTGTAATCCCAGCACTTTGGGAGGCCAAGGCAGGCGGATCACCTGAGGTCGGGAGTTCGAGACCAGCCTGACTAACATAAACACTGCCTCTACTAAAAATACAAAATTAGCTGGGCCTGGTGGCGCATGCCTGTAATCCCAGCTACTCGGGAGGCTGAGGCAGGAGAATCACTTGAACCTGGGAGGCGGAGGTTGCAGTGAGCCGAAATTGTGCCATTGCATTCCAGCCTGGACAACAAGAGCGAAAATCCGTCTCAAAAACAAACCAACAAAAAAAAGCATATAGATGCTGGAGCCAGATGGACCAGGTGGATTCAAATCCTGAGAGCCTCCTGCAGTAGCTGTGTGATCTCAGGCATGCTAATTAGCCACTCTGTCCCTATCATCAAGATAGGGATAATAATAGTACCCACCTCATAAATCACTGTAAAGATTAAATGAGTTTAACACGTTAACACAAGTTGTTTTTTTTTTTTTTGGAGATGGTCTTGCTCTGTTGCTCAGGCTGGAGTGCAGTGATCATGGCTCACTGCAGCCTCAACCTTCTGGGCTCAAGCAATCTTCCCGCCAGCTTCCCGATTAGTTGGGACTACAGGTACATAACAACCATGCCTGGCTAATTTTTTTTTTTTTTTTTTTTTTTGTAGAGACAGGGGTCTCACTATTTTGCCCAGGCTGGTCTGGAACTCCTGGCCTCAAGTGATCCTCCCGCCTTGGCCTCCCAAAGTACAGGGATTACAGGTGTAAGCCACTGCACCCAGCCAACACAAGTTCTTAAACAATGCTTGGCATGAAGGTAAGTGGTCAGGGCATAATAGGCAAAACAAAAACCTTCACAACCTGGCCCTGGCCCTCCAGGGCTACCAATACTGGCTTGGGATGGTCGATAAGGCAACTGGAGGGGTTAAAGTTAAACTCAAGGAAGAACTTCCCAGCAAGCATTTACAGAACCAGAAGGGCAGCCTGCCCTTCCAGGTGTGTGCTCAGCCTTCCCAGGAGAGGAGGCCTGGCTCCTGTGGGCAGCAGGAGTAAGCTGCCAGCCTGTTTCCTGGGGGTGGGGGCCAATGGTGCCCCAGGCCTTGCTGACTCCACACACTGGAGATGGGACTACCCATAACCACCCTTCCCAGCAGGCCCTCCACTCTCCCTCTGACTCACCCTTCCCAGCTCCAGAGAAGGCAACACCGAGGGAGGCCCAGCACCACAGTCCATGGCAGATACATGGTTCAGACTTGGCTGATTGATCTAAGAAACTTTATTGCTCAGAACCTTCCCTCCCTGGGCAATGGAGAGAGCTTTGGAGACCAGCCCATGGGGACAGAGTCAGAGGCACTGGGTATAAAAAAGAGCGAGTGTGTGGCACATTTGGTCCATTGTCGTGTGTGGGTATGGCAGGAGGAGGGGGTAATCTAGAAGCCCCACATCTAGGGCCTTCTAGGGACCCAGATATGCCCCTTTGTGCAAGGCTCACATGCCAAAGCAAAGCAGATGAGGCCAGCCTGGCTTGGGTTGAGTGCTCAGTGCCTCTTAGCCTTGCCCTGGGGTTCTTGGACCTTCCGGAAACTGAGCCACATCAGGCTCACATTGATAGCATAGGTGGTGATGCAAACGATGCAGAAATCATAGAGCACGAAGAACAGGATCCAGGCCAGGTAGACAGAACCAGCGAGAGACACCAGGGAGCTCAGCAGCATCAGGACAGAGGCCCAGCGTGTCCGCAGGCAACCTGCAAGGCAGAAGAGGGTCTGGTGTGGGCTTCAGGCACTGGCCACCTCCCGAACACTCCATGATGTCACCGCACCACCTAGATGCCAGGAGCTGCTGGGAAGGGTCTCTAAAACAAGAGGCTCCAGGGCAGATGTAGTGGCTTATGCATGTAATCCAAACACTCTGGGAGGCTGAGGTGGGAAGACTGCTTTAGGCTAGGAGTTCAAGACCAGCTTGGGCAACATAGAAAGACCCAATCTGTATCAAAAATTTAGAAATTCAGCTGGGCGCGGTGGCTCATGCCTGTAATCCCAGCATTTTGGGAGGCCGATGGGGGTGGATCATCTGAGGTCAGGAGTTCAAGAGCAGCCTGGCCAACATGGCAAAACCCCATCTCTACTAAAAATACAAAAATTAGCCGGGCGTGTTGATGGGCACCTGTAGTCCCAGCTGCTGGGGAGGCTAAGGCAGGAGAATCGCTTGAACCTAGGAGGTGGAGGTTGCAGTGAGCCGAGATCAGGCCACCACATTCCAGCTTGGGCAACAAGAGCGAGACTTCATCTCAAAAAAAAAAAAAAAAAAAAAAAAAAAAAAAAAAAAAAAAAGGCCCGGTGAGGTTGACTCACGCCTGTAATCCTAGCATTTTGGGAGGCCGAGGTGGACGGATCACCAGGTCAAGAGATTGAGACCATCCTAGCCAACATGGTGAAACCCTGTCTCTACTAAAAATACAAAAATTAGCTGGATGTGGTGGCACGCGCCTGTAGTCCCAGCTACTCGGGAGGCTGAGGCAGGAGAATTGCTTGAACCCAGGAGGCAGAGGTTGCAGTGAGCCAAGATCATGCCACTGCACTCCAGCCTGGTGACAGAGCGAGACTATGTCTCAAAAAAATAAATAAATAAATAAAAATAAAAAATTAGCTGGGTGCAGTGGCATATGCCTATAGTCCTAGCTACTCAGGAGGATCGCTTGAGCCAGGAGTTCCAGGTTACAGTGAGCTATGATTGTGCCACTGCACTCCAGCCTGGGCAACAGAGCAAGATGATTTCTTTAAAAAAAAAAAAAAAAAGAAGGCTTCGACAGGTCCCCTCCAAGGGACTGGTCTCTGAAGCTCTTGCCATTGCCCAGGGAGGGAAAGTTCTGAGCAATAAAATTTCTTAAATAAATCGGCCAAGTCTGAACCATGTGTCAGCCAGGACCATGGTGCTGGGCCTCCCTCGGTGATGCCTTCTCTGGAGCTGGGAAGGGTGACTCAAAGGGAGCGTGGGAGCCTGCTGGGAAGGATGGTAATGGGTAGTCTCATCTCCAGCATATGGCATCAGCAAGGCCTGGGGCACCATCGTCTCCCACTCCCTTGGTTCCTCTCTCTGTTCAATAATTCCTGGGACCAGATACAAATTTTCCTGCTGAGCACTAAATGAGATAAAAGATAGCTCATGCTCAGCTTCTCCTTAAAAAGGAATTTCGGCATCTTTTCCACAAAACTGGGGTGTTGGTGGGGCATGGTAGCTCACGCCTGTAATCCCCCCAGCACTTTGGGAGGCTGAGGCAGACAGATTGCTTGAGACCAGCCTGGGCAACATGGCAAGACACCGTCTCTACCAAAAAAAAAAACATACAAAAATTAGCTGGGCATAGTGGTGCACGCCTGTGATTCCAGCTACTTGGGAGGCTAAGGTGGGAGGATCACTTGGGCAGGGAGGCAGAGGTTGTCATGAGCTGAGATCATGCCAGTGCACACTAAGGGCATCCTAGACCTCACTTTGGGCAACAGAGCCAGACCCTGTCTCGAAACAACAAACAAAAAACCTGGGGACCTAGGATGTCTTTAAGGGCCCTTCAGCCTCTAACAGTACTTAAACCAATTAAGACTCCTGTTAGTTACCTCCCCACATCCCCACCCGCTGGATGCTCCGTGATGAGCAGCTAGCTGGCTGTCAGCTGTGTGGATCACCAAGCTTGCATGGAGTGGGGCTGAACTGACCAAGGGGGATGAGGGGCAGGGCAGGCAGGGAGGGGGCGGAGCCACTCACCTAACAATAGCTGTAGTGTGTAGAAGATGCAACCGAATATGCTGTTGGATTGATTGAGGATGCTGTCCTGTCCCAGCACATGCTCCACCAGCCCGAAGCCCCTGCCCCACCTGGCAAAGGGGTGGGGTGGGGTGGGGTGGAACCAGGTTAGGACTGTCAACCCAGTGCCTTGGACCCTGCCCGAGAAAGGTGATTTCCAAGAAGCCACCTGGGCTATCCTCTGTTCCCCCACCTCCCATCCTAGTCCAAGGGTCGATGACCTCCAGGCACCGGGCACCTTTGGCCACGTCAGGATTCCATGTCACTGACCCTATCCTCCCCTCTCCCCAGACCAGGCCCGGACGTGGCTACTCCGTAGGCCCTGCTTTTCATCTTAGACCTTAAGTAATTCTCTTTTTTTTTTTTTTGAGACGGAGTCTCACTCTGGCCCAGGCTGAAGTGCAGTGGCGCGATCTCGGCTCACTGAAACCTCCGCCTCCCGGGTTCAAGCGATTCTCCTGCCTTAGCCCCCCCGAGTAGTTGGGATTACAGGCGCCCGCCGTAGCGCCCGGCTAATTTTTCTATTTTTGGTAGAGACAGGCTTTCACCATGTTGGCCAGGCTGGTCAACTCCTGACTTCAAGTGATCCACCCCCCTCAGCCTCCCAAAGTGCTGGGATTACAGGAGTGGGCCACCGCGCCCGGCCCTTAAGTAATTCTTAAAATGGCAAGGCTGGTATAACGGTTCACTCGGTTTTGCATCAGAGACTGGGTGTCGGGGGCAGATTATCTTTGCCCTGGACCCCAGAATCTCCAGCTCCCTGGCCACTCACTCGCCTCCTCTGTATTCCGTCATTATGCTAACGCCCGGCCATGTCGCACAGCCAGACCGGGCTACCTTGTTCCTGGGCGCAGCCATCGCCAACACCCCCCTTCACCTGCGCGCCGTCCTTGAGACTATCGTCAATCTCTGCCGCCATCCTGCCTCCCCGCCTTTCCCGGTCACCGTTATTCCTTGGCATCCAATTAACGTGCGAGTCCCCGGAATAATCCCAGTCCCCAGCACTGTCTGGTCTCCTGCCTCGCACTCTTATTTCGAACACCAGTATCTCTGAGTAGCTCAGCCCCTGTGCAACGACCCCGCAAGCAGTCCAGCCCCGTGTCCGTTCCCCGGGCACAGCGATCCCAGACTCCAGAATAATCATCTGGCATCCTGGCCGCCCTGCTCCGATGCCCCACGCCTCTTACTCCCGTGCACACCTGGAGGAGAAGACGCGCGAACAGCTGATGGCGGTGCCCACGTCGCAAAGCGCGCGGTAATCCCGGTCCCGGGCGCGCGCCGCCTTCACGTGCAGCGCGTAGAGCGAGAGCACTAAACCGGTCAGGCAAAGAGCGAGCCGCACCCAGCCAGGGCTCCCCCAGGTGCTGCCCATTATCTCCAGGTTCCGCCCGAGGCGCCCGCGGAGAAAACCAGCCACGGATCAGGGGCCGGGTGGCGAATGGCCGCGCCCCTCCTGGCCCTCTGACTCGGCGATTGGCCGGCCGGGCTCGCACTCCGCGACCCAAATGGCTGTTCCCGGGCGAGTTAGGAAAACGGCGAAGAATGCCGGGACTAGTGAGGCGGGTAAGGGACGTGCGGAATCGCGGCCCCAGCGGCTGCCAGGCATGATGGGAGTTGTAGTCGGCGCGGCTGCAAGGCATCAAGGGAAATGAAGTCTCCATAGATTTAAAAACTGTGTTGGCCGGGCGCGGTGGCTCACGCTTGTAATCCCAGCACTTTGGGAGGCCGAGGCTGGCGGATTACCTGAGGTCACGAGTTCGAGACCAGCCTCGCCAACATTGTGAAACCCCGTCTCTACTAAAAATACAAAAATTAGCCGGGCGTGGTGGCACATGCCTGTAATCCCAGCTATTCGGGAGGCTGAGGCAGGAGAATTGCTTGAGCCGGGGAGATGGAGGTTGCAGTGAGCCGAGATCGTGCCACTGCACTCCAGCCGGGCCGACAGAGTGAGACTATGTCTCAAAAAAAAAAAAAAAAAGTGTGTTAATGTGGCTAACAGCATTTGCGCTTACCCTATGCCAAGTCCTGTTCTAAGAATTGCAGCATCCAGGACCTAGAGACCAGCGGATCAGGGGATCCAGTGAATACGGCGATCAGATTCGGGAACCAAGCATTTCCCCTGAAACTATTTCAGGCACCATTTGGGCTGCAGCCTCCCATCCTCCCGGGTCCTGCCTCACCAGTGCTTCCTGCTGGTCGGTCTCCCTTTCTCCCATACATTCACAGAACCACTCCTTTGGCCACACACACCCTTGACAGTATCCTAACCTCTCTACTATCATGGTGCCCGCCTGGCAACACCTGAGCTTGGATCAACTCAACAGTCAGTCTCTCCTTTCCAATCTGTGGGCCAGCTTGAGGTCTCTCCTTCACAGACGTCCCATCTGATGGTGACCCATCCCTCCTACACCTTCAACCTCTCCATCCTCCCCATCTACATTGCAACTTGTTCCTCTTTCCCATCTCAGAAACAGCAACAAATCTCCCTTCACTAAGAGGTCCTTCACTAGCCTCCCCTCTCCGCATTATCCCATCTACCCCTCCACATTCAAGTTTTTGGAAAGATTCTACACTCCCAGTCTCTACTTCCTCACTTCTTCCTTGCTGCCCACGCCATAAACTAGCTGCTGCCTCCAGCACTGCCCTGACACCTAGTGGTTGGTGTCACCAAGACGCTAGACCCAACGGTTATTTATTTATTTACTTATTTTGAGACGGAGTCTCACTCTGTCGCCCAGGCTGGAGTGCAGCGGTGCCATCTCGGCTCACTGCAACCTCCGCCTGCAGGGTTCAAGTGGTTCTCGTGCCTCAGCCTCCCAGGTAGTTCGGACTACAGGTGCCTGCCACCATGTCTGGCTAATTTTTGTATTTTTAGTAGAGACGGGGTTTCACCATGTTGGCCAGGCTTGTCTTAAACTCTTGACCTCAAGTGATCCACCCACCTCGGCCTCCCAAAATGCTAGGATTACAGGCGTGAGCCACCGCATGCGGCCAATGGTTGTTTTTCAGGTCTTCTCTTGCTTGACCTCCCAGAGGGATCCCTTACTGTTGCACACACCCTTCTGGGAACTCTCTTCCTCTGGCGTCTGTGATGTTTCCCTCTCCTGCTGGCTCCTCCCTCTCCAGATGCTCTTTCTCACATCTACTCTCTTCTAGAGAGTGTGGTAGATAGAATAATGGTCTCCAAAGATGTCCCTGCATGAATCCCTGGAACTTGTGAATATGATAGGTTAAATGGCCAAAAGGGAATTAAGGTTGCAGATGGAATTAAGCTGACCAATCTCCTGATTTTATTTTATTTTATTTATTTATTTTTTGTTTTTGAGATGGAGTTTCGCTCTTGTTGCCCAACTGGAGTGCAATGGCGTGATCTCGGCTCACTGCAACCTCCACCTGCCAGGTTCGAGCAATTCTCCTGCCTCAGCCTCCCAAGTAGCTGGGATTACAGGCACCCGCCATCACGCCTGGCTAATTTTTAAAATTTTTAGTAGAGACAGGGTTTCGCTATATTGGCCAGGCTGGTCTTGAACTCCTGACCTCAGGTAACCCGCCCACCTCCGCCTCCCAAAGTGCTGGGATTACAGGCGTGAGCCACCGTGCCCGGCCTATTTATTTATTTATTTATTTTTGAGATGGAGTTTTGCTCTTGTTGTCCAGGCTAGAATGCAATAGTGCTATCTCGACTCACCACAACCTCCACCTCCCCGGTTAAAGCGATTCAGCGATTCTCCTGCCTCAGGCTCCTGAGTAGCTGGGATTATAGGCATGTGCCACCACGCCTGGCTAATTTTTTGTATTTTTAGTAGAGATGGGGTTTCTCCATGTTGGTCAAGCTGGTCTCAAACTCCTGACCTCAGATGATCCACCCACCTGGGCCTCCCAAAGTGCTGGGATTATAGGCGTGAGCCATCGCACCAGGCTCTATTGATTTATTTTTATTTTTATTTTTGAGACGGAGTCTCGCTCTGTTGCCTAGGCTGGAGTGCAGTGGCACAATCTTGGCTCATTATAACTTCTGTCCCCTGGGTTCAAGCCATTCTCCTGCCTCAGCCTCCCGAGTAGTTGGGACTACAGATGCGTGCAACCATGCCTGGCTAATTTTTGTATTTTTAGTACAGACAGGGTTTCACTATGTTGTCCAGGCTGGTCTCAAACTCCTGACTTCGTGATCTGCCCGCCTCGGCCTCCCAAAGTGCTCGGATTACAAGTGTAAGCCACCGCGCCCAGCCTATTTTGTTTATTTTTTCAAAGACCCTTGACATCCAGGCTGGAGTGTAGTGGCACTGTCATAACTCACTGCAACCTCCGTCTCCCAGGTTCAAGCGATTCTTGCACCTCAGCCTCCCTAGTAGCTAGGAGTACAAATATGTCCCACCACACCTGGCTAATTTATTTTTATTTTTGTAGAGATGGGGTCTCACTTTGTTTCCCAGGCTGGTCTAAACTTCTGGTTTCAAGCAACCTTCCTGCCTCAAAGTGCTGGGAGTACAGACATGAGCCACCATCACACCTGGCCTAATTTGCTGATTTTTATTTATTTTGTATTATTTATCTTAAATTTTTATTTTGAGACAGAGTCTTGCTCTGTCATCCAGGCTGGAGTACGGTGGTGCAATCTCGGCTCACTGCAACCTCCCCCTCTCGGGTTCAAGCAATTCTTGTGCCTCAACCTCCCAAGTAGCTGGGATTATAGGTGCCGGCCACCACGCCCGACTAATTATTGTAATTTTTTTTTTAGTAGAGACGGGGTTTCACCATGTTGGCCAGGCTGGTCTTGAACTCCTGACCTCAAGTGATCCACCTGCCTTAGCCTCTCAAAGTATGGGGATTACAGGTGTGAGCCACCGTGCCTGGCCCCATTTTTGTATTTTCAGTAGAGATGGGGTTTTGCCATGTTGGCCAGGCTTCTCTGGAACTCCTGACCTCAGGTGACCCGCCTGCCTCCGCCTCTCAAAGTGCTGGGATTACAGGCATGAGCCACCGTGCCTGGCCCACAGGGGTCCTTACAAATGAAGGAGGATGGCAGAAGAAAGTCAGAGGGAAATGTGAGTAAAGAAAAAAGACACAGAGAGCTGCAATGTTTCTGGTTTGAAGATGGAGGAAGGGTATTGTGAGCTAATAAATACGGGTGGCCTCTAAAGGCAAGAAAGGGTAAAGAACTGGATTCTCACCCTAGAGTCACCAGGAAGGAACTATCAACATCTTGATTTCAGCCCAGTGAGACTCTGTCAGACTTCTAAGCTACAGAACTGTAAGATAAATTTGTGTTGTTTTATATCATTAAATGTGCAGTAACTTGTTACAGCAGCAATTAGAAATGAATACAGAGGCCTGGGCATTAGGCCTGTATCTCAGCTTTCTCTGGTCTCCTGCTGTGTTCCTGTTATTTATTGTTGGCTTCCCCCAGAATGAGTGATCTAAGAGGAAGCAAAATAGAAGCCGCAATCTCTTTATGACTCAGCCTCAGAAGACACACATTGGGGCCGGGTGCAGTGGCTTATGCCTATAATCCCAGCACTTTGGGAGGCTGAGACAGGAGGACCACTTGAGCCCAGGAGTTTGAGACACCCTGGACAACACAGGGAGACCCTCACTCTATAAAAAATAAACAAAATTAGCCGGGTGTGGTGGTGCATACCTGTAGTCCCAGAACTTTGGGAGGCTGAAACAGGACAATGACTTGAGCCCAGGAGTTTGAGACAGGTCTAGGCAACGTGGTAAGACTCTGTCTTTATAAACATTTTTAAAATTAGGCAGGGCATGGTGGCTCATGCCTGTAATCCCAGCACTTTGGGAGGCTGAGGTGGGTGGATCACCTGAGGTCAGGAGTTTAAGACAAGCTTGGCCAACATGGCGAAACCTTGTCTCTACTAAAAATACAAAAATTAGCCGGGCATGGTGGTGGGTGCCTGTAATCCTAGCTACTCAGGAGGCTGAGGCAGAAGAATCATTTGAACCCGGGAGGTGGAAGTTGTAGTGAGCCGAGATTGCCTTCCTCACTTCAAGAGTTATAAAAGATTTTGACCATATTTTCTTCTAGCATTTAATTAATTAATTAACTAATTAATTAATTAATTTAAGACAGTCCCGCTCTGCTGCCCGGGCTGGAATGCAGTGGTGCAATCTCGGCTCACTGCAACCTCTGCCTCCTGGATTCAAGCGATTCTCCTGCCTTAGCCTCCTGAGTAGCTGTGATTACAGGCGCCAGCCACTATGCGCAGCTGATTTTTGTATTTTTAGTAGAGACAGGGTTTCACCATATTGGCCAGGCTGGTCTCAAACTCCTGACCTCATGATCCACCTCCTTGGCCTCCCAAAGTGCTGGGATTACAGGCGTGAGCCACTGTGCCTGGCCTTTTTCTTTCTTTCTTTTTTTTTTTTTGTTAGAGATGAGTTGTTGTTATGTTGCCTCTAACTCCTGGGCTCAAGCAGTTCTTCCAGCTTGGCTTCCCAAAGTGCTGCTGGGATTACAGGAGTGAGCCACTGCCCCCAGCCTCTGACAGTTTTTGTGCACTAGGAATTTGGGAAGACAATTTTACCTGGCTATTTCTGGCGCATACAATTGCAGTCAGATGGTGGCTAAAGCTGGAACAATAAGCAGCTAAAACAGCTGAAAGATAACCTAGCATTCTCTCTCCCTTTCTCTGAGTAGTCTCCGGGCCTATCCATGTCGTCGTCCTCCGCATGGGCTAGCTTGGGCTTCCTCACAGCCTCAAGGCTTTAATAGTCAGCTTCCAAAATGGTCCTCAGTGATTCCTGCTTCCTGGTATTGATACCATTGTGAAGTCACTTCTCACATTGAAAGGGGCTGAACTGGCCCATTGGGATAATGCAGAAATGACAGTGTGTGACTTTAGAGGCTAAATCATGAAGATATTGTGGCTTCCATCTTGCTCCTTTGTAGATCACTCATTCTAGACGAAGCCAGCTACCATGATATGAAAGCACTGAAGTAACCCTAGGGAGAGGTCTCCTTAGTGAGGAACTGAGGCCCTGTAAGAAACATGGGTGTGCTGCAGTCAAGTGGGCATAGGCCAAAGTAAACATCCAGAGTGACTCAGTAAGTTTAGAGTGCAGGCATATAGCTCCACTTGTTATCACAGCCGTGTAGCCATAACATGGGAAGGCTCATCACTTGGCTCTGAGCCACTGTTGTCTGTAAAAGGTATAATTGCCCTGCTGACACTGTGCACAGGGCTCGGCCCAACATGGCTTGACATGGGACATGGCTCTTGTGCAGGTGCTTGTGCCCAGAGAAAGAAAGAAAGCCAGAGCTGTCCGTCTTGGGAAGCCAAGACACAGCTCACCTCGCTCATGCCCAGAGGGAGAAAGAGTAAGGCTGTGGGGCGTGGTGGCTCATGCCTGTAATCTCAGCACTTTGGGAGGCCAAGGCAGGTGGATCACGAGGTCAGGAGTTTGAGACCAGCCTGGTCAACATGGTGAACCCTGTCTCAACTAAAAATACAAAAATTAGCCAGCCATGGTGGCACATGCCTGTAATCCCAGCTACTCAGGAGGCTGAGGCAGGAGAATTGCTTTAATCCAGGAGGCAGAGGTTGCAGTGAGCCGAGATCACACCACTGCACTCCAGCCTGGGCAACAGCGCGAGACTCCATCTCAGGAAAAAAAAAAGAAAAGAAAAGAAAAGAAAGAGTGAAGCTGCTGACCCTGAAGGGAGAGCTGGCCACACAGCTGTGTGTGTGTGGGAGCTGCCAGAGTAAGCAGCTGAGACAGAGCAGACAGTGCTAGAGTAAGATGCTGATGATGAGAGAGCTGCTGAATAAAGCCATGTCTCATTTACCTGCTGTCTCTCGAGTGTTCTTCTAGCTCCCTGCCTCACGTCCACTGGTTCCTCTCACACCTCAGCTGGGGCTGGACCCCAACCCTGAGCATGACAGGCCTTCTGCCAACAACCAGCAGTAACCTGCTGGGCATGTGAGGGAGCTACCTTGGAATCAGATTCTGTAAAACAGTCACGCCTTCAGATGACAGTAGCATTGGCCAACATTTTGACTGCACTTCATGAGAGACTCTGAGCCAGAACCCCCCCTAGATTCCCAACCCAAGGAAACTGTGTGTGATAAGTGTTTATTGTTTTTTTTTTTTTTTTGAGACAGAGTCTCACTCTATTGCCCAGGCTGGAGCGCAGTGGCACGATCTCGGCTCACTGCAAGCTCCGCCTCCCAGGTTCACGCCATTCTCCTGCCTCAGCCTCCTGAGTAGCTGGGACTACAGGCGCCCGCCACCACGCCCGGCTAACTTTTTGTATTTTCAGTAGAGACAGGGTTTCACTGTGTTAGCCAGGATGGTCTCAATCTCCTGACCTCGTGATCCGCCCGCCTCTGCCTCCCAAAATGCTGGGATTACAGGCGTGAGACACCGCGCCCGGCCAGTGTTTATTGTTTTAAGATATTGGCCGGGCGCAGTGGTTCACACCTGTAATCCCAGCACTTTGGAAGGCCGAAGTGGGAGGATCACTTGAGCTCAGGAGTTCAAGTTCAAGAACAGCCTGAGCAACATAGTGAGAACTTGTCTCTATTAAAAAAAAAAATGTTTTTAAGATGTTATGTTTGAGCCGGGTATGGTGTGGCTCACGCCTGTAATCCCAGCACTTTGGGAGGCTCAGGTGGGTGGATCACCTGTGGTCAGGAGATGGAGACCAGCCTGGCCAACATAGTGAAACCCCATCTCTACTAAAAATACAAAAAATTTGCTGGGCATGGTGGTGGGCGCCTGTAATCCAAGCTACTAGGGAGGCTGAGGCAGGAGAATCGCTTGAACCCGGGAGGCAGAGGTTGCAGTGAGCCAAGATCGTGCCATTGCACTGCAGCATGGTGCTATATTTTGGAGGTAATTTGTTACACAGCAATAAATAATTCATACAGGGCACCATCCTGGCCAACATGGAGAAACCCTTCTCTACTAAAAATTATCTGGGTGTGGCGGTGCATGCCTGTAATCCCAGCTACGTGGGAGGCTAAAGCAGGAGAATCCCTTGAACCCGGGAGGTGGAGGCTGCAGTGAGCCAAGATCGCACCACTGCACTCCAGCCTGGTCACAGAGCAAGACTCTGTCTCAATTTAAAAATAAAATAATAATAATAATATAGGGCAGTCAGACTGCCCACCTGGCAGCTCAGGACTCTAGCACATGTGCTCCAGAAAGCCAGGTGGAAGCTACATATTTTATGATCTAAACTCAGAAGCCATATAGCATCCCTTCCACTGTAATCACAAGCCTTCCCAGTTCCAAGGGGAGGGAACACAGACTCCCTCACCTCTTGATACAAGAAGTGTCAAAGTTATATGGTAAGAAGTTGGCCAGGCCCTGCTTGTCTCTGTTGCTCATGCCTGTAATCCCAGCACTTTGGGAAGACGAGGCGGATGGATCACCTGAGGTCAGGAGTTTGAGGCCAGCCTGGCCAACATGGTGAAACCCTATCTCTACAAAAATACAAAAATTAGCTGGGCATGGTGGTATGCACCTGTAATCCCAGCTACTTGGGAGGCTGAGGCACGAGAATTTCTTGAAGCTGGGAGGCAGAGGTTGCAGTGAGCCGAGATTGTGCCACTACACTCCAGCCTGGGTTACAGTGCAAGACTCTGTCTCAAAAAAAAAAAAAAAAAAAAGAAGTTGGTTGGGTCCAGTGGCTCACGCCTGTAATCCCAACACTTTGGGAAGCTGAGATGGGAGGATCGCTTGAGGCCAGAAGGTCCATCGATACCAGCCTGAGCAACACAAGGAGATCCCGTCCCTACAAATTTTTTTTTAAAATCAGCTGGGTGTGGTGGCAGGCACCTGTGGTCACAGCTACTCGGGATGCTGAGGTAGGAGGATCGCTTGAGTCAGGGAGGCTGTGGCTGCCGTAAGCCATGAACATGCCATTGCATTCTAGCCTGGGTAACAGAGTGAGACACTGTTTCAGAAAAAATAACAAAATAAAATAAAATAAAAAATGTTATAGGACAGGCGTGGGGCTCACGCTTGTAATTTCAGTGCTTTGGGAGACTGAGGCAGGAAGATTGCTTGAGAACAGGAGTTCGAGGCTGCAGTGAGCTGTGATCGCACCACTGCACTCCAGCCTTGGTGACATGAGTGATATCTTGTCTCGATAAATAAATACATACAGTTCTCTTTTACATCGAGTATATGTAAATTTTTAAAAATACATTGAAAGCGCTTAGAAAGTCGCCTGACCTGTATACAGTATACTGAAAAGGGGGTCGCAAGGTGCATGTCCAACCTCTGCCGCCGGGGGCAGCAGCGAGTCCAGGCCGAGCCGGGGCCTAGCGAGCCGGGTCAAATGGGGTGAGGCCTGTGCCAGACGTCTCCACCTCGGTGGCAGCCGCAGCCTCCTCCGCCTGTGGCTCCTGTCCACGCCGCGGCCACGTGAGCGCCGGATTCTGGCGCACAGACCACTGCCAGTCCTTTGCTGCTTTGCGCAGCCTGTCCTCCCCGCCAGGAGCACCCTTCCCGCTCCCTTCTATCACGGGCTCCAGCCGTGCCTGCCTCGGGGCTGCCGCCTCCTGGCTGTACTCCAGGACGTTGGGAAAGAACGGGTGGGAATGGTGTGGGTGGGGGGCAAAGAGGAAACCCAGAGATGCAGGATGCCCCTTTCCCGTGGTCTTCCCCCAATTGCTCAGGCAGGCCAGCCACGGTGAGGGGTCCTCCCTCCAAGTTTATATTTATTATTAGTTTTTATTTTTTTCACCTCCAAGTTTATTATTTATTTATTTTTGAGACGGAGTCTCCCTCTGTCGCCCAGGCTGGAGTGCACTGTCGCGATCTTGGCTCACTGCAACCTCTGCCTCCCGGGTTCAAGCGATTCTTCTGCCTCAGCCTCCCGAGTAGCAGGGATTACAGGCGCGTGCCACCGCATCTGGCTAATTTTTGTATTTTTAGTAAAGACAGGGTTTCACCATATTGGTCAGGCTGGTCTCGAACTCCTGACCTCAGGTGATCTGCCCGCCTTGGCCTCCCAAAATGCTGGGATTACAAGCATGAGCCACTGCACCCTGCTGACCTCCAAGTTTAAAGACAGCCACCAGGCCCAGTGACTCACTCCTGTAACCCCAACAACTCAGGAGGCTGAGGCCAGGAATTTGAGACCAGCCTGGGCAACATAGCGAGACCCCGGCTCTAACAAAAATAGGCCAGGCATGGTGGGTTACGTCTGTAATCCCAGCACTTTGGGAGGCCGTGGCAAAAGGATTGCTTGAGGGGGAAAAAATCACCCTGGGGGTAGTGGTGCACACTTACAGTCTCGGCTACTTGAGAGGCTGAGGTGGGAGGATCACTTAAGTTGGAGGCTGCAGTGAGCTACGATGGAGCGACTGTATTACATCTTGAGCAACAGAGCGAGACCCCATCGCCAAATAAATAAATAAAGATAGCCTCCAAAGATGTCACTTGCTTCACTTAGCACTTTTTATTGAATATACTTAGGAAATATATAACCATGGTAAAGAAAACTGCAATTAGTACAAATACACACTACACACATATGCACGTGCACACACTGAAACGTCTCCCTTCCAGCGCCTCCTGTCTGGATAATTTCTTTTTTTTTGCAACGGAGTTTCGCTCTTGTTGCCCAGGATGGAGAGCAGTGGTGGGATATCGGCTCACTGCAACCTCCTCCTCCCGGGTTCAAGCGATTCTCCTGCCTCAGCCTCCCGAGTAGCTGGGATTACAGGCGCCCGCCACAACACATGGCTGATTTTTGTATTTTTAGTAGAGACGGGGTTTCGTCATGTTGGCCAGGCTGGTCTCGAACTCCTGAGATCTGCCCACCTCATCCTCTCAAAGTGCTGGGATTACAGGCGTGAGCCACCGCGCCTGGCCTAAAGTAATTGTCTTCTTATTGGTTTCTCTGCCTTTGGTCTCACCAAACGCCCCACTCTAAATCACTGCAGACAAGGGGTTCTGTCTAAGGAGGAGAGCCCACCAGTTAAAACCCTTCAGTGGTTCCTAACTACCCTAGGACAAATGCAGACTTATCCTTCGCTCTCTGCTGCCGCCCCTCTCCTTCCCAGATCCCATATGGCTCCAGCCATATACTCAGACCATCTGGGCTGTTGTCTGTCCTGCCACACACCCTTCCCACCCCTCTCCCTTGCAAGTCCTACTCAGGCTGCACCTACCCAGCTGTCTCAGTTCCTATCTGAGGCTCCCGCAGCCTCCTCTGAAAGTCCTCATCACAGCCAATGATACTGAAACTGTTTTCTTATGCAGGGCACGGAAAGATCTATTCAACTCACTGCCCAATCTCCTCTCCTGGTGCAGAAAAGACACCCAGTCAGCGACTTGCATTCTCTGCAGGCATGAGTGAATAATAATAATGCCTAACCCTTATATAGTGCTAATTCCACGCCTGGCACTGTTCTAGGCACTCATATAAATTCATGAAATCCACACAACCCCAAAACTGATGATATCTCTTCATCTTACCAAGCACTGAGCAGTTAAATAACTTGCTCCAGATATTAAGGGGCCGAGCTGGGGTTTGAAGCCTGGCTACCCATAAATGAACCAAGAACTGGAAGGAGGACAAGACCTCCGAGGAGTCAGGTAGGGCGTGATCTGTGCGCTTTACATATAAGATATTCCAGCTCCCAGGGAGCCCGTTTCATAGAGCAGGAGACAGAGGCCGGGAGGGACACGGAGAGCCTCGGGAGCCGTGTGGAGGAAGCGGTGCTGTTTGGGGTCCGGGAGCAAGGGCGTGGCCTGGATGCGCGGGCGCCCGGGGCTGCACGTCCTCAGACCAAACTACAACTCCCAGGACCCAGCGGGCGCTGCCGCCCACGCGACGTCACGGCGGCGGAGGGCGCAGGCGGCTGGGCTCCCGGCGAGTGGACTGTTCGAGCCCTTCCGCTGGGACCCGGGCCCTGGCTCCGGCCCCGCGGTAAGTGGGGCGACCCCGGCTTACTCAGTCCGCGGAGGCCCCGCGGCGCACGTCCGCAGCCTCCATCACAGCGCGGGCGCACAGACGGGGCTGGCATCTACCATATGGGGGGCATCCGGGCCGAACCAAGTGACCCGCGTGGGGGGTCCCGCTGGGGAATCCGTGCCGCACCCTCCCGAGCCGGCCCCAGGGGCCCAGGGCTGGTGTAGCACGTCCGCTGGCCGCGCTCCCAGGGCCCGGGTTTGAAGGCGCTGGGCAGGCAGGGGCAGCCCCGCCCCCTGAGAAGGGTACCCGGGACTCCGGGGCGCCGGGGCGAGGTTTTCGGGCTGGAAGGGTCTGAGGCGCTCCTCCCCCGACAGCCCTCCCACCGCCAGTAGAGCCTCGGGTTGGGGAATAGAAGCCCCGGGAGGCTAGGTCCTTTGGGCGCAGCCTGTGTGCGTCTGGGGAGGCGGTGGGAGGTCGCCCGGGTCTGGGGAGACCGATGCACAGGTGGAGAGATGGTGCGGGCTCTGTGGATTCGGATCCTTACAACTTCCTCTTCCCCGCCCCGGTAGATGGGAGCTGCTCTCCGCGGGCTGAGCCTGTCAGCATCCTCGACGCACCGCGGTCCCTGAAGTCGGAGAAGGGCCCCTACCCACCCACACCCCCTTACCCCATTTTGGGTCGCCTGGGTCCTCAGCCCTAGCGGATCCTCAGTCCTAGCGGCCACCGGGTCTGAAAGGAGCAGGACGATGATCCTGGCTTCGGTGCTGGGGAGCGGTCCCCGGGGCGGGCTTCCGCTCCGGCCCCTGCTGGGGCCCGCACTCGCGCTCCGGGCCCGCTCGACGTCGGCCACTGACACACACCAGGTGGAGATGGCTCGGGAGCGCTCCAAGACCGTTACCTCCTTTTACAACCAGTCAGCCATCGACGCGGCAGCGGAGAAGGTGCGCAAGGGGGCGGCGAGCCCAGGGTCCGAGATGTGGGCGCGAGGGAGAGTGTTGGGGGTTCTCTGCTCAAGGCCTCTCTCCCTCTCTAGCCCTCAGTCCGCCTCACGCCCACCATGATGCTCTACGCTGGCCGCTCTCAGGACGGCAGCCACCTTCTGGTAAGATTCACGCCCTCTATTTTCCTCGTGGATCCTGGAGTTCTCCCAGACACTCAGGCTCCAGCCCTGCCTTCCCTTCTTTTTTTCTCCTAGAAAAGTGCTCGGTACCTGCAGCAAGAACTTCCAGTGAGGATTGCTCACCGCATCAAGGGCTTCCGCTGCCTTCCTTTCATCATTGGCTGCAACCCCACCATACTGCACGTGGTAAGGTAGAGAGGACCTTAGGTCAGCGGGCTACCCTGCCCAGGGGGCAAGTGGGGAGTCTGGGGCCCAGAGTGGCAGACGATTGCTTGCCTAAAGGTGTCAGGGCCACACAGGATTCAACCCTAGGCCTTCAGAAGCCAAAGGTGTGTATTCACGGAGCCTGGAAAGGTCGAAGTGGGGGTTTGATCACGTGGTCGACCAGCTGGGTGGTGATCCCCCATGGGTAGGTGGGAGTGGCTGTTCTCTGCTCAGTGCCCATGCGGCTTTGTGAATTCCCACACCTCTTTCTTGCAGCATGAGCTATACATCCGTGCCTTCCAGAAGCTGACAGACTTCCCTCCGGTGAGTGCTGGGCCAGAGCAGGGTGAGGGGCTAAGAGGTTGGGCTTGGACCACCCTTCCTCATGACTCTGTGACCTGCAGATCAAGGACCAGGCGGACGAGGCCCAGTACTGCCAGCTGGTGCGACAGCTGCTGGATGACCACAAGGATGTGGTGACCCTCTTGGCAGAGGGCCTGCGTGAGAGCCGGAAGCACATAGAGGTTGGGGCAGCAAAGGAGAGGCCGGGCCTGCTGGGGGCTGGGAAGGGCACGGGATTCTGAGACCTCACTCTTTACAGGATGAAAAGCTCGTCCGCTACTTCTTGGACAAGACGCTGACTTCGAGGCTTGGAATCCGCATGTTGGCCACGCATCACCTGGCGCTGCACGAGGACAAGGTGGGGCTCTGGGACCTGAGACCCGCCTGGGAACGTTAAGTGAGACAGAGGAGACTGGGCTGGGGATCCGGGTCAAGGGCCTGGGGGCTGAGGCTGTGGGGCTGGTGCTTTGGGGCAGTTCCGAAGTTGCCAGCATCTTGCGGTGGGGCTAGGGGCGTGGGTAGTCCTGACCTCCTTTCTCCGGCCAGCCTGACTTTGTCGGCATCATCTGTACTCGTCTCTCACCAAAGAAGATTATTGAGAAGTGGGTGGACTTTGCCAGGTGAGGCAAGAATGGCTCAGGGGGTGGGCAGACGTCTGGGGCAGGGAAGGTTTGGGTCTGAGCCCTTGCCCGGGGCATGGTCTGCGGGGAGCAGGGTTTCTCAACCATGGCACTATTGACATTTCCAGCCAGATAATTCTTTGTCATAGGGGCTGCCCCATGCACATTAGGAAGTTCAGCAGCATCCCTGGCGCCAGCAGTACTGCCTAGTTGTGACAAACAAAAATGTCTCTGCACATTGCCGTATATTACTTAGGGGGGCAGAATTGTCTCCAGTTGCAAACCACTGGTGGAGGGGTCCCTGACTGAACCCTCGCTCCTGTCCGCAGACGCCTGTGTGAGCACAAGTATGGCAATGCGCCCCGTGTCCGCATCAATGGCCATGTGGCTGCCCGGTTCCCCTTCATCCCTATGCCACTGGACTACATCCTGCCGGAGCTGCTCAAGAATGCCATGAGGTGGGGTGGCTTGATGTGCTGGGTTGGGGGTGGACAGGAACCGGGGTGCTTCTACCTACTGGTCTTTCCCCTCTGCATAGAGCCACAATGGAGAGTCACCTAGACACTCCCTACAATGTCCCAGATGTGGTCATCACCATCGCCAACAATGATGTCGATCTGATCATCAGGTTTGCTCCGAGTGGGAGTTGGGCTGAGGTGGATGGGATGGGGGTCTAGGCACTGTTTCTGACTTGATTTAGGACCTTGAGCCCCTTCCTGCCCCATTCTGGGACTTGGTCCCTGACCAGACAAACTATTCTCTGGATCCTGAGATGGCCATGAGCTGCTTATTAATGGATCTGGGGCCAGCTGCAGGCCTAGGTATCCTGCCTCTGTCAGCAGCTGAGGAGCTTGAAATTGAGAAACAGTCAGTAGTCAGTCTAGGATGCTGGGCCGAGGATAAATGTCACATCCTGTGAGAAGGTATAAGCAGTCAGTGGCCCTGGCAGGGGTGAGGATGATACAAACAAGGCCCAAGGGTCTAGGTGGACCACATTCCAGCTCTGGGTGGAAGGGACAGGAAGGCAGACTTTGCACTGTCTGCTTGGGGGGTGGTGAGTACCCCATCAAAGCTGAGCCAAGCCCATTGTTGTTGCCATCTTGCTAGGATCTCAGACCGTGGTGGAGGAATTGCTCACAAAGATCTGGACCGGGTCATGGACTACCACTTCACTACCGCTGAAGCCAGCACACAGGACCCCCGGATCAGCCCCCTCTTTGGCCACCTGGACATGCACAGTGGCGCCCAGTCAGGACCCATGCACGGGTGAGACCCTGCCAGGCCAGGATGGAGGGGTGGGGGACCCCAGGAGACTCAAGCCTCTGAAGCCTCCTGTCCTGTCCCCCTGCCCACCCCCAGCTTTGGCTTCGGGTTGCCCACGTCACGGGCCTACGCGGAGTACCTCGGTGGGTCTCTGCAGCTGCAGTCCCTGCAGGGCATTGGCACGGACGTCTACCTGCGGCTCCGCCACATCGATGGCCGGGAGGAAAGCTTCCGGATCTGACCCCACAGCCTTTGGCCTGCTCACCCGACCAGCCTGGGCCGCATTCCCTGCAGGACCTCCCGGGTCAGGCAGGGTGGCCCCCTGCTCCACACACTGCTGCATCTTGGGTTTCAGGGCTCCAGACAGATGGACTTACATGGAGCTGGGCACCGCCCCGCCCCAACAGGGTCCATTGCCTCCTCGCCTCCAGACCTTGGAGGGGGGAAGTGGGTACCCTGAGGCCTCCAGCACCAGCTCCGTCATTCTCGTTCCTGGGGAGCCCCCACTCTGACCTGTTGTTTGTTATTAAAGTTCACATTTTGAATGCCCTCTCGGGCCCGTGTGTGGGGAGGGCAGGTGAACTTTTGTTTCTGCCCCCATTCAGGTTCACTGAGCCCTTGGGTTGAACTGGTTCGTGTCCCAGTCTCTTACCTGCCCTGAGAGCCTGGTGGGCCAGGAGTAGAATGGGTCCCAAGTCTGTTGCATCTTTGATTTGGTGGGAGTGGGATGACTGCAGCACCTTATACAAAGAGCTTTCATTCATCTTGTTGAACAAATGTTTCCGGGTCCCAGATAATATTGAAGGCCCAGACTGACCCAGCTTCGGGCATCAGTTTTGACTCTTCCTTTCCTGGCAGTCACAGTTTCTAGAGGTGAAGGTCACCAGACTGGGCAAACTCCTGAGCCAACTGCTTCCTGAGCCTGAGTAAGGTTAAAAATACTGTGTCTGCTGCTGCCAAGGAAAAGAACATACAAGGTTGTGCCTTGGCAGGCCCTAGCAGGGACTGGGTGCCCCACTACAAGGAAAGGTGGGGCCCTGATAGAGAGGACCAAGGATTTGGGCAAAGATATCAGGTAGGCTCAAGGTTAGACCTGAATCAGAACTCCAGATGACATCTTAGATGGGAATACCCTACCCACCTTGCCAGGAAAGAAGAAAGGCCTAAGGGCGGCCTGGTGGGGCTGGGAGGAGAACTGGAAAGTTCTCTTGCCTTCACATGTGAGCTCCCACAGCAAACTTCCTAAGGCTGGCTCTAGGCCTGTACCATCTCCTACCCTTCATGGTGATGGAGGGAAAGTTGTATCTGGAAGCCAAATGGCAGGGGCTAGGAAACCACAGTGACTTGCTAGACTGAAAAATCCTGCCAGCTGCAGGGCAGGGCGCTGAGGCTGGAGAGGCAGGTAGCAGTCAGAGGCCAGGGCCCTGAAACATGGGATTTATCTTGAGCCATAGGGATCCATGGGTGAGTTTTTATTTATTTAGAAATGGGGTCTTGCTCTGTTGCCCAGGCTGGAATATGGTGGCTGCAGAGTTCACTGCAGCCTTGAACTCCTGGGCTCAAGAGATTCTCCCACCTCAGCCTTCTGAGTAGCTGGGACCATCATGCCAGGCTAAATTTTAAAATTTTTTGTAGAAACAAGGTTTCTACAAAACCCTATGTTGCTCCGGGCTGGACTTGAACTCCTGGGCTCAAATGATCCTTCCACCCCAGCCTCCCAAAGTGGTGGGATTACAGGCATGAGCCACTGCAACTGGCCCATGAGTGGATTTTGAGCTGGGAAGGGATGTTTCTGGTTGGAGTCCCTGAGAGGATTCATGTCCACATGATTTCTTAAGAAAGTGCTCCCAGAACAGAGTAGGGGAAGCAGGAAGGGGAAGGGGAGGAAGCTAAGCAAGGATGTGACCTCAGGCAAAAGCCCAGAATCAGTCAATTATGCCTCAGGGTTGAAGGTAAGAGAGCTAAACCTCAGAGTCACTGATTAATTTCTCCACTTGGCAGTCACTGGTTAAAGTCTGTTGGGAAAGCAAACAGCTCTATTAACCTAAGGATGGTTTTTTAAGAAGAGCCTCAGGTGCTGGCGTGGGCCTTTGAAAGCACATCAAAGGTAATATGGGCACACAGAAAGAGCAACAACTCCCAGAGGATCTGGGTGGAGCACCTACATTGTTTTTTTGTTTTGTTTTGTTTTTTTAAATGGAGTCTCAATCTGTCGCCTAGGCTGGAGAGCAGTGGCTCCATCTTCGCTCACTGCAACCTCTGCCCCACCTCCGCCAACCCCAGGTTCAAGCGATTCTCCTGCCTCAGCCTCCAGAGTAGCTGGGATTACAGGTGCGTGCCACCATGCCCAGCTCATTTTTCTATTTTTAGTAGAGATGGGGTTTCACCATGTTGGCCAGGCTGGTCTTGAACTCCCAACCTCGTGATCCACCCACCTCAGCCTCCCAAAGTGCCAGGATTACAGGCATGAGCCACCATGCCTGTTGGATGTTTCTTGATTTGTAACCCCTGAGAGACCCATCCTCAGGCCCTGAGCATTCCACTCCTCTCAGAATTGTTTCCAAGCCAAATAACCACATTATAAATCAAACAAGATTCAGAGAATGGCCAAAGGGAATGTTTACTGAGTACCTACCCTGTCTGGCACTTTGCAATACACTTGTATATTGTTAAGACGGATAGTTCAACCGTTACATAGTTATATGATTGATAGTTATACATGCTTCACTGCTGGGGATTGGTTCCAGGACCGCCTGTGAATACGAAAATCTGCAGGTGTTCAAGTCCTACCTACAGTTAGCCCTGCCAAACAGCAGATATGAAGTCAGCTCTTCAGATCTGTGGGTTCTGCATCCTTACAATATTTCCTTTCCTTTCCTTTTCTTTTCCTCCCTTCCTCCCTCTTTTTTCTTTTTCTTTTTTGAGATGAAGTCTTGTTGTGTCAGCCAGGCTGGAGTGCAGTGGTGCGATCTTGGCTCACTGCAACCTCCACCTCCTGGGTTCAAGCAGTTCTCCTGCCTCAGCCTCCCAAGTAGCTGGGATTACAGGCACGCGCCACCACCCCTGACTGTTTTGTATTTTTAGTAGAGACGGGGTTTCACAATGTGGGCCAAGCTGGTTTTGAACTCCTGACCTCAAGTAATCCACATGCCTCGGCCTCCCAAAGTGCTGGGATTACAGGTGTGAGCCACTGCACCCAGTCTTTTTGTTTTTGAGGCAGAGTTTCACTCTTGTTGCCCAGGCTGGAGTGCAATGGCACGATCTCAGCTCACCACAACCTCTGCCTCCCAGGTTCAAGCAGTTCTCCTGCCTCAGCCTCCAGAGTAGCTGGGATTACAGGCGCCCGCCACAACACCCGGCTGATTTTTGTATTTTTAGTAGAGACGGGGTTTCGCCATGTTGGCCAGGCTGGTCTCGAACTCCTGACCTCAGGTGATCTGCCTGCCTCGGCCTCCCAAAGTGGTGGGATTACAGGAGTGAGCCACTGCGCCCCGCCTCCTTTTCTTTCCCCCCTTTTTTTTGAGACAGGGTCTCACTCTGTCACCCAAGCTGGAGTGCAGTGGAGGGATTATAGCTCACTCAGCCTCCAACTCCTGGGTTTAAGCAATCCCTCTGCCTCAGCCTCCCGAGTAGGTGGAACTACAGGCACGGGCCCCCAGGCCCAGCTAATTTTTTTTCCCCCCAAATTTTTAGTAGAAAGGAGGTCTCTATGCTGCCCAGGCTGGTCTTGAACTCCTGGCCTGAAGCGATCCTCCTGCTTGGATTCCTAAAGTGCGAGATTACAGGTGTGAGCCACCACACCTAAACACTGTATTTTCAACCCGCTCTTCGTTGAATCTTCAAAGGTGGGACACGCGGATATGGAGGGCCGATTGTATATGGTTGGACCATACATATATAAATGGCTTTAACCTTTACTGACTCTCATAGAACCCTCAGTGCAGTGGCGCGATCTCAGCTCACTGCAAGCTCCACCTCATGGGTTCACACCATTCTCCTGCCTCAGCCTCCCGAGTAGCTGGGACTACAGGTGCCCGCCACCACGCCCGGCTAATTGTTTTGTATTTTTTTTAGTAGAGACGGAGTTTCACCGTGTTAGCCACGATAGTCTCGATCTCCTGACCTCGTGATCCACCCGCCTCGGCCTCCCAAAGTGCTGGGATTACAGGCGTGAACCACCGCACTCGGCCTTTTTATTTTTTTTGAGATGGAGTCTGGCTCTTGGTCCCCAGGCTGGAGTGCAATGGCGGGATCTCGGCTCACTGCAACCTCCGCCTCCCGGGTTCAAGCGATTCTCCTGCCTCAGCCTCCCCAGTAGCTGGGACTACAGGCGCGTGCCACCACGCCCGGCTAAATTTTGTATTTTTAGTAGAGGCGGGGTTTCACGGTGTTAGCCAGGATGGTCTCGATCTCCTGACCTCATGATCCGCCCGCCTCGGCCTCTCAAAGTGCTGAGATTACAGGCGTGAGCCACCACGCCCGGCCCAACTCTTCCTTTCTTTAGACTTTATCCTGTGAGGATGAATTATGGGCTGTCCCTGGACACACCCGTTCTGCTTTCCCCGCCCCAACTGTATCCCAAATAGGGCAAGTAGGCTCTTCAACCTTCAAAAATGGGGCACTGGCTGGGCACGGTGGATCACGCCTGTAACCCTAACACTTTGGGAGGCCAAGGCGGGCGGATCACCTGAGGTCAGGAGTTCGAGACCAGCCTGGCCAACAGGGTGAAGCCCTGTCTCTACTAAAAATACAAAAAATAGCCGGGCGTGGTGGCGCGCGATTGTAATCCCAGCTATTCAGGAGGCTAAGGCAGGAGAATCGCTTGAACCCGGGAAGCGGAGGCTGCAGTGAGCCGAGATCGCGTCACTGCACTCCAGCCTAGGCGACAGAGCGAGACTCCATCTCAAAAAAAAAAAAAAAAAAGGGGGGGGTGAGCGACATTAGGCCAGCGCGAGTGTGCGGCTCCAGGCCACCAGGGCGGCCGCTCTGGCTCTGCCCTGTTAAAGTGGGGGCAGCGCCCGCTGAAAATTGGCACATCTTGGCTTCCTCAGGTACCAGAGCCTTTAAAAAGGTTCAGCGGGCCGGGCACGGTGGCTCACGCCTGTAATCCCAGCACTTTGGGAGGTCGAGGCTGGCGGATCACAAGATCAAGAGATCAAGACCATCCTGGACAACATGGTGAAACCCCGTCTCCACTAAAAATACAAAAATTAGATGGGCGTGGTGGCGCGCGCCTGCAGTCTCAGCTACCAGGGAGGCTGAGGCAGAAGAATCGCTTGAACCCGGAGGCGGAGGTTGCAGTGAGCCGAGATCACACCACTGCACTCCAGCCTGGGCGACAGAGCATGATTCCATCTCAAAATAAATAAGTAAATAAATAAAAGGTTGAGTTGAGTCATCGCATGAGGTAAGTCTGTCTCCTCTCCTCAATCATAAGCTGCAGCCACAGGTCCGCACGAAAAACCAGGAGCTCCAAGACTGCCGCATACTCAACAACCAACTCGTCGCGGGGCCGCGGGGACGGCCACAGAAGCCAATCGGCTCCTGCTACATCACAGACCCCACCCTCAAACCTTGAGGAGCCCGCCCCACGCACTGCTGACCCGGAGCCAAAAGAGCTGCGTGGCGTCTGATTCTGGCGTCACTTCCCCTCCCGCGATGGCGGCACAGGGAGCTGCTGCGGCGGTTGCAGCGGCGACTTCAGGGGTCGCGGGGGAGGGCGAGCCCGGGCCCGGGGAGAATGCGGCCGCTGAGGGGACCGCCCCATCCCCGGGACGCGTCTCTCCGCCGACCCCGGCGCGCGGCGAGCCGGAAGTCACGGTGGAGATCGGAGAAACGTACCTGTGCCGGCGACCGGATAGCACCTGGCGTAAGGGCGGGGCCCAGGGCCGGGGGCGGGGCGGAGCTCAGGGCCAGGGGGTGGGGCGGGGCCTGAGGACAGGCTCTCAGTGAGGCCAAGATCCGGGGGCTGGGAGTGGAGAGGAGGAGGGGCGGGGCTTGAGGAAAGAACTCCGCGTTCCGGGCGCTGAGAAACCAGCCGAGTTGTGGGAGGCTGTTGACCTTAAATTATGCCGAGCGACGCCTACAAACCCACTACTCAGGCCTTCACCAGGATTGTTCCCATTCCACTTCCTTGCCCAGTTTTAGGCTTCATTCCTTTTTCTTGCTAACGCTGGTTACTCACCCGTCTCTTGTCTCTGCGTCTTCTCTTTCCATTTGTCCCTGGCAGCCACCCGCAGAGAGAAGACCTTCCAGAAACAACAGGCTTCCCTTTCCTAATGTTCTGCTGCCTTCTCTCATTTTCAAAATTAACCCCAAACTCCTTAGAGTGGCATTCATTTTTGTGACCTCTCCAGTTTCTAGCCAACACTAGCAAAGGGCATTGCCAGGCCAGAAGACACTGTGCCCTCTGAAGACCACACGCCCTTTACCACCTGTGCCCTTTGCTTGGAATGCTTTTTCTTCCCTTTCTCCTTGTTTGCCTGCCTAGCTCCTACTCATCCTCTTAGCTTCATATCCTTTGTGATGTCATCCTTGATTCCCCTTCAGGCAAAGTGAGTGGTTCCGTTCTCTGTGTTCCTGCAACATTTTTTTCATACCTCAGTCATAGTTTTTGTAACATTATGTTGTAATTTTCTCTCTCTGTCTTCCTCCATCATACTGGGAACTTCTGGAGGGCAGCACTTCTTGTGATTCATCACTGTGTCCTCTGTACCCCGCAACAACACAGCATAGGGCCAGACACGTAGTGGTTGCCTTACTCATTTATTGAATGCTCTGCTAATTGTCAGGTGCGCTGCTAAAAATTTTGGAGGCATTAACTCACCTTCTAAGGTTGGCACTATTATCCCTTTTGTCTTTTTTTTTTTTTTTTTGAGACAAGATCTCGCTCTGTCACCCAGGTGGGAGTACCATGGCACGATGACAGCTCACTGAAGCCTAGACCTTCTAGGCTCAAGTAATCCTCCCACCTCACCCTCTCAGAGTGTTGGGATTACTGGCATGAGCCACTGTGCCCAGCTGTTATCCCTTTACACAGATGAAGAGACTGAGGCTCAGAAAGATGGAATAACTTGCTCAGTTACACATAGCTAGGAAGTAGGGAGCTGGAATTTTATGTATATTTTTTTTGTTTGTTTTTTTTGTTTGTTTGACATGGAATCGCTCTCTGTTGCCAGGCTGGAGTACAGTGGCACCATCTCGGCTCGCTGCAATCTCTGCCTCCCGGGTTCAAGCGATTCTCCTGCCTCAACCTCCTGAGTAGCTGGGACTACAGTTGTGCGCCACCACACCCAGCTAATTTTTGTATTTTTAGTAGAGACGAAGTCTCATCATGTTGGCCAGGATGGTCTTGACCTCTTGACCTCGTGATCCACCCACCTTGGCCTCCCAAAGTGCTGGGATTACAGGCGTGAGCCACGATGCCCAGCCCTGGACTTATACATTAATGTAGGCTATCTTAATCCAGAGCCAGCACTCATGATCCCTGAACAAATGAACAACTGAGGGTATATGGTAAAATGAGCATTGAATTTAGAGTCAGACTTAAATTCAGTTAAGTATTAGCTCTTACCACTTTTCAAATCTGTGACCCTGGGTAAGCCTCAGTTTTGTTTTGTTTTTTGGGGTTCTTTTTTTTTGAGACAGAATCTTGCTCTTGTCACCCAGGCCACAGTGAAGTGGTACAATCTCAGCTCACTGCAACCTCTGCCTCCTGGGTTCAGGCAATTCTCCTGCCTCAGCCTTGCCTCCCGGGTTCAAGCAATTTTCCTGCCTCAGCCTCCCGAGTAGTTGGGATTACAGGTGTGTGCCACCACGCCTGGCTTTTTTTTTTTTTTTTCGTCTTTTTGGTAGAAATGGGGTTTTGCCATGTTGACCAGGCTGGTCTCAAACTCCTGGCCTCAAGTGATCTGCCCGTCTCGGCCTCCAGAAGTACTGGGATTACAGGTGTGAGCCACACACCCAGCCAGTTATTTTCTCATTCGTAAAATAAGAATAACAGCCCCAACCTGATCCACCTCACAGTTGTGGCAGCGATTGAGTAGAATGGCAGAGGTGGACCAGTGAGGTTAGCTGATGTGTGGCCCTGGACTCTGGAAACTGCTTCTCAGTGTGCAGGATTCCTTTTGTTCCAGCCTTACCTTCCTGATGACCCTAGCCTTTTTCCATCACAGATTCTGCTGAAGTGATCCAGTCTCGAGTGAACGACCAGGAGGGCCGAGAGGAATTCTATGTACACTACGTGGGCTGTGAGTGGCTTGGCACATCTGGGCGTGGGTGTGGGGAGTTGGGTGCCCTGGCAGCACTCTTATGGCCCCATCCTTACAGTTAACCGGCGGCTGGACGAGTGGGTAGACAAGAACCGGCTGGCGCTGACCAAGACAGTGAAGGATGCCGTGCAGAAGAACTCAGAGAAGTACCTGAGCGAGCTCGCAGAGCAGCCTGAGCGCAAGATCACTCGCAACCAAAAGCGCAAGCATGATGAGATCAACCATGTGCAGAAGGTCCGGATCCCTTCCCATCCACGGGCCCAGGAGGCCAAGCTGCCTCTGCCAGCTCCCTTGGGTCTCTCGGGCCCCAGTGCCAAAACCATAGCAGATCCCATTTCTTAAGCTCCTGTAGTGTGTCAGGGACTTTACCTACTTCCTCTTAACTTACTTTTCATAGGTAAGAAAACAGACTTAGAGAGGGTAAGGGCTTCGCTGCAGTCTCACAGCAAGGAAATGGCACAGCTGGGACTAGAACTCAGGCCTCCTGCACCGGTAGCCTCTTTTGTCTCCTAGTGGCTGTGTCTTAGTAGAAAAAATGACTTGAAGTTCAGTGGGAAAGACGAGAATGTTATTTGGCAGTTGCTATATCCAAGCACCCTGCCAAGTCCTGTATATGTATAAGCTCCTCAAATCCTTCCCAACAATTCAACACACAGGAATAGTTACTTTTTTGGTAGGTGAGGAAGCAGGCTCAGAGAGATTAAGTAAAATGCCCAAGGTCACACAGCTAGTAAAATGGTGGGCTGGAATTAGAATAATAATGCCAAACACTTGTTAGCCAGTGAGCAGAAGTATTAAGCTAAGCTAAGTGGATTTTTTGTGTTTTTTTGTGTTTTTTTTTTTTTTTTTTGAGACGGAGTCTTGCTGTGTCTCCCAGGCTGGAGTACAGTGGCATGATCTCGGCTCACTGCAACCTCTGCCACCTGGGTTCAAGCAATTTTCCTGTCTCAGCCTCCCAAGTAGCTGGGACTACAGGTGCCCGCCACCACGCCCATCTAATTTTTGTATTTTTAGTAGAGACGAGGTTTCGCCATATTGGTCAGGCTGGTCTCGAACTCCTGACCTCAGGTGATCCGCCCACCTCAGCCTCCCAGAGTGTTGGGATTACAGGTGTGAGCTACTGCACCCGGCCTAAGCTAAGTGTTTTAATACATGACCTCACTGACATTTCACAGCAGGCCTGTGAAGTAAGCGTGCAGAAGAGCTACAGATAAGTTTAGGGACCCAGACAGGAATTAGATCTACCAGCTAGATTGTGCTACCTCAGAGCCAGAGGCCTTAGCAATGATTTTGGTTTTTTTCTTAAGAGACGGGAGTCTTGATGTGTTGCTCAGGCTGGACTTGAACTCCTGGGCTCAAATGTTCTTCCTGCCTCAGCCTCCTAAGTAGCTGGGACTACAGGAGTGCATCCCTGTACCTGCCTTGGTTTTTTCTTGTATTGATACATAATAGTTGTACATATTATTGTTATTTTTTTTTTTGAGACAGGGTCTTACTCTATCGTCTAGGCTGAGTGCAGTGGCACGATCATGGCTCACTTCAGCCTCAACCTCCTGGGCTCAAGCAATCATCCTGCCTCAGCCTCCTGAGTAGCTGGGACCATAAGCAAGTGCCACCATGCCCAGCTAATTTTTTATTTTTTTGTAGAGACGGGATCTGCTATGTTGCCCACACTAGTCTCAAACTCCTAGTCTCAAGCGATCCTCTTGCCCACCAAAGTGCTGGGATTACAGGTGTGAGCCACTGCGCCCGACCAAGTCTCAGTTTCTAAATTTATAAAATTACAATCAGGAGTGCAAACCAGAGCAAGATTTGTCAAAGTCTCCAGACACCCAGACATTTGTTACTTTCAGCCATTGCAGCTTCATCCTTCTGAGTACATGAGTTCAGTGGGCAAGCCCAACATTTAAATTTCTTTAAATGGAAGAAAGAAAGTGGATAAGAAAGTGTTGCACTTTATTAAGGGTAGGTATTGTTTTGAGAAGCTTTTATTTCACACCCAATAAAAGTGTGCAGGATTCCTCTTGTTGCAGCCTTACCTTCCCAATGATCCTAGCACACACTTGTGTGTATATACAGACATATCAACAGATTTACAGTGCCAAGTGTACTTCCTACTGTGGTGTGATTTAAAAAATTGAAATACCCTAAACTGGAAGAACTCCTCAAGGTCTAAACTGCCCAATCGAACTTCCTATTATAATGGAAATGTTCTATACCTGTACTATCCAGTACAGTAGCCACTAGCCACATGTAGCTGTTGAGCACTTGAAATGTGTCTAGTGTGACTAAGAATTAAGAATTTTAGCTGGGTGCCGTGGCTTACGCCTGTAATCCCAGCACTTTGGGAGGCCGAGGCGGGTGGATCACGACGTCAGAAGATCGAGACCATCCTGGCTAACATGGTGAAACCCCGTCTCTACTAAAAAATACAAAATAATTAGCCGGGCGTGGTGGCCTGCACCTGTAGTCCCAGCTACTCGGGAGGCTGAGGTAGGAGAATGGTGTGAACCCAGGAGGCAGAGCTTGCAGTGAGCCGAGATCCTGGGCTCACTCCAGCCTGGGCGACAGAGTGAGACTCCGTCTCAAAAAAAAAAAAAAAGAATTTTAAAATTATGGGTGTGGTGGCTCACACCTGTAATCCCAACACTTTGGGAGGTGGAGGTGGGTGGATCACTTGAGGTCAGAGGATTGAGACCAGCCTGGCCAACATGGCCAAAACCCATCTCTACTAAAAATACAAAAATTAGCCGGGCGTGGTGGTGCACACCTGTAATCCCAGCTACTTAGGAGGCTGAGGCAGGAGAATCAATCGCTTGAGCCCAGGAGATGGAGGTTGCAGTCAGCCAAGATCACACCACTGCACTCCATCCAGCCTGGGTGTCTGAGCAAGACTGTCTCAAAAAAAAAAATTTTTTTTTTAATTATCTTTTTTTAAAAATTTTTATTTATTTTTATTTTTTTGAGACAGAGTCTCACTCTGTCAACCAGGCTGGAGTGCGGTGGTGCGATCTCAACTCACTGCAACCTCCGCCTCCCAGATTCAAGTGAGTTTCCTGCCGCAGCCCCCCAAGTAGCTGGGACTACAGGCACGCACCATCATGCCCGGCTATTTTTTGTATTTTTAGTAGGATAGGGTTTCACCATGTTTGGCCTCAAACTCCTGACCTCAAGTGATCCGCCTGCCTCGGCCTCCCAAAGTGCTGAGATTACAGGTGTGAGCCACCACACCCAGCCAAAATTTTCATTTTTTGAGACAGAGTCTCACTCTGTTACCTAGGCTGGAGTACAGTGGCGAGCTCTCGGGTTACTGCAACCTCCGCCTTCCTGGCTTAAGCAAGTTTTGTGCCTCAGCCTCCCAAGTATCTGAGATTACAGGCATGTGCCACCACACAGCTAATTTTTTTTTTATTTTTAGCAGAGATGGGGTTTCGCCATGTTGGCCAGACTGGTCTGGAACTCCTGGCCTCAAGTGATCTTCCCACCTCGGCCTCTCAAAGTGCTGGGATTACAGGTGTGAGCCACCACGTTTGGCTGAGTATAATTTTAAATAGCCCTATGTGACAAGTGGCTACTCTATTGGACAGTGTAGATCTAAGATTAATTCCTCAACTATTTTGCACTCAACAAAGACATACCTCTGAGCTGGCAACCAGCAGGGTGGATAACGGGCCAGTGGTGATAAAATCAAAGAATAGGTAATGAAACAATCATCCAGTTAACAATCAGCAAGGTTCTTCAGAGCCTAATTAATGTTTAATTCTAAATAAATTGCAACAATTAAGAAAAGTAGTGTTTTTGTAGTTCTTTATTGCATTTGCAGAAGAGCACTGTATTTTGTGAGAATTGGGAAATGTGTTTTAAAGAAATGTGTGAGGAGGAAAATCTTTCTTCCTCATCTTTACAGTGGTTAGATTCAGAATTGGACAGACCAGGGGCCCATGCCCGACTCTGCTGAATACCAGTTCTGTGACCTTGGGCAAGTGACCTCACCTCTTTGTGCCTCAGTTTTCTCTCATACAACAGGGACAATGAGCACTCTTATTTCAAAGGCTCATTGTGAGGACAAAATGAAATAATGTCGGCTGGGTGCAGTGGCTCATGCCTGTAATTCCAGCACTCTGGGAAGCTGAGATGATTGGATCATTTGAGGTCAGGAGTTTGAGATCAGCCTGGTCAATATGATGAAAACCTGTCTCTACTAAAAATACAAAAAGAGGCCAGGCGTGGGCGGATCATGAGGTCAGGAGTTGGAGACCAGCATGGCCAACATGGTGAAACCCTGTCTCTACTAAAGATACAAAAAATTAGCTGGGTGTGATGGTGCACACCTGCAATCCCAGCTACTTGGGAGGCTGGGGCAGGAGAATCGCTTGAACCCAGGGAGGCGAGGTTGCAGTGACGTGAGATATTGCCATTGCACTCCAGCCTGGGTGACAGGGCGAGGCTCCATCTCAAAAAAAAAAAGAAAAAAGGCTATGGCTCACGCCTGTAATCCCAGCACTTTGGGAGGCCAAGGTGGGTGGATCATCTGAAGGTCAGGAGTTCAAGACCAGCCTGGCCAACATGGTGAAACCCCATGTCTACTAAAAATACAAAAAATTAGCCGGGCTTGCTGGTGGGCGCCTGTAATCCCAGCTACTTGTGACGCTGAGGTGGGAAGATCGCTTGAACTCAGGAGGTGGAGGTTGTAGTGAGCCAAGATTGCACCATTGTACTCCAGCCTGGGCAACAAGAGCAAAATTTCATCTCAAAAAACAAAATAAATTAGCCGGGAATGGTAGCAGGCACATGTAGTCTCAGCCACTTGGGAGGCTGACGCAGGAGAATCACTTAAGCCCAGGAGGCAGAGGTTGTGGTAAGCTGAGATCTCGCCACCGCACTCCAGCCTGGGCGACAGAGTGAGAGTCTATCTCAGAAAAAAAAAAAAATAATAATGTCTATGCCGTGCTTGCCACTTGTAATAAATGGCAGCTCGCTAGTCCCCGAGGGTAAGGGACCTAACCTTGCCCTGCCTGTTTACTACTCTGTAAAATTGAAATAACGCAGCTGGGCGCAGTGGCTCACGCCTGTAATCAGCACTTTGGGAGTGTGAGGCTGGTTGATCACCTGAGGTCAGGAGTTTGAGACCAGCCTGGCCAACATGGCGAAACCCCATCGCTACTAAAAATACAAAAATTACCTGGATGTGGCGGCATGTGCCTGTAGTCCCAGCTACTTGGGAGGCTGAGGCAGGAGAATTGCTTGAACCTGGGAGGCGGAGGTTGCAGTGAGCCGAGATGGTGCCACTGTACTCCAGCCTGAGCAACAGAGTGAAACTCCGTCTCAAAAAAAAAAAAAAAAAAGAAATAAGAACACTCTATGTAAGGGTTACTGAAAGGATTAAATGAGGCCATATAAGCATATAAGCACAGTGCTTTGTGGAGGGGGTTCTGGGTAAAGCGCTGGCTCCTTCCTCCCTTCTCAGCTACAGGTCGGCCTCATCTGCGCTGGTATAGGTCATGGGCTGTCTTGGGTCCCTCCTCCATTGTCAGGCTGTACTGGGTTCCTCCCACAGGGTCTGGCCTAGGAGCAGGATGTGTTGTGAGTGTGGTGTGACTCTTAGTCTCTGCTTTCTAAGGGCTTGAAAAATAGAGGAACCCAGATGGGCATACTTGGACAGTGTTGCCCTGTCGACCACTTCTCACTGAACTTGGGAAGGAGGGAATGTTTTCTGGATGGGAAGAATCCAGTCAGGCCTCCTGGAGGGGGTGGTAAGAATCTCGAGCCTTGAAGGATGGGAGAGCACAATAACGACAGTGACACAGAATAGATCACAAAGCATCATGGACTTACCTGACTCGTGCTCCGTGCCAGGCTGAGGAAGCGTTCTCTGCTGGCAGTGAGAGAAGGAAGGGCATTCTCCAGGTAGAAGGAGCTGTTTGGGCAGAAGCATGAAGGCCGCAAAAAGGGGGCTGCTGATAGCAATGAGGAGGCTGGGGCTGGAGGCAGGGAATCTGAGGAGGCCTAGTAAATTGTCCAGACCTGAGATGGGGCCATGACTATCTGGAGCAGGACAGAGAGGAGAATTCCAGAGAGGGCCCATTTCCAGAGATGTCAGAAGTAGACCCGACATCCGCTGTGTTAGGACTTGGCCAGGCCGAGGGAGAGGGAGTAGTCTGAGGCAAGCCTAGTTATGGGTCTTGGACATTGGGACCAAGGGTGATGTTCCCAGTAAAATGAGCAACCCAGGAGGAGGCGCAGGTTTGCAGGGAGGAGTGTTGAGGTCCTTTCTGCACATCTTGAGTCTGCTGTCCCTGTGGGAGGGACCTCTGGGGCAGTCCCATGGGCAGGCAGGGTCTGGTGCTCAGGAAAGGGGTCCAGGCACATCGGGGAGGTAGTAACAGTTCTTATGGTGGGCCTGGAAGGCAAATCTGTTATTTCATTTGAGTCTCACAACTTTGGCAGAGCTGGATTGCCCCCCATCATGCTGCTGAAGCCCCTATCCTGATCCTAACCCTGTTCATCTGGCAAAAGGTCCAAACTTGGACATCAGGGATGTCTGGGATATCGGGGGTGGGGCGGGTGGGTGTGAGAGGAGTCTGGACCAGCTGGCTTCAGAACCAAGTCAGATAGGTTAGCTATTGGTGTAGTTATTATTGCCATCCAGGAATGAGGTCTGGTAGACAGCAGGGAAGCCTTGTGGGTCCTGACGGGGGAGGGACAGCCTGGTCACCACTTCTGTTCACCTCTGCCCACTTTTCTTTCCTGGCCCAGACTTATGCAGAGATGGACCCCACCACAGCAGCCTTGGAGAAGGAGCATGAGGCGGTAAGTGGGGCTGGGAAGCTGCCTGCAGGTCCCCCATCTCCCCTTGTCGAGGAGCCCCTGCTGAGCCGTGCACTGTGCCCCGCTCCCACCCTGCCTGCAGATCACCAAGGTGAAGTATGTGGACAAGATCCACATCGGGAACTACGAAATTGATGCCTGGTATTTCTCACCATTCCCCGAAGACTATGGGAAACAGCCCAAGCTCTGGCTCTGCGAGTACTGCCTCAAGTACATGAAATATGAGAAGAGCTACCGCTTCCACCTGGTGAGGCTGGGCCGGCCGGGCTGAGCTGGGCAGGGGCCTGGTGAGACGCAGAGGCAGGCATGGAGGCTGAGGGCGGCTGCACCGGCAGCTCCAGGGAGGAGACAAGCCCAGAGGAGCAAGTACACGGAAGAGCTGCTGAGGGTCAGGAGGCCTGGATTCCAGGCCTGGCTTTGCTGTTGCTGGCAGGGTGACCTTGCCAACTCCAGACCTCAGCTTCCTTTTCTCTGGAATGGGGACAGTAACTCACCCCCATCAGGTCTTTTGCCAAGGCCAGCCCCATCCCAGGAAGCACACATAGCCCCTGGCAGTGGGACCTTAAGTGTGGACGAAATTGGGGGCTGTCAGGAAGGGACGCTGTCATCACTGACACAGTGGGCTGCTTCCCGAAGTGTGGAATCTGAAGTGAATAGGTGTGGTTTAGGGAAGCCATTGTCATGGATGGGTCTCTCCAGAGCCAGGCCCACAAAGACTCAGAACCCATCTGCGCTGTGTGATGTTTGCATTTCTGTGCCTGGGCCTTGGTCTGTAAAAGCAGGATCGCTTTCCTAAGGCTGCTGGGAGGATTACTCGATGTAGGTGAAGTGTTGAGGGGGGAAACAGAGAGGCAGAGACTTGCTCCAAAGCACGCAGTGGTGGGGTGGGGACCTCCTAGCAGAGAACATATGGGCAGCGAACCTGTTCTCTTGTCCCCCACCAGGGTCAGTGCCAGTGGCGGCAGCCCCCCGGGAAAGAGATCTACCGCAAGAGCAACATCTCTGTGTACGAAGTTGATGGCAAAGACCATAAGGTGAGTGGGTGGCCAGGGGCTGGGGGAGGCCGGGGAGGCCCTGGGCACCTCATCACTACCAAAGGGGAGAGGGCAGCCTTAGCTGAGCCTCTATGGGCAGAATGCCTCTGAGGGGCCGGGCACTGCAGCTCACACCTGTAATCCTAGCACTTTTGGAGGCTGAGGTGGGCAGATTGCCTGAGCTCGGGAGTTTGAGAGCAGCCTGGGTAACATGACGAAACTCCTTCTTGACTAAAAATACGAAAAATTAGCCGGCGTGGTGGTGTGCACCTGTATTCCCAGCTACTCGGGAGGCTGAGGCACGAGAATTGCTTGAACCTGGGAGGCAGAGGTTGCAGTGAGCTGAGATTGTGCCACTGTACTCCAGCCTGGGCGTCAGAGTGAGAATCTGTCTCCAAAAAAAAAAAAGAAGGCGGCCTCTGAGGGCCTCCTAGCCTGGCACTAGGCCTATGGTTGGTGCATAGGAAACACAGGGCCCTGTGGTGGCCCCAGGACTCTTCTGCTGGTGGGGTTAGGTTCAAGCTTGGGTTGTTCTGGAACCCAGAGGAGATTTTCTAGCCTGAGGCTGCTTTTAGAAGGGCTTTCTCCTTCCGTTGGAAAGAAAGGTGTTTGTTTTTGCCTGGGAGGGGACTGCTTTGTGTGAAATTTCCTGCTGAGAGAGCTCTGTGGCTTTCAAGGGCTGAGTTCCTTGTTCCTGGCCCCGAATGACTTCAGCGGGGCAGGTTGGGGCCTTTGGGACCTGCCCTGCTGTTGTAGAGAACTTGGCCTTTGCCTTGTCAGTCTGGGAGGGTCTCGCCAAGTGTACTGGTTTCCCGCATATGGGCCATACAGCATAGGACGGAGAGGGCAGGCTTCAGAGTGGCTCCACTCACTACAGGGTGGCTCATGTTGCCCTGTCACCTTCCTCCCTGACCACAGACAAGTTACTTAACATGGTTTGTTCCTGTTTCCTTGTCCATAAGACAGGAGTCATAGTATTTACCTAGTTGTGTTGTTAGTGGAATAAGTGAGACCGCAAATGTCAAGTGTTCAGTGCAGTGCTTGGCACTAGTATGTGCTTAATAAACACGGGCCTTGTTATTATCGGTGACCTCTTGGGGCTTGATTAGCCTTGGACTCGGAGAATATGCAGGCTGAGCCCAGCTCTTGCCCTTGCTCTGCCTTCCTGAGCATGGCTGTGTGGAATAGCAGAAGGGCCCCCGCTGGAGATGTGGGGGTGCTTTCCAACTGCACTCTGCCAGCTTTGAGGCCCTGGGCAAGCACTTCCACTCTGGGAGCTTCAGCTTCCTCCTGAGTGAGATGGGCCTGCCAGTGCTGAGCTTGCACAGCTGCCGGGTTGGATGAGAGAGTGGCTGTGGTGTCATAAACCAGGGAGCCCCTTAGTCTGTGCCGTGAAGCCAAACTTGGTCCCATTGTCCCCCTCCTGGAGTGCGGCCAAGTGGACAGACAGGGCTCGAGGCTCCTCCATTCAGCAGATGTTTACCAGGTACCCAGCTTCATACTTAGCCTCGTGCTAGGCGCTGGGGACACAGCCATGAACAGGACAGTCTAAATTCCTGCCTCGGAGCCTCAGTTTCCCGAGCTGAAACAGAGTTAAGTCTGTGAAGACTGAAGCAGATCCTGCATGGAAGGCACCCAGCTCGTATTTGGCACTCGGAAGGGGTGGCCGGGCTTCGTCCAGCTCCGCTGGCACCTCCGAAGTGCTGTTGCTCTCTGATTTCCAGTTCCCTGTCAGTCAGAGGCTGACCGAAGACTCTTTCCAGTGTGAAATCCTTCTGGCCTGGCGAGGCGCCCACTTCGCGTGGGCTGGTGCTGGCCGCTGGAACCAGCTGGGTGGGGCCTGTGCCTGCCCCCTGAACCTGTCTCCCCCTCCTCAACCCTAGATTTACTGTCAGAACTTGTGTCTGCTGGCCAAGCTTTTCCTGGACCATAAGACACTGTACTTTGACGTGGAGCCATTCGTCTTTTACATCCTGACTGAGGTGGACCGGCAGGGGGCCCACATTGTTGGCTACTTCTCCAAGGTGCTGGGTCTGGAAACTCAGGGTGGGGAGGGTGGGGAGGGTGAAGGTGGGCACGAACAGAGAGGGGACAGAGCCTCCCCAGCAGCCCTGAGCACCCGCCTCCTGCAGGAGAAGGAGTCCCCGGATGGAAACAATGTCGCCTGCATCCTGACCTTGCCCCCCTACCAACGCCGCGGTTACGGGAAGTTCCTCATTGCTTTCAGTGAGTGGCTCCTGGCCTGTCTGGGAGGGGGAGACCTGTGGGGCAAGGGTGCCAGGGCAGGCTGGATCCTAAGTTCCTCTTTCTACTGCTGCCAGGTTATGAGCTCTCCAAGCTGGAGAGCACGGTCGGCTCCCCGGAGAAGCCGCTGTCTGACCTGGGCAAGCTCAGCTACCGCAGCTACTGGTCCTGGGTGCTGCTGGAGATCCTGCGGGACTTCCGGGGCACACTGTCCATCAAGGACCTCAGGTGAGGGGGCCTCCCGGGCCCTGGGGGCAGGACTTGTCCTGAGATGGGCCACGATCCTGCCTCCTCATACCCTGTCACCATCCTGGCCAGATCCCACAAGGGCACCATGTCTGGCATTTGCTCTCATCCCTTTTTGCAGCCAGATGACCAGCATCACCCAGAATGACATCATCAGTACCCTGCAGTCCCTCAATATGGTCAAGTACTGGAAGGGCCAGCACGTGATCTGTGTCACACCCAAGCTGGTGGAGGAGCACCTCAAAAGTGCCCAGTATAAGAAACCACCCATCACAGGTGGGTGGGGGGCTGCTGTGTGTCGGGGGCAGTGGGGGGAGTGTCAGTATGTGGACTGGTAGGAGTCAAGGCCTCCTTATTGCTGTCACATGATCCCAAACCAGTCAGACCAGCTCCCAGGATGGAGCCCGGGGCAGGCCTCTCATTCCTGGGCTTCCCTGCCCCTCCCCAGCACAGCCTGCCCTTTTGTTCTCACCTGGAGGAGGTGAAACTGGCCTGAGCCCAGAGCAGGGCAGCCAGGTGTGAGCTGGCCTGGCCCAGGCCCAGCCCTGCCTCCCACCCCTTCTCCCCACAGTGGACTCCGTCTGCCTCAAGTGGGCACCCCCCAAGCACAAGCAAGTCAAGCTCTCCAAGAAGTGAGCGGCCTGGCCCCTGCTGTCGGACCCGAGCCTCCTGGCTCCCAGCCTGTAAATATGTATAGACCTGTTTTGTCATTTTTTTAATAAAGTCAGTTCTGCTGGTGGCCCTGGACTTTGGAGGGGAAGGGGAGGCCAAGAGTGGATGTTCTTCATTTCACTTCACACATGCACGGCGAGTTGTGCTCAAACATTTTAATCATTTCTGCCCTGTTACTCCCACCCCAGATCCAAGCGCCAGCCCAGTTCCGGTGGGGGCTCAGTCCTCCGGAGTCCAGGAGTCAGGGCTCGGGGGCTCTCAGCGGCCAGTGGGCAAGATTGGGGCCTTTCCTGTTCTCGAAGCTGCACAAAGGCAGCCCCAGCCCAGAACACAGGGAGAGGGCAGAGAGATGTGCTCATCAGGCTGGGCAGGCGGGCCAGGAGCAGTCTTCCAGAAACAGGTGGGAGCCAGGGCTCATTTTCATAGCCAAGGGTCCCAGGAGCTCCCCAGGAGCTTGGCCAATGGGCTGGTCCATGGTGGGTGAGGGGCCAGAGGCTCTGGCCATTGCTACAGGCAGTAAAACTCCTGACTCGGTTATGGTCCCAAAGAGCACACCCAGAAGAATGGGCTCAAAGGTGAAGGTGGGGCCCCAGCCTCCCGCAGAGTCCTGAAGCAAGGAGTGGCTCAAGTCAGGCCCCGGGTCCAAAGGCCATCAGGGAAGGACCAGGCTCCTGTCCTTGAGTGTGATGCGTCCATCCTGGAAGCAGGGCCATCTCAGTGCTCGCTGAGCCATGGGGAGAGGAGGCCCAGAGCCAGGCCCAGAGGCAGGAAAAGGATGGGCCTCAGCAAGCCCTGGGCTGGGGCAGAGCTGAAGGCCAGGCGGCTGCCGCAGAGGTTGCTGTCGGGCTGGGACTCCTGGGTTTGGGGCACCACACGAGGCTGGAGTCCTGTCGCCTTGCTTTGGATCCAGGAGGCATAGCTGGAGGCCAGAGTGTACACACCAGGCCTGTTGCGGGCCCCACAGGCATCACCCCAGCTCACAATGCCCGTCAGGTACCAGAGACCCTCCACAGGGCAGGAGAGTGGGCCCCCAGAGTCACCCTGAGGAGAGAAGCCACACAGCAGCCATCAGGACCAGGCCAGGCCTCCTTTCCCAAGTTGCACTGGTCATCTGCCCCCTGGGCCTGTGCTTACCTGGCAGGCGTCCTTGCCCCCCTCCACGTAGCCGGCACACACCATGTCCTCCTGGACAAAGTGCGGCTCCTCAGGCTTGGCGTCGATGTTGTACAGGCAGTTACACGTCTCACGACTGATCAGAGGTACCTCGAGTTGCTGCAGTGGCTTGGGCGTCAGGAGGCTCACTGTGGGGGTAAAAGAGGCTTACCCTGGGTCCCTCCCCGAGTCAGGTGCCCCTCCACACCTCTAGGCACCCAGTGTCCCATCTCACCTGAGGGGGCCACATGGCCCCAGCCAGTGACAGTGCAGTGGAGGCCGTTGGGGAAGGAGGCGTTGGCTGCAGGGAGGCAGATGGGCCGGATGTAGCGGGAGAAGTTGACGGGGCTGCTGAGTTGGAGGAGTGCAATGTCGCCCTGGGAGCCCTCCTGGAGGTAGCTGGGGTGGGGGATGATGTCCTTCAGGGTGCTGACCTTGGCGTCCTCGGAGTAGGAGTCCAGCTGGTGGGCCCCCAGCTTGACCTCATACTCTTCCTTGTGGTGCTCGCTGCAGGCAGGGGGCAAAGGCTGAGACCCAGGAGACCTCTCCTTGTTCCCCAACCCCCACTGCCAACCCCTGATTCTGATCAGTCCCTTTTAGGTCTCAAATTGCACCTTAGTTTTATCCTGTAACCTCTGACCCCTCACCTTCACTCCTAACTGGTCCTTCCATACTTAACTGACACTCTCAGATTCAAACCAAGAACCCCAACCTCTGACCTGGATTGACCTATGAACTTTGACCTCCAGCCCACTTTTGACTTTCACCATTTGGTACCTGGGGAAGCAGTGAGCAGCTGACAGCACCCACTGCTCAGACACGAGAGAGCCACCACACACATGGACGCCTTCATGGGTGATGCTGACCTGCCAGGGCCACTGACCGGCATCTGCACTGCTGCCACCTGTGATGCGTGCTTGGGGGGCCACACCGCAGGCGGCTGCCCAGGGAGGAAGGGAAGGGGTCAGGTTGTTAGCCTGGCCACTCCTATGCAGCCCAGGAGCTCTGATATAGAGTTTGGGAAGTGGGTTCACAGGAGTCAGCACCCCTTTGTCCCCTCCCAGGCGTGGGCAGTTCTGCCCCTTCTGTCCACTACCCATTACCTAATTCAGGTCTCATGACAGCTTCTCTCCTTGCAAGCCTTCCGTCCATCCCGCCCCTTACAAGTCTGAAGATTTTCATAAACCCCCAATCTGACCAGGCCACAGCCCTGCTTAAACCCTTCCTTGGCTCCACGCGGCCCTTAAGATACATTCCAGACAGACCATGGCACCACCATCGGACCCAGCCGTCCCCTCTGGACCCTTCAGTCGTGTACATCAGGCCACACACTTGTTTACCCGGGACCTTGGCTGATCCAGGTCACTCTACCTGGTATGCCCTTCCCCATCCTTACTGTCTGGCAAACTTCCCTTTGCCTGTGGATGCTTGATTGGAACAGCAGCCCTTCTGTAAACAGGCAGGCTTCTGTTGGCTGAGCTGGGCATTGCCTCCGAGCCCAGCACCCCCCCACCTCCACCGTGCTCCCCGATGCTGCTCAGTCTCATAATTGTTCCAGAGTCTACAACTGTGTCTGTTTCCACCACACCAATCTGCGCATTCCCTAGGGGCAGATTCTCATGTCTGCAGTGCCTGTGGCGTTGTGGGCATATATTCAACAAACCAACAGCAGAACTGGGCTCCCGTGACATGAATGTCTAGTTTCCAGGACAGCCCCAGCCCCACCCCCATCGAGGCCACTTTGGAGTGGAGCCCAACTGCTCTTCACAAAGTCATCTAGGAGCAGAGAAAACTGCATTCCAGATCCTTCTCTCCCTTATCATCATGACAATAGCCAC
Source organism: Pongo abelii (assembly GCF_028885655.2). Classification (NCBI taxonomy): domain Eukaryota; kingdom Metazoa; phylum Chordata; class Mammalia; order Primates; family Hominidae; genus Pongo; species Pongo abelii. The sequence continues at coordinate 33,336,756 of NC_072003.2, forward strand.
TATTTAGAGAGCCTAGCGGCTGTGCCAGGCCCTGGAGGGGCTTTCGCTTCTTCATCTCCCTGCATCCTCTCCACAGCCCCAGGAGACGGACATGACCAGCTTCATTTTAGAGGTGAGGAGTCTAAGGCTTAGAAAAGTGGGGGGACTTGGCCAATGACACACAGCCAGTGCATGGGGAAGCCAGGATTGAAAGCCAGTCTGACTCAGAGCTGGGTTGGGTGCCTTCCAAGAAAGGAGACCCTTGGTTTGGTTCCCTCAAAACCACCTCGAGGACAGGAACGGTGGCTCACACCTGTAATCCCAGCACTTTGGGAGGCCAAGGCAGGAGGATCGCTTGAGCCCAGGAGTTCAAGACCTGTCCGGCCAACATAGTGAGACCCACATCTCTACCAAAAAAAAACAAAAACAAAACAAAACACAACTAGCTGGGTGTGGTGGCATGCACCTGTAGTCCCAGCCACTAGGGAGGCTGAGGTGGGAGGATCACGTGAGCCCGGGAGGCTGGATCACCGAGGCTGCAGTGAGCTGTGATCGTGCCACCGCACTCCAGCCTGGGTGACGACAGACCCAGACCCTGTTTCAAAAGACAAAACCAAACCAAAAAAACCACCTCGATTGCCCCACTTTGGGAGTCAGACGTGGATCTGAATCCCAGCTGCACCTTCACTGGCGGTGTGCCCTGGGCAAGTCCCTGCTTCTCTGCCTGTAAGGTGAGGGCTACAACCCCCCACTCTGGGAGCCCTAAGAGAATCTAGTTGGAAGGCAGCCCCGCTGAAGGCCAGGCACTGGTTAAACCCCAGGGGAATCCGATCCAAGTCACCTCCCCCTCCCCTCCTCCCTCTCCGAGGAAAGTCTCACCTTCTGCCCCTTCCGCTCCTAGAAAGAAAGAGAAAGAGAAATAGGAGGAGTGAGTAGGGAAGACTTGGGTTCCCTGACCCCTTAGTACCCACCACTGCTTCAGAGGGCTGGCCCCTTCCCTGCCAAGGTGGGAAAGGGAGGCCAAGAGCTAGGGAGGCCGGGGGTTTTCTTGGGCCCCAGACAAGGGCGCACCCCAGAAAATGATCACACCGGCTCCCTCCAGTGCATTGTCCCCACCCTGCCCCCACGTCCTCACTTACCTGTCCCCGACCCGAGTAATCCAAGATACAGCAGAATGGCCACAGCCACCAGCTGTCCAGGCCCCAGGACCCCCTTCTGGGCCATGGCCCAGGACAAGGGCCCCTGGGGCAGACTCCAGGCACGCAAGGTAGGAAGCCTAGGGGTGGTGTCGAAGGCAGGACCCAGATGTTGGCTCAGAGGGAAGGATCCCAGAATCCGGGCTGGAAAGGGGCAGCAAGTGTCCAAGGCTGGCCTCTAAGGCAGGGAGCGGCCGCAACGGGAGACGCCTGGAGTATCCGCAGCGAGCAGTGTGGACGAGTCACCAGCACCGTCTGGCCACGCAGGGTCCTCCCAGGAGTGGCTGCACCTACCTGCCCGCCCCTCCCCTGGCCCCGCCCGCTGGCTGGGCTCCGCCAGCTCCTCTTGCCACCAAAGTCATGAGTCCTTTCAGAGCTGCAGACCCGCGTGTGTGCATGTATGTGTCCGTGTGTATGTGTGTGCACGTGCATAGGCCGTTTGTGTGTGTGTCCCGGTGTGTAGTGTGTATGTGGTGTGTGTGTATGCGTGTGTAGGCTGTGTGTGTCCCCTTATGTGGTGTGGTATGTGTGTGTGTGCATGCACAGGCTGTGTGTGTGCACATGTGTAGGCTGTGTGTATCCCTGTGTGTGTAGTGTGTGTGTCTGAGTGTGTGTGCACGCACGTGCATGTGGTTTGTGTGTGTGTGCGCAGTCTCCCTGGAATGTGACGATTCTCCTCCGCCTCAGGTCTTTCAGGTTATCTCAGGCCAGTTATGCCCCCTAGGGCCTGGCCCCAGCTTTTATTATCTGGAGCCACAGCCTCTGTGCCCTTCTTCCCTCCCTCCTTAGGCTGGGTATGGGAGCTTAAGACACTAGGGTCTGTCCTCTGCCAGGCCCTTTCTGCGAAGCCTGCACCTCATGGGTGGTGGCGAGCTTGTGGAGCAGCACCAATCATCCCACAGACATTTCCTAAGTGCCTATGATGTTCCCAGGTGTCCAGGACAAAACAGGCACCAGCCCCATCCCCCTTGAGCCCTGAGCTCATGGTGAAGTAGGGGTGACACACTTCAATCAAATAATCACAAACAGGCTGGCAAGGTGGCTAGTCGGATTTGGGAGGCTGAGGCTGGAGCATTGCTTGAAGCCAGGAGTTCCAGACCAGCCTGGGGAATATAGCGAGGCCTCATCTCTACAAAGAAATATAAAAATTAGGCAGGCATTGTGGCACATGCCTATGGTTCCAGCTACTTGGGAGGCTGAGGCAGGAGGATTGCTTGAGCCCAGGAGTTCAACGAAGCATTGAGCTATGATCGCACCACTGCACTCCAGCCTAGGCAACAGAGGGAGACCCTGTCTTAAAAAAAAATTGCAATTACACAATAATTTCAAGCTAGGAATAGTGATGAAAAAGAATGGCGTGAGCACACCACAGCATGGCAAAGGCTGGCATTGTGAAAGGGTCCTCGAGGAATTGCCTTGGAAACTGAGACCGAAAGGGATTATAAAAGGTGGTAAGGCGAAGATGGGGGGATGGAGTGCAGAGGGCAGAGGCTCAGGGAAAGAAGGCTTGCCGTGTGGCTGTGGTGGGGGTGAGGCATGTATCCTCTTTGAGGGCTACTCTGGCCATTCAAAACACCTGTTGAGGCTGGGTGTGGTGGCTCATGCCTGTAATCCTAGCATTTTGGGAGGCCGAAGAGGGAGGATCACCTGAGGTCAGGAGTTGGAGACCAACCTGGCCAACATGGCAAAACCCCGTCTCTACTAAAAATACAAAAAAATTAGCCGGGCGTGGTGGCGCATGCCTGTAATCCTAGCTACTTGAGAGGCTGAGGCAGGAGAATCACTTGAACCCAGGAGGCAGAGATTGCAGTGAGCCGAGATGGCACCAGTGCCCTCCAGCCTGGGCGACAGAGTGAGACCCTGTCTCAAACAAAAAACAAAAGACAAAAAACAAAAAAAAAATCTGTTGGGTCTGAGCTTCAGGAAAAGCAGAGCCTCGAGTCCCCAACTGCTTTCTGGAGACCAGATGTCTGGGGCCCAGGCTGGAGGTCAGGTTATTCCTGGGATGAGTGAGTGGGAGGGGCCTGACTGGAAGGAGTTACTTAGCTGGGAGGAGGGGGCAAGACATGGGGCCTGATGGGTGGGTTTCAGTAGAGGATGGGCTATGTTCAGTGTTTGTGGGGATGGCATGGGGTGACTGGCTGGGTATGGGAGCAGGTGGGGATGTACGCACTGTGAAGATCCTGGGGAGTATTACAGTTGGCATGTAGCTACTAAAGCTAAGCCTGGCTTCGTAAGAACCTCTGCCCTTCTCCTCCTCCGAGTGAAAACATCCAGCTTCCCTTTAGGTCCTTTACCCCCTTCCTCTTCCTTCTCAAGCCAGAGATTGTGCCCAGCCCAAGAGGCGACCCCTCTTACACCCTCATCAGCTGGCTTTCACCCCCAAACCCATCCTTCCCCAGGTCCCCATTTGTCCGTTTTCTTTCTCTTTTGGAGACAGGGTCTGACTCTGTTGCCTAGGCTGGAGTTTAGTGGTACAATCATAGCTCACTGCAGCCTTGAACCCCTGGGCTCAAGTGCTTCTCCCGCCTCAGCCTCCTAAGTAGTTGGGATTACAGGTGCGTGCCACCATGCCCAGCTAATTAAAAAAAAAAAAAAAATTGGCCAGGTGCGGTGGCTCACGCCTGTAATCTCGGCACTTTGGGAGGCCGAGGCAGGCAAATCACGAGGTCAGGAGTTCGAGACCATCCTGAACAACATGGTGAAACCCCATTTCTACTAAAAATACAAAAATTAGGCAGGCCTGGTGGCACGCACCTGTAATTCCAGCTACTCAGGAGCCGAGGCAGGAGAATCGCTTGAACCCGGGAGGTGGAAGTTGCAGTGAGCCGAGATATTGCGCCATTGCACTCCAGCCTGAGCGACAGAGCGAGACTCTGTCTCAAAAAAAAAAAAAAAAAAAAAAATATTGTGGAGCTTGGATGTGGTGGCTCACACCTGTAATCCCAGCACTTTGTGAGGCCAAGGTGGGAGGATCACTCTCGAGATCAGGAGTTTGAGACCAACTTGGCCAACATGGTAAAACCCCGTCTCTCCTAAAAAATACAAAGAAAATTAGCCAGGCGTGGTGGCGCATACCTGTAATCTTAGCTACTCGGGAGGCTGAGGCAGGAGAATCGCTTGAACCCGGGAGGCCAAGATTGCGCCACTGCACTCCAGCCTGGGCAACAGAGGGAGACTCCATCTCAAAATAAATAAATAAATAAAATAAATAGGCCAGATGCGGTGGCTCATGCCTGTAATCCCAGCACTTTGGGAGGCTGAGGCGGGCAGATCATCTGAGGTCAGGAGTTCAAGACCAGCCTGGCCAACATGGAGAAACCCCATCTCTACTAAAAATACACAGATTAGCTGGGCATGGTGGTGGGAGCCTGTAATCCGTTTCTCAGGAGCCTGAGGCAGGAGAATTGCTTGAACCTGGGAGGTGAAGGTTGTAGTGAGCCGAGATTGCGCCATTGCACTCCAGTGTGGGCGACAATAGCAAAACTCTGTCTCAAAAAATTAAAAATAAATAAATTAATTAAATTAAAATACAAAAATTAGTCGGGCATGTGTCTTGAGCCTGCAATCCTAGCTACTTGAGGCTGAGGCAGGAGGATCGCTTGAACCCAGGAGGCGGAGGTTGCAGTGAGCCGAGATTGCACCACTGCACTCCAGCCTGAGCATCAGCGTGAGACTCTGTCTCAAAACAAAAAAGTGGAGATGGGGGTCTTGCTTTGTTGCCCAGGCTGGTCTGGAATGCCTGGCCTCAAGTGATCCTCCCAAAGTGCTGGGATTACAGGCATGAGCTGCCGCACCCTGTCTCTGGTTTTGCTTTACTTTTTAATTGTAGATTCATTGGCTGGAAACCACCTTCCCTTTTTCTGTACTCAAACATCACTGCTATGACCTCTTCCCAATCCCAGCCAGGGATGTCCACATGTGTCTCCACTAGATTGGGAGGACTTTGTGGGCTTATATATCAGACCCCAATTGTGCCACGACTTAGTAGCCACCAGGGAACACGGGTTGAATGAATGCAGGGAGGTGCAGGTAAGCAGTGGGTGAGGGAGTGAGGTTCACATATAAGGGACCCAAGTTCTGGGCAGAATGTGAAAGTGGCAGACCCTTGAAGGGCCCAGGTGTTGTGTGTGTGCGGGGGATACATCGGAGCATCATGCATCGAGGTGTGTCTATGGCGGACAGCGAGGGCAGCAGGTCTGAGTGGGGTTGAGATGTCCAGCACGTGCCGAGGGTGCTGACTCCACTGGGCAGGTGACACACAGCCAGCTGGCCACCCGACTTCCCTGCCCTGGGACAGGAATGAAGGAATCGCTGCCAGGTTATCAGGGTACATTTCCTGAGAGCCCAAGGCCTGACTCAGAGGCCAGAGGAGGGAGGAGGGAGGGGACCTCCCCCCTTGGGCTTCCCGCTTAGCCTCTGATGCCCAGCCCCTCAGCCTGCCCACAGCGATGCCACAAGGCCACACAGGTACCTGTGTTTACACCTTTATTGTCCGCTCCTCCCACCACCCCCAAGGATTCCTGGGTTCAAAATAGCCTGGGCACTGAGGCCCAATTAGCCAGAGCCGCTGCAATCTCGGTGGGTGGGGCCCTTGAGGTCCCAGCTGGCTGGGCCACATTCCAGACCTACTGGGTGGGAAGTAGAGGGCGGAGAAGGGGGAAGTGGTGCTGGGACCCTAGCCCCTCAGCTCTGGATCAGGAGAGTCAGCAGGAGCAGGAAGTGGACTGCACGCGGGGATCCCGAGGCCCTGGCCAGTTCTGGGGGGCAGAGGTTGCTGCCTCCAGTGGGCCAGTGTGGGGAGCCACTGGGGGGCAGGAAGTGGGCCTCTCCCACTGTCTGGGAGATCCAGGCCTCTTCAGGACCAATGGCAGCAAACAGCTCCCGGCTCCCTTGAACAGCCATGCCCACGAGGACCCAGAAGCCTTCCGTCGTCTGGCACAGGAGGGGCGGTGCTGAGGTCATCTGCAGAGTTGGAGCGAGGCCACATGGGTCTGCTGCCCTTCCTCTTGGTCCCCTCCCCTTTTCCCCAGGGTCTGGCCACGAAGCACTCTGGTCTGCATCCCTAGACATCCAGGTCCCTGGTTTCTCTCCAGGGTCCAGCTAGGGTCCCATTTGGGGCCAAATACCCAATAATTCCAATCCTGGCCAGGCGCAGTGGCTCACGCCTGTAATCCCAACCCTTTGGGAAGCCAAGGTGGGCAGATCGTTTGAGGTGAGGAGTTTGAGTCCAGCTTGGCCAACATGGTGAAACCCTGTCTCTACTAAAAATACAAAAATTAACCAGGTGTGGTGGTGCATGCTTGTAATCCCAGCTACTAGGGAGGCTGAGGCAGGAGAATCACTTGAACCCAGGAGGTGGAGGTTGCAGTGAGCCAAGATCACGCCACTGCACTCCAGCCTGGGTGACAGAGCGAGACTCAGTCTCAAAAAAAAAAAAAAAAAAAAAAATTCCAATCCTGCTCTCTCTCTAGGGTACAGTAGTCCAACACTGCCTTTCCCCTGCCTACACCAGGACGCCCAGGCCCCTGTACCTCACACCTGTTCTCCTGCCCCTCTGCATACAGGACACAGAGGGTTCCAGGGGGCAAGATGCCCTGATAGAGGCAGTGGCAGATTCGTTGTGTCAAGATGGAGACAGCGGCAGCCACAGGGACTGGGGAGAGGAGACAAAGTTGTTCCAGGGCTCTGGCCTCCAGCCACTCCTCGTACCCGTGACCCGGGGGTCTCACCTCGGTCCTGGGGTTCTTTCCAGCCCAACACCCAGCAGCTGGCCCCCGGGGGGATACCCGCCGGGTGGAGACAGATGGGCAGGGCTGATGGGGAGGGCTCCACCCGGTAGCTCAGCTCCAGGAGGGCCAGGGGGGGCCTGAGTCCCAGGTGCCGGGGCAGCCGGATGCTGATGACCAAGCGGGATACCTGGTGGCCCTGTGGGAGGGAGCTGGCCCCTGCTCGGCCCAGATATACTTCAATGTAAGGCACTGTTGTAGAGCCTGGCCTGTTGGAACAAGGCCCAATGTCACCTTCTGCTCCTCCCATTGCTGGCAAAGTCCTTCCCAGCCCAGGGGAAGGATGACTCTCTGGGGTCATGCCACTCACTCCTTCATCATCCTCCTTCCAAACCTCCCTTCTAGGTCAAAACATCTCCCAGTGCTGTAAGATTCTTCCCTCATGCCCCACCCCAGACAGAGTCTTGCTCTGTCGCTCAGGCTGGAGTGCAGTGGCGCAATCTTGGCTCACTGCAACCTCTGCCCCCTGCCGGGTTCAAGCGATTCTCCTGCCTCAGCCTCTCAAGTAGCTGGGGTTACAGGCGCCTGCCACCACCCCTGGCTAATTTCTGTATTCTTAGTAGAGCGGTTTCAACATGTTGGCCAGGCTGGTCTTGAATTCCTGACCTCGTGATCTGCCCGCCTCGGCCTCCCAAAGTGCTAGGATTACAGGCGTGAGCCATTGCGCTCAGCTGTAAGATGCTTAAAGGAGAATATCCCACTATTTTAAGAGTCCTTTGGGTGAGGCACAGTGGCTCATGCCTGTAATCCTAGTACGCTGGCCAAGGCAGGAGGATTGCTTGAGGCTGGCCTGGGCAACACAGCAAGATCTCATTGTTAATTTTTTACAAACAAACAAACAACAAAAACAAGTCTTTGGCTCTGTTCCATTCTCCCCTCCCGCCTCTTGCCTAGGAGACGAGTGACACCCACCTGAGGACACAGTGAGTGGCTGCCAGGACCCAGCCTGGGGCCAGGAGGATCCCAGTGCAGACTCGATCACCAGCCACATGCACCTCTGCCAGCCAGGGCCACAGGACCCCCACTGGAGCAGCCTCCAGCCGCAGGCCACAGGCTAGGGAGAGGAGGTGGCCACCTCAGTTGGGGCCCCATGGCTGACCCCTGAGCCCCTGCCATGGGTCTGTGCACCCCCAGGAGCCCCTAGGGCCCAAAAGCGTCCTGCTCACCACCATGCTCTGTGTGTGGGGGACAAGTCTGTGTCTCAGTCTCCTCCCCATCAGGGCCCCAATCCCAGGCTAGCTGGTCCTCCAGGTAGGCTCCCCGAGTCACATGGCTGATCCATGGGCCATGGGTCTGCAGAGGGAAGAAGGCTCGGGGACGTAGACAGCCACTGGGGAAGTCTCTGATTCCAGCCAGAAACCAGGTCCCCTCCTCCTGGCACAAAAGGCTCCAACGCGAGTCATTCTGCAGCAACAAAGTGCGTGTGTTACTTGCCTCTGCGTGTGTGCAGAGAATATCAGAGCTCCTGGGGCTTTCCAGGACTCCAGATTTTCCCATTTGCGGAAATATCAAGTTCCACCTTCTCCAAATCAGACTCCAAATACTAATTTGTGTAAGAATTCAGCCCTAACTTTAGGATTCTCCTTAAATCCAGAGATAAAGAAACCATAGCACCGGCTCAGAGCCCGCCTCAGCTCCCTCCCAAAAGTTCTCTAGGGTCAGGCCCCGCCCCTAGCTCGTTCTGGCCCCGCTTCCACCCCGGCTCCGCCCCATTCCCAGTTCCGCAAGCCCCGCCCCTTCCTAGAGCCCACTCGGACCCGCCTTCCCCAGGCCCCGCTCCCTCCCTAGAGCCCACTCGGACCCGCCTTCCGCAGGTCCCGCCCTCTCCCTAGAGCCCACTTGGACTTGCCTTCCACAGGCCCCGCCCTCTTCCTAGAGCCCTCTCGGACCCGCGTTCCGCAGGCCCCGCCCCCGCTGCTTACCCAGCAGCTGCCCACCTCCTCCTCCTCCTGGTAGGCAGGGCAGAGCGCGTGCGGCGGGTCTCCCGGCAGCGGCACTGTCGCCCCCTGGCGGCCGTACAGGCAGTGGCACCACCAGCCGCCTAACAGCTCCGCCTCCAGCAGCGCGCCTGGGCCAAGCGCGGGTTCTGGAAGGCAAAAGGCAGGGAGCCCGCGCTGCGGCCCAGACGGCCCCTGCACCGCCTGGTGCCGCCCGGCCCAGCGCCGGGCCCCAGCTCACCCCCGCGGCCCCAGCGGGCCAGGCGGCAGCGGCTCCCGGGCAGGAAGTAGTGTTCCGGGTGGGGTAGGCACACGGGCCGCGGAGTCGCGCTCAGGTTCACGGGCGTGCGCAAATGCAGCAGCGCCAGGTCCGAGGCGTTGTCCCACGAGGCGTTCTCGTGCTGCACCAGGCGCGCCACCCGCTCCGCGCGCGGGCGCGAGGGCAGCAGCACGCGCCAGGCGTCGAGGTCGCGGGGCGGGCTGTCGGAGCTGCTGGGGCTGCAGAATAGGGGCCGAGGGACGTGGGCCGGATCCCGCACACGTGGCTGGAAACCTCACACCCCTGGCTTAGACTCGCCAGGCGAGGATCCTGCATCCTGGCGGGATCCCCACGCCACCCCCATTCCAACGGCTCACTCATACCCCCGCCTCCGGGATCGAACTTCTACCATGCCTCTACCCACCCCTGCCAGGCCAGGACCCCTCTTTTTGTGCTGGATCCTACACCTCCGAATGGGACCCCGGCCCCCCCACCCCCTGGGGAGGGGCTGGGGCCAAATGGATGGTGTCTCAGGCTGATGTAGGGACGGGCAAGGATCGGCTTGAAACTTAGATTTTCACTCACTCCAGAAAGCAGCTGGCAGGTGCCAAGACCCAGCTTTCAGACACCAGCGCCCCATGGCAGGGTCTGGATCCTGGCACCATCACCTGGGCCTCCCAGGGCCAGGCCCCTGGCCGCGGGGCGTTCCCGCACTCTGAGGGGTGAGAGGCCTGGGTCAGTGGGCCTCCTGCACCCCAATCACTCCCAGCAGTCTCCATCCCAACTCACTCTCCCATGTTCCGCTTACATCCAGGGGTGCCGCCCACTCACCAGGCAGGGCAATGGTGCAGTTCTCCTCCCTGGGCTCCTGGGGATCTGACTGGGTCTTCTGGGGCTGGGTGGGAAAGGCAGGCCCAGGCTCTGAACCCATCACCTGCTCCCGTATCCATGCCTCATAGGTAGCCACGGCAGTGAAAACTCCAGGGCGGTTTCTCCGTCCACAGCCGAAGCCAAAGCTGGTGATTCCTGCCTGGAACCAGCGGCCACCTTCCTCACAGACCAGGGGCCCCCCAGAGTCACCCTAGTGACAGATGACTGCATGTCAAGGGGTCAGCCCAGGGACCCACCCGTTTATACTGGCCTCCTCAAAAAGGTCCTGCACCTCCTTTTGGCCCAACATACACCACCTTCTCCCTTCTCCTAGAAACCCTCCTTGGCTAGGCCTTGTCCTCTGCATTCCCTGCGGCTCTAAACAGAAGAAAATTCTGTAAGCAGAAGGCCGATGGCAGCCAGAGCCAAGAGCACCAGGGGAGTGCATTCAAGGCCACGCAAGATAATCCTGCAGTTGTCATCAGAGCCAAGTGATTCTTGACGTTACTAGCTCAAATAATTCCCCTCCCTCCCTTCCTTCCTTCTTTCCTTCCCTTTCTTTTTCTTTCCTTCTTTTCTTTTTTGAGACGGAATCTCGCTCTGTCTCCCAGGCTGGAGTGCAGTGGTGCAATCTCAGCCCACTGCAACCTTTGCCTCCTGGGTTCAAGTGATTCTCCTGCCTCAGCTTCCCAAGTAGCTGGGACTACAGGTGTACAGCACCACAGCCGGCTAATTTTTGTATTTTTGGTAGAGATGGGTTTTCACCATGTTGGCCAGGCTGGTCTCAAACTCCCGACCTCAAGTGATCCGCCTGCCTCAGCCTCCTAAAGTGCTGGGATTACAGGCATGAGCCACTGTGCCCAGCCAGTTCGTCTCTTTTTTTGAGATGAGGTATCACTGTGTTGCTCAGGCTGGTCTCAGACTCCTGGGCTCAAGTGATCCTCCCGCCTCAATTTTCTGATTAGCTGGGATTACAGGCATGAGTCACTGCTCCTGGCTAAGCTGTCTTTGGTTTTTAAATTCACTCAGCCTTGGCTGGGCATGGTGGCTCATGCCTGTAATCCCAGCTACTTGGCAGGGTGAGCCAGGAGAATTGCTTGAACCTGGGAGGTGGAGTTTGCAGTGAGCCAAGATCGTGCCATTGCACTCCAGCCTGGGCAACAAGAGCAAAACTCTGTCTCAATAAATAAATAAATAGCTGGGCATGATGGCTCACGCCTGTAATCCCAGAACTTTGGGAGGCCGAGGCAGGCAGATCATCTGAGCTCAGGAGTTCGAGACCAGCCTGACCAACATGGAGAAACCCCGTCTCTACTAAAAATATAAAATTAGCCGGCCGTGGTGGCACATGCCTGTAATCCCAGCTACTTGGGAGGCTGAAGCAGGACAATCGCTTGAACCCTGGAGGCAGAGGTTGTGGTGAGCTGAGATCGTGCCATTGTACTCTAGCCTGGGCAACAAGAGTGAAACTCCGTCTCGGCCGGGCTTGGTGGCTCACTCCTGTAATCCCAGCACTTTGGGAGGCCGAGGCAGGTGGATCACGAGGTCAGGAGATCGAGACCATCCTGGCTAACATGGTGAAACCTCATGTCTACTAAAAATACAAAAAAAAAAAATTAGCTGGGCGTCGTGGCGGGCATCTGTAGTCCTAGCTACTCGGGAGGCTGAGGCAGGAGAATGGCGTGAACCCTGGAGTTGGAGGTTGCAGTGAGCCGAGATCGTGCCACTGCACTCCAGCCTGGGCAACTGAGCAAGACTCCGTCTCAAAAAAAAAAAAAAAAAAGGAACTCCGTTTCAAAAAATAAATAAATAAAATAAATAAATACATAAATAAATTCACTTGGCCAGGCGCAAGTGAATACAAAATTAGCAGGCTGTGGTGGTGCATGCCTGTAATCTCAGCTACTTGGGGGGCTGAAGCACAAGAGTCTCTTGAGCGGTGGGGGTGGAGCAGGGGGAGGTTTCAGTAAGCCGAGATTGCGCCACTGCAGTCCAGCCTGGGCGACAAAGTGAGGCTCTGTCTCAAAATACACAAACAAAAAACTTCATGTCAACCCCATCCCTTGGCAATCTTGCCCTCCTTTTGCAGATGAGGCTTGGAGAGATGTCATTTATCTATTTGTCACCGGTTAAGACTCTGGCCCTGCCAGGCAGGTGCCTGGGCCTTCCCTCACCTGGCAGGTGTCCCTGCGGCCCTCTGGGTAGCCAGCACACAGCATCCCTGGCAATATCTGGAGAGTGAGGTTGAAGGGACCGGGCTGGCTATAGAGACATTGACAGGTGGCCTTGCCCAGCAGCCTTAGCTTCACTTCCTGTAGCACCCAGGGGAGAGGCAGAGGATCTGGAGGCAGAACCAGAGAGCAGGTGCTGTGAGGCAGGTATGGCGTCCCCAGTTCCCAGGGTTCAGGTTTGCCCCCTGCGGCTGCTGCTTGTACATCAGCTAGATGCCCCATGGCCTCTCAGCCCACCACATTCACCACATCTCCTCCTGCTTCTATCTGTTCTTTCTACTTTTTCATCTCAGGAATGGTCTCATCAAGCTCCTAGTGAGAGCTGCCGTGCATGGTTGTGCAGGTTGGGCACTGCAACAAAGGATGCAATGTAACCATTAAGTTCTGAGCTCTCACGTGGAGTTGTGTTGGTCCAGAGACATCTTTTCACAAAGATGCCATACGGACTTGACATGGTCCTGTCCCGAGTTGCCAAGCATGGAACTGGGTGTCATCCCTGTCTCCTCTCTCAACTCCCCTCCTCCAGTCAGTTCCCAGTTCATGAAAACCTCTCATTTGTGACTTCTTGGCATTCTAAACAACTATCTTAGTTGAGGCTGCATAGCTTTGGGCCTGGATAACTGACCCAGCCTTCTGATCCACTCTTCACTTCAGCAATGAAGAGGAATGTTACTCAAGTTCAGTTCTGATCTCACCAAGAAAAATAAATGGATCGCACTGTCTAAACCTGATGCCGCAGCCCCATCCTGCTTTTGATGGAAACAGCTTCAGGATCCAGAAAGGAGTAGGGGGTGGGGGGAAGTACAGACAGAACTCCTTCCCCAACTCACTCAGAATCTGAAGTCAAAGGCGCGGTGGCTCACACCTGTAATCCCAGCACTTTGGGAGGCCGAGGCAGGCGGGTCACCTGAGGTTAGGAGTTCAAAACCAGCCTGCCTAACATGGTGAAACCCTGTATCTACTAAAAATACAAAAAATTAGCCGGGCGTGGTGGTGGGTGCCTATAATCCCAGCTACTTGGGAGATTGAGGCAGTAGAATCTGCTTGAAGCTGGGAGGCGGAGGTTGCAGTGAGCCTAGATCGCGCCATTGCACTGCAGCCTGGGCAACAAGAGTGAAACTCCGTCTCAAAAAGAAAAAAAGAATTAATTAAAAAAAAAAAAAGAATTTGAGGTCAGGTAATGGCTGAAGCTGTACTTGGGGCTCACCAGGGAAGTTGGGGATTGTCCTGGGCATTCCTGGAGCTGGTGGGGTGCTCTGGCCCTCAGTCTGATCTGAAGGTCTTCATGGCCGGGCCTCAGCAGCCTTTGCAGCCCAGGTGCCTGTACCCTTCTCACTCCAGGCTGGCATCCTGGCCCTTCTTCATCTAACATGCCTTATCTGGGTCCACAGGGTGGCCTTCATCTCCCCCCATCTTCCTGCAATGTACCCTCTCTTTGAAAATCTCTGCAGAAATCTCCCTTGCTGGGTTCCCATTGTCAGGATGGCCTGGCCCCATTCACACAGACTTCCTGGGGCTCACAGTGATGCTTCCTCATCACCTCCTGCCCTGATGGGACCTCCACAAGCAGAGGCTGTGGCATCTTCCCCTGTAGCACCTTCCCAAAGCCCCCAGGATGGGCACAGGTCTGACCACGGCTGATGTGGATATTTGTGGGGGCCCTGGGAGCATGGAAAGCTTGGGTGATGGGGATGATGGGGATGGAGATTTGGTCTATTCCCCCCCACCTTCTAACATAATGCGTGCTTATTTATTGAATTTGTTGTTTGTCTATCTGCTAGGATGTAAACTCTGAAAAGGCAGGATTTTGGCTTTTTATGTTCACTGGTGTCTCTCTAATGCCTAACACGGTGCCTGGCACGTAGAAGGTGCTCAAGAAATATCTTGAGTGAAAGAATGACTGAATGAATGATGGTGGGTAGGAAGAAGAGAGGAGGTGGGGAGTAGACAGATGAGTGGGGGTGGATGGAATGGGAGGAAGGCGGATGGGAGGGAGGCACAGACTGGCATTTGCTGAACATCTATTATAGGCCAGCCTTATGCTGTAGTGCTTTACTATAGATTACCTGAGGTGAAATATCTAAAGTGCATCGGTTATTGCTATGCCAGGCACTGTCCTATGAACTTTACATGGATTTTCTCATTTAATCCACCCAACCACCCCTCCTCGTGTTACAGAGGAGGAAATGTACTGGGTTAAGTGCTTTGTCTGACATGGTAGAGCTGGGATGGGAACCCTAGTCGGCGCCTAAACCCAGCAAAGAAAAAACTGGAAAGAAATGTGAGGAGGGAATGGGGTGCGTGTGGGTGATTCCGTGGTCTTAGTTTGAGAATCCTTGGGGGGAGAAGGCTACATGGAGATCGGTGTGGGATTTATCTACCGACCCGCAGAAACCTACCCTCCAAAGCTCCCCCCAGGCTCCGCTCCGTGGCCCCACCTCCTGAGGCCCAACCCTTAGAACCTCACCTCCCGACGCCCCGCCCTAGAAACTTCACCTTCCGAGGCCCCGCCCTAGGAACCTCACCTCCCGACGCCCCGCCCTAGAAACTTCACCTCCCGAGGCCCCGCCCTAGGAACCTCACCTCCCGACGCCCCGCCCTAGAAACTTCACCTCCCGAGGCCCCGCCCTAGGAACCTCACCTCCCGAAGCCCCACCTCCCCGAGGCCCTCCCCTCTTGTCCCGTCCCACTCACCTGCCTCCTGGACGTCTCCCCAGCCGGTGGCCCAGCAGGCGGTGCCGTGCACGAAGCGGTGTGAGGCGCGGGGCAGGCAGACAGGCCACACGGCGGGGCCCAGGCTGGCGGGTGAGGCCAGGCGCAGCAGGGCCAGGTCGGCGCCCAGCTCCACTTGGCTGTAGTTGGCTGGCACCACAATGGCGGCCACTGCACGGGTGTGCGCGCCGTCCAGGGGCCCGTCCTGGGAGTGCACGCCCAGCAGTACCGACCACTCGGCCGCGGGCTCCAGCGTCCCATTCCTGCGCTCGACCGGGGCAGTAGGAGGTTAGGTTGACCCTATGGAGGCGGCAGACCCTTGTGGGGGGGCAGGGGCTCAGAGCCAGAGGGGCAGGTGCTATCCGATCCAGATTTGGTGCTGATGCTCCTCAAAGGGGAAGAGCAAATCCGATTTGGAGCTGGTGGTGGGGGGATCATTGGAAAGATGGGATTCAGACCCGGATATTGAGTGGAGTGGTGGGACCAGTCCGGCAGCCTTGCCCCACTGGGAACCATGATGCCTCGAATAGCACCTCGCTTTGGGGACAGCTTGGCTCCAAATTATCCTTAAGGACGGAAGTGGGGAGGGAGGAGGGGACCAACTGCGGGGGCGGGGCTGGCTTTTGGCGGAGAGGGGCCGGGATCAGGGCGAATACTCACGTCATGAAACAGTGAGCAGCGGAGAGGACCCAGGAAGGGGCGATGAGGGAGCCCCCGCAGATGTGGCCACCTCCATGGTGCAGGCTCACTTGCCAAGGCCAGGTGCCCGGCTGCGCGTTTGAGCCCCCCACGATGCGGGCCGAGGGCTCACGGCGCCCGCAGTCTGCAACAGGGAGCGGTGGAAGCCAAAGCCCCCCTCGGGTTCCCCACTCCAGAAGCCCAGGTAACTCAGGACGATGCCCCGTCCTCCACCCGCTTCAATTTGCCCCTCTGAATAAAGAACATAGAGGACCCAGGCTTGTCTACATTTCTGGTCTTTTCCACCTCCCTCATGGCCTGACCAGCCTTAGCCTCCTTTAAGGTCTGAGGGTGCCAAGGCCTCTTCCTTACCCAGATCTTCAGGTTCTTCCTGGATAGGACTGACAGCTGGGAGCCAGAGGGGAAAGAGAGGAGGACACTTGTGACTTCCAGGCCTGCACCGCCCAGCCCCACTTCCTGCTCTCCAACCCCCAACCCTATCTTCCCAATTCCCTGTCCGTTCAGCAACCCCTGCCAGCACCCATGCCAGTCCTCTGGTCTTTTCTGCCTCTGCACGTGACTTTCCCCCAGTCCGGCTACCTTACCTGAGTCCTGGAAGGCTCCTGGGATGGGACTGATGACTGGAAAGACAGAGGCAGGCAGGAAGAGGCTGGCGACTCGCACTCAGTATGTGCCCTCCCTTACTCCCTCCCCCAGCCTCCTAGCCTCCGTATCCCCAGGGCACCCAGGCCTCCCTCTCCCTCCTCTGATACACCCTCGACTTCTGCTGCCTCACTTCCTTCCCTCTGACTTCCTGCTCCCCACACAGAAACCACGAATCCTGCTCTCCAGCCCCCCAGATGCCAGGACCCAGACCCTTTGCAGCCACTCTTGTCCCCTGAGGTTACCAAGCATCACAAGGGGGAGAAGCAGGTGCTGGGCCATGGGGCTAGAGTCAGCAGAGGCAGAACCAAGTGAAGGTCTGCTCCCTGCAGGACTCTGTCACTGCCCAGGCAGCCCGTGACTCCTGATGGTCCCAGGGGCAGCCCCACCCTCCCTGGCTGGAGCCCATCTCTGGGAATCTGAGAGGATCTGGGGCTGGAAGGGGGAAGCTGGGGAGCCTGAAGGCCCCACCCAGAGCCCTGCGCACATCTCACGTCTCTGGAGGCCCAGGGTGGGGGTGGGGGACAGGTGTCCTAGCTCCTGGACACCTATTGGGTGGGAGAGGGAGGGATGAAAAACACTGTAGGCAAAGTTCAAAGAGGAGGACAGTGTTCTGGGTCCTTGGTGAGCAGTGGCCCTTAGGACAGGGGAAGTGGCCCCTCATGGGCATGACTAATCGGAGACCTCACCTCTGTTTGGGGTGCGGCTGCCCCAGTGGCTTGGCCTTTTCTTCTCACACAGCTCTGGTTACTGGAGCTGCTGGCCAGGTCCGGGACAGGAGCCCTAGGGAATTCAATACCATCCCAACAGAAGGATCACAGATTCCAGCAGGTTGGGCAGGGCATAGGGACCCTGGGAGGGGGCTGGGCAGGCTGGGGAGGCTGAAAAAGCCTCCACCCTGCTCTGTGTTCCAGTGACAATGCTCTTAGCTGCCCTGTCACTTACTCTGTGTGACTTTGGGAAAGTAACCCAACCTCTTGGCGTGTATCAGTAAGAGTCAGTTTAAGGGACATATGACTTGGCCGAGCATGGTGGCTCACTCCTGTGATGCTAACACTCTGGGAGACTGAGGTGGGAGGATTACTTGAGGGTAGGAGTTCAAGACCAGCCTGGGAAACATAGCAAGACCCCATCTCTACAAAAAATTAAAAAATACAAAAATTATGAACTGCAGGGCATGGTCGTGCATGCCTGTATCCCAGCTACTCGGGAGATGGGGTGGGAGGATTGCTTGAGCCTGGGAGGTCGAGGTTGCAGTGAGCTATGATTGTGCCACTGCACTCCAGCCTGGGTGACAAAGCGAGACCCTGTCTCAACAACAACAACAACAAAAAAAAAAAAAAAAAGAAGAAGAAGAAAAAGAAGAAACATATGGCTTTTCAAAGAGGAGTTGAAGAGAGTTTAAGGAAGAAACTATTTATAGAAGTGTAGGCAGGGTCAAAGGAAACCAAAGAGGCTGGATGGCTCACGGCTGTAATCCCAGTACTTTGGGAGGCCGAGGCGGGCAGATCACCTGAGGTCAGGAGTTCAAGACCAGCCTGGCTAACTTGGAGAAGCCCCGTCTATACTAAAAATACAAAAATTAGCCGGGTGTGGTGGAACTCACCTGTAATCCCCCCTATTAGGGAGGCCGAGGCAGATAAAAATGCTTGAACCCAGGAGGCGGAGGTTGCAGTGAGCCAAGATAGTGCCGTTGCACTCTAGCCTGGGTGACAAGAGCGAAACTCCGTCTCAAAAAAAAAAAAAAAAGGAAACCGAAGAGGGATGGTAACGCACCCTGGGGCCAGCAATAATGGAGAGCCCTTGCTACCTGCTGGCATGAAGAGGCAGAGAGGGGGCAGTTACTGGAACACAGCAAGAGCTGCAGCTGTGGAAGAGATAGCTGTTAGGAGCCGTGGCCTTCAATAGGGAAATGCAGCCTTTACCAGCAGAGAGGGAGATGGGAAAGAAAAATCCCCATCTCACTCTCCTCTCATCCTCTCTATTTTTAATTAAACCAATTAAAAAAATTTTAGAGACACGGTCTCACTCTGTCACCCAGGCCTGGAGTGCAGTGCTGTGATTATAGCTCACTGTAACCTTGAATTCCTGGGCTTAAGCGATCCTCTGGCCTCAGCCTCCTGAGAAGCTGGGACTACAGGCATGCACCACCATGCCCAGCTAATGTTTTTTATTTTTGTAGAGATGGGGTCTTGTTATGTTGCCCAGGCTGGTGTCAAACTCCTGTCTCAAGTGATCTTGCTGCCTCAGCCTTCCAAAAGTGCTGGGATCCTCCCATCCTCTGATCACCCCTGGCTCCTCTCATTGTCTGAAACCTCCCAGAGGCCAGAGTTCAAGGGAGCCCATTATATGGTCCATAAAGGTCACTCTTGGGGAACAAATCAGGGTGGACAGCAGAAATGCAGGGTCAACCCAGGAATATTTACACATGTGTATCTATCTTCTTACTGATAATATCAGCTAATAATAATATTGGTCTATGAGTCTAGTTGCCCTAGAAAACAGGCCTAGGCAAAGCCTGCATGCTTGTGCTTAATTGGGAGGTGCAATCTCAGGGTGGCAAGATTGAGGGAAAATGAGAAGTGAGCAGGAAGAGGGAAAATGCAAATTCAGCCACCCAACAATGGACTGGACTCAATTGATAAACCTGCTAGCCTTAGCCTGTCCACAGGAAATGATGGAGGTAAATTGAGTCTTAACTTCAGATTTCTAACAATGAGAGCCTCCTCAGGCATTTGTTTAACTTGCTGCTTGGGTATTTGCCCTTCAAAGGATAAATAACCAATCATTTAACAAAAACTCAGAAAAATGAGGTAATGGGCAAAGGTAGGAAAGAAGAGAGTGCGGGTGTCATTGACGCAAAACATGCATGCCCTGGAGACCCTCACCGATACATTGCTCGCTCCAATTTAGTGGTTAATAAACATTTTGGAGCTGGGCGCGGTGGCTTACGCTGGTAATCCCAGCACTTTGGGAGGCCGAGGCAGGTGGATCATGAGGTCAGGAGTTCAAGACCAGCAGCCTGGCCAACACGGTGAAACCCTATCTCTACTCAAAATTAAAAAATTAGCCGGGCGTGATGGCACGTGCCTGTAATCCCAGCTACTCAGGAGGCTGAGACAGGAGAATGGCTTGAACCCCAGAGGCGGAGGTTGTGGTGAGCTGAAATCGCACCACTGCACTCCAGGCTGGGCGATAGAGTGAGACTCTGTCTCAAAATAAATAAATAAATAAATAAATAAATAAATAAATAAATAAAATTTTTGGGCCAGGTGCAGTGGCTCAAGCCTGTACCAGCACTTTGGGAGGCCAAGATGGGAGGATTGCTGGAGGCCAGGAGTTCTAGACCAACCTGGGCAGCATAATGCGATCCTGTGTGTGGTGGTGTGCACCTGTAGTCCCAGCTGCCCAAGGGTTTCTCCATGTTGATCAGGTTGGTCTCGAACTCCTGACCTCAGGTGATCCACCTGCCTCAGCCTCCCAAAGTGCTGGGATTACAGGCATGAGCCACCGTGCCCAGCCAAGACAATGATTCTTAATCCTTTCCCCAACCCAACAGACATGAGTAGTAGGACTTGCTCTTCTAAATAGCACAGACGTTGGCCAGGCGCGGTGGCTCACACCTGTAATCCTAGCACTTTGGGAGGCCGAGGCAGGTGTATCACCTCAGGTCAGGAGTTCGAGACCAGCCTGGCCAACATGGTGAAATCCCGTCTCTACTAAAAATACAAAAAATTAGCTGGGTGTGGTGGTGGGTGCCTGTAATCCCAGCCACTTGGGAGGCTGAGGCAGGAGAATTACTTGAACCTGGGAGGCAGAGGTTGCAGTGAGCTGAGATTGCACCATTACACTCCAGGCTGGGCAACAAGAGCGAAACTCCATCTCAAAAATAAATAGATAAATAAATAAATAAATATAAAAAAATAAATAGCACAGAGGCTCGCCAAAGCAATGGATCTTATGGGAGGAAGGAGAACATTTTCTTGTAGGGAGACAGATTGGAATTTCTGGAGGAGCAAGTGCAGTTTGCAAAAGCTGCCCAGGTGATTCTGATGGTTTCACCACTCTAAGATGCCCTTGATTGCAACTAGCAGCCAAGGTAAGGAGGGAAGCTCACGCAGGAGTCTCTCTCTTCCAGGTTCAAGGACAGAAAATAAATTTCTCCTTGGAGGAGCCAGGTGTGCTGGTGCATGCCTGTAGTCCCTGCTACTCTGGAGGCTGAGGTGGGGGGATCCCTTGGGCCCAGGAGTTCGAGTCCATTCTGGGTAACAGACGTTGGGAGATCATGTCTCTTTACTTGGGTATAATAAAATCTTTCTTAACAACATCATGTTAAAAACAGCAAATAGTTTCATGAGGTTTTTTTTTTTTTTTTTTGAGATGATGTTTTGCTCTTTTTGCCCAGGTTGGAGTGCAATGGCATGATCTCAGCTCACTGCAACCTCCAGCTCCCAGGTTTAAGTGATTCTCCTGCCTCAGCCTCCTGGGTAGCTGGGATTACAGGAGCCCACCACCATGCCCTGCTAATTTTGTATTTTTAGTGGAGATGGGGTTCCACCATGTTGGCCAGGCTGGTCTCAAATTCCTGACCTAAGGAGATCTGTGTGCCTTGGCCTCACAAAGTGCTGGGATTACAAGCATGAACCACCATGCCCGGGCTTTTTTTTTTTTTAGAGATGGAGTCTCACTCTTTCACCCAGGCTGGAGTGCAGTGGTGTGGTCATAGCTCACTGCAGCCTTGAGCTCCTGGGCTCAATCGATTCTCCCATGTCAGTCTCCTGAGTAGCTGGGACTCCAGGCGTGTGTCACCATGCCTAAGGTTGATTTTTGTAGTGCTGGTTAATTTCAGCCTATGACACCAGAAACAAACCACAGTCAATAAAATAAGGATATGTGGTGGTGCCTCTGGGTAAGAGAGGCGATACATACGCAGTTCTCTACTGGTCTGACTAGTGGAAGGGGAAATGATAGGTGAACTAGTATATTAGTTTTCCATTGCTGATGTAACAAATTCCCATATACTTAGTGGATTAAAACAATACCAACTTATTATGTTACAATTTCAAAGATTAGAAGTCTGGCATGGGGCCAGGTGTGGTGGCTCACATCTGTAATCCATCCCAGCACTTTGGGAGGCCGAGGTGGGCAGATCACTTGAGGTCAGGAGTTCGAGACCAGCCTCGCCAACACAGTGAAACCCCGTCTCTACTAAAATTACAAAACTTAGGCCCGTCTCTACTAAAAATACAAAAAATTAGCCGGGCGTGGTGGCAGGCGCCTGTAATCTCAGCTACGTGGGAGGCTAAGGCAGGAGAATCGCTTGAACCTGGGAGGCGGAGGTTGCAATGAGCTGAGATCACACCACTGCACTGCAGCCTGGGTGACAGAGTGAGACTTCGTCTCAAAAAAAAAAGACCAGGCACAGTGGCTCACGCCTTGTAATCCCAACACTTTGGGAGGCTGAGGTGAGAGGATCACTTGAGCTCAGGAGCTTGAGACCAGCCTGGAAAACATAGTGAAAACTTCATCTCTATTCCTAAAAATAAGAATTAAAAAAAGATAACTGGCAGAATAGATGAAAGCTAAACACATGCCTGTATTTTGAGCCAACAATCAAGATCCTAGGTATAGACCTAAGAGAAATGAGGGCACCATATGCAGAGCATGGCACTCATAGAAGGTCTAGACACAAGAGCCAAGATCCAGAACATAAATGTCCGGCACCAGGAAGATTGATAAATTGTGGCATAGTCATACAATGAAATACTATGCAGCAATAAAAAAGAATGAATTACTGATATGTGCAACAACATGGATGAATCTTACAGATTTTTTTTTCAACAAATATGTGTCATATTGCATAATTCCAATTATATGCAATTTAGGAACAAGCATAACTAATCCCCAGTGGTAGAAGTCAGAATAGTGGCCGTACACAGTGGCTCACGCCTGTTAATCCCAGCACTTTGGGAGGCTAAGGCAGGAGGATCACTTGAGGTCAGGAGTTCAAGACCAGCCTGGCCAACACGGCGAAACCCTGTCTCTACTAAAACACAAAAATTAGCTGGGTGTGGTGGCACAGGCCTGTAATCCCAGCTACTCAGGAGGCTGAAGCAGGAGAATCACTTGAACCTGGGAAGCGGAGGTTGCAGTGAGCTGAGATAGCACCACTGCACTCCAGCCTGGGTGACAGAGCAAGATTCCATCTCAAAAAAAAAAAAAAAAAAAAAAAAGGAATCAGAATAGTGGTTGCTTCTGGTGGAAGTATTATATTATGTGGGAAGGAGCAGAGAGGAACTTGCTAGAGTGCAAGAAAGTTCTAGATCTTGATGTAGGTGTGTATATACACAGGAATATACACATGCAGAGTTTCACTGAGCTGTACCCTTAAGATCAGGACTCTCTATGAACTTAGCTAGAGAGGCTGAGGTGGGAGCATCTCTTGAGCCCAGGAGTTTTGAGACTAGCTTGGGCAGCATAATGAGACCCCACCTCTAAAAAAAAAAAAAGTTTACACCTGTATCCCAGCACTTTGTGGGGCCAAGGTGGGTATATCACCTGAGGTCGGGAGTTCAAGACCAACCTGACCAACATAGTGAAACCCTGTCTCTACTAAAAAAAAAAAAATACAAAATTAGCTGGGCATGGTGGTGCATGACTATAATCCCAGCTACCTGGGAGGCTGAGACAGGAGAATCGCTTGAACCCGGGAGGCAGAGGTTGCAGTGAGCTGAGATCGTGCCATTACACTCCGGCCTGGACAACAAGAGCAAAACTCCGTCCCCACAATAAAATAAAATAAAATAAAATAAAATAAAATAAAATAAAATAAAAATTAGCCAGGCATGGTGGCACGCACCTGTAGTCCCAGATACTCGGGAGGCTGAGGTAGAAGGTTCACTTAAGCCCAGGAGGTTGAGGCTGCAACGAGCTATGATTGCACCACTACACTCCAGCCTGGGTGACGGAGCGAGACTCTGTCTCAAAAAAGAAAAAAAAAAAAAGAAAAGAAAGAAAGAAAAAAAGAACTATATGGTTATTCCACATGAGTAAAAAGAAATAAAGAGACAAAACACACTTTGCAAATAAATGGATTCCAGGGTCAATTAAGAAAAAACCAAACGAACTAGCTCCAGAAATGCTTTCCTGGACCAAAAACATTGGGAAAAGGTGCAGCTTTACATCCGATAACACCAGGGCATGTGTGTAATGTTGTTTCTGAAAGCTTAGCTAAAATAATGAAACACTTCAGCATTTGGAAAAACAAGAAAAGCATGCTTAACCAAAGATGTTGATATTATGTTTCCTGATAAAAGAGATCATGTTGTTTAAAGGGTTTTGGTAACAGGTTACTTTTTCCTGAATTGGCTTTGTCACTAAAATGTCTGGTTGTCACTGACCTAGAAAAAAAGGCATTCTTCAGATAATCCTTGATAGTATTGTTGCTCTCACCAAACTTTCCAAAGGTGCTGACCAGAGGGAGCAGAAGACTGTTTCACAGCTCAAGCACACAGCCACATGCGCTCCACACCAGCGAAGCCCAGCAGTGCGGCATCTCATCGTGAAAAGAGGAAGCCAGAAGCTGGGAGTCACTCCACTTCTGATCAGGGCTGTTCTGTGGAATATATTGTGGGCAGGGCCACATGTCTCCTCGAAAAATAATCTGGGCTGCCTGTCCTCATGCACACCAGAATGGGTGCCATGACAGAGAAAACTGCATTTTATTTTCATTTTTTATTTGAGACGGAGTCTCACTCTGTTGCTCAGGCTGGAGTGCAGTGGTGCAACCTTCACTCACTGCAGCCTCTGCCTCCTGGGTTCAAGTGATTCTCCTGCCTCAGCCTCCCAAGTAGCTTGAATTACAAGCGCCCACCATCATGCCCAGCTAATTTTTGTATTTTTAGTAGAGACAGGGTTTCACCATGTTGGCCAGGCTGATCTTGAACTCTTGACCTTAAGTGATCCACCCGTCTCAGTCTCTTAAAGTGTTGGGATTACAGGCGTGAGCGCAGCCACTGCAAACATTTGGTTTGTAAAACTCTTTTTTTTTTTTTGAGACGGAGTTTCGCTTTTGTCCCCCAGGCTGGAGTGCAGTGTCGCTATCTCAGCTTACTGCAACCTCTGCCTCCCGGGTTCAAGTGATTCTCCTGCCTCAGCCTCCTGAGTAGCTAGGATTACAGGTGTCCACCACCACGCCTGGCTAATTTTTTTGTATTTTTAATAGCGATGGGGTTTCGCCCTGTTGGGCAGGCTGGTCTCCAACTCCTGACCTCAGGTGATCTGTCCGCCTCGGCCTCCCAAAGTGCTGGGATTATAGGCATGAGCCACCACACCCAGCTGGTGTATAAAACTCTTAAAGCATGTGTCACTCATTTTGGAGTGCCTGCTAAAATAGAGAATACTTAGCTCAGTCTGAATTTGAGATAAACAATGATTTTTTTTTTTTTTTTTTTTTTTTTTTTTTTTTACTATAACTAGGTCTCAGGAAATATTTGAGTTATGTTGAAAATTATTTGTAGGGCCAAGTGCAGTGGCTCACACCTGTAATCCCAGCACTTTGGGAGGCTGAGGCAGGTGGACTGCTTGAGCTCAGGAGTTTGAGATCGGCCTGGGCAATATAGTGAGACCCCATCTCTACAAAAAGTTTTTAAAAAAATTAGCTGGATGTGGGCCGGGCGTGGTGGCTGAAGCCTGTGGTCCCAGCACTTTGGGAGGCTGAGGCGGGAGGATCACGAGGTCAGGAGATTGAGACCATCCTGGCTAACACAGTGAAACCCTGTCTCTGCTAAAAAAAAAATACAAAAAATTAGCCGGGTGTGGTGGCGGGCGCCTGTAGTCCCAGCTACTCGGGAGGCTGAGGCAGAAGAATGGCGTGAACCCGGGAGGCGGAGCTTGCAGCGAGCTGAGATCGCACCACTGCATTCCAGCCTGGGTGACAGCGCGAGACTCTGTCTCAAAAAAAAAAAAAAAAAAAAAAAAAAGCTGGATGTGGTGGTGTGCACTTGGGAGCTACTTGGGAGGCTGAGGCGGGAGGATGGCTTGAGCCCAGGAGGCAGAGGTTGCAGTGAGCTGTACCACTGCACTCCTGCCTGGGCAACAGAACCAGACCCTATCTCAAAAAAAAATTATTTGTGTTTCCAATAGGCACAGGGCTCACATCTGTAATCCCAGCGGTCTGGGAGGCTGAGGCAGGAGGATCACTTGAGACCAGGAGTTCGAGACTGCAGTGAGCTATGATTGCACCATTGCATTCCAGCCTGAGTGACAGAGCAAGACTCTGTCTTAAAAAAAAATTATTTGTGTTTATCTGAAATTCAGATTTAATCGGGCACTTATTTTATTTGCTAAATCTGGTTGGGAGTGGTGGCTCATGCCTATAATCCCAGCACTTCAGGAGGCTGAGGTGGGAGGATTACTTGAGTCTAGGAGTTCGAGACCAGCCTGGGCAACATAACATAGACCCTGTTTGTGCAAAAAAAAAAAATAAATAATAAAAAATAAGTAAAATAAAATTTTTTGCTAAACCTGGCAACCCTATTCCCTATTCCATAATATTATCTTGCTAAGTCACTATGTTGTTGCATATCTGCTTGGAAGAAATAACTTTTTTTTTTTTTTTGAGACAGAGTTTTGCTCTTGGTGCCCAGGCTAGAGTGCAATGGCACGATCTTGGCTCACTGCAACCTCCACCTCCTGGGTTCAGCGATTTTCCTGCCTCAGCCTCCCCAGTAGCTGAGATTACAGACGTGTACCACCATGCCCAGCTAATTTTGTATTTTTAGTAGAGACGGGGTTTCACCCTGTTGGCTAGGCTGGTCTCGAACTCCTGACCTCAGGTGATCTGCCCACCTTGGCCTCCCAAAGTGTTGGGATTACAAGCATGAGCCACTTTACCTGGCCAGAAATAACTTGTTCTCAGAAAAAACTTGGAGTTAAAATGTTATTCTATGAGGGACCCTCTGAGTGGGAATATTTGAGAGACTTGATAAAATTGGGAACATGTTGTGTGTTGACTCCACGCTTGACTGATACCATCAAGACATCTCCTTGGTGCTCCCTCTTGTGGCAAGAAGAGTAACTGCTCCTTCAATTTCAGTCTGGGAGTGACCCAGACTCTGCCCCCACCTCCCCACCCACCTCTTGGTCTCCAGGGACCATGCTGGTACCCTGAGCCTATTGGAGCCAGAGATTGCCCCAGGACTCAGCGCTTTAGCCTCAAATGAGTGGCCCTACTTCAAGGGGACCTCACTTTGTGAGATGCACTGTATGGAATTTTTTTTTTTTTTGAGATGGAGTCTCGCTGTGTCGCCCAGGCTGGAGTGCAATGGCATGATCTCAGCTCACCGCAACCTCTGCCTCCTGGGTTCAAGTGATTCTTGCCCCAGCCTCCCGAGCAGCTGGGATTACAGGCATGTGCCACCACGCCCAGCTAATTTTGTATTTTTAGTAGAGACAGGGTTTCTCCATGTTGGCCAGGCTGGTCTCGAACTCCCAACCTCAGGTGATCCGCCCGCCTTGGCCTCCCAAAGTGCTGGGATTACAGGTGTGAGCCACCGTTCCTGGCCCTAATTTTTGTATTTTTAGTAGAGACGGGGTTTCACTATGTTGGACAGGCTGGTCTTGAACTATTGACCTCAGGTGATCCACCTGCCTCAGCCTCCCAAAGTGCTGGGATGACAGGCATGAGCCACCGTGCCTGGCCATTGTATGCAATTTGGAGGGTGGTTCCTGAGACACAGAGAGAACAATCCGAGTTGGAGTCTGAGGAGGTGGCAGCTCATTGCTGGGAGAGAGACGACCCCATGCTTCTGAGGGAGCAGTTTTGGGGTGCTCCTGCATAAACTGTATGGGGTCCGCGGCAGCTCTTGGGGGCAAGAGAGGAGGTCAGGACGGGATGGGGGTGAGGGCGAGCTTTTTGAGTCATGGCCGGAGGCAACAAGGCTTATGGCCCTGACTTGGAGGCCTGAGCACAGCGAGCTTTCTGAACCCCTCTGGAAAACAAAGGAGGTGGGGTGTTGCGGGACCTCAGGTACTCAAGCTGAGCAGCCATTTCTCCTGCAGGTTGTATTTTCCGAATTCTGAACATCTGAAACAAGAGTGCGTATGAGAGGGGGAAGCTGTTTAGATAATGAAAACCCATTGAGATTAGTTTAATCAAACACACAGGGACAGGGCCAGGTGTGGTAGCTCACGCCTGTAATCCCAACAGTTTGGGAGGCCGAGGTGGGTGATCACCTGAGGTCGGGAGTTTGAAACCAGACTGGCCAACATGGTGAAACCCTGTCTCTACTAAAAAAAAGTACAAAAAATTGGCAGGGAGTGGTGGCTCACGCCTGTAATCCCAGCACTTTGGGAGGCTGAGGCGGGTGGATTGCCTGAGGTCTGGAGTTCAAGAGCAGCCTGGCCAACATAGTGAAACCCTATCTCTTCTAAATACAAAAAATTAGCTGGGAGTGGTGGCAGGCACCTGTGATCCCAGCTACTAAGGAGGCTGAGACAGGAGAATCGCTTGAACCCGGGAGGCAGAAGTTGCAGTGAGCTGAGATCGCGCCATTGCACTCCAGCCTGGGCAACAAGAGCGAAACTCCGGGCCAGATGAGGTGGCTCACGCCTGTAATCCCTGCACTTTGGGAGGCCGAGGTGGGCAAATCATGAGGTCAGGAGGTCAAGACCAGCCTGGCCAACATGGTGAAACCCCCTTTCTACTAAAAATACAAAAAATTAGTTGGGTGTGTGGTAGTGGCAGGTGCCTGTAATCCCAGGCTGAGGCAGGAGAACTGCTTGAACCTGGGAGGCGGAGGTTGCAGTGAGCTGAGATCGTGCCACTGCACTCCAGTCCTGGCAACAGAGTAAGACTCTGTCTCAAAAAAAAAAAAAAGAAAAGAAAATTAGCCGGGTGTGGTGGCAGGCACCTGTAATCACGGCTACTCGGGAGGCTGGGCAGGATAATCGCTTGAATCCGAGAGGCGGAGGTTGCAGGGAGCCAAGATCGCGCCACTGCACTCCAGCCTGAGCAACAAGAGTGAAACTCAATCTCAAAAAAAAAAAAAAAAAAAAAGTGTTTGTCCCTGCTTAAAAGTCTCTGTGCTCTGTGGCGGCTCAAGGCTCTTATAATAAACTCAAGCTCTCCTTGGTTGCTGCTCACTGTCCTGGTTCCCGCCTGCTCCCTGTGTGCCTTGTTGCCATGCCTCAGAAAATTGAGGAAATCAAGGTCTTTCTGCTCACAGCCCGACAAAAGGATGCCAAATCTGTCAAGATCAAGAAAAATAAGGACAATGCTCCGGGCGCGGTGGATCACGCCTGTAATCCCAGCACTTTGGGAGGTCGAGGCGGGTGGATCACGAGGTCAGCAGTTCAAGACCAGCCTGACCAACATGGTGAAACCCCGTCTCTACTAAAAATACAAAAAATTAGCTGGACGTGGTGGCGGGCACCTGTAATCCCAGCGACTTGGGAGGCTGAGGTAGAAGAATCGCTTGAAACTGGAAAGCGGAGGTTGCAGTGAGCCAAGATTGCACCACTGCACTCTAGCCTGGGCAATAAGAGCAAAACTCTGTCTCAAAATAAAAAAATAATAATAAAAATTAAAAAAATAAAAAGAAAAATAAGGACAATGTGAAATTTAAAGTTCGGTGCAGCAGATACCTTTATACCCTGGTCATCACTGACAAAGAGAAGGCAGAGAAATTGAAGCAGTCCCTGGCCACCATGTCTGGCTAATTGTGTATTTTTAGTAATTCTGTATTTTAGTAATGTAGTATTTCGTATTTTAGTAATTTTGTATTTTAGCCTCCGGAGTAGCTGGGACTACTTGGATGCCACCACGCCCAGCTAGGTTTTTACATTTTCTGTAGAGATAGGGGCTTGCTATGTTGCTGAGGCTGGTCTTGAACTCCTGGCCTCAAGGAATCCTCCCACCTTTGCCTCCTGAAGTGTTGGGATTACAGGTGTGAGCCACTGCTTCCAGCCATTGGTAAATTTCCCATGATTTTTGTACTGGCCCAGAGAGTTTTGCATATCGTCAGCCACAGAAAAAGTGGCAAGTAACAATTATGTTACACAAAGAGCCACATAATTGTCCGTGGTAGACTAAAGTAAACGATATCTGTTTCTCCAATTTTACACTCTGTCATGGTTAGGTTTTTTTGGCGATCCGATAATGTGTTTCTTCTTCTGCCACCACGGAGAAAAAACACATATTCACCTAAAAATACTAAAGCCAAATTTACTAATAAAAATGTCTTCCTATTTCGATACGCATCATCAGGTTAAAAAACCCTCTGAGGCTGGGCGCAGTGGCTCATGCCTGTAATTGCAGCACTTTGGGAGGCTGAGGGGGGCGGATCACCTGAGGTCAAGAGTTTGAGACCAGCCTGACCAACATGGAGAAACCCCATCTCTACTAAAAATACAAAAGTAGCTGGGTGTGGCGGTGCATGCCTGTAATCCCAGCTACTTGGGAGGCTGAGGCAGGAGAATCGCTTGAACCCAGGAGGCACAGTTTGCAGTGAGCCGAGATCGTGCCATTGCACTCCAGCCTGAGCAACAAGAACGAAAACTCTGTCTCAAAAAAAAAGAAAAACAGCTGGGCGCGGTGGCTCACACCTGTAATCCCAGCACTTTGGAAGGCTGGGGTGGGTGGATCACGAGGTCAGGAGTTCGAGACCAGCCTGGCCAACATGGTGAAAACCTGTCTCTACAAAAAATACAAAAATTAGCCAAGCGTGGTGGCGCACGCCTGTAATCCCAGCTACTCAGGAGGCTGAGGCAGGAGAATTGTTTGAACTTGGGAGGTGGAGGTTGCTGTGAGCCGAGATCACCCCACTGCACTCCAGCCTGGGCAACAGAGGGAGACTCCGTGTCAAAAAAAACAACAACCAAAAAAACCCTCTGAGGCTGGGCGTGGTGTCTCATGCCTATAATCCCAGCACTTCGGGAGGCTGATGCATGAGGATTGCTTGAATCTAGGAGTTCCAGACCAGCCTGGGCAACACAGCAAGACCGTCTCTATAAAACAAACAAACAAACCCCTTCTCAAATGAGAAGGAAATCTTCCAGCTTTATTATGTAATGTTTTCCCACAGCCTTTTTATTTTAATTATTATTTTTAAAATCGGGGGCAAGATGGTCTCACTATGTTGCCCAGGCTGGTCTCCAAGTCCTGGGCTCAAGCCATCCTCCCACCTCAGCTTTCCAATTTGCTGGGATTACAGGCATGCACCACCATGCTCAGCATCTTGTTCATTTTTTTTTTTTTTTTTTTTTTTTTTTTTTGAGATGGAGTTTCACTAATCGCCCAGGCTGGCGTGCAATGGAGCATTCTCGGCTCACTGAAACCTCTGCCTCCAGGGTTCAAGCGATTCTCCTGCCTCAGCCTCCTGAGGAGCTGGGATTACAAGCACCTGCCAGTACACATGGCTAATTTTTTTGTATTTTTAGTAGAGACGGGGGTTTCACCATGTTGGCCAGGTTGGTCTCGAACTCCTGACCTCAGGTGATCTGCCCGCCTCAGCCTCCCAAAGTACTGAGAGTATAGGCGTGAGCCAACGCGCCTGGCCTAATTTTTGTATTTTTAATGGAGACGGGGTTTCACCATGTTGGCCAGGCTGCTCTTGAACTTCTGACCTCAGGTGATCTGCCTACCTCGGCCTGCCAAAGTATTGGGATTACAGGCGTGAGCCACCGCGCCCGGCCTCCTTTTTAATTTTGTAGGCAAAACTTTCCAAAATAATTTCTTATGAAGTTTCCACTAAAAGAAAACAGTTGCTAAATTGTGTGGTTTCTAAACAGCTAATAGACAGGCGCCTTAGGGCAAAATTCTTACTTTCCTTCTTTCTTTTTTCACCATGCAAGCTGGTGCTGAGGGCAAAATTCTTATTTATTTATACTTTAAGTTCTGGGGTACATGTGCAGAACGTGCAGGTTTGTCACATAGGTATACATGTGCCCTGGTGGTTTGCTGCACGCATCAACCCGTCATCTACATTAGTTATTTCTCCTAATGCCATCCCTCCCCAAAATTCTTTTTTTTTTTTCCTTTGAGATAAGGTCTCTCTGTGTTGCCCAGGCTGGAGTGCAGTGGCGCGATCATGGCCCACTGCAGCCTCGACCTCCTGGGCTCAGATAATCCTCTCACCTCAGCTTCCCAAGTAGCTGGGACTAAAGGTGCACACCACTGCACCCGGCAAATTTTTGTATTTTTTGTAGAGACAGCATCTCACGATGTTGCCCATGCTGGTCTCAAACTCCTGGCCTCAAGTGCTGAGATTACAGGTGTGAGCCACCTCACCTGGCCATAATATTCTTTCACACACATATACACACACATGCACGCATGCACGCACACACACACACACCAATAAACACAACAAGAAAACTGCTTAGTTGGAAACAAAAATCAAATTTGGAAATTCCAAGAGATGTCCTTCCAGGGGTGTGTGTGTCTGTGTGTGTGTGTGTGTGTGTGTGTCTGTGCATTCTTGGTCCAGCCTGGCCAGGATCATCTTGGCAACCCACCAGACTTTGAAGACTTAGTATGAAATTAGTATGAAAAAAAAAAGGCTGGGCATGGTGGCTCATGCCTGTAATCCCAGCACTCTGGGAGGCTGAGGCAGGTGGATTGCTTGAGTCCAGGAGCTCCAGACCAGCCTGGGCAGCATAGCAAAACCCTGTCTCTACTAAAAATACAAAAAATTAGCCAGGCATGGTGGTGTGCACTTGTAATCCCAGCTACTTGGGAGGCTGAGGTGGGAGAATTGTTTGAGCCCAGGAGTTCAAGGCTGCAGTGAGCCATGATCCCCCCACTGTACTCCAGCCTGGGTGACGGAGTGAGAACCTGTCTCAAAAAAAAAAAAAAAAAAAAAATGACGCCAGCAAGGTGACCTCTAAGGGGGCAGGGCTCTCAAAGGCCTTTGTGGGCCAGAAGAGTTCCTTCTCGGTGGACTGCAGCAAAGCCGGCTCCAACATGCTGCTGATCGGGGTCCATGGGCCCACCACCGCCTGCGAGAAGGTCTCCGTGAAGCATGTAGGCAATGTCACATACACAGCAATACAACGTCACATACGTCGTCAAGGAGAGGGGCGATTACGTGCTGGCTGTGAAGTGGGGGGAGGAACACAGCCCTGGCAGCCCTTTTCATGTCACAGTGCCTTAAAACAGTTTTCTCAAAAAAAAAAAAAAAAAAAAAAAGTAGCTCCTAGAAAATTTAAAATTACGGCCAGGCGCGATGGCTCACGCCTATAATCCCAGCACTTTGGGAGGCAGAGGCGGGCGGATCACAAGGTCAGGAGTTCGAAACCAGCCTGGCCAACATCGTGAAACCCCATGTCTACTAAAAATACAAAATTAGCCAGGCATGGTGGCACAGGCCTGTAGTCCCAGCTACTCGGGAAGCTGAGGTAGAAGAATCACTTGAACCCGGGAAGTGAAGGTTGCAGTGAACCAAGATCATGCTACTGCACTCCAGCCTGGGCGACAGAGCAAGACTGCGTCTCAAAAAAAAAAAAAAAAAAAAAAAAAAAAATTAAAATTACATAAGTAGATCATGCTGCTCAAAATAGTTCCCTTGAGGCATCCATTTAAAACAAATTTAGGCCGGGTGCGGTGGCTTATGCCTGTAATCCCAGCACTTTGGGAGGCCGAGGTGGGCGGATCACCTGAGGTCAGGAGTTCAAGACCAGCCTGATCAACTTGATGAAACGCCATCTCTACTAAAAATACAAAAATTAGCCAGGCGTGGTGGCATGCGCCTGTAATCCCAGCTACTCGGGAGGCTGAGACAGGAGAATGCTTGAACCTGGGAGGCAGAGGTTGCAGCGAGCCAAGATTACACCGTTGCACTCTAGCCTGAGCAACAAGAGTGAAACTCCATCTTAAAAAAACAAAAAAATCCAAAATTTAAAAAATATGTGTAGGCCGGGTGCGGTGGCTCACGCCTGTAATCCCAGCACTTTGGGAGGCCGAGGCGGGCGGATTGCCTGAGCTCGGGAGTTCGAAACCAGCCTGGGCAACATGGCGAAACCTCGTCTCTACTAAAAATACAAAAAATTAGCCAAGTGTGGTGACGGGCACCTGTAATCCCAGCTACTTGGGAGGCTGAGGCAGGAGAATCACTTGAATCCGGCAGCTGGAGGTTACCGTGAGCAGAGATCATGTCATTGCACTCCAGCGTGGCGACAGAGCAAGACTGTCTAAAATGAATAAATAAATAAATAAATAATAAATATGTGTAATTTTTTTTTTTTGAGATGGAGTCTCTGTCACCCAGGCTAGTGTGCAGTGGCGTGATCTCGGCTCACTGCAACCTCCACCTCCCATGTTCAAGTGGTTCTCCTGCCTCAGCCTCCTGAGTAGCTGGGATTATAGGCACCCACCACCATGCCTGGCTAATTTTTGTATTTTTAGTAGAGATGGGGTTTCACCATGTTGGACAGGCTAGTCTCGAACTCCTGACCTTGTGATCCACCTGCCTCGGCCTCCCAAAGTGCTGGGATTACAGGTGTGAGCCACTGCGCCTGGCCAAATGTGTGTAATTTTTGTTTTAGCTGTCCCACAGAGAAAGTCAGAACTCTTCTCAGTAGTTTTACATGTATCTTCCTGGAAATATTTGCAAATTAATCTGAAAAAAAGCATACATACATATTTGGCATGTTAGGGTTTAAATCACCTTGCAGGGTCAAACAGAAACAAGTTTCTTTTTTTTTTTTTATTTGAAACAGAGTCTCTCTCTGTCGCCCAGGCTGAAGTGGCACAATCACGACTCACTGCAGCCTTGAACTCCTGGGCTTAAATGATCCTCCCTCCTCAGCCTCCCCAGTAGCTGGGACTACAGGCATGTACCACCATGCCCAGCTAATTTTTTTTTTTTTTTTTTGAGACGGAGTTTCAGTCTTATTGCCCAGGCTGGAGTGCAATGGTGTGATCTTGGCTCACCGTAACCTCTGCCTCCTGGGTTCAAGTGATTCCCCTGCCTCAGTCACCCAAGTAACTGGGATTACAGGCATGGGCCACCATGCCCGGTTAATTTTGTATTTTTTTAAATAGAGACGGGGTTTCTCCATGTTGGTTAGGCTGGTCTCCAACTCCCGACCTCAGGTGATCCTCCTGCCTCGGCCTTCCAAAGTGCTAGGATTACAGGCGTGAGCCACCGCGCCTGGCCTAATTTTTAAAAGTTTTTGTAGAAACTGGGTCTGGCTATGTTGCCCAGGCTGATCTCGAACTCCTGGGCTCAAGTGATCCTCCAACCTTGGCCTCCCAGAGTGCTGGGATTACAGGTGTGAGCCACTGAGCTTGGCCTTAAGCATAAAGAAGTTTCTTCTTTCTTTTGCGTATTTGTTCAGAAGCCCCTGTACTGATACCCTCTCTCACTCTTCTCCCTTCTCCTATTTAGAGCTAGAGAATCTGTAGCCCAGAGTCCTTGAAAAAGGCAAATGATATGGAATTGTTAACAGATCCTTTTACTTTACACTTTTTTTTTTTTTTTTTTTTGAGACAGAATTTCACTCTTGTTGCCCAGGCTGGAGTGCAATGGCGCGATCTAGGCTCACTGCAACTTCCGCCTCCCGGGTTCAAGCGATTCTCCTGACTCAGCCTCCCAAGTAGCTGGGATTACAGGCGCCTGCCACCATGCCCAGCTAACTTTTTGTATTTTTAGTAGAGACAGGATTTTACCATGTTGGCCAGGCTGGTCTCAAACTCCTGACCTAAGGTGATCTGCTTGCCTCAGCATCCCAAAGTGCTGGGAATACAGCGTGAGTCACCGCGCCCGGCCTAAGTTTTGCTTGTTTGTTTGAGACAGTGTCTCTGTTGCCTAGGCTGGAGTGCAGTGGCGCCATCTCGGTTCACTGCAACCTCTGCCTCCCGGGTTCAAGCGATTATCCCACCTCAGCCACCTTAGTAGCTGGGACTATAGGCACATGCCACTACGCCCGGCTAATTTTTGTATTTTTAGTAGAGACAGGAGTTCACCATGTTAGTCAGGCTGGTCTCGAACTCCTGACCTCAGGTGATCCGCCTGCCTTGGCCTCCCAAAGTGCTGGGATTACAGGTGTGAGCCACAGCGCCTAGCACACTTTTGTTTTTGTCTTTGAGAAACAGAGTTTTGTTCTGTCGCCCAGGCTGGAGTACAGTGGTTCAGTCATAGCTCACTACAGCCTTGACCTCCTGGGCTCAAGTAATATCCCCCACCATCTCAGCCTCCCAAAGCTCTGGGATGACAGGTGTCAGCCACTGTTCCTGGCCACACTGCATTTTTGCAAACCAGGTACCAGGATGCTCAATTTGTTTCCCTGGGACCTTTAACCTGTTTGGAAATAGACCTGGCACAATGATTGGTCAATTTCCCATCTATCACTGTGACTATTGCATACCTTGCCCCAGGCCCTTTTCCTGCCTCCAGGGGGAATTTCTGCAGTTTTCCCTCAGAACCAGTACTGTGTTGCTCTTTTCTAGCTGGTCCAAGCAGCTCTTTTCTTAGCACAGGCCAATTATCTGCCCAGTATTTACTTTCCCAGTCTGTTTACCATGACAACCTCTCCTAGAGACACAAAATCTGAGTGGGCCCCATGCAGACAGGGGCACTTCCTGTCCTGGGAACTGCCCAAGGAGATAATAAAGCAATTATTTCTTGCTTGAAGCAGTACATCTTGAAGGACGAGTGAGAGAGAAAAGGTCATTTATTCATGCCTACTATGTTCTAGGCCCAGTTAAGGGTAATTTGCAGATGGAAATGTCATTTAATATTCCCAGTAGAAGTTGCTTTTTTTTGAGACAGTTCTTGCTCTGTCTCCCAGGCTGGAGTGCAGTGGTGCAATCTCCACTCATTGCAACCTCTGCCTCTGGGGCTTAAGAGATCCTCCTACCTCAGCCTCCTGAGTAGCTGGGACCACAGGCGTGCACCACCAAGCCTGGCAAATTTTTGTATTTTTTGTAGAGACTGGTTTCGCCATGTTCAAGACCAACCTAGGGTCTTGAACTCCTGGACTCAAGAAATCCACAGGCTTTTGCCTCCCAAATTGCTGTGATTAGAGGTGTGAGCAACCCCACGCCTGTTGTTTTGAGTGATGTGAAATAGCAGGTTGTCTCATACCTCAGTGCCTCTGCTTAGGAGTGTGACCATTTTGTCCTGCATGAAATCCTCTGTCCAGAGCTGAAATGGAGCTGAGTAAAATTCAGCTCCTGCTCTCCTCCCCAAGCCTTGGGCCTTGGGGGGCAGAGTGGGGGGGTGGGTTTCTGCCTGGAGGAAGGGATGCCTTTTCCTAATTTGCACAAAGATCAGGCTACAGGTGGGCCCTGGGTCTGGCCCGAGCCGCTCTCTCACCATCCCTCCACGCTGCTCCCCAAGCCAGAGTGCTCCTGAGGGGAGGGCCTTGCCTGCTCTTCCTCCCTTGCCTTCTACAGGGACCCAGCTAGGGCAGTGGCACACGTCTGTGGTCCCAGCACTTTGGGAGGCTGAGGTGGGAGGACTGCTTGAGACCAGGAGTTCGAGGTTAGAGTGAGCTATGATTGCACCATTGCACTCAAGAAGCCTGGGCAACAGAATGAGGTCCTGTCTCTAAAATGTAAATACATACAAGAACCCAGCTAAAGTGCCTGGCCAGGACAGGCTCTGGGTCAAGCTTGCTCTCTTCTGTTCGTATAGTTTTTGTACTGAGAAATGCTTTATTCAAATGTTCAGTTGAAATGTCAACTCCTCACTGGGCACAGTTGCTCATGCCTGTAATACCAGCACTTTGGGAGGTTGAGGCAGGAGGATTGGTTGAGCCCAGGAATTTGAGACCAGCCTGGGCAATTGTAGGGACCAGCCCCACAGGGTTGGTGGGCTTCTCCCTGTGGGCTGCGACGAGAGAGTGTAGAAATAAAGACACAAGACTAAGAGATAGAAGAAAAGACAGCTGGGCCCGGGGGACTACTACGACCAATGCACGGAGACCGGTAGTGGCGCTGAATGTCTGGCTGCGCTGTTATTTATTGGATACAAAGCAAAAGGGGCAGGGTAAAGAGTGTGAGTCATCTCCAATGATAGGTAAGGTCATGTGGGTCATGTGTCCACTGGACAGGGGGCCCTTCCCTGCCTGGCAACCGAGGCAGAGAGAGAGAGAAGACAAAGAGAAAGACAGCTTACGCCATTATTTCTGCATATCAGAGACTTTTAGTACTTTCACTAATTTACTACTGCTATCTAGAATGCAGAGCCAGGTATACAGGATGGAACATGAAGGCGGACTAGGAGCGTGACCACTGAAGCACAGCATCACAGGGAGACGGTTAGTCCTCCGGATAACCGCGGGCAAGCCTGACTGATGTCAGGCCCTCCACAAGAGGTGGAGGCACAGTCTTCTCTAGACTCCCCTGGGGAAAGGGAGACTCCCTTTCCCGGTCTGCTAAGTAGCGGGTGTTGTTCCTTGACACTTTTCGCTACCGCTAGACCACGGTCCGCCTGGCAATGGGCATCTTCCCAGATGCTGGGGTCACCGTTAGACCAAGGAGCCCTTCTGGTGGCCCTGTCTGGGCCTAACAGAAGGCTCGCACTCTTGTGTTCTGGTCACTTCTCACTGTGTCCCCTCAGCTCCTATCTCTGTATGGCCTGGTTTTTCCTAGGTTATGATTATACAGCAAGGATTATTATAATATTGGAATAAAGAGTAATTGCTACAAACTAATGATTAATGATATTCATATATAATCATATCTAAGAGCTATATCTGGTATAACTATTCTTGTTTTATATTTTATTATACTGGAACAGCTCATGTCCTTGGTCTCTTGCTTCGGCACCTGGGTGGCTTGCCGCCCACAGGCAATTGATGAGACCCGGTCTCTACAAAAAACAAAAATTACTGGGGCGTGGTGGTGTGTGCTGCTGGGGAGGCTGAGGCGGGGTGATCTTTTGAACCCAAGAGATTGAGGCTGCAGTGAGCAGAGATTATGCCACTGTACTCCAGCCTGGGCGACAGGGCGAGACCCTATCTCAACAACAACAAAAAAAGCTGGGCGCGGTGGCTTACGCCTGTAGTCCCAGCACTTTGGGAGGCCGAGGTGGGCAGATCACAAGGTCAGGAGATCGAGACCATCCTGGCTAACACGGTGAAACCCCATCTCTACTAAAAATAAAAATACAAAAAAATTAGCCAAGCGTGGTGGCGGGCGCCTGTAGTCCCAGCTACTCTGGAGGCTGAGGCAGGAGAATCACTTGAACCCAGGAGGCGGAGCTTGCAGTGAGCCGAGATCGTGCCACTGCACTCCAGCCTGGGCAACAGAGCGAGACTACGTCTCAAAAAAAAAAAAAAAAAAAAAAAAAAAAACCCAAATAGAGGCTGGTGCAGGCCTGTAGTCCCAGATGCTGGTAAGGCCAAGTTTGAAGGATTGCTTGAACCCATGAATTTGAGGCTGCAATGAGCTTTGATTGCACCACTGCACTCCAGCCTGGGCGACAGATTGAGATCGTAACTCAAAAAAAAAAAAGAGGCCAGGCATGGTGGCTCACACCTGTAATCCCAGCACTTGGGAGGCTGAGGCGGGCAGATCATGAGGTCAGGAGTTCGAGACCAGTCTGGCCAACATGGTGAAACCCCATCTCTACTAAACATACAAAAATTAGTTGGGTGTGGTGGCACGTGCCTATAATCCCAGCTACTCGGGAGCCTGAGGCAGGAGAATTGCTTGAACTTGGGAGGTGGAGGTTGCAGTGAGCCGAGATCGTGCCACTGCACTCCAGCCTGGGTGACAGAGCAAGATTCAATCTCAAAAAAAAAAAAAAAAAAAAAGGCCGCTGTCGCCACCACCGAGATCAAGATGGCCACGAGACTCAGCACCTTCCTCAAGATTTCCTGGGCCAAGGAGCCAGTGCTGGTCATGTCCTTTGTCATCCAGAGCCTCACTGTAATTCTACCCCCACTTAGCCCCTACACCAAGTACTCCATCATGATCAACGAGGCAATACCCTACAACTACCCAATGCCTGTCTGCAATGATGGGAACATGCCTGACGTGCCCAGCCACCCCCAGGACCTCCAAGGCCCCAGTTTGGAGTGGCTGAAGAAATTGTGAGCACCTCCACTGACAGAGGAGGACCCTCCCATGGCTCCCACTAAAAATGTGAAAACCAACCCCTCCCTGCTCAAAAAAAAAAGAAAAGAAAAAGAAAAATTGCATTAAATATCTGATCTAGGCCAGGTGCAGTGGCTCAAGCCGTAACTGTAACTCTAGCACTTTGGGAGTCCGAGGCAGGAAGATTGCTTGAGGCCAGGGGTTCAAGACAAAACTGGCCAACAAAATGAGACCCCGTCTTTAAAAAATAAATTCTGGGGCCGGGTACAGTGGCTCACGCCTGTAACAGCACTTTGGGAGGCCAAGGCGGGTGGATCACGAGGTCAGGTGTTTGAGACCAGCCTGGCCAACATAGTGAAACCCTGTCTCTACTAAAAAAAAATACAAAAAATTAGCCAGGCGTGGTGGCGGGTGCCTGTAATCCCAGCTACTTGGAGGCTGAGGCAGGAGAATCGCTTGAACCCGGGAGGCGGATATTGCAGTGAGCCAAGATCGCGCCATTGCACTCCAGCCCAGGCAACAGTGCGAGACTCCATCTCAAACAAATATATATAAATATAAATAAATAAATATATATATGTAACTTCCTGGCACGGTGGCACAGGCCCGTAATCCCAGCACTTTGGGAGGCCAAGGTGGGCAGATCACGAGGTCAGGAATTCAAGACCAGCCTGGCCAAGATGGTGAAACCCTGTTTCTACTAAAAATACAAAAAATTAGCCAGATGTAATGGTGGGCACTTGTAATCCCAGACACTTGGGAGGCTGAGGCAGAGAATTGCTTGAACTCCGGAGGCAGAGGTTGTAGTGAGCTGAGATCGTGCCACTGCACTCCAGCCTGGGTGACAGAGCGAGACTCCGTCTCAAAAAAACAAACAAACAAAAAAATTAAATAAATAAATTAAAACTAACTAACTAAATAAATATCTGGATATCTGAGCTGTGTGCGGTGGCTCATGCCTCTAATCCCAGCACTTGGGAGGCCAAGGCAGGCAGATCATTTGAGGTCAGGAGTTCGAGACCAGCCTGGCCAACATAGGGAAACCTCATCTCTACTAAAAAAAATTAGTCGGTTGTGGTGGTGCACATCTGTAATCCCAGGTACTCAGGAGGCTGAGGCAGGAGAATTGCTGGAACCTGGGAAGTAGAGGTTGCAGTCAGCTGAGATTGCAGCACTGCTCTCCAGCCTGGGTGACAGAGTGAGACTCTGCCTCAAAAAAAAAAAAAAAAAAAAAAAAAAAAATCAATATCTGATATACATGTTTTTTTTTTTTTTTTTTATTGAGATAGAGTCTTGCTCTGTCGCCCAGGCTGGAGTGCAATGGCACAATCTCTGCTCACCGCAACCTCCGCCTCCCTGGCTCAAGCGATTCTCCTGCTTCAACCTCCCGAGTAGCTGGGACTACAGATGCGTGCCACCACGCTCGGCCAATTTCTGTACCTCTAGTAGAGATGGGGTTTCACCAGGTCGGTCAGGCTGGTCTCGAACTCCTGACCTCATGATCTGCCCACCTCAGCCTCCCAAAGTGCTGGGATTACAGGTGTGAGCCAACACATCTGGCCCAATATCTGATATACATGTTAATTGAAGCTGGGTGTGGTGGTCACACCTTTAATCACAGCACTTTGGGAGGATCCCTTGAGCCTAGGAGTTCAAGACCAGCCTGGGCAACATAGCAAGACCCTGTTCTCGGAAAAGAAAAATTTAACATTGACTTTCCTGTCAGAGATAGGAAGTAAATAAGACATTTATGGTGAACTTAAAGCACATATGGCAGCTAATGGTGACAGTGTCTCACTCCAACTGACCCTTGCCCTACGGAAGTGGGCCTGGAATGGCCCACTATTTTTAGTGTTGGCAACTAGTTAAAAAAATTAAAACATTCGAGGCAGGTGGATCACTTGAGGTCAGGAGTTCGAGAACAGCCTGGGCAATATGGTGAAACCCCGTCTCTACTAAAAATAGGAAAATTAGCTGGACATGGTGATGCATGCCTGTAATCTCAGCTACTCGGGAGGCTGCGGCACAAGAATTGCTTGAACCCGGGAGGCAGAGGTTGCAGTGAGCTGAGATCACGTCACTGCACTCCAGCCTGGGTGACAGAGCGAGACTCCATCTCAAAAAAAAAAAAAAAAAAAAGAAAGAAAGAAAGAAAGAAATGGCCATTTGATGTAGTCTTTCAGTCAGAATTTTTTTTTTTTTTTTTTGAGACTGAGTCTCATCTGCCACCATGCCCAGCCCAGAGTCACAGCTGGAGCCTGAACTCTGCCTCAGTGTCTTCCCCACTTGTGCCTTTGTCTTTGCAGTTCTGCCTGTTATAGCCTTTCCTCCCTCGCTGCTTGGCAAACTTCTACTTATCCAGTAAGGCTTGGCTTCAGTGTTACCATCTCTCTTTAGTGTTCTGTGGTTGTCCACCTGATGGATGACTTACTCTGCTGCCAGGGTTTCCAGTCTTTGATTCCATGTGATGGCACTTACTACACTCAAGTACACTTTGTGGTCTGTGTGTCTCACCCACATTCACCCACTGGCTGCTCCTGTGGTTTAGGAACTGAGCTTTTTTTAATCCATATCCATCCAGTCGGCCCCATGATTGGAACATACTATGCAGTGCCCAGGCAATGTTTGCTGAAGCGCAGGGGTCAAGAGCAGGCTACCTGGCTTGGGAACCCAGCTTTGCCACTTCCTGTGTAGCTTCAGCATAACTTTCCGTCTTTCTTTGTTTTTTGAGATGGAGTCTTGCTCTATCATCCAGGCTGCAGTGCAGTGGCACGATCTCGGCTCACTGCAACCTCCGCCTCCCGGGTTCAAGCGATTCTCCTGCCTCAGCCTCCTGAGTAGCTGGGACTACAAGTGCGCGCCACTATGCCCGGCTAATGTTTGTATTTTTAGTAGAGACGGAGTTTCACCATGTTGGTCAGGCTGGTCTCGAATTCCTGACCTTGTGATCTGCCCTCCTTGGCCTTCCAAAGTGCTGGGACTACAGGCGTGAGCCACCGTGCCCAGTCAACTGTCTGTCTTTCTATGCTTATTTCCTCATCTGTAAAATGTCAACCTTAGCAGGGCACGGTGGCTCACACCTGTAGTTCCAGCAATTTCGGAGGCCAAGGCAGGTGGATCATCTGAGGCCAGGAGTTCGAGACCAGCCTGCCCAACGTGGTGAAACCCTGTCTCTACTAAGAATACAAACATTAGCTGGGTGTGGTGGCGCACACCTGTACTCCCAGCTACTTGGGAGGCTGAGGTGGTAGAATTGCTTGAACGTGGGAGGCAGATGTTGCAGTGAGCCGAGATGGCGCCCCTGCACTCCAGCCTGGGTGACAGAGTGAGAGAGTGTCCCCCCCCAAAAAAAAGATAAAATGTCATCCTCACATCAGCCTTTTGTTGTGAAAAATAAAATCAAGAGTTTACTCAGTAGTCAGAACAGTGCCTGACAGTAAGTCTGGTTAAAGTGTTAGCTATTACATATTATAGATGAGCACAATGTACGTCATTATTAAATGTCAGCTTTATTAGTATTATTTGTTTTGAGACAGTCTTGCTCTGTCGCCCAGGCTGGAGTGCAGTGGCACGTCTTGGCTCACGGCAACTTCTGCCTCCTGGGTTCAAGCGATTCTCCCATCTCAGCCTCCTGAGTAGCTGGGATTACAGGTGCGCGGACCACGCCTGGCTAATTTTTGTATTTTTAGTAGAGACGGGGGTTTCACCATGCTGGCCAGGCTGGTCTCGAACTCCTGACCTCGTGATCCACCCGCCTCGGCCTCCCAAAGTGCTGGGATTACAGGCGTGAGCCACCGCGCCCAGTCGGCTTTATTATTCAATGTTAGCTTCATCTGCTTTGTACACGAATGCATACCCAGTGCCCAGAACAGTGCCTGGAACATTAGGTGCTAAATAAATATTTGTGACTTAATGCATGAATAAGGGTGAACTTCTTTTCTTTTGCTGTCACTGGAGAGTTGAACTCTCCTTCCAACGGCGGCGGGGTGGATATTGGCATATTCGGGGACTTTAGGGCTGAAGTCAAGGGCTTAGTGGGGCTTAATTTGTGGGCGGGCCCAGGGCATAGCCCTCATTGTTTCTCTAGAAAGACGTGTCCAACCTTCAAAGGACCTTCTTAAATCCCGCTGAAAGGTTAAGTTGGGAAGGAAAACCTGCATGCCTATGTATCAGGAATTAATGTCTTTTGTCTTGTTTTATTCAGTAGTTTCAAATTGCCTTCTCCAGGCAAGGCTGATGAAAGTGCAAGTTGCAAGTTAATTTGAATGTTTCTTTTTGCTTTTGCTCTCACAGGAAGTGAAAAGGCGACCAAACACTCTAGCATTCATGCCACCAAAAAGAGGAGTGTTTTGCAGTTACAAGACCTGGATTCGAATCACGACTCCTCTTAGCTGCCCTGTAATCAGGCACAATTACTTGGGTCTCTGAGTCTCACTTTCCTTATCTAGAAAACGGAGATATCTTTACTTCCTTCGTAAGACTGGCGAGAAGGAAATTATCTGTGCATTTTGAAACCACTTAAGCCTTGTACACGTTTTATTTTTGGGATCGCCCTGGTAGGGCTTCAGAAAAATAAAAAGGAGGTCCCTGAGAAAAGGCTGGGGACCTTACATCTGAGGTCAACCCTCTCTGGTCCCAAGGATGGCCTAGGCTGTTCCGCCCCCTGGCTCCCCAGGGGCAAAGTCGTGAGGGTCCAGGTGAGAGCCCAGTGCTGGACGAGCCCGGGGCCCAGGGGTCCCGGCCGAAATCCCTGCTGTCTTTCAGGTCAAACGTCATAATCCCCGAACCCCAGAAAGGACGAAAGGCAAGGCAACCCCGAAAGACGACGAAATCAACCCCAGGGCGCAGGAGAGGGAGGGCCAGTGTGCTGCCGACGAGGGAGGCTGGAGCCGCGGGGACGAGGCGCCCCATACAGCGGCAAGAGGGCGGAGGGCAGGAGCTCGCCATCCTGGGTGAAAGCGGGGCCCAGCGAAGGGACCCGGCCACAGGAATCTCGGTTCCACCCCGCTACTCCCGGCTGTGACTCCAGTTTCGTCCCCAGCCGCCCGGACCCCTCCCCCGCCCCGCCCCCAGCGGGCACTCAGGCCGTACCACTGCCTTCATGGGGGTGGAGTTAGATCGTGGGCTAGTCCTGCCGATGAGAGAGGGGTTCTTCCTCAAAAAATATGATTATGTATAGTATTCGCATGATTCTAGTTAACTCGTTTCCCTTCTGCCTGCTCGGACCCTCTACCTGCCCTACGAAGGGGGCGGAGTGCGCTCCTGCCTCCCCCTGCTCTTCCGCGTTCGGTGCGCGCCTGCGCGGTGCGTAGGCAGCGGTGCGTACTTAAGCTTCGACGCAGGAGGCGGGGCTGCTCAGTCCTCCAGGCGTCGGTGCTCAGCGGTGTTGGAACCTCGTTGC
Organism: Pongo abelii; assembly: GCF_028885655.2. NCBI lineage: Eukaryota > Metazoa > Chordata > Mammalia > Primates > Hominidae > Pongo > Pongo abelii. The sequence goes on from NC_072003.2 coordinate 33,381,518, forward strand.
TTGCTTGCCTGTGCGCGCGTGCGCGAACATGGCCTCAAACGGTAGGTAAGGGCGCGAGGCGACGGCGGCGGCGCACCGGGCCGAGGCCTCCCAGCTGGGCTTTTCATTTTCAGTGGGACCGGGGCGGCGATCCCGTATGGGATTCTTTGGCGCCCCGGTGGCGGGAAGCCGCGGAGAGGGGTAACTGGAGGAGGCTGGTGTCGCCATTTTGTTTCGCTCCTCTGGCCCTCGCGCGCGGGGCGGGAAGTCTTCTCTTCGCAGTCCGTTTGCTTGGGGTGGGCGTTTGGAGGGACGCTTCTTAGGGGTTTGAAGCGTCAGGTGAGGGTGGAAAACGCCCATTCTCCGTGGCCTCGCCTCCCCCAACTCCGGGCCCCGCGCCCGGGCCCGCTTTGTCGCAGTGCTGCATCCGGGCACTCGCGGCGCGCACGCGCTCTGCGGGCCCCTCCCCCCTCGCGGCGCGGGTACCCCTTCCCCGCCTCGTGTTGGTTCAGCTTTTTGTCGCGAGACCCTTCACGGAAGACTCGGCGGCGCGCGTCCGGTGTGAGCCTTGTCCCTCAGTGGTCGTTCGCGAATGGGCGGGACCGCTCCGTTCCCGCCTGGGTTGCCACGCGGCTGGGGGCGGAGGCTCGGGATCGGGGCCGCGCTCCCGCTTAACGGTTTGGCGGCGGTGGTCAGGGTTCGACCAACGGACTTGGGGACAGGGCCCGAGAGTTTTTCCCGCGTAAATTGATTTTGTTTTGGACACAGGGTCTTCCTCTGTCGCCCAGGCTGGAGTGCGGTGGTGCGATCTCAGCTCACTGCAACGTTCGCCTCCTGGGTTCAAGTGATTCTCCTGCCTCAGCCTCCTGAGTAGTTGAGATTATAGGCGCCCGCCACCACAGCCCGGCTAATTTTTGTGTTTCTTAGTGGAGGCGGGGTTTCACCATGTTGGGCAGGCTGGTCTCGAACTGCTGACCTCAGGTGATCCACCCTCCTCGGCCTCCCAAAGTGTCGGGATTACAGGCGTGAGCCAACCACGCCTGGTCTAAATTTCTTTTTTCTGAGATAGGGACGGAGAAGGACGGCCGCCCGAGGCCACACTCTCTCCTGGTCCTTTCCCTTTTCCTGCGGGGGAAGCGCCGCGTTTCCTGTGCTGGGAGGATGAGTTGATCTTGTTCGTGTATCTTAAGTGGGGCGTTTCAAAAGCGCTTTTGTTGCTTTTGGTTCGCTGGGGGAAGGCAGGGTAGGTGAGAAAACGGAACCATCTGGAGCCCCCCAGGGCTGGGGACTCGAGTACCTGTTGACTTTCGCCTCCTAAGGCGAGCAGTTGGATGATCTCTGTCATTTGGGGTCCAAGGGCTCTTTTGATTCTCTGGCTTTGCACTAAAAAGCCCACTTCATCTCCGGGATTGGTCAGAGAGTGAAGAATGGCTTTTTTTTTGAGACTTAATTATTCTGTGGGTCTGGGCTGAGAGAGCAGAGGCCACAATCTGAATACTGTTCGAATTCAAACCTGTGCCATTTGGTAGCTCTGCGACATTGGGCGAGTTAGTCTCTTTTGACTCCTGGAGATAATGGCTTTCTCATAGAGTGGATGAAACGAATGCGCGATGTTTTAGAGCAATCACTGACATGAATTGGGCTTGCAGAAAATTGTGGATGTCCACCAAGACCTTGGTATTTCCAATGGTTAAGGCTTCTGGGACTCTGTAGAAACTTACATTTTCTTCACTTTTTCTTTATTGTAAGAACACTTGGCTGATACGCCAGTTTGTTCCTCTTCTCAACCAGTGTCTCATGGAGGAATTTTATGCCCTTTGATGCAACATAGTTCTATTTTTATTTTTATTTTTTTGAGATGGAGTCTCGCTCTGTTGCCAGGCTGGAGTGCAATGGCGCGATCTCGGCTCACTGCAACCTCTGCCTGCCGGGTTCAAGCGATTCTCCTGCTTCAGCCTCCCGAGTAGCTGGGATTACAGGCGTGCGCCACCATGCCCGGCTAATTTTTTGTGTTTTTATTAGAGATGGGGCTTCACCATGTTGGTCAGGCCAGTCTCGAATTCCTGACCTCAAGTGATCCACCCACCTCGGCCTCCCAAAGTGCTGGGATTACAGGCATGAGCCATCGTGCCTGGACTACGTGGTCCTATTATTCATCAGTGCTTGAGTTAAGGAATTTAGCTTTAATTCAACTCTTTCAGAGTGGTGGCTGAAGATAATGTGATTGTATTTTTCTTTTGCAGATTATACCCAACAAGCAACCCAAAGGTGAGTGCTATTTTTGGGCTTCCAGAGTTTGTAGAGGGCAAGGGTGGTCAAGCCATGTTTTCTGATCAAGCTGGTTTTCCTTTTATCTAGTTATGGGGCCTACCCCACCCAGCCCGGGCAGGGCTATTCCCAGCAGAGCAGTCAGCCCTACGGACAGCAGAGTTACAGCACTTATAGCCAGTCCACGGACACTTCAGGCTATGGCCAGAGCAGCTATTCTTCTTACGGCCAGAGCCAGAACAGTGAGTCTCTGTCAGCGGGTCACCTCTTCCTACTCTTTCTGAATATTGCTTTTCTTTTTTTTTGGAGACGGAGTATGGTCCTGTTGCTCAGGCTGGAGTGCAAGGGTGCTATCTCAGCTCACTGCAACATCAGCCTACCGGGTTCACACGATTCTCCTGCCTCAGCCTCCTGAGTAGCTGGGATTACAGGCATCTGCTACCACGCCCGGCTAATTTTTGTGTTTTTAGTAGAGATGGGGTTTCACCGTGTTGGACAGGCTGGTCTGGAACTCCTGACCTCCTGCCTGCCTTGGCCTCCCAAAGTGCTGGGATTACAGGCGTGAGCCACAGTGCCCTGAATGTTGCTTTTCTTAAACCTGAGCAGCACTGAAATGTTGAAACTGTTTCATATTTTTTTTCCCTGAAACAGTGTATAATTCTTAAAACTCTTTGGGGTCTGAGTCCTTTACAGGGCATTGTGGCACACCTGTAGTCCCAGCTACTGAGGAGGCTGAGGCGGGAGGATCCCTTGAATTCAGGAGTTTGGTGCTGCAGTGAGCTATGATGGTGCCTGTGAACAGCCACTGCATTCCAGCCTGGGCAGTGTGTTGAGGTCCCATCTCAAAAACAAAACCAAAAACAAAACAAAAATGTTTATTGGTTTGTGATTCTGTTTCCATTTATTTTCTTTGGCTTTTAATTTTTTTGACTCGTCTTATTTTCCGTCAGCATGAAAGAGCATATTTTCTAAAGAAGCGGTTTTAGGCCAATTCTGAAATGGAGAAAATGGTTTTGTTTGAAAATGTGTGAAATCATGTGATACATAAGGAGGTGGGATTTGCCCCAAGGTCCTGAAGTGTAACTAAGAAAGGTGGTTGTCCTGTAGATACTGCACGCACAGCTGCATATTACAGTGCTGTTAACAAGGATCCTTGGGCCTGGGTTTAGAGGGTGGTGGTGGAGATGGTGTTGGGATTGGCAGGGTGAAATTGGAACTGTACTAAGGAGTTGGTAGAAGTTGGAGCATTAACTTTAGGCTTTGAAAGGAGGGTAACTATCTTTGCCTGTGAGTTGCAACATTACTAACAGCTTCTGAGAGGCTGACTTTATGAGTATAGGTATTAGGTCGTATATGTTTTCTTTAACCCATTCCTTACATTTTCTCTTTCTTGATGGCTTTTGTGACTCCCTTTTTCTTTCCTGGTAGCAGGCTATGGAACTCAGTCAGCTCCCCAGGGATATGGCTCGACTGGCGGCTATGGCAGTAGCCAGAGCTCCCAATCGTCTTACGGGCAGCAGTCCTCCTACCCTGGCTATGGCCAGCAGCCAGCTCCCAGCAGCACCTCGGGAAGGTACGGTGGTGTTGATGTCGGGGAAGGCTTGAAAAGAGGGGTGAGTTGATGAGGAATGATAAAGGGACCAGCAGTAGGAGCAGCAGTTCAGAAGTGTAATTGGGGTAGGGGAGCTTGTGTTGGGTACAGAGAATGGAATCCACTAAAAGTGAAAGGAAACTGGGGGCTATGCTGGAATTGTGATTGTGTTTTTTGTTTGTTTTCTTTAGTTACGGTAGCAGTTCTCAGACCAGCAGCTATGGGCAGCCCCAGAGTGGGGGCTACGGCCAGCAGCCTAGCTATGGTGGACAGCAGCAAAGCTATGGACAGCAGCAAAGCTATAATCCCCCTCAGGGCTATGGACAGCAGAACCAGTACAACAACAGCAGCAGCAGTGGTGGTGGAGGTGGAGGTGGAGGTGAGATGTCCTCAGCTTTGTCTGCCGCCCATTTTCTTTTTTTTTTTTTTTTTGAGACGGAGTCTCACTCACTCTCTGTCGCCCAGGCTGTAGTGCAGTGGCACAGTCTCGGCTCACTGCAAGCTCTGCCTCCCGGGTTCGCGCCATTCTCCTGCCTCAGCCTCCCGAGTAGCTGGGACTACAGGCGCCCGCCACCGCGCCCGGTTAATTTTTTGTATTTTTAGTAGAGACGGGGTTTCACTGTGTTGGCCAGGATGGTTTCGATCTCCTGACCTCGTGATCCGCCCGCTTCGGCCTCCCAAAGTGCTGGGATTACATTACAGGCGTGAGCCACCGTGCCCGGTGTCTGCAGCCCATTTTCTATAAGGATTTGTATTCTCCTGTTTTAGCCTAAAAGAGGGTTCCTGTCTTGTTTCCTAGCTGTCTTTTTAATTTCTTTTGTCCTTTATTGCCTGGCACTTGTCAAACCTTTTAGTGCTACTTTACAATCTTTTTATTTTTTTAAACCGTTTTTTCTTTTTTCACAGGTAACTATGGCCAAGATCAATCCTCCATGAGTGGTGGTGGCGGCAGCAGTGGTGGTGGTTATGGCAATCAAGACCAGAGTGGTGGAGGTGGCGGCGGTGGCTACGGACAGCAGGACCGTGGAGGCCGTGGCAGGGGTGGCAGTGGTGGCGGCGGCGGCGGCGGCGGTGGTGGTTACAACCGCAGCAGTGGTGGCTATGAACCCAGAGGTCGTGGAGGTGGCCGTGGAGGCAGAGGTGGCATGGGGTAGGTGTTTCATGAGCCAGGGAGTATCTTTGGTGGGGAGTGTGGAGGATTGCATGAATCTCCCTGAAGCCAGTCCCTAGTGCATGGTTTAGTATTCTTGTTTAGGCATCTGTGAGGGCTTTGATTTGGGGGCAGTGACTTTCTTTTTACATCCCCATTTTATTTTTGTGAGAACTTGGGAGCCTGAACTCCCATCCATACCACTGAATAGAGATTTTGAGTAATGATACTTGTTTCCAAAAAAAAAAGAAACCATACATAGATACGTATGGATTGGAGTCATTGATATCCTAGGCAAGAAACATGGAAGTGAAGACTTCTTTCTCTGCAAGGGAAACCGATGATCCCACTCCTGGGAAATAGTAGGGAAACTTGGTATGTGTAGTCCCATGTGTCCTCTAGGGAGTTGGTAATGGTTAACCTGACTTCAGCTTCCAGGAATTGGCTACTCTTCCCGTTTTCTATAGTCATTTGAATCCACGAGCTTGATTTGCACTAATTTGACCGACATTGATTTTGTGTGTGACTTGGTTTATGGGGCCAGCTGACTGAAGTGTGCAGACCTTTTGGGCAAAAATATGCTTGACAGTGGTCTCCCACCCATTTGTTCCACTGTCTGCCTTCCCCTGGTTACTTAAAATTCATCAGCTTGTCCAACTGGACCTTCTTTCCTTCCTGCTGAAGTTGATTTGAAGTAAAACCTTAGATTTGATGTTAAAACAGTTGTCAAATCTGTTGGTAAATAAGATTTGAAGGACCCTACTCTGTCTCCCTTGAAAAAGGGGAGGAATGTCAGTGTTACTGTTTTTGGAAAAAGTAGATTTTTAAACCGAGTTTGGATATGGTAAGTATGCAGAGGTGGGTGGGGGCAATCTCAAAAACGTACGAAAATGAGGAAAACAAAAATGAGGAAATGTGTGCGTGTGTTTAATGCAAAACTTTAAAAAGAAAAACAACTGTTATGTGACTGTTAACTTGCTCTGCATTTTATGTGCCACAGGTATGAAAGGTGACATTGCAAAATACTCCGCTCTTCTCGCAGTGTAGAAGGGGTGACCCCGGGGGTTGGGGGAGATCAAAAACAGCTCAGTAGTTAGGACAGAGCTTAGCTAAGTTTGTCTTGCTTTAAGGGGAAGTTGCCTTTGGTTTTGACTTTTTATGGAATGGGGTTGGGTCTGCTTGCTGCTTTCAAAGCAAAAACCACAAAAATGTGTTCAAGGCTACCCCAGCCTGGTGTGAAATGTCTTCTGGGTAAATTGGGGTAGGGTTTTTAAACCAACTACTTGGTTGTCAACCACTTGCGACAAGAGGAAAAAAAAACATCTGCTCCATCGGAAGAACGACCAAGGAAAATGGGTCATTTTTTTTCCAGAGGAAATAGATACATAACCTTTTAAAGCAAAATCTTTATAAACTGTGTCTGAGAAATTGCACACGTGTGTGTGACATGCTCAAAGGTCAGACAAGGGGTGGTCAGGAAGGGATGTATTTTAGTAGCCACTTGTATCTTTTTCCAAAAACACCTACCCATGTTTGGGGAATGTTAAACAAAATCAAAAAACACCCTTTTGTAGCCGTTGGAAGCTTCATGTCCTTTCTTCTAACTTGTCTTCTCCAGCGGAAGTGACCGTGGTGGCTTCAATAAATTTGGTGGTAAGTGAACAGAGTTTCCAAAATTCCCAACTCCCAGCAATGCTTTGTCTGATTGTTCATTTGCAGATGTCTTAGCGTGTTAATTTAAATGTCAAAGGTTTTGAGGTGTCCAGAACCACCTCCAGAAAGGGGTAGGGTAGAATGCCACCTGTTGCCTGGTGTGTGCTAACCTGGAGCAGGCAGGGGTAAGACTTAATAGTTGTCTTTTACCAAATGGGTTTGCCCCAGGTTATTAAGAGGGGTCTAGTAGGCCTTGGACAGGGCTGTTGCCACACCTGGCACTTAGTGACCATCATCATGAGAAACTGGAGAGTGCGTGCTGGAACACGTGGTGCCATCTTGGCTTTAGGATCCTTTTGATCATTGTGTCCAAGGCTTGTGTGTGTGTGTGTGTGTGTGGGAGACAATTCCAAATGTTTTAATTCTGGAAGAGGGATGTAACATTGCCCTGAGGATGGTGAAGTTGGTATACATTTATAAAGTACAGAATGGTGTCAATGAATGCAATTTTATGTATATGGACTTAACTGAGATGGGCAAATAGAAACTAGCTCTGGGAAGGAACATGTGCACTACTTCAAGAAAGATTGGAAGCATGTGTGGCTCATGGGAAATAACCAGGTCTTAAACAGCACAAACTGAATTTATGGACCAGGAAGGTCTTAAACAGCACAAACTGAATTCATGGAAAAATGACAAATTTGAGAAGTCTCCCAGTAAGCTGGAACTTTTCTGGTTTGGTTAACTAACAAAAGGTTTCTTGATTTGTTTCAACATTTAAAGCCAAAGGCGTGGGTTCATGACTTAGGTGTCATTGCGTGTGGGTACAATATTTATATATAGCGAATTCAGATAAACATTGGTCAAAGATGGTCTCTGGAAAAACAAAATAGAGGCTGCATTACGGAAATAAGATTTCTGGTCTGTTCCCTGGGACATGCTTAAAAAACACAATAGCTATTATGTATGGTTTTTATTTTCATGTGGTTTCGGGGAAACATAACACGGTTTTAAGGATGGTTTCTAAAGATGAAATTAAAAATTGTTCCACAAGGGATAAGTGTCTGGTGGTAAAGTTGGGAGAAACTGGATGGATGCACATCGCATGGCTGGTGGCGAGCCCATCTGTCTTCTCTCGGGTGAGAGAACCGGGCCAAGCTGAGTTGGTTTGTTCACTTTAATGGGTCTCCGTTTCCCCTGCCATCTGTGCTGAGGACATTTCCCAGCCTGAGCTGGGGGAGGCAGCATTTTCTGAAGTGTGGAGTTGTCTCTGTGGAGACTCAAGTTACAGATCTTAAGGGGCCTGCCTAGGATTTTCTCCTCTGGGCAGGTGACCCAGGAAAGGGTTTGGAGTGAGGCTGTGAGCACTTACATGATATTATACAAGTTTGGATTTGGTGTTAATTTTTTTCCTTGTCCGTTTTTTCCTGTTGACTAATGGCTCCTCTTTTCCTTGTTTTTGTTTTTGTTTTTGTTCTTTTTTTTCCATGTCACTTAAGGCCCTCGGGACCAAGGATCACGTCATGACTCCGGTGAGTTCACAGGTAGTGGCATGAAGAGTGGCTAAAGTGGTATCAAGACTGCCTGGATGTTCTTTGAAACTATTATAAAAAGGAAACTGAAAAAAAGGGGGGTAGAGAAGGAAGGGAGTTAGGTGTATCCTTAGTTAGCAGTGAGAAGTATTCATTATGAAGTATTTCTCAGAAATACCTGGCTTGTGGGTTCCACCCCCAGTGATTTAGGTCTGAGATGACCCTGAAAATCTACCTTTCTAACAAGTCCCCAGTGATGCTGATGCATCTGGACCACACTCAGATGGTTTACAGCAGTGGTTTTTTCAAAATGTGGATCATGTCCAAGTTGGTGAAGAAAACTAGTGAATGAAAGACCTGACCACATGAAGTAAAGCATTGAACTCTTGTTTAGATTGTATTGATGTTTGTGTACCAGATTTGAATGTAAAATGGGTTTCTTATTTAATTCAGGGACCTTCAACTGAAAATTGGTAAATACTGATGGACTTTTCTGTGTGGTCTTGGGCATTTCACTCCTGAGCCCTGGTTTCCATACTGTATACTGTGTGTTAACATGTTTCAAAGGATAATTGTCAAACTAAATCTGAAATTTATCAGCATGGCTGGCATATAGGGACTCAAAAGGGATGTGGATTTCTTTTCAGTTGTCTTCCATAAACCAAATGATACCAGTTGCTTGATGGATACTAGGTGCTTTAGGTTTTTTCCTGTGTCTTTTATTTTACCTTTTCACATTTGCATTTTCTGTGTTCAACAAGCAGAACAGGATAATTCAGACAACAACACCATCTTTGTGCAAGGCCTGGGTGAGAATGTTACAATTGAGTCTGTGGCTGATTACTTCAAGCAGATTGGTATTATTAAGGTACTTGTGGAGGGGAGTGGATGCCTTCTGTCAGTGTTGCAGGCTTGTGGATTTCACACATCAGTAAAAGCCAGTCTTTAATGGTTGCCAGCAGTAAAAACAAGTCTTAATGGTTATTGCCAGCTTAATTTGTTGAGGAAAGAGCTTTAGTTACTGTTTTCTAAAAGAAATTCTATCTTAACACAAAAAGTTTAACTGATAAGAGTGCCCTAAACTCTCAGATTTGTACTCTATAGTAACTTTCAGTTTTATCTTTCAATATTGGAGTGAGAGACAGTTTTCTTTAATGGAGGTTTACATGTGAAGTAGGAAGAAGTAACTGGGAAGAGGGGAGCTGAAGTTTGGGAATGGTAAACCTCATGTTCTAGAGGAAGAAGATGGAAAGGAAGTACTGTAGCCTTTAAAATTGATGTTACCTCATTTTGCTTTCTTCAGACAAACAAGAAAACGGGACAGCCCATGATTAATTTGTACACAGACAGGGAAACTGGCAAGCTGAAGGGAGAGGCAACGGTCTCTTTTGATGACCCACCTTCTGCTAAAGCAGCTATTGACTGGTTTGATGGTATGTATGAGAAGGCTGGCAGAGGTGGGGCTGGGGATATAGGGCAGCAAGCCTTATGAAACAAGCCATAGTTTGAGGGTTGTTTTGAGTCTTCCAACACTTACTTTAGCTGCGGTTTCAGGTAGTCTCATTTTTGCTTATTATGTGTCAGCAGATTATAAACCGTTTGAGAAAGGCACGCTTCTCTTGTATTTTTGGATTAATGTATCTTGCATTTAAAGTTTCTTGATAATTTTTTATTTCTCTAGGTAAAGAATTCTCCGGAAATCCTATCAAGGTCTCATTTGCTACTCGCCGGGCAGACTTTAATCGGGGTGGTGGCAATGGTCGTGGAGGCCGAGGGCGAGGAGGTGAGGAGCTACTTGCTGGTGGTGCAGAGGGGTGATGGGGAGAGTGCAGAAGCTGGTAAAGGCTTGCGTGGAATGGGTTAGATTTACCAAACTTGGAGGGGGAGCAGACCCATACTTGTTCTATCTGCATTAGGACCCATGGGCCGTGGAGGCTATGGAGGTGGTGGCAGTGGTGCTGGTGGCCGGGGAGGATTTCCCAGTGGAGGTGGTGGCGGTGGAGGACAGCAGCGAGCTGGTGACTGGAAGTGTCCTAATCCGTGAGTGAAACTTTAATTTTTTTCTTAGTTCTCTTGCATGCGTGCCTTTGATATTATGGTAATGAGGTATGTGCATGTTTTCCAAAGAAGTAAATGTCAGGGCCACACTGTTGGGGTCAGATTTAGCCAAAAGCTTACCTAGGTAAGGTTGATGTAATGGGAAAGGTAATGGATTGGGTTCAGTAATAATGATTTTTGTTCCTGACTCTGAGAAGCAAGCCATTTTGGCTTTATGAAGCCTCACTTTCCTCAGTGTATCTCTAAAGTCACAGTAGTTTCTTCCTAGTTCTAGGTCTTGCCTGTTCCCCATTGCTCCAGACTAATTGTCTTCCTTCTCCTTAGCACCTGTGAGAATATGAACTTCTCTTGGAGGAATGAATGCAACCAGTGTAAGGCCCCTAAACCAGATGGCCCAGGAGGAGGACCAGGTGGCTCTCACATGGGTAAGAAAGGCAGACCTGGTGCTTGGGAGCTGGGACCAAAGAATCCTTAATTTTTCAGCGGGGAGGCTTGGGGAAGATAGGGGAATGGGAATATGATAGATCTTGTTTCTTTTGTCCTAGGGGGTAACTACGGGGATGATCGTCGTGGTGGCAGAGGAGGCTATGATCGAGGCGGCTACCGGGGCCGCGGCGGGGACCGTGGAGGCTTCCGAGGGGGCCGGGGTGGTGGGGACAGAGGTGGCTTTGGCCCTGGCAAGATGGATTCCAGGTAAGACTTTAAATCAGAATAAAAAAGTAGAGCAGTTGAACAGAGGCCATAGGATAACAGGGTTTTGTTGAGAAAGTGGTTTCATTTTGAGGGCTAGATGGAAAGACCTGAGGTTGTAACCAGTAGTGGAGAGGGAAGGAAAATTAACTCAGGGGGAGTGAATCTGTAGACCCACTTGAGATAAGATACTCGCTGGGTTAGGTAGGAGGGGCAGATAGGATATCTAGGCTTGGAGAGGCTGGTAACTCAAATATAATGGATACTTAATTTTTTTTTTCTTTTTTTTTGCAGGGGTGAGCACAGACAGGATCGCAGGGAGAGGCCGTATTAATTAGCCTGGCTCCCCAGGTTCTGGAACAGCTTTTTGTCCTGTACCCAGTGTTACTCTCGTTATTTTGTAACCTTCCAATTCCTGATCACCCAAGGGTTTTTTTTGTGTCGGGACTATGTAATTGTAACTATACCTCTGGTTCCCATTAAAAATGACCATTTTAGTTAAATTTTGTTCCTCTTCCCCCTTTTCACTTTCCTGGAAGATTGATGTCCCGATCAGTAAGGTGGAGAGTTTTCCTGTTCGGATAACCCTGCCCAGCAGGAACTGGAATACAGTGTTCCAGGGGAGAAGGCCAAATGATATCCTTGAGAGCAGAGATTAAACTTTTCTGTCATGGGCAAAGTTGGATGTTTAAATGAGAAATGAAGAACATGAGATATCATGAGTGTTGGCCTAAATTTGCCCAGCTATGGGGAATTTTTCCTTTACCACATTTATTTGCATACTGGTCTTAGTTTATTTGCAGCAATTTATCCCTTTTTAAGAACTCGTGGATCTTTTGGCCCTTTTAATGGTGAGGCTCAAACAAACTACATTTAAATGGGGCAGTATTCAGATCTGACCATGGTGGAGAGCGCTTAGCCACTCTGGGTCTTTCACAGGAAGGAGAGTAACTGAGTGCTTCAGGGGTTTGTGGAGTGGAGTCAGGATCTAATCCTCAACCCTGGGAGACCAGGCAGTTGACGGCTGAGAAGGAAGTACATAAGTTATATGGTTCTCAGAATCAGAAAATGGGAAAGCCGGAAGTGAGTCCTACTCAAGATTTCTTGACTCTATTTCCATTTTATGGCATTCTGATTCTGAAACCATCATGCAGGAGGTCCTGAAGGGGCCAAATTCCTATCCCAGCCTGGTTTACTTAGGTCTTAAGAGGATGCTACAATGAGAAGAGACTTGGGAAATGGAGATGGTGAAAAGGGGGAAGGTTTTCTGGGAAAGGAAGGTAGAGGTAGTTGCTTGTATTTAAAGGAGTCGAGTGACTCCCTAGCTGCTCTGGTGAACAGGGCTTGGGTAGATACCTGCTATAAGGAGACTGGTCTGGCTGGGTCACTTTCACATCCTGCCTGTACTTAGAGAGGGCTTGAGGTCATTGACATTTTGAGATTTTAGGCTTGATCCCTTTTTGATTGGAGGGTGGAAGGCCCTCCTAAGGGAATGATGAGTGGTAGGAGGGGGAAGGGGTTGCAGCCAATGAGTTAAAACCTTAGAGCAGTGTTCCTCAGCCTCTTACCATGTGGTTGTAAAGTTGCGCATACCTGCCAACCAGTTATTTAGCATGCTTTTTATTTTAGTTACACAGAGCGTAAAATTAACCCAAGAGCAAAAAGGTTTTAGTTACGGGGTTTTTAAACTTGGTTTGTAAGACAGCTGCCATCACAAGCATAGCTTACAAATGTGCTGGGGACCCCTAATTGGGAAGTGTTTTCCTTTCAAATTTTTATTTTTTATTTTTAGAGACAGAGTCTTGCTCTGTCACCCAGGCTGGAGTGCAGTGGTGTGATCTCGGCTCACTGTAGCCTCCGCCTCCTGAGTTCAAGCGATTCTCCTGCCTCAGCCTTCTGAGTAGCTGGGAATACAGGCGTGGGCCACCATGCCCACCTAATTTTTGCATTTTTAGTGGAGGTGTGGTTTCACTGTGTTGGCCAGGCTGGTCTCTAACTCCTGACCTCGGGTGATCCACCCGCCTTGGCCTCCCAAAGTGCTGGAATTACAGGGATGAGCCGCTGCATCGGGCCATCCTCTCAAATTTTCAAGTGTTCCACAAGTATGTTCTCTACTGAAGAGTTGCTGCATCCTTGAATCTTGGGTGATTTGAGGCACAGAAACTATGACTATTTTTTGAGATGGGAGTTTTGCTCTTGTTGCCCAGGCTAGAGTGCAATGGCACGTTTTTGGCTTACCACAACCGCCGCCTCCTGGTTTCAAGCGATAGCTGGGATTACAGGCATGCGCCACTATGCCCAGCTAATTTATTTGTATTTTTAGTAGAGACGGGGTTTCTCCATGTTGGTCAGGCTGGTCTCGAACTCCCGACCTCAGGTGATGCACACACCTCGGCCTCCCAAGAAACCATGACTTAGGAATAGCAGGTTTGCCTTCCCTGTCAGCATTGGGGTGCTCTCTAAGCAACAGTAGGCAGAGAGTGGCCTGGCATATTAAAAACAAAGGATCGTCAAGTGGGCCTTCCCAGGCATTGCTTTGACTTAGTACATGTAGAGGATGTGGCAGTTCTCTCCCTGTCCCTGCTGCTGCTGGTTTTTCTTTGTTAAATGTTACGTTGAAATGGCCTGATAAGATATTTCTGAGTAGTTCACTGTTGGTGCTTTGCCTAGCAGGATTCTAATCTTGCTTTGGTTGTGGTCTCCTGATGCCCTCCTGCTAGGAGTGGAGGAGGTCGAAGCTCCTTGTAAGATCTGATTACTGGGACCATTAGTGTCAAGTTCCTGTGTCCTTCAAATGGCATATGTGATTGGCCTTGGCCTTAAAAGGAAATAGGGTCCCAGGTGACTGTTTAGTGGGTAGGTCCAGTTTGGGGGGATTTTCCAGGAGAATGGATAGAGACACCTAGCAGCAGAGAGAACATTGGTGCCTCTCAAGCCAACCTCCCACCTCAGCCTCCCAGGTAGCTGGGACTACAGGTGCTTCCTCATTACCACACCTGGGTAATTTTTTTTTTATTATTACTTTTTTTTTTTTTAAGAGACAGGGTTTCACCGGGTTGCCCAGGCTGGTCTTGAACTGGGCTCAAGTGACCTGCCTGCCTCAGCCTCCCAAAGTGCTGGGATCACAGGTGTGACCCCACTGTGCTTGGCCAGAATACTCTATTCTTACTGAATGATTGAAGTCTGTCTTGAAGCGTTAGGTGTCCCATTTTTGTGAGTTGGAATTGGGACAGGCTAAGTAGGAAGTGAGGACGGTTGGGAGAGCTGTGCTGTAGGTCTGTTTGTCCCTTCCTTGATGTAGCCTTCAGTTAGCCCTTTCAGCTTTTTTCCCCATCTCGTGCCGGGCCTTCCTGGGTTTCAGTACTTGGATGTAGGGCTGCAGTTGCGTCAGTGGTGGGTAGATTGACCAGGAGTTAAGGTCTAGGGTCCAGCCCATTTGAGACTTGACTCACTGATCTACCTTTAGGCATGTCTTCCTACTTCCAGTCTCATCCTTTTTAAATAAATTTTTTTTTTTTTTTTTTTTTTTTGAGACAGGGTCTCACTCTGTCACCTAGGCTGGATTGCAGTGGTGTGATTTCGACCATCTGCAACCTTTGCCTCCCACCCGCAAGCGATCTGCCCACCTCAGCCTCTGGAGTAGCTGGGATAGGACTACAGGCACCTGCCACCATGACTGGCTAATTTTTTTTGTATTTTCTGTGGAGATAGGGTCTTGCCATGTTGCTCAGGCTGGTCTCAAAACTGCTCTGGGTTCAAGTGATTGTCCCACTTTGGCCTCACACAGGTGTGAGATACTGTGTCTGGCTATGAAGATTTTATTTTTAATTGACTTGTATATATTTATGGGGTACAATGTCCTATTTCTGTATATGTACACATTGTGAAATCAAATCAGGCTAATTAATATATCTGTCACTTCATATCAGCATGAATGAGAACATACAAAGCCACTCTTAGCAAATTTTGAAATTTATGTTATTTCAGTCCTTTTATGCTGGAGGTTGCAAATTTTTTGTGAATAATCAGACCAAAAATAAAAACAAAAAATAATTGAAGACAGACTTCAATCATTCAGTAAGAATAGTGTATTCTGGCCGAGCGTGGTGGGTCACACCTGTAATGGAGCACTAGGCATAAATGGGTTGAGACGGGTCTCCCTGTGTTGCTCAGGCTGGACTTGAACTCCTGGGCTTAAGTGATCTTCTTGCCCTCAGCCTCTCAGCTGGGACTGTGGATGCATGCCACTGTGTCTCGCATTTTTATGAACTATAGTCACCATGCTGTGCAGTGGCTTACCAGAACTCATTTCTTGCATCTGAAGTGTTGTACCCTTTGTCTCCCTGCTTACCCATACCTCCAAGCCTCTGGTAACCCCCATTCCACTTTCAGTTTCCGAGTTTGACTTTCTAGATTCCATGTATGAGGTCATGCAGTCTTTCTGTGGCTTATTTAATTTAGTATAATGTCTTCTAGATTCATTGATTCACCCATGTTGTTACAAATAACAGTTTCCTTTTAAAAAGCTGAATAGCATTCTGTTGTGTCTACATAGCACATTTAAAAATCCATCTGTTAATTGGGCACTTGGGTTGCATGCATATCTTGGCTAGTGTGAATAACGCTGCATTGGATGGGGGTGCAGACATCTCTGATGTACAGATTTCTTTTTTTTTTTTTTTTTTTGGAGACAAGAGTTTTGCTCTGCCACCCAGGCTGGAGTGAGTGGTAGGATCTTGGCTCACTGCAACCTCTGCCTCCCAGGTTCAAGCGATTCTCCTGCCTCAGCCTCCCAAGTGGCTGGGATTACAGGTGTGCACCACCATTCCCAGCTAACTCTTGTATTTTTAGTAGAGATGGGGTTTCTCCATGTTGACCAGGCTGGTCTCAAACTCCTGACCTCAGGTGATCTGCCTGCCTCCACCTCCAAACTGTTGGGATTACAGGCGTGAGCCACCGTGCCCAGCTGATGGAGATTTCAGTTCCCTTCACTGTACACCCAGAAGTGATATTGCTAGGTCATAGGGTACTTCCGTTAGCTATTTGAGGAGGCTTCCTGCTATTTTCCATAATGGCTGTATTAGTCCACATTTCCACCAGCAGTGTACAGGGGTTCCCTTCCTCCACATCTTTGCTGGTTATCTTTCATGTTTTTGATACAGCCATTCTAACAGGTGTGAGGTGACATTTCTTATCCTTTTTAACCATCCACCATGGAGTCTGTAACTAGGTCTCACTTCCTATCCTAGCCTGCAAGAGAGGCTAAACTTAGTATGTAATGTGGGGTCCTATCTGCAGTCATTCCTCCCCAGTAGTCTCAGACTCCATTTTTACCTTTGGATCCTCAGTTCTGACAAACCCTCTTTTTCTTCATCTTTATTTTGAAATTTTAAAGACATGGGGTCTCACTTTTGCTGGTCTCAGTGGTCCCCAGCGATCCTTCCACCTGAGGCTTCTGAATGACTGGGACTACAGGTGTGCTCTACTGCACCTGGCTATTTTGAAATAATTTGACTTAGAAGAATATTTCTACAATTGTGTTCACCTTCTTATGCAAATATAATCTTCAATGGCGCTGGCGTATAAAAGCTGAGAAAGTATTGTCAAGTGGGTTGTGCCAGCACATCTGACTGGATTTTTTGTTGTAGAAATATTGGATCCTCATCTGAGGCCAGGAGTTTTTTGAGACCAGCCATGGTGAAACTCCGACTCTACTAAAAATACAAAAATTAGCTGGGCGTGGTGGCAGGTGCCTGCAGTCCCAGCTGCTCGGGAGGTTGAGGCAGGAGAATTGCTTGAACCCAGGAGGCCGGAGGTTGCCGTGAGCCGAGATCGCGCCGCTGCACTCCAGCCTGGGCAACGGAGTGAGACTCCGTCTCAAAAAACAAAAGTATTAGATCCTCAATCTCAAGGTATTCTAAGAGCTTTTGGAGACCATTGAGTGTAAAATTCCCAGTATGTTTGAGGCAGGAACAGACTTGGAGAAAGAATGTAGTTTATGAGCAGGAGTTTGGAG